>NC_143527.1:18481384-19123259 GCF_031878675.1 Megascapheus bottae | reverse complement strand
TGAACATTGCATTTCTGTGGGGGGAAATCTGGTGATTCATCTTGCCTGCGCATATGTAACCGATTCAGCCTAAAGGTGCATTTAAATAATAATAATTAGCTGGAAGGAGCCTAAAGGGGGTATTTACATCTTTGTAGGAGGGCTGCTGCTCCAGTGATGGATGGTGGACAGGACTGCTGGGGCTGCTGCCGCTGCCACCGCTGGCTTTCTGGGGGGCCAGGGGCGGGGGCGGGAGCGGGGGCAGGTCCGAGCCACCGGGGTCCCCCAGTTTCCCGTCCTCCTGCAGCAGCCTGGAGGAGTTCAGGGCGAGGGGGAAGGCGCCGGGGGCGGCGGCGGCGGCTGCGGCTGCGGCGCGGCTCCGGTTCCCCTTCTCCGACAGCCCTCGGCCCTGGAGGAAGCGGCCACCCCCAAGTAAGGGGTCGCCTAGCAGGACTCTGGTCTCCTCGTCTTCCTCGTCGTCGTCGTCGTCGGGGTCTCGGCCTTCCTCCTCCTCCTCCTCGCCCTCGGGGGGCTTGTGGCCCTCCACGTCCACTTCCTGCTCCTCTTCCTCGTCGTCCTCGTCCCCGGAGCTGTCCTCGCTGGGGTAGCTGCAGCTGGTGCCCCCCGGGGACAGAAGGCCTCGGTGGTGCGGCTGCGGCGGGGCCAGGGGCGGCGGCGGGGGAGGCGGCGGCGGCGGCGGGGCGGGGTGGTGGCGCTCCGAGGCTGGCTCGTCGGGCTGCGGGGGCAGCAGCAGCAGCGGCGACGGCGGCTGCGGAGGGTGGTGGTGGTGGTGATGGTGCGGTTGGTGATGGTGGTGGTGGTGGTGGTGATGCGCTTGGGCCGAGTGCGGCGCGCCGGCCGACGCCCCGTGCAACTTGGCCAGGCTCTCCGCGTCGTCCTTGCCGCCCACCGGGCGGAAAGCGCTGGAGTGGTGGTAGCCACCGCCGCCGGCTCCCGCCTTCCTCCCCTCCAGGTGGTGCGCGGGGTGCGGGGCGGGCACGCGGGCGCTGGCCGGGCCGGCCCCGGAGGACGCAGCCCCCGCCCCGGACGTCGCCGAGGGGTCTGCGGGCGGCGTGGATCCCGCGCTGCAGTCCCCCCCGCTGCCGCCCGGGGGCGACTCGAAGAGCGGGTCTCGAGCGCCGGCGCCCCCCGCCGCCGGCGGCGGGCCGGAGCCCGGGCCGTTGGCCACCACCGGAGGGGGCTGCCCCGGCGGGGGCGCGGCGTCCGCACTCGCGCCCGCACTGCCGGGCTCCGCCAGGTCCAGGAACGCCTGGCGCAGCAGGGCCGGGCTGTCGCCCAGGGCGCAGCCCAGCGCCGAGGGAGGTTGCGGCGGGGGCTGCAGGTAGGTGGGCACCGGAAGCCCGCCGGGCGTCCGCGGCGGCCAGAACATGCAGAAGGGCGGGTAGAAGGCGTCCTTGCGGCCTGCGGGCCAGAAGAGCCCGGACAGCCCGGCCTTGGGCGCTGCCCCTGCGCTCCCGGCGCCCGCGCCCCCCAGGGCCTCGGCGGCTGCGCCCGAGTCCTCCTTCTTGTGGCACAAGCCAAAGGCGGCGGCGGCGGCCGGGAACGTATAAGGGTGCGGGAAGAGGCCCCCGCAGCCCGGGAACTTCTGCAGGACGCCGCCGAAGGAACCCTTGCTGGGCACCGGGATGACGGGGTAGCTGCGCGGGCCTTTGGCGCCGGCTGCCGCGCCCGATCCCGCGCCGGCGCCGACGCCGACCGCGGTCACGCAGCCACCCCCGGCGCCACCTCCTCCCGCCCCGGCGCCTCCCGAGGCCGCGGCCACCGAGAGGCTGGCGGCGGCGGCCGCCGAGAGGCTGGCGGCGGCCACGACGGCCGCCTCCTGGAGGGAGTCATCGTCGTCGTCGAAGCGCGGCCTCTTGTGATGGGCGTGCGGTGCCCCCGCCAGCTCGGCCAGGGGTGGCGGCGGCGGGGGTGGCGGCGGCGCGCCGAGGAGGTGCGGGCCGAGCAGACCCCCGCCTCCCGCCACCGCCGCCGCGGCGGCCACGGCCGCGGCCTTGACCGAGCTGAGCGGGTGGCAGGCGGGGTGCGCGCCGGGCTGGGGCAGCGCGCGCTTGCGGCTCCCGCCGTTGAACATGGCCTTCACATCCTCCCAGGCGAAGACCAGCTCATCCTGAGGGCTCTTGTCGGTGAGCTTGAGGTGGCGGCGCCAGGAGTTGAAGTTGGCGGCGTCCGGCTGCGTGTACTTGGCGTCGGGTGTGCGGTGGGAGTGGAAAATGAACTTGTTGGGCGAGAAGTACATGTTGCAGTAGCTGCACTTGATGCACTTGGCGCGCGAGCTGTTGTAGCGCGCGGGGATGAAGCTGCCGCGGCAGCCCCAGGCGCATTCGTGCGACACGTCGAAGGCGAAGTTGTCGGGCAGCTTGGGCGGCCGGTTTTCGCCCAAGAAGGACTTGCACAGACGTTCGGCCTCGCGCTTGGTGATCATGCCGCAGCGGCGCGAGGAGATGGGCATGGCCCCGGCCCGCCGCAGGATCTCCAGCTGCACGGGCGTGCACTGCACGCAGGTGATGCCCAACGCCACGCGCCGGTTGTGGATCTCGTTGTAGCTGAAGTTCTTGAGCAGCGTGTTGGAGATCTGTGCCAGGCACAGGCGCTCCTGCCCATCGATCACCAGCGACACGATGGGAATGCCGTAGAGGATCACCTGGCCCACCTGGTTGGGTTTGAGATTGGCGTGGCCTGGCCGAGGCTGGTTCAGCGGGTCGGGCTGGAAGGCGCTCGGGGGCGATGCCAGCAGGATGTCGTTGGGCCCCGGCAGCGGACTGGAAGCCATCTCCTCCGCCGCGGAACCCCAGGCCGAGCCCTCTGGGTCTGCCTTGGAGACTGGAAGAGAAAGGAGAGAGCGTTGACTTGAATCTTTCCAGTCTACAAACAGGAATGAGTTGCTAACTGAAGAATTACAATAACTTCTTTGCTCTGATTAGGGCACGGTTATTACTAGGCACGTGGTCAAGTCTTAGACGCAGTTATTTCCTTTAATTTTCTTCAAGAAAGATGTTCCTCTACAAAGCGCAGCCATTTGGAGGTAGCAATTTTCTTTTAGTCCCACGCATCCAAATCAAATGTGTAAACACACACACACACACACACACACAATTTAAATCAGTCCATTTCTAACAAACTCAAAACCTAATTTGTGGAAACTTGTAATAAAATAATGTGCTCGCTAAAAGTGACAACGTAATGACAGTTGTAACTAGTAGCTAATGCAGATTGTAAAAGTGGAACATGGGGTTTGATAAAACTCAAATTCAAAGAGAGGTCATTCATATTTGCCTTAAAATGAATTGATTTTGGTTAAAAATACAACCCCAAACCTTTTAAAAAGCAATTTTTGTGGTATCTGTGGTTTCCTTGGGGATGGGAGGGGGGAATTCACTATTGGTTGAGGCACAGCTCATTAAAGCAAAACGAAATCCCTTCTCTACCGTCTTGCCCATTGGATATTTTATTATTGTAATTAGAATTGTTTTTGGAAAACTGGGAAAACATACAGGATTGCACCAAAGTAGAGTGTTTCATTTTCAACAGCAATTTATTTTGTGTAACTGCACGATTCTGGTTCCAGTTAAGTAGCTGAAAAAGACAAGACCTGTAAATATGTTAAAACTATTTTCTTGTCATTTTTCGTGTCAGCGCATCATGCACAGGCAAGAATATCAAATGTTAAAGTCATGTGCCAGTCAGTCCAGCCAAGAATATTAAATCCAGAAAAAGTGCAAAGAAATGTTTTCGAGAGATCCTTCTCGATGCACTTGAAAAAGCCAATTCAGTTTAATGCAAACCACCTTCTGTGACTTACTTCCTCATCTGTTTTGCTTTATACCTTTCTTGGAGAAAAAGGTGCCCTGTAGAAAGATAAACACTGAAGTAGGCAACCGGGGAACAGAAGACTTGGAAGTATAAGGCTGAGTCGGAAATAAAATTCCTAATTTTATCTCAGACCAAGGGGATAACCACAAGGTCCAACGAGTAAGTTGAAAAATACAGCGTGCGGTAGGTTACAATGATGGCAACCCTGGTGAGTCAAGACAAGCTAAGCTATGTGTTCCCTAGGAAAACAAACGGCGACCTTACCATAGCCACTTGTTCAGTGAATAGGCCAAAACTATCCTTTGCCCTGCAAAATCACCCACTAGCATAGCCTCTGTCTGCGGTTATCCTGGATGTTTATTCTGACAGCAGTTTCAAAGACTACATCATCCTACCGACTCACTAGAATTGTCACACCCATGCCCCTTCTTTGGCACCTACAACCTCTATATAAATTACTGGCTTTTGCCCTTATGCCCCGTGCATCCTCAACTCTCATTACCTCCGGTGGCCTCCAGGAAGGCCAAATAAACCTGGACGCCGTTGAACTCCTGGAGAGCCTAGCTTGTCACTTCGGATGGATCAGAGACAATATTTCCAGGGGACAGGGCGTTAAATGGCAGTTCAAGGTGGACTGATGCCTGAGCCTAACACAACCAACTCTAGCTTCGCCAAATGGTCCTTCAAGGCTTATTTCCCTCCCAGACAAGATGCGTATTGTCTCAATGAGACGCAAACTCCCCAGGAGCGTGCGCGCCAGGAGCAGAAAGTGGGTTGCACGTTAGGAACTCGCATACGCAGCCTTAGCAGAGGAAGACAGGACCAAAATGTCTCCTCTTGAGTGTCTTCCACTCTCATCTTAAACCCTCCCAGTCGGAGCGGAAAAACGAATAAGAAGGATCAAGTTGAGATACATTTTTTTTAAAGGAACGAGAGGAGAGATGACAATTAAAAGTTAGCTGAACCGAGAAAGGAACCTGACAAACTTCCCCATTTGGCTCTCTAGCCTACCACCCCCAACTTAATTCTCCCAGGCCCCCACACCCAAAGCCATGGGCGCCTAAAGCTGCCCCTCGACCTAGCGCGGAAAATTCCATTGCTGGAATTGCAAAATAGCGAACCCCAAGTTGTGTGCGGAGTCAGGGCCAGTGAATTCTGGCAGTACCTGGTAACCCTTAGATGTCGTTAGACGAGTGGCTGCCAGCCCATCTTCCGAGGGCGCTCGGAGGCGAAGCATCCAAGCGGGTCCTCGAATCCAGCGAGGTGGGACTCTGGCTGGCTCCGCGAGAAGATCCTGGCGCTAGTGCGAGCTAATGGCGCTCAACCCCAGCTGGGGGGCAGAAGGGGCAGGAGGCGGTGTGGAAGGCCTGAATAGCAGCAGGGTGTCCCCCCCACCTCAGAAAGTGTGGGCACGGAAAGCCAAGGCAGCCGAGCCCCCCAAATGGATCGCAGTCTGACAGCGCCTTTCTCTGTTTCTGAACTCCTGTCGGACCGAGGGGACGCCACCCAGCGGGCAGGGTGACGTCACCGTCTCCCTGACACTCCACATTAAAGGGCTGGCATGTTACAGGGAGGGAGGAGGAAAGCGAGAGCGAGAGCGAGCAACACACAGAGCCTTTCTCAGCTGGCACCAAAGCTACCACCTAACTAGCTTGCAACTGACAACCTCTCCAACGCAGCAGTGGGGCTCGAGCTGCGGATCTGATTTATGAGAGTCTGTGTGCAGCCAAGGGATATGGATTCTGGAGGGCAGGAATGCTATAGGAATATATAACCGTATGTTTGCCCGTTTTTGTCCCCTTGTCTTTTCTCGGTGTCACCCTGCACAGCGCTCCGTGCAAACCAGTGGGCTTTCTGTGTCTTCCAAGGTACAGAATCCACAGCGAGCTAGCGAGAGATCCGTTTCCGCACCTTCTTTGAAGCACTGTGAAATTAGAAAAAAGGAACAAGTTTCCCCATAGGTTGCCCAACTGAAACTGGGAAGGAAGCATGAAGAGTGGCCCTTGTTTTGCATATAAAATTTACCAGTTACAGAGTATCTGGAGTGTTCTATGTTTTATGATGTGTGCATTTGTGAGGATACCCCTCAACTTTACTCAGAATAGTTCTCTAACTCATTTTTATACGTCTAGTCAAGATACTTCATCACCAGGAAAACGTGGCGTGGTAACCAGGACACTTACTGGAATAAACTTCCAGGTTTGCAGAAGTAAATTTCCTAGGGTTTCAGGAAAGATCCTCCCCCTCTCCACTAAAAGGGGATAACTAGAATGAGAAAGAACCGTTGTTCACAGTTTCCAAAGCAAGGCAGATTTTCACATATTAGTGATGGGTCAACTGTTATCTCCCATGGACCAGCTCTTAAGGGTCAAAACAACCAATTTTGACTGTAGTTTATCTGAAAGGAAAGTGGCTGTATATTTGGAGATGTTCTCAGATGGTTAAGGGCTCAGAATGGGCAGGTGGGAAAGTAACTTAAAGTTCTTTCTTCCCTCTCGTAGCTGAATTTTCAACTGCCCCTAGGTTTACCTGTGTTTTAACACAAGCTTTGAGATGGGCAGTTACATTGTGGAAATGAGGGAACCATCTCCATTAAGCCAGAAACCCAAAGGGCCAGAGCATCAACAACATATCACTGCTAAATACAAGAATTTTTTTAAAATCAAAATGTTAACACTTCATCAAAGGTTTACAAGACCAAGGAGAATCATTTGAATGGAAATGTGGGGGACTTGCTGTTCAGGGGTTGCAGAAACAGTTTCAGAGGTATGAAAATCTTGCGGTTTATTTGGGCAGAAGTTTCAAATGAGAGGTGAAGCAATTTTTCACCCACCTCTATGTATCTAAAGACATTGATGGCATCAGTTAGGTCCTGTCTTATGGAGCTGAAATCAACAGACTACTTCCCTCCCAATGCCTCCTCCTCTAAACACACACACACACACACACACACACACACACACACACACACACACACACACAAAGAAAACTCAAGCGCATTTACTAGAAGAACACTAATGCCATTCTCAAATCTCTTCCCCAGTAAGGCTGAAGGCCCCCATTCTTACAAAGATTTCCTGGTCAGAGCTGGATTTTTTATTCTCCTCTCACATTCCCTCTTGAAGATCCCACAAGGCAGTTTTCACTTTCCCCAGTGCCTGAAATTTCCAAAAGAAAGCTTCAACCACATGGAATAAAACCTGGAATTGGGTAGGTTTTAAGACTGGAAAAAAAACATCAAGAGAAGTTGGGTCATCTCATTAAGTACCACAGGGCACTGAGTAGGAGAGGAGACACACTCTGGACTTTGCTCTTTTGGTAAGCAATCCCTTTTTGCACTCAAAAGGCTGCCTCTCCCTAACAGAGTTCTACTTGAAGTATCTTGGGGGGGGAGGAGGAGGAGAAGGAGGGCTTTGAAAAGAAAACCAGGCTGAATCTTGCTTTTTACTTCTTCTCAGGTTATCCTGAGGAATGAACCCCCACCTGGGGGTTACCACTGATTACCTCCTGCTCACTTAAATCTTTAAACACAAATGTTTATACTGTACTTTAGGGGCTTTTGTATATAAGCCTGCAGCTTTGTTTTAATACAAATTCTCAGTGGGAAGAGAAGTGAGTAGTTGTTAGGTTAAATTATTTTAATTCTCTTAATGCATTTTTATACAGATAATTCTAACAGTAGTTCTTTGCTTTATCTCTCCAAAGAGTCTCAAAGTCCTGCTTGAAAAGCCAAGCTGATTATAGTTATGCAAGGAGAGGAACAGTTTTGTTCAAGAATCTTGTCTTGAAACCAGTGTTCAAATGTGGCATTACAGTCTGTTTCTGTTTTGAGTCTGAGCAGCTCTCTGCAACTTACTATCTGTCTGACCCTTTGCTTTCTGCTGGTTTTGAGCATTCTCCAGCTGGTCCTCTTTGGGGTCCCTGCTCTAGCCCCAGGGACTCTGCCAGGTTCTGGGAGGAGCTGATGGCCGCTGGAGGAGACTGTTCTGGCCGAGTTAATCAATGCTTTCTTATTCGAGCTGACATGCATTTTACACGTCAGGACTCTCTTCAGCCGGCTAATTGATTCAAATTGTTTCATTGGTTAAATTGGTGTCACCCGTTTGTATGATCTATCACCGCAGGAAGGAGAGCATTTCCATTCCCATCTCCGCTCTGTGCGGCTGCGGTTCACCCAGGCTAAGGACAGGTAAAGGAGCCCAGATGCTGGACCCAAAGGAAAACCACAAACCAAGGCAATGCCTCCATGCAGTGCAGCACAGATAGAGGTTTGTAACTACAGCTATTAACTGTTGTTTGAAGCAGACTCCGACCCAGCCGGGGAATCAGCATTGAGTCCTTTATTTTGGAAGAATTTTGATTCTGAGCCAGCAGAGGACTCTGGGTAGCAGGAGAGCTCAGGCGAGAGCAAGGTTAGAGCTGTCCGCGGTGCTGACATAGCCCCAAGACAGCAGAATAGGAAGAAATCTCCCAAATCGTAGTGTCAGTTGGAATCCTAGACTCAGCTTCAGGCTTTGGTACCATCCGTTAGACTTTAGAGACCAGCAAGGAGTGACAGACAATCAAACCTTCTACTTCTCACACCTGATGCATCTCAAGGACTGAGAAATCTGGCCTTGCCCTGGTCCAACCCACTTCCTTGCATTGGCGTCAAGGAAGATAAAGATTTAAATACAGTCTGGTACTGAGAAACCCATGACAATTACAGATGCACGAATCAGGCTTCACCCCTCTCTTCCATTTCTTCTCAACCCTTTCTCATTCTCAGGCAGGATGGTTACTGCTCTTGGGTCCCTACCAGAAGCACTTCTAGCATTGGTATTTCTGCATTAGGAAAGACGTTAAACGGTTTCCTTATTCATCCGAGCTCTGCAAAAGGAGTTCCATAAAGGAATGGAAAGGCTGATAGGGCTTGAGTACAGAAGAATCTGGCATATCAGACAATGCAGGGCTTCAGAGTCTGTTGGACCTGGGTACAAAACTCTCCCCACCTGTAATCCTAGCTACACAGGAGGCTGAGATCTCAGGATCACAGTTTGAAGCCAGCCCAGGCAGGAAAGTCTGTGAGATTCTTGTCTCTGTTAAACCACTAGAAAACCAGATGTGATACTGTAACTCAAGTGTTAGATTGCTAGCCTTGAGCAAAGAAGCTCAGGGACAGCACCCAGGCCCCAGGATCAAGCCCCACAAACAACAACAACAACAACAATTCTCCTCAGTCAATTTCTAGTTAAGAAAATTTGCTAGTTAGATACTGGATGTTCCCATGGTTAAATACTAAACTTTTCCAAGCCTTGGTTTATTTATCTGCAAACTGAGGAGAGTTAACCCACAGAGGTATATTGAATGAGGTCATATGTGTGGTATTCGTGGCACACATGATGTAAGATAGCTTTCAAAGTTCTGTCTTTGGACAATGAGGGCAGGGGTTTCAAAATTTATTAGAAATTGCCAATAGCTCAAGAATAAAAGACATCCAAGTTGTTTCAATTTGGAGGCAGGCAGAGAAAGTTACCTGGAGAAACATTAGTTCTCCCCTAAAATACTATCCTGCAACTAATTGGTCTAGCATTTGCTTTGATTTTATGTATTTTTGAGACAGTTCTCACTGTGTGACCCAAGCTGGCCTCTAAGTGCTGCCTCTGCCTCCTGCCTGCTGGGATCACAGGCATGTGCCATTGTATCCATTTTTAGTGTGGCTTTGCATACACATGACTAGAACCTCAGCTAGTGTTTCTTCAATCAATTTAAAATAAACTGATAATAAAATTACCAGTAATATTGGCTATATTGGTCATTACTGATGACCCTCAGTTCTCACTTCTTGTCTTCCTAAGCTTTCTGCAGCCTGACAAGCTCAGCCTAGACTGTCTGGTTTTCACTCCATTACCTCAGCTAGAATTTCATCAAACAGACCAAGAACCAGAAATAAAAAAAAAATCTTTCTGGATGAAAATCATAGGAGAAGTGAGAAGGACCTTTTAATGTTCTGGGGTTGCCTCAATCTTTGAGCCTACTCAAAAATATTATGTATACTCTAGGATCCTTTTCTCCCAGAACCAGAACTACCTGGCTAGAAGCACAGTGGGAGTACAAACCTCAAATCTAAACTGGAACTGGGGGAAGGGAAAGAAAGAGAAAATAAGTAATACAGTTTTCAGGGCCTGTATCCCTGCTCACACGATGCTTTGAGTTCCTCATGTATCAATGACTATGGAAACCAATGAGTCATTTACACTTTGAGCAGGTACCTTTTATTCACCTGAGGTGGTATGTTCCTGCAATATAGGATTTGGGAAGCTGGGTCAGGAGTTCCAGGGAAGCTGGAGTTACTTGTGAAACCCTGGTCAAAAAGTAAATACAAAACCAAACAAGAGCTGGACACTGGTGGCTCATGCTTGTAATCCTAGCTCTTAAAAGGCTGAGATTTGAGGGCCATGGTTCAGAGCTAGCCCAGGTAGGAAATGCTATGAGACTCTTATCTCCATTAACCACCAGAAAACCAGAAGTGGAGCTGTGGCTCAAAGTGGTAGAGTGTTATTAGCCTTGAACAAAATTTTCAAGAACAGGGCCCAAGCCCTAGGTTCAAGCCCCATGACCAATAAGTTCCTCCCCCCACCCCCCCAAAAAAACCTTCCAAACATCTTTGTAAGGAACAGAAATGCAGGATAAGACAATATCTTTTAGTCAGGGGAAACATTTCTCACAAGTAAACTGCATTTGGGAAATTGGCAGAGAAGACTCCTACCCTGTTTAGAAAAACCAGGCACTAACTGTAATAATTGTTGCTGGACTTTTAATAACATATATGCAAGTTTCTTCATAAATCATCATAAACCAATAAATACAGCATGTGCATCTCATTTATAGGAAGTACTAAAATCCAGACTTGAATAGGAACCTAGTGTGTTTGGTGGATACTCAGCAAATAATAGTTGACCAAGATAAAATTCAAGGGCAAAAAAAAAAATTCCCAAGATACACCTAAGTCTATGGATGCATGCTCTCCCTGGACACACCTGCAAATGGGCTCCAGAGAACACTAGTTCATGAAGAATCCCACAATCCCACACTCTGGCTAATTCCTCCTCTTCATCCCCTCTCTCCCTCCCTCTCTATCTCCCTCTCCCCTCCTCTTCTGCATGCACACACACACTTGCCTCCTCCACTCCCCTCCTCCCCATATTGGGAAGGGGGGTCTTTTCAATTGGAGGTGGTCCCAGCTGGAAAACCCCGGAGCTCATTTAGATCACATCACTTCAGGCTTTTGTCTCTGCTCCAGAATAACCTAGGCTGCTACAACAAAAGGATAAGCATCTACATGAAGTTTTCATTGGCAAAGATGCATCTCAAAGATGCTGCTATAATAACGAATAATGAGGCAAGATGTTTTGCATTTTTCTTGATTGCCACTCCTAAAGAAGGAGAAGAGGAGAGGGAGACAGGGAGGCAAAAAATAGAGATTGTGGGGGAGGAAACCAAGGGAAGCATTTAAGTGGTTTTTCTGCAATAATCTTTAATCGTATGAACTTCAACTACCTCAAGGTGTATGAAATGGGGTTTGGGACTTATTTTATTTTTACAATTGGTGCTTTTGTTTCAGGGAAGCAGTTTAAGAAGTAATCGGCGTGGAGGATGCAGAGAGGGAGTGGCAAAGGACCTTTAAAAGCTTGGGCTGGTGGGGGGAAGCATCAGGGGCATCGTGAGTGGGGGAGGGGTGTAGACAGTCTGTTGACGTGTCACAGGAGAGAAAATGACATAGATACACATTTAACATCTCCCCAGCTGACACCGGTAGAGGAACATTAGATTTTTATTTCCTGGGGAAATGAAGACATTTTTTGTTTTTCTTATCCTGCTCATCCCTCCCCACCTGGAAAATTTACTTTACCATAAAGCCTGGTGCTATTAGCTAATACACTATTAAGCCATCATGTGCTCCGGGCTGCCCAATAAACATCATGCCTTCAGCTATCCTTGAAATCAAAAGCAAAAGGTGAAATTAGATATTAGTAAAGTAAATCCCAGAGTGAGCTCTTCCATCCCTTTGAGCCCCTTCAAATTCATGGCTGAAATGCTTTGTTATTTAGAAACTCCTTCTCATACACCTAGATAGAAAACTTCTTTTGATATTCTAGCTAAATAATCAGGGAATGCTGTATTTTTAGGAATAAAAGCAATGACTCAGATTTCTGAGTCCAAAGGCATTACTATCCCAAACTTTTTCAAGACACATTATGAAATCATCGGCAAACTCTTAATGTTTGCAAATAATTAAATTTTCCATCTTTTAGAACTGTGTAACCTTGGGTGTCTTAGAAACAAATTGTACAAACAAACCATGGAGATGAGCACTGAGGGTTTCAGAGGAGATATAATGAACCAACTTTAATTACTAACTTGAAATTAAAAATGTAATATACAGATTTAAATTTATTTTCACCTAAATTGTGTGTAAAATTATATGGCTTTTACAGGCTAAGAAATGCTTTGTAACCAGCCATGCTACTAAAAAGTCTGAAGTACTTTCCAAAACCGAGTTCCCAGATTCACACAGTAATAATGGTACATTTATCATTACTGATGACCACCTACTGGGTAATTATTGCTCTGTTACTACTATTACAATCAAGAGATTTCTTTATTTACTGTTAACATTCACTTAAAACTGAATGTTAATGACTGTTCTGAATTCACCAAAGAGAGTTTTCTGTTATATTTCAGAAGTACTTACGTTCTGGTTCAGAAATGGAAAATCATATGGTAACAGAGTGGAAGCCTGGATGGATGCTTACTTCTCACCCTCTCTTGAGAAGGGAAATGGCATTCTGAGGGTTTTCTGGAGCAAATATTTCCAGCTCAGAGTTGCAAAAGGTTAACATAATGCAACCACTTGACTCGTGCTAATTATGTAAGTATTTTATTACAGGAGATTCATTCATTATTGATACTTGTTTGCAGCAACTTCCTGCTTGGGGGAGTTATAATTTATATGAGAAGTAAACAACTCAGGGCTCCAGGGCTAGCCTCTCCTCATCTGATTTCTTCCCACCCCTCTGTGCAGATTCACAACCCTCCCAGATTGTTCTATTTCTGCCGGGGCATTGAGGCAATTGCTTAAGATTTTCCTCTTCTCCCTCCATTTCCATTTCCCATTCAGAAATTTTCAGTTTTTAAAAGGCAGAGCTCAGGGTTTGCAGTGTTAGAGTTAGAATGGATGAAGTATGAAGTATGTGAAACAATGAAGCTCATTTTAGGTTTTCTTTAATATTACATAAAGGAAGGAGCAAATTTTAACATCTAAGCCTAAATAGACTTTTTTTGAAGCTTGGATACCAGTTTTCTTTTCCCCTTTTTCTTTTTGCTAAGGTACTCTTATCCTGTAGTCTAGAAATATCAGAAGTCAGGATGATTTTTGGTAGACTCCGAGATTTGACAAATCAGAAAGTGCTTGTCAGAATACCATTTCACAGCCAGTGGTGGTTATGTATTCTACAGTAACTTCTTTCCAGGGCCAATACCAATTTGCACTAGGAAAACACTCGTTTTGGCTTGTGGAGTCACCTCAGTGGGCCTCAGTGAAGAACTATGATACCTGCTTGGATGAGAAGTGTCAAGAGGAACTTCTGGGGCTGGCTGTCCACTATTCCTAGAGGGCCTGAAGGCCTTGGCATAGGCCCCCTACCTAGAAGCAAGGGTTTCTTCCTGGGCTACCTTCCAAGCTATGAGAACCCTGCCTTAGAGTTCTAGTTCAAAGTTGGGAGGGATGTTAAGATGTCAGAGTCTTGGCACACTGCAGACTCTCAGGATTGGACATGGGGGGTGGGCACTTTCACAGCAAGCAGCACTTGGGGTGAGGTGGGGGAGAGGTAGCAGGAAATGCTCTGCTCCTTCAGCTTCTGGTGTGAGCAAGTGGGAAGCATCAGTGGGAAACTGTTGTCCTACAGTTTTGGATCATTTGGGAAAAAAAATGAAATGGTAAAGTGTGTGATGGGGGAGGAGGGACTATGAGGAGGTGCCTGTGAGTTAGTTGAGGAGACTCAGGTATAGCCCACCCAAAGCAGAACTGACGACCTCCAAAGCTCAGAACCATCCCTAGGTCTCTTCTGCATAGGTCAGAACGTCGACACTTTGAGCTTAGGCACAAGGAGGAGAGGATTGATTCAAGGTCCAGAAGGCTCTGGCATGACTCCTGAGAGGGCCCTGGTGAGAGTGCCTGTAAACTGGGTACAAGATGGGTGCTCTGAGCTTGGTCAGCACAGCCCCTACTCCCTTGGGCGCCTCACTTCCCTAGCTCATGCCACGAAGAACCACTCGGTGTGATCTACGGAGGAATGCCTTTCCCAGCAAGGCTTCTTTAATGGTTCTTTAACAAACTCTTCGATCTCTCTTGGCCTGGCCCTGGCTCTCACCCATCTCCTCCCTCTTCCCTTCTCCACTGCCTCTATCAATTATTTATGTCCAGAGTAAATTATGCACGAAGAGAGAAAACTCCAGCTTTGGGAACTTTTCTAGGAAGCGCGTTTTTTCTTTTTTTTTTTTTGGGGGGGGGTGGAGGTGGTTCCTCCCTGTCCAGTCCTCAAAGCCAGCTTAAGGATGAGAGGTTGGAGGGCAATCTTCGCCCTGCTCCTTCTATGAAGTTGTAGGGAAAAAGAGCAGGGTGGGGGGCGGTACTCTTCATCCTGGTCCGCTCTCGCCCCTGGTTGCTTTATGTAACCTCCCAGGACCAGAAAGTTGCTGGGCTCCTCCGTGGGAGTCGCTGTCCAGGCTCGGCGGTGCTGAAATCGCCGCATCGCGGGGCTGCGGGGCTCAGGGGCGTGGGATACGGTCCCAGGCAGGGGCAGCTTTCCATGGCTTCCATAAAGTCCCCTATGTCCGCTCTCCCTAGCTCGTTCCACCCCTCCCACCCCCCTCCTTAGTGACACTAGAACGCTGTAACCAAAGATTAATTGCCTTAATCAAATCGACCCACCCCCAGCAATTAATTTTTTAGCGACAAATTAGAGACGATTTACCTCCACCTTCCGGGTCAGGAGGCCAGCGGAGGTGAATGGGGTGGGGGATGGCCAGGGTAAGAAGGCTGGCAAAATCCACAACTGGTGAGAGGCGATGACTTGGGAATGGGTGTGCGTTCCACGCTGGAGGGGAGGAAGGAGGGGGTCAGCCGGGGGGCCGTGCTGGGGGACAGACATTCCTGAAGTCCCTCGCAGGCCAGGAATCTCCAAAGGTGGGGAGGCTGAGGGCGGAGCACGAGGCCACTTACCTGTCGGCGCCGCCCGCGGTCTCCGCCGCTGCGCTCGGCCTCCCGCCGCGCAGGCCGCCTCCCCCGCGCGGGATCCGCAGCTCTGCCCACTGCCCGCGATCCTCGGTCTTCCTGCTCGCAGTCGGATCTTCGATAACCCCGTCCCGTCCCTTCTCAGCGACCCCCCCCTCTTTCCCTCCCCGCCAGCACTTCGCTCCTCCCGCACCCTCCCCGGGCAAGTTTGTAAGTTTGGGGTGAGGGTCGATCTCCTCGCGCCCAGCTTCCCGGTTTTCGCTTTCTCAGAACCTCACCCCCCCACTCCCCAGCTCAGACCCGGGGCTCCGACGCCGCCTGTTGGTCAGGCAGGGCAGGACAGGGCCAGGAGCGCGGAGCGGGCGCGGCGTCTCCATCCCCACTCTCCTCCCGGGGTGAAGGCCAAAAGTTGGAGGCCTGCTCGCGGGGGCGCAGCGGGGGTCGGGAGAGGGCCGCGCCGCCCCCGCCGGGTGGTGTGGTCTGGCGGCGTGCGCTCCCGGCCGGGGCGGTGTTCCAGGGCCCTCAGATGTGTTTATCCCCCCCCCCTTTCCCCAGCACCCCTTCTCCACCCTCCTGGGAAACGGCTGGTCGGGGTGCGGTCTATCCAGAGGCGGGCGGACACATCTGAGGGGGGACTGGCCGTGGGCACCCGTAGGACAATTCGAGAACTCAGGAAGGAAGGCGAGGGTGGTTAAACCCGAGGGAGCGAGTCCTCAGCACCCCCAGAGAGGAAAACTTTGAAGTTCAAATAGAGGCTGTGGAGGAGGAGAAGGAGGAGGAGCGGGGGAGGGAGGGACTCTTGATGAAGTAGGCCCACGCGGACCCAGGAGCTGGGGGCACGGTGGAGGGGCTGGGTGGCATTACCAAGACAACTTTTCCGGGGGGTTCTGGCCTGGCTTAGTCCTGGACAACTTCCCATAGCGCCGGCCGCGCCCACCCAGCTACCCTACCCTTCACTCGTCCCCCGAAGTGGGGATCTGGCTTCGCACGCAGCCCAGACATCCCAGCATGGGGGCGTTGTACTCTCCTCCCCTTTCTCCTCCTGTCTTTTTCATTGAAAAGAATTGATGGACCGTCTCTCCTCTCCCCCTCCTTCTCTAATAAATGCATCCCATAGATTATTCGACGCCGAGAAGGAAGGCGGCTGCTTAAAAAACAAAAAGCCATAGCCCTAATGAGTTCAATTACAATGTGGTAAACACATTGCCTCTACGCTTTAATTAAGCCTGCTGCCCAATTTTAACTCATTAGTAATTCATTAAGAGAACAGCCCCGTGCTGGCGGGAGGATGGCACCGCAGACCGACGGCGCGGCGGAGTCCGCACACTCGCGGGCCGCCGGCGGCCTTCGCCCCGCGCGTCCCGGAGCGCGTTACACTTGGCGATCCCGTGGTTTCAAGACTCGGAACAAGTTTACAATCTTCTCCAGGTTTTGCCTGGAGTGACTTGTCCCAGATCAGGTCTTCCGAGCTTGTAACCGGGTTTGTAAACCTGCGGGCTGGGTGGCAGTGGTGTGGGGCTTACACCTTCCCGGAGGGTGAAAGTTGTCAGGTTCAACTCCACTGGCCGGGTGTCGGGCGCCCGGTCGCTTCTCATTTTGCCCATGGCGGGAGGAGAGGCTCCCACAGCAATCAGATGGTGGGAGAGGGGGGTGAGTTGGCTCGCGGGGAACAGACAAGCGCAGAGCGGAAGGGGGACCAGAGCTCTCCTTTTCCCTAGCCGGGGTCCCTCTTCTCCAGCGCTTGGGAGTGGGGCTGCGAGTTGGGGCCACATCCGAGAATTCCGTGGAGACCAGCCGTGGGTGCGGAGAAGACACCGCACACGGGCAGCGCACGCGGACGCGGCCTCTCCTCCACGGACTCGAGGGAGGGAGCTCGAGTCGCTCAGCCTTTCCAACCCTGCGCCGGCCGGTTCTGGGAAGAAAGTCCCCGGGTGCTCCGCACAGCCCTCACTTTAAAAAGGGTCGGGACTCACGGGTCTCGGGGCTGCCGCGCAGTTTCCAAAAGCGCAGCGAGCTCCGGAGTGACCGAGCGGGGCTTCGGAAGAGAAAAGGACCCGGCGCGCACTCTCCGCGCCCCAGCTCCGGGCGGCAGAGCTTCGCGGTGAGAACTGGGCCCGGCCGCGCCGCTCGCCGCGCCCCCTAGGTGCGGCCGGAAACTTCTCCCTCCCGGCCGCGCGGACCGCGCTCCGCCCCCCGCCAGCGGGTGGGGAGATTCCCGCGGAGGTCGCCCTCCCCACCCTCCGGAGCCCCTCCTCCCGGTGGCTTCCGCGGGCGTCCGGCCGCCGGCTTTCCTCGCCGAAGCCGCAGCTCCCCGAGAAAGCGAGTACGCGGACGCGATTTCCTCTCCGCGGTGGGCGAAGGATTCCGTGGCCCTGCTCGGGTGGCCAGAGCGAGCGCGGGGCGCGTCAGGGCTTTCCTGACCAGTCCACGCGTTTGGAAACGAGGCTTTGTCGGACTGTATGAGAGGAAAAGGCGCCTTTGATTTCAGTCTACCCACTCTCACTCCATCGCTCCCTTAACCTGGAGGCAGGAAATACTGGGTGGGATTGGGTATCAGATTGGTACATCTAGGAGAGTCAAGGGGGGGCTTTTGCTCTCCTAGGACCTTCTCCACGTCCGTTCAGGAAAAACTCGGGCCCAGTTGGAACTGAGTTTCAGCCCTTTCCGGGTAGAGCGGCCCGAGGAGAGCCGGGCAGGGCGCAGCGCCGAGTGCGCAGACCTCGGAAGGACACCGAGCAGTTATCTGCTCTGCACGCGGGCCTGGCTTTGCTCATGCTGCCACTGCGGCGTCTTATTTCGTCCCGGGGATTGGGTGCCCATGGCTGACCTAGAGAAAGACCTGAATCCAGCGTCCAAGTGTCAAGAAAAGAAAATAACCCAGTCTCAACCCACGCTCCTCTCCCTGTCTTAGAGTCTTAAGGTACTGAAAGTAGGATACTCCTTTCCCAATAGGCTAGTTTTGAGGGTTGAGCTGCTAGGAATTTCCCAGTCAGCTTAAGCCACCTTTTGGTTTCCTGTAATTTGCTTTCATTGAACTCAGTAGCTGTGAAGACGGACTCTTAGAAATCAACTGTTAGTAAGCTAAACATACTGCCTGCTTGCTGGAAGAATGGCGATGGAGCAGAGATGTCACCCCATAGTTTCCCTTAACACTGTAAATTGAGAAGGATGTGGAGTGGAAGGAAAAGAAGAGAATCGGATCTTTGGAAAAGCCCAGAAAGTAAAGATACCAATTTATTAGTTCTAAATAAACTGCTCAAAAGCCTGTGTTAGCAGGAACCAAGAGAACATAGGCAATTATTTATGAAAGACAAGACTTGAGGCTAAGTGAGAGATTTTGTAGGAAGTGTCATGGGGTTCTGTGCAGTTGTAAAACAGTAAGTACACTCTCACTCATGCTCGAGATACTTCCTGCAAAAAAGGAAAGAGGTGTTCATGATTAAAATATTTACATACTAGGTGGTGTGTTAAGACTTTAGTGCAACAGTTCAGTTAACCAGCTTATTTTAGTACTGGTGTGTGTGTGTGTGTGTGTGTGTGTGTGTGTGTGTGTGTGTACAGATTTTGAAGACAGAAGCCTGGAAAGGATACTTTTTTTTTCTTTCTCAAAGCTTAGAGCCTGTAAGTGGTAAAAACCAGTTTTCAAGGTCACATTTGTTTAGATTCTCAGTGTCCCTCAATGAGAAATTATATCTTGGATCATTTTATATATTCCATTTGATCCATATTAAATCCTGGAATAGGCATGTTAGCTCTATTTGATAATGACAAGCCTAGAATTCTTAGACTATGGTTCTCAATTGGGACTCCAGAGAATGATCCCAGTAGCCAGATCTGTGGCCCTTCATTTTGAAACTGTTGAGACATACTAGTGCTTTCCTTTGGCTGTAGATGGCTCCCTAATGAATCATATGTTGCATGCTTGTTCCACAACGTGGCAGTGTTAATAGAAAGTAAAAGCTTTAAGATGTGAGGCCTAGTGGAGAGTGGTTAGGTCTTTGGGTACATATCCTTGGAAGTGGTTAATGTAGAATTCCAGGAATCCCAGTTAGTTTCCATGAGTGGAAGTTATAAAAGAGTAGGCCTAGTTCTAGAAGCTCTACCATCTTATTTACCTAGTAGATCTACTACACTCTTCCATCTACTATATTGTCACCAAAGGCCAAGCTGCCTGACCCTGGATGTTCAGCTTTCAAAACTGTGAACTAAATGAACCATCTTTGTATGTTTCCCAGTTTCACATTGTTATTTCAATAGAAATGAATTAGTACAACTACCACAGAGGATGGTAACTTGATTAAGGTCATTAGGACTGGGTCGAATTGGCACCTAACCCTTGTTCTCCTTTCTTTGTTATCAAAGTCTCAGTGAAAGTTGACTAGTACAAACCACATAGTTGTAGCCTAGAAACTGGGGAGAGGCAAAGAAGACAATGTAAGTCAAAACAAATGCTTTTATCACCAAGATTCAACAAAAACACACTCCTGACCCTTAAAAAATAGGGCTTGTGAAAGAGAATAACTTCTGCTTTCCTACCTGCTGAGGTTATGGTAGAAACCAAAATATTTTAGAGCTGGATCTAGCTTGCCCTTTAGGTATTTTAAGATTGTCAAAACTGTGATTGATCATATGTTTTTGCATTATGCATGAAATAATTTAGCATGTAGTTTTAATAACACGTTATTAACTAAATGAACTGCTTTTCTCCTCTGCTTTTTGGATGACATAATTTTGTATTTATCTGGCTAGCCAAGAAGAAAAAGTATATTTAATAGCATGGAAAAGTTGGGTTAGTCAATGCCCTCTTATTCTGATGCATCTGGCATAAACTTATTAAAAGTTAAGTTATTGGGGCCGGGAGTTTGGCCTAGTGGTAGAGTGCTTGCCTAGCATGTACGAAGACCCAGGTTCAATTCCTCGGTACCACATACATAGAAAAAAGCCGGAAGTGTTGCTGAAGCTGAAGTGGTAGAGCTCTAGCCTTGAGAAAGTCGAAGGACAGTGTTCAGGTCCTGAGCTCAAGCCCAGGACTGGCAAAAAAAAAAAAAGTTACGTTATTTTGTGCAATAAGGCATTTGAAGGAAGGACTGACTTCATTTCTTTCTTTCTTTTTTCCTTGTCCAGAAAGACAAAAAAAAATCCCCCAGATTTTTTTGTTGTTGTTGCAATTCCTGGGCTTGGGATCAGGGCCTGAGTACTGTCCTTGGGTTTTCTCAAGGCTAGAGCTTTACCACCTGAGTCATAGCACCACTTCTGGGATTTTTTCTATTTATGTGGTACCAAGAAATGGAACCCTGGTCTTCGTGCATGCTAAACAAGCACTCTACCACTAGGCCAAACTCCCAGCCCAGCCCACAGATTTTTTTTTTTTTAGCCAGTCCTGGGCCTTGAACTCAGGGCCTGGGCACTGTCTTTGGGCTTTCTCAAGGCTAGAGCTCTACCACTTGAGCCACAGTACAATTTCTGGTTTTTTTCTATGTATGTGGTATCAAGGAATCGTGCATGCTAGGCAAGCACTCTATCTACCACTAGGCTGAACTCCTGGCTTCAGCCCACAGATGTTTTAAAGCCTGGTACAAATTAGGATTAAAAAGTAGGGAAGGAACAGACAGATAGGGTTTTGTGTAGACTCAGAATATTTGGTTTACATCCAGTGGAAATTCTAGAGTTTTATATGCTCTGGCAAAGGTTTTCTGCCCCTAAGAAGAACTTCGCTGCCTTTGTGTTAGTACTAAAAATTCTACTAATGGTAATTTGTTTCCTTGGACATCTCTTTAAACTTAAGCAATCATTTATAACCCCGGGTCAGATTTCCCTTGAGATTCTAGTTGGGTTTGCTTGAAAATGTAAAAAAGTCAGAAAAAAAAAAAAGCCAGCCAGGCACCTGGGATTGGATAGGAAATGAAATAATCCTCTAGGGGAAAAGAGCAGAAGAAAAAGGTCCATGGGATAGAACTATTTAATTTACAGTTTTGCCAAGCACTGGTACTGCCTGGCATTGAATAAGACACTGGTGGGGATGTAGGTACTAGCAAGGCTTCCTTATGTTCTGTTTGGGGAGAGAAGATTAATATTAGTACAACAGAGATAAGACTAATTTGTATACTACACAATCAATGCAGTAGAGGGGTTCAGAGGAGACAAAATTTCTTTTATATGCTGATGATCCCTGTGTTAAAGCATTACTTTGTAATTTTGGGGGGAATCTTGTGCAGCCAGTGGAACACGTTACTAGTAAAACCAAAACCCAAATGTCAAACATTTTCTCTATTTCATATTTCTTATCTCAGAAATTTCTTTAGAAATGAGAGTCTTCTCACAGTGCCATAGAAATGTGAAATATGGACATAAGTAATGTCCAAACAAAGTGAAAACATAAGCAATCACTGCACTTGTCAGCAAGAACTACTGACATCAGAGTCTCACCAGGCTCCTCCCCTCAACCCCCACTTCAGGCCCTGATTCAATTTCAATACAAGTTTCTATGGCTCTCCTTATACTCAGGGATGTACAACTGAGTTTGTTCTTTTGCACTTTGGAGTCCACCTGTTTGCTCCTCCCTTCTTAAGGAACAGGAGTGCTCATCTAATTGGTTAGATTCAGGCAGCACATCAGAGCACTGGTAGAAGGCACTGGGCACACTGGTGGGTATCAGTTTATTTTTCATCATCAGAAGTCTGGTAAGTTCTAGTATTTGTGTGTGATTACCAACCAAGGTAAAATTCAGACCCAAATTTCCTGGCCTACTTTAGAAGGAGGGGTGACCAATTTAGCAAAAAGGGTGAGCCACCGGCTGTGGCTTCTTCCCAGGCAGGGGTGAAGTGTTACTTTGTGTGACATCTCCTCCTGTTCTTCCTATAATCACATTCCTTGGGAACTTCCTTGGGAAGGGGTGGGGGGAGGAGGAAATACCACTTCCTGCGGTATTTTCTTAAAGCTTTCTCATCTCAAAGAATAATTTTATGTTCTCATTTGGGATTCAGCTGTGATTCTCCCTCCTTGAAAATATTTTTCATCCTTAGTGTTTTTTTTCCTTCTTTTGATCTTTCTGTAGCTCCCGGACTGTCTACCACCTGCTTTATTTTTTTCATACTGCCTTGTCATTTGCTTCCTCTGCCTATGTCTAAGTTTTTCTGGCTATGGGATCCTCAGCTGAGTATCATTTCCTTTTTAACACATCCTCGAGAGCATTCTTGCTTTCACTGTTTTGCATTGAGAAGTTGGCCATCCTCTCTTTGCCTTTCATTCCGTTAGACAAACTCTTCTTTCTTCTGGCTATTTAAAATACGTTCTCCTTTTGACTTTTTGTGGTTTTCAGCTGAACCATGATGTATCTTGAATTATAAGTAAAAATTGTCATCAGATTAGCGCCTGTTTTACATTCTCCCTGTTTTCTCTTATTCAGGAACTCTAGGTAGTCATGTACATGTCTGCTTTAGTCATTCTATTTTACATGCCTAATAAACTCTCTTCTGCACTGATTTCTACAGATCTACTTTCCAGTTCATTCATTTAGTTCTTCAGCTATATTCAATCTACTATTTGAGCAATTCATTAAAGTTTTAGTTTAAATGATTATATGTACATTTTACTTCTGGGACATTTCTCTGATTCCTCCAGATATGACTGGTTATATTTAGCATCTTGTCTTGTTGCTTGCACATATTTCTTTTTTTATTGAAGAGGCAATAAGCAGGGGGATTACAGTTACATAAATAATGTAATAAATACATTTTTTTGTGGGTCATGGGGCTTAAACTCTGGGCCTGGGCACTGTCCCTGAGCTCTTCAGCTCAAGGCTACTGCCCTATCCCTTGAGCCACAGCGCCACTTCCCCTTTTCTAGTGATTAATTGGAGATAAGAGTTTGGCAGTCTTTAGTGTCCAGGCTGCCTTTGAACCTCAATCCTCAGATCTCAGGCTCCTGAGTAGTAGGCTTGAGTCACTGCACCTGGCAAGTACATTTGTTTTTGAAGACTGGTACCCCATTCCTCATCTCTTTTACTTTTTAATTTACAATCAATGTAGTCATACCGTTATTATTTATTTTATGCCAGTGGATTGCATTATTTGAAGTACTGCTAAAATGTCTTTTTTTTCTTTTTTTTTGACAGTTCTGGGGCTTGAACTCAGGCCTGAGCACTGTCCTTGGGCCTTCTCAAGGCTACAGCTCTACCACTTGAGCCACAGCACTACATCTGGGTTTTTTCTATGTATGTTGTACCAAGGAATTGAACTAGGTGTTCATGCATTCTAGGCAAGCACTTTACCACTGGGCTAAACTCCCAACCCTGCTAAAATGTTTTTACACATCACACTTTTTTTCATATATTTTTATTGTAATTAATAGAAGGGTTACATTATATTCGCCAGATAGAAGGTGCATTAATTCACATACATTGATACCCTTTCTCATGTCTTGGTCCCCATTCCCCCCCCCCACGCCCACCCCTTACACATCACATTTTAAATGATGTTTTTTTTTTTAAATTTTTTTTTTTACCAGTCCTGGGCTTGAGCCCAGGGCCTGAGCACTGTCCTTGGACTTTCTCAAGGCTAGAGCTCTACCACTTGAGCCTCAGCACCACTTCTGGCTTTTTTCTATGTATGTGGTGCCAAGGAATCGAACCCGGGTCTTCATGCATGCTAGGCAAGCACTTTAACCACTAGGCCAAACTCCCGGCCCCTTAAATGATGTTTTAAATGTTATCATGGAAAGTAATCTTCAGAGCTAACAAATGTTTCTTACAAGAGTCATTTGTTCCCCTGTGTGGACCTCAAGCATGTAGAGACTAAAGAGAATCTTTCCATTATGTGCAGGAAGCCATTCCAATCTCTGCTACTTCCTCCACATCCTCACTTACTTACATGCTCTAATCCTGGGTTTCATTCAGGAATTACTTTGTTTAGGAGCAGTTTTCAGTCACACCAGCATGCTTACTCCCTGTTACCCCTTGGCCAAGCCTACTGGGTCAGTAAAACAACCGCTTCCCATACTGCACTGGGAATCAATAAAATCCCTCTTCAACTAAAGCCATGTCAATGTTTATAGTTGAAGTAGAAAGGGCAGGAATTAGGAATGTAGCATTTATGGCCCAGAGAAACCAAGTGACTTGATCAATGCGACAGACAGCTGGCACTTGAACTCAGCTCCTACACTATATCTAGGACAATGCAATTCCCATCATGCTATTCTGTCTCCACCTTGGTGACTCACAAATGGAATGGAAAGGTGTAGCACTTTCAAGGAGTTTGTAGGTTTTCTTTATCTTTGATTTACCTGTCTCCATTGTCTATGGTTAAATGACAGTAGCAGTTGAATAAAACCAACCAACTAACCAAAACCAAAACTAATGTTTAATTGTTGTGCAGAGGAATTTGACTTCTTAATGCTTTAGAAATGGTCAGCTTATTTGTCTCTGTATCTGGAACAAAGATCACAGTACACAGTAATTGAGCCTCAATCTCAATCTATTAGACTCTCTTTAATAAGTACCTTACCTCAGTTCTTGGAATGGATAATGTGACTAATGTCCTCTCTAACCTTTAAGAAAAAAAAACCACATACACACACATAACCAAAGGAACATGGCTTCGAGTAATATTCACAGTGATTGAAAATATCATTAGAAACAACTCCTGATGTTCATTCTGTCATTTCCTAGATTCTAATGAGTTGCATTTGAAGGTTGCACTGTATGGAGTTGGCAGAAGCCTATAAGAGCATGTGCATATGGTGACATTAGTTGAGAGAAGGAGGGAGATACAGGCAGGTGTCAGTCACTTGCATTGGAAAATGAGGCAGGCCCCAGATAGAATTTGTAGCTTTGCTGTGGTGGTTATATAGGCTTGAACTGTGTTTTCATGGCGCCCATTTGCTCTCTGGTAAGGAAACAAAGCAGCCAGGATGGTCATCTGTATCCTAGAGATGAGCCTTCACAATCAGGAAAAGTTACAACTAAGAATCCAGCTGTTGGGCTAAGTTCAATAGCTAAAGGAAAGGGAGTGAGGAGTGAAGAATTGAAGTGAAAAATTTGTTCTTGTTTCTCCCAGGAAAACTTTCAGGGATCTTTGTTGATTAAAAAAAAATAATGCCAGTATGGGTTAAAATAAATCCAAGGCAATACTAAACCCCTTTCTCCATCCTGCAGCGTGAGCTCCTTAGGGTGTCATTTGCATGTAGGTAGATTCAAGACAGCTGAAGTTGTGCACACCTAATTGGATGACATTGAGTTTTTCCCTAAAGCTGTAAAAGAAAAAGCAGGGACTAGAAACATGACCAAGTGTTCTTCAGGTGACAAAGATTTGAAATTGCTGCTCAGAGCACATGTGAGAGGTTCCTACAGCAGCCTTCAAGGCCACCCTACCAAGGTAGTGCTGAACTGGCACTTTTTTCCTGCCTTATATAAGTAAGAAGTGTACAAATGAACATAGGGGCATCAATAAAATTCACAATGAATAATTGGGAGCTGCTGTCAAATTTCATGAGTTGATTTTGTTTGCTTCTGATTCCCTTGGAGGTAGCAGGGGGAAAAAGCAAGGAGAAGAGAACCCTGATGAGCTTCCCAGATTGTTTTTTTTTTTTTTTTAATTTTATTTATTTTTATTTTTATTTTTTTTGCCAGTCCTGGGCTTGAGCTCAGGGCCTGAGCACTGTGCTTGGACTTTCTCAAGGCTAGAGCTCTACCACTTGAGCCTCAGCACCACTTCCAGCTTTTTTCTATGTATGTGGTACGGAGGAATCGAACCCGGGTCTTCATGCATGCTAGGCAAGCACTTTAACCACTAGGCCAAACTCCCGGTCCCCCCAGATTGTTTTTAGAGCTGTCACCACTCTGCCCATGTTTCCTAGCCGTAACTGCTACAGTGCCTTATGCGTGTCCTTGCAGGCTGGAAGTACTGGGGGTTTCACGCCCTTGGGAGCAGGCTCCAGCCTATAGCTGTATAAATATTCTGCTTTCTTGTCTTACAGCAGGACAACTCTGAAACATGTTCTACCTCTCTTCCAGAGTGATTACACTTTGGTTGCTTGCACCAGCCACCTGATTGATCATATGTCTATTGTTCACTTCCTTCTCTACTCTCACTTCCCTTCGAGGCCTCCTAGAATCATCTCCTACATAAAGTTTTTGCCTTTGAATCTTTGTCCTGGACTCTCTTCCTGGGGGAAATATATTGCTGGAACAGAGACATCTGAACTTGTGCTGTCTGATTCTTGTCCTGATGATTTAGCCATAGGTTCCAAGTCAGTTGAAGCTGACACTGAGTACAGGACACTTAATTCAAGTTCTGCCTGGCAAAGGAAAGAGGACATCATTGATATCTGAAGCTGCCACTTTGAATCTAAGAATACTTTGCTAAACATGGCAAGGGTTAAAGGATGTTTAGGATGGTGAACTGTGGGGAACAGGGAAGTGCTATTGACAGTGATGACCTCTAGCTTCTAATCCCATTGTGGAAACCACTAGGTTGTATGGCCTGAACTTCCATTCGCTCCTTAGAGAAATGCACCCATGGGCCTGTGTGTGTGTGTGTCTGTGCATACACACGCGCGCATGCACTCCATACTCTCAGCTTCACTCTGAAATGAAAACAATGGAGAAATAGGACAGCAGAGAAGAGCAGTCTGTGGAACCGTATGGTTGACAAGGTTGCTTGAGGGTTTTGAAGGCAAGATGGATGAAAAGATAGAATTAGTCAAGAAAACTTTGAGAAATGAGAGATAAGAGCCTTGATCTAGCATGGTTAGAGTACATGGAATGGTGATGGGTGGGGGGAGGAGGAGGAAGAGAAAGTTCTGGAAAAGCATAAGGTTTCTTTCCTTTGTCTTAGTTCTCATCCTCTTTTCTAAGAGATAGAGCACAAGAGAATCTGCTTTGTCACAAACGGAGCAAGAGAAAGCAACTAGGAGAAGCAGCTGTGGTCGGGGAGGAGAGGGCAGGAGGGAAGCTTGCAGACTAGGCTACTCCTTTTCAGAAGTTCCACCAGGCAGTGTACCTGCCCCTTCCTCCAAAATCAAGACAAGACAAAACAAAACAGGTCCTCTGGCATGTGAGAATTTGCCTTAACATTTCCTTGCCTCCAAATGTGCTTTTGGTCATCCATTTTACATATATTTATTGATACTTACACCATGTCTGTCATAAGCAAGCAACTGTACTAGGTCTTTATAGAATATAGAATCTAGGGGGCTGGGAGTTTGGCCTAGTGGTTAAAGTGCTTGCCTAGCATGCACGAAGACCCAGGTTCGATTCCTTGGTACCATATACATAGAAAAAAGCTGGAAGTGGTGCTGAGGCTCAAGTGGTAGGACTCTAGCCTTGAGAAAGTCCAAGGACAGTGCTCAGGCCCTGAGCTCAAGCCCAGGACTGGCAAAAAAAAAAAAAAAAAAGAAGAATATAGAATCTAGTGGGGGAGAAAGACAACTGATAAATAAATAAAGCACATGTGGTTGGGTCAATGATAGTAATGTGTCATGAAAGCCAATAAAGGAGGGAAGAGGATAATGAGATGGAAGGGTGGAGGAGGAACAACATGGAGGTATTTATACAATTTTAAATAGGATGGCAGGGATAGACTCACTCAAAAAGTAACCTTTGAGAAGCAAGAGGCAGAAGAGTGCGCAGATCATGGGGCTTCTGATATAAGAGGTTCCAGGCCAATGGAAGTCCAGCTGCCAAGGCCTTAGTGGAAACAAGCCTGGTTTCCTCAGAAAGATGACCACTGCCAGGAACATGACTTTGACCCTGGTGAGATGAGAGCCCTGAAGGGTGTGAGCTGAGAATGTGATCTGGCTTATCTCCCACCCAAGGGGTGACTGGGCAAGTTTGATAAGGCACTTCAAGTGCACAGTGGCTGACAGTAGCCAAAAACCTTTGTTTTGTCCAGGCCTCTCCCCACCTAAACATTTCCATTATATTCAAATTAAAGCCCCGTGGCTCTGCTTCAGGACTTAGCAATTCAGGCAGTTTTATTTTATCTGTACTACTAGTCTCTTACTATCCCAGACTTTTTGAAGCAAATTCAGACATTGTAGCACTTCACCTCTACTTAGTTCAAAAGGATGTCAAAAACATAATAATCTGTCTGATAGATCATGTCCCAAACATTGAATAATAATTCTTTAATAACATCAAATGTTCAGTCTACTAGGATTCAAGTTTTCCTGGTATAGCTGACTAGTAGTCAAAGTTCCTATGTTGCATTTGAAGTAAGGAGACTGGGTCTATATTTCCCCTAGAAAATTAGCCCTTGACAGTAACTCAAGACTAAACATAGAGCTCCCCTATGACCCACCAATTCCACTACTTGGCATTTACCCAATCATGCAGAAACAAGGACATACTAAATCCACTAGCACTATTTACCATAGCAAAGATATGGAACCAACCCAGATGCCCCTCAGTTGATGAGTGGATCAACAAGATGTGGTATTTGTACACAATGGAATTCTATGCTGCTTTGAGAAAGAATGACATCGACCCATTTGTAAGGAAATGGAAAGACTTAGAAAAAAATCATATTTCGTGATGTAAGCCAGACTCAAAGGGACTTAGGCTCAATGGTTTCCCTCATTCGTCATAATCAGTAGAAACCTTGGGCTCTCCTAGCAGAGATTTACAATAGAACAAAACCTAGATATATAAGGCCATATAGTATGATGCTAAATGAAAGGACCGCCAGGATATAGAAGCAAAAGTACTGTAGGCTGCTGTTATGGATGTTGCAATTAGTGTTGTAATTAAGGCTCAGGAATTAATGTATGATAGATCCTAATAGTGTGTAGAATAGAAAATATGATCCTGTTTTTAGGCGTTCTGTTTGGTTTCCTCATCTTGTAATAATAATTAAGGTTGGGATAAGGATTGCATATAATGAGTGATTGTTGTCCTTAATGTACTATGTTATCTCTCATCTCTTTTGCTGTCCCTTGGTTATCTCATACTGTTACAGTATTTCATCTTGTTATCTGATATACTGGATATATGCTTATTTGGTTATTTGAAATAGGATCAGGAAGGGGGGGGAAACAAGATGAGGGGCGGGGGTGGTGAGAGGGAAATGGGGACCAAGACATGAGAAAGGGTATCAATGTTTGTGAAGTAATGCACCTTCTATCTGGTGAATATAATGTAACACTTCTATTAATTAGAATAAAATATATGGAAAAAAGAAAATTAGCCCTTGATTTCCCCAGATTCCCTAAATTGTTTGCTTTCATCTAATTTCTACTAGGTGTAAATGTTCTCATCTGGGTTGCTTTGTTCATGTATGATACTTTTTCTGGGTTTATTTGTTTTTAATAAATGGTCTTATTATTATTTTTTTACAACAGTTTTGAACCACAGCAAAGCTGAGAGAAAGGCACAGAGGCTTTCCATAAACTTCTTGCCTCACAAACACACTTGGCATCCATCATTGTAATGGCAATGGAGTGTTGCACTCTTTCGGATGAGCATGCCATATTCGTTAACAATGGCTGACAGTATCTGAACACCTCATGATCACTTAAGGACCATAGTTTACATTAAGTTCACCCTTGGAGGTATACATCGAATGGATTTGAAGACATTATGGCACTTACCATCACAGTATCATATGGAATAGTTTAATTGCCTTCATCTCCACACATTTATTCCAGCCTAACTCCGAGCATCCACTGATTTTTTTTTTCCAGTCCTGGGCTTGAGCTCAGGGCCTGAGCACTGTCCTTGGACTTTCTCAAGGCTAGAGCTCTACCACTTTAGCCTCAGCACCATTTCTGGCTTTTTTCTATGTATGTGGTACCAAGGAATCAAACCTGGGTCTTTGTGCATGCTAGGCAAGCACTCTACCACTAGGCCAAACTCCCAGCAACTCCACTGATTTTTTTAAACTGTCTCATGGTTTGCTTTTTCTCTGGTATGATATTGTTGGAATCAGATAGTTTGTAGGCTTGTCTTTTTTTTAATTTCCAGATTAGCTTTGTATGTGTTTGTGTGGGTACCCATTCTGGAGCTTGAACTCAGGGCCTGGGCACTGTCCTGAGATATTTTACTCAAGGCTAGTATTCTACCATCTGAGCCGGAGCTCTACTTGCTTTTTTTTTTTGCTAGTTTATTGAAGATAAGAGTCTCACAGATTTTTCTGCCTGGGCTAATTTTGGACCATGATCCTTGGCCTCCTGAGTAGGTAGTATTCCAGGTGTGAGCCTCCAGCACCTGGCCAGATTGGCTTATTTCACTTAGAAATATATATTTAGGTTTCCAGGTTCATGGCTCAATAGCTCTTTTGTACTGCTGGATGATATTCTGTTGTCTGGATGTACCACAGTTTCATTATCCAGGCATTGAAAGACATTTTGGTTGTTTTCAAGTTTTTCCAATTATAGATAATGCTGCCATGAATAGCTCCATTCAGGGTTTTTTTAAAAAAAATTTTGGCAGTCCTGGGCTTGGGCTCAGGGGCTGAGCACTGTCCTTGGACTTTCTCAAGGCTTAGCACTCTACCACTTGAGCCTCAGCACCACTTCCATCTTTTTTCAATGTATGTGGTACCAAGGAATCAAACCCGGGTCTTTGTGCATGCTAGGCAAGCACTTTAACCACTAAGCCAAACTCCCAGCCCCTTGTGTAAACATATTTTCAACACCTTTTGACAGATCCCTAAGAATCTGATTGCTGGATGTCATCATCGTTTGATTCTTCTTCTCTTCCTCTATTTTTCTTCCTTCCCCATCCTCTGATTAATTAATTATTAATTTATTCTCATATATGCTAAGCATATGATCTAGGACTGAACTAAACTTCCAGCCTCTTTAGATCTCCTTTAATCTTCCTACCTTTTTTTGGAAACAAAATAGACAACAACATAACAACAACAACAAGAACAAAGTTCTCAACCAACCCCAGATCAGATTCTCAGAAGTTTTCAGTTTGGATTTTTTTTCTATTTCTAGCCATGTAAGGCTAACTTGTTTCCTGTCTCCACCATATTTGCTATACATTGGTCATTAAGTCCTGAAATATGAATAAATTCAAATACTGAAACTTGAATGTTTTGGGGAAGAATACATTGTAGGAAGTGTTGTATTCCTCATGGACTGAACAAAGATTAATCAGAGTGATAATGTTGGGTGATGTAATGAGGGATAGGCTGAACATTTTTAACTTGTCAGACATGTTGCTATTGACTTTACGTGTGTATGTATGTAGCTATCCACTGGTTAGAAGTGTGAGTGGTCCTTTAAGATGAGAAAATGATGGATAATCTGTGTAAACCAGATTTTCTCAGGAAACAGAACCCACTAATGAGGACTAAGATATTTTGTTACAGGAGCAAATACTACATGATAATAAAATGAAGGAATTGTGAACTGGCACTCTTGTGGGAAGGCAGTTCACTTTCTAACCTCTCTCTTTAATTTTTCAATCCATGTGTAAGCAATTACATTAGTTGTATTTAATACATGGTATATTTGTTCTTAGACTTTTTACGACTATTGCTAATTAACTGTACAGTCTTATTGGTGTCTGCAATTCTAATTACGGCAGTGCCAGGAAGTTTCAATATTGTTTAGACTGCACCACGTCTTTATTGACTCCCAGGTTTTCTTTAAGAAACTCAAGTTATGAATCGCAGGGCGTGTTTGTTCATTAGGAGAGAACACCCTGGTTTAAAGAACCCCCTTCCTTTGTTAGTGAACAAAAGGACAAAGGAATGCTGCTGTGGAATTAGGATCAGTGTTAAATGGTGTGTTGTCCATTCCATGTCAAAGGCTGTGGTTCAAGGAGTTGAAGGTATTTCTGTAACTGACAGGAAATGCCTGTACAGGATGTCCCTCCTCTCCCTCTCCTGATAGGCCACTCCTGTTCTCCACTCCAGACACATGCACATTGCCCTGTCTCCACTCCACATTTTCTCTCAGATCTTCTTTTCTCCCTTGTCCATCTTTTTAGGACTTGTACAAATAACACTGTCCATGAGAGCCCATTTTCCAGTGCTGTGTAGTTTATACTTTAGCTTAGGGTGTACACTTGTCTTTATCACTGATGTCCTCCTGTCTCGTGTGCTTTCTTTATTCCTCTACCTGAAAAGTAGACTTTCTGAAGATAGAGAGCACCTAAAAATTGTCTTCAGTACACGTTTCCAGCACCATACTGCTACAGATACTCAGTCATCACTTGCTGACCATTGCTTCCTGTCTGTGGGAGATGGGAGGTAAAGAGTGAGCGTTCTAAATGAAACTGAGGACCTGTGTCGATAGGCTGGTTGAGGTCCCTCTCAACTCTTGTGTTTTCTCTTTCCCTTCAAATTCATGGCTCTGGACACTTGCTAGGTCAGGTACCAAGTGAGCACTAGAGATGTCAAGATGAGGCAGGCCAAGGGGGAGGCAGTCCTGAAATGTGTGGCTAGTTATGGCACAGCCAGTGCAGTGCCACAGGCAAACCCTAGGTACTGGGGTGCCAGTGAGAAACTCCCCTCATTTATTTTGTGCTCCTGCCTCCTTATTGACTCTGTAAGTTTTCTAAGAGTGAGTTTGTAGTATAACTGAACAATGATTTCTTTTTCCTCTGCTTGTACATATATATGCATATACATATATATGTATATATATATATATATATATATGAGAGAGAAAGAGAAAGAGGGCACATTAGTTGTGTAGGGAATTTCATTGTGACACAGATTAGTTTCTGCCATGGTTATTTTTTTAACACTGGAAAGAAACAATTTTACATGTGGCTTAGGAGGCCTGGCCTTGGGGTTAGACCTGAACTCCAGTTCCTAAGGGAAGGGTAGCCTTGGGAAAGCAGGTAACCTGTCTAAGCTTCTATTTCCTCATATGAAAAAAGCGCAGGGTGATCATTATTACAGTGTCATAGGGGAAAGATAAGGACTCACTAAAATGGTGTGACACCCGGGGGTCTGGTGCTTTGTGAGTGCTCAGTAGATGTTGGCTGTTATAATGTGTCTAGAAAAATGTTCATTCTTGCTTTCTTGCCTCTCTCCTCCCCCTTCCTAGAATGGCACCATCTATGTGTGAAACCCCAGAGAAATATCTCATTGGATTCTTGCATTTCCTCACCAGAGGCCCTGAAGGAGACAAAGGGGGAAGGGGAACTTAGACCTCCTGCCTCTGGGCCTACTTCCCATCACGTCTGCTGCTTTGCTGGGCTTATTCTTTACCAAGTGCACCGCCAAGGGGTGAGGATTTCTGTCAGTCCCATTGGGATAGAGGGGTGAATGAGTTAACATTTACAAAGTGCTTTGGTCTCCTTGGAGAAAAGGCACAATCTAAGTATTCTCATTAGTACATGAATAATAGATGAACGCAAAGCACTTTGCACATATAAAGTTCTTCAGCAATGCTAAATAATATTTTCACCAACCTACCTGTGTGTAGAGAACCCAGTTCTCAAAACTCCACTGGTTCTTCTCTTCACTGACATGGTAGTGGGATTTGGGGCAAAATTATTTCTCCGCTGTGGTCTCAGATCAGAGGTTAGAATGGATTGTGTGGAAGACAATATTTATTTATTTTTTGCCAGTCATGGGGCTTGAACTCAGGGCCTGATTACTGTCATTGGACTTTCTCAAGGTAGAGGTCTACCACTTGAGCCACAGCACTACTTCCACCTTTTTTTTTTGTCTTTCTTTTTTCTTTTTGATACTGGGGATCCAACCCAGGACGTTGCACTTGCTAAGCAAGCACTTTGCTACTGAGCTACATCCCAGCCTGTACTTCTGGCTTTTTCTATGTATGTGGCACCAAGAAATGGAACCCCAGTCTTTGTACATGCTAGGCAAGCACTGTACCACTAGGCCAAACTCCTGGCCTGGAGAAGACAATGCTCATTTAATTTGATTGAGAGGTGGCTTCAGCAGGACTCTAAGAACTCTATTCTGAGCAGTAGCTTCTCTAGCTCCTTCCTTTTCTTTGGCCCCACTGAAATAGCCCTACACTTTCTTTAAGGTTTTGCACCCGAGAGGTATAAGGGTTGAACCCTAGGACTGTGGAGAAAAGACATCTTGGACCTGAGTCATGGGAAATACTTAACAACCATAACCCTTTACAAAAAAGGTAGCAAAACCACCCATGCCATAGAGTTCATGTCATCCCTCTTGCATGTGCAGTTCCATAAGTTAAGTACATTCACATTGTTGTACAACCAAATCTCAGAACTCATTGTCATCTCAAAAAACAGAAACCTCATCATGATTAAACCACAACTCCCATTGCTCTCTCTCTTAGCCCTTGATAACCACTCTTATACTTTCTGTGTCTCTGAATTTGATCCCTCAAATTCATCAAAACACGTCAGCACATTTCTTAAATTTCAGTCCCCCTTGACCTTTTCCTATTTGTGCTATGAAGGTACAGATAATAAACCTGAATAATATTCCATTGTATTTTTAACACAATTAATTACGAACTCTCATGTATACTAACATTTGATCTTCACAAGAACCATGGGGTCTAGGTAAGATACCTCCTTGTTTCCTCCTCCACCTCCTCCTCCTTCATTTTGAGACATAGTCTACCTGTGTTCAGCAGGCCTTGAATTCATGATGTGCCTGCCTTAGAATGCTGGGATTACAAGTGTGTGCCACCATGCCTGCCAAATTTTATTTATTTTCTTTTTTACTCTCATGAGCTTTACAGGGCTGAGCACCTACTTCTCAGTAGAAGGAATAGTAATATCTATTATTTGTGCTTTGCTCATCTCTTGTAATAATACTAGCTAACCTGTTATCTTGGATTGCTATCTTTTACTGATATTTCTCTCTCTTCACACAGGCAACACACAAAATATGCCTGTTATCATATTTATACCGGCATTTGAAAAATGTGCGTTTTGTTTAGCATACATGATGTTTTATTCATTACTATGGATGATAATGTGCTAGAGTTCTCAATCTAGTTTATACTTTTTTCACTCTGCAATTTATCTTAAACAGCAACCCGTGTTTCCAAGTGTAGTTACTTCACTGCCAGGAAATGCTGTATAATATTCCATTGCTTTAATCGTATTCTACTCATCTACACCCCCTAGTGGAAACATAGTTGGCCTCCAATTCCTCAAGCAAAGCTTCACCTGGAAAGGGGTCTGGGGGATGGGCCTGGGTGGGGATTTCTATTGAAAGTAGTCTTGAATGCAAGGGGACTGAGTCATAAACTAGACAATCTGAATAACACCACTAAATACCTCTCCAGAAAGAGTGCATTTGTCTATTCCACTAGGAATTTTTTACACTTAAGTGGAACCTGGGTCTTGAGAATGTTAAATACTTATCTAAGCTTACAGAATTAGTAAAAGTTAATTAAAATAAGGATCCAAATCCAGGTCTTCTAACTTCTGAGTAAGTCTCTGGTATTGTAAGTCTATGATATTGAGCATCAGTACAAGTATCCCTTGAAGCTGTTGTTATTTGGAGAATGCTTTCAATTTCAGAAGTGGCTTTTGAATCCAGGGGAATTGCAGGCAGATGGAAGTGAATGCTAGTGAGTAAGCAGTCAGGTGGTAGAGCGCCTGTCTAGCAAGCATGAAGAGCTAAGTTCAAACTCAAGTACCTCTAAAACCAAAAAGTCTTGGGCCCCCCTTTTTAAAAATTGCTTTATCACAGTTGCTATTATAGTAGTTTGGGAAGTATTCAAAAGAATGGAAGTGCTATCTATGTAAAATATTTTTTCCTCACTTACCAAGGACCAGAATCTGTCTGACCTGAAAGTCAAAGAGGTGTACAGAATCAGATAGTGTGTAACCAGGAGGGTGTGTAGAGTCATCAGTCTAGCTCTTCCATTTGTAGATGAGGAAACAGGCCCAGAGGGAGGAAGCCACTGCCCAAGGTCCCACAGCTACAGATAGGAAAGGTCAGGGCACCAGTTCAATCCATGCCCTTTGCACTTGATACCTTTACTTGGTCTACCCAAGCATCTACACTTCAAGCCTCAAATAGCTGAAGTGTGTTACAAGAGTTCATGCACCCACAAACACTAACCACCCATCTTGGTGTGTATGGGGGGAGTAGGAAATAGCAAAGTTTATTTATGTGCTAGTTTCTGCTGGGGTAAGACTTTCCCCAATGCCATGTGTTTTAAGCTGCCAAGTCAGTGGGCAGCAGAGCTGGGAGACGCAGACCAGCAGAGGATACCAAGTGGTATTGTCATCCAGATGCAGGAGACAAAGGTGATTGTCAGGACACACAGTAGTAAAATCCAGTAAAATGACCAGGAAGGGATGAGCTCTGCAGATTTGTTATCTTTATTATAGTATCATTTGTTTGATGTTAAGTTGACCAGACATAATGTCTCATACTACATTGATTCCTGAAACTAGAACATCAAGCTCTCCTGCGAGTCAGCTCCCGCTGAAGAGAATGGAATCAGCTTCAGTGCAGGTTGGCTTCCTAGCCATGTTCTTCCCTGAATTTGTTTGAATCTTCTTTGGTAGAAATGTGAAACAACTATGGGGGGCAATGAAGGCTGAATGATTATTCTCGAGATGGATTTTGTGTCTAGCGGAAATCTTAAAAAGTTCTCACTCTTATAGATGGACTTCAAAGAGAATTGTTATGTCCCTTCCTACTTCATTATCCAGAAACACTGTAATAACATTTGTGAGAACATTGCAGTAACTGTTTAAAATGGACAACTTTGGGTATGTTGAAGTGTAGAAAGCTACGCCTCTCACATAAACTACCCTGCTAAGCCAGTCTGATGTGCGGTTGGGGCCCTTGGATTTGTTTTTAGAAGGCTTTTTTCCCCCTTTGAATTCTCACTCATGGCCTAGAAGTTATAACTTCTTATTCCTGCTACTGTGTCTGACTTTCTTATTCCTTCCTATTCATTTCTCCCCTCCCTCCCTCCCTCCCTCCCTCCCTCCCTCCCTCCCTCCCCTCTTCCTTCCTTCCTTCCTTCCTTCCTTCCTTCCTTCCTTCCTTCCTTCCTTCCTTCCTCCCTTCCTTCCTTCCTGTACTGGGGATTGAATTCAAGGTTCTACTTGAGCTGTCTCCACAGTCCTTTAGTTTTCAGTCTGTGTTTCAGATAGAGTCTTCTGATATCTTTTGCCTAGGCTAGCCTCAGATCCTCCCACATCTGCCACCAAAGTAATTAGAATTACATGCTATCTGACTTGATAGGGCCTTGCTGAATTTTCCTGGGTTGGCTTTGGAACCAAGATCCTTCTACCCTTGTTTTCCGAGTAGCTGAGATAACAGGCATGTCCACCCATGTCCCAAGCCTCTCTCTCCTCTTTCTGATTAACTAGAGATGCAGTGAGCTTATTAGGATCATGTTAAAAAATGTCAGTAATCTCCAAGACACATGCCTCCTGATAAATAAAGAACGTAAATTTTAGTTTGTAGCATTGGCTGTTTAGAGAATTGTTCTTGTAGAATCTTTGGAGAGGAGATACTACCAGATTTCTAGCTTATGGATCAGTCAGTTTGCTATAATGATATTATTCTCATTACATTAATATTTTTCTTATTGCATGCATCCCATTACAAATGAAAGGAAAATTTATCTGTGGGCAGGGAAAATATTCTCTGGACTATTATTTGGAGGGACCCCACAAAAAGCTGAAAGTTGTTAAAAACGTGATTTTTTTTTCACCAGTTGTAGCGGGTTTTTAAAGGGAGACTAAAAATTAAACAATACATTTTGGGCATGTTACCTTTCTCTAAATGGATTCCAAGGCCCTTTGAGCAGAGATGCAAGCCAGTGGATTAGAAGTAAAGTCAATGTTTGTGAGTTTTCTTTGCTTAGAGTAAAACAAGTTTATAAACCTACCCCTCTCCTGGAGCACTGCTTGCTAGAAAAGGACAGGGATCACAACTAGATATCCGGTATTGCCCCTCAACTGTAATAATGAGACACCCAGCAACAGGATCTCACCTTGTTCTACCAGTTTATCTGTTCCTTTACATATAAACAAGAAGGAGACAGTGTTGGGTTACTGTGCTCTTGCTTTCTAGACTTCTGTCTTATTCCTCAAATGCAGAAAGATGCCCTCATGTGTGATGGAGAAGGCAGCTTCCTGTGGGGGGCATCCCTCCCCATCCCCAAATCTTCTCTTTTCAGTTTTCTCCTCATTTCTTTGGAGCCTTCTGTTTTGGGGGACTTTCATATCTAGTGAGAAAAGCTCCACCTTCACCACTCATGAACTGCTTGAGCAGATTCGGATTCATTGGCTGGGTGTGGCCCAGAGGAAGATCCAGGGCAGGGGCTGGTATGAGGAAGGAGATTGCCAGGGAGCACAGGGCACCGGTCCTTCCACCCTGGGCTCTGGCTATGTGCTGTTGAGAGTCATTTAGGCATCTCCTCCCAAGTCTTTGGATCTGGGGTCACTCTCTAGGTCAGCAGGGAGCCCAGTTGGGAGGGCCTGCTTCCCCACCTCAAGGCCCTAATTAACAAATTGGGTCCTTTCCAGCTCCTGCCTTCTTTCTCTCCTGGGGCTGGGCTCCACTGGGGGTGGGCAGACAGTCTTACTTTAAGCAGCATATTGATCCTCACGTGGTCCTGGGGCCCCTCTTGGGGGAGCACTCTCCTGTTTTAAGTGCATGCAGTTACTCTCTTGACTGGCTTGTAAACAGGTTTTAATGGGGCTATTAGTGTAAAAGGACAGGAAACTTTCAAAAACAGCCTCTTAAATATTCATGAGGATGTTAAATCTGGCGCTTAATCACCAGTGTTTGCACACAGCTAACGGGGAGGGAGCACAACTAACAGGCTGCCTTCACTCTGAGCAATTGACAGGGCATTAATAAACGCTCTTATAGGCATGATTAATGACCAAGAGAATCACCCCCCCCCCTTTTTTCTGTTTTCTTTTAAACAAAAGGAATTCTCTGCTGAGAACTCCTGGGTCTGGGGGAAATGCCTATGTAGAGTGGGAGGAGTTACAGAGGATCGGGAGGAACGTTAGGAATAAACGTATTTCTCCCTTCACAAATAGTTACCTGGACTCCATCTGGCTCTCCACTTCCTAGCGCATGGCTTCCTTTGGGGAAGATTTCTAAAAATGGTAGCAGAGAATGTGCAAAGAATTCTCCTGTCTGGAAAATTCTTAACTCAGCCTCCCGAAAGCCATGATCAAAGCTCCACGTTGAGCATCTTCAGCATCTGGGCTGCATACTTGGTGACTGAAGACAAAGATAGAACTCTGTTGTGGCCTAGTGCTCCTGGGAGCACCCCATTTCTCCCTAGCCCATCCTTTCAAGTGTGCGGTATATTGAGAGATGTCTTTGTAACTTCTCTATGTCCTAGCTGATGCAGAATCCCTCTTGAGATGGAATCGAAAGAGAGTTTTTAAATTAATAAATGCTTTGCACTGTTGCAGTTTTGGAATGGACTTTGGAGATGATCATGGACCTGGATATACTCATTCCAGGTGGGGAAACTGAAGCACAGAGAGGGGGAACCACTTGTCTCAGGCCAAACACAGCATGAGTGGCCGAGTTAGGTCTGTATTCCTGGCAGCCCAAGTCCTGATCTATCCAGCTCTTTGCATGGGGCATCCGTATAAGCAAAATGAGACTTCTCCAGAGAGAAGCAAAGAACTCGTCATTCATCCCTTCGGGTGAGCTGAAGGCTCAAATGCCTACTAGTCCTAAGTATTACAAGACCAACACTAACAGTATGCAAAGTATGTGAAGCACAGAAAGTCCTGTGGATGCCCCATAGTTCTGTGTCATGGGAAATGCCAGCCCCATTACTTAAGAACGAGTTGTCAATTCAAACTTTTCCCACCTCAAAAACCCACAGGTACCACTTGGAATTTTGGGTTGACAAGTCCGATTTAGAAATGAAATCAAAACCATCACTATGCATGCATGAGGTAAAGACATTTAAAAAGCTATTTTTATGGAACTATAAAACAACAACAACAACAATGCTACCATGTCTGAAAATGATGGCAAAGAAGTCAGTATCTTACAGAAAAACCATTCCAGTCCTTCTTCTTCATCCCAAATGCTTCCTCCAAGCTCACCCTCTCCTCAAGTGACCTGACATTCAGATTGAAGAGGAGACGATTGTTACAAAGCTGAATGGCAAAGGTCAGGATTGCTAGGTATTCTTACTCTATGTAGTAATTTGATTCCAGAGTGTATCAGAAGGCAGAAGGCAGGAGCAGGCAGTGCTTTCTTTAAATTTTCTTTTTTTCATGCCACATATCACTTTTCTCTCCCCATCTATTTATTGCTCAGGAAACTGTGGTAGATTCCACTTCATTTGAGTCTAGCACAAACCAGTCCTTTGGCACAGCCAGTTTTAGATTTCCTTTGGAACCAATTACTTTGTTCCTTCGGAAGTAGTGGAGCAGGAAGCACTGTACCCAAGATGGAGATGATTCTTAATCATAGACTTGTTCAGAGGCATTCTGAAACATTTTTTTTTCTAATGGAGTACCTACCAGGAATAAAAAAATAATCATCCTCCATTTCTAAACAGTTTGCATTAATGACTTCTATAAGAGCCAATCTATTGATTTTCTTTACAATAAAACTCCACTTGTCTCTCTTGTCTGGATATATAGCTAGTAGGTGTTGTTGGTAAAGCAACCAGTTTGAGAAAGCTTCCTTTTCACCACAAGAAGAAATGAACTCTGACAGGATTTTCTTCTTTTGCCAATAATTACTGCAATATCTTTGGTCAAATCCAGAGTAGAGTTGAAATGCAAATCCTAGTACTGATGGAGAGTTTCTCAATGATCAGCTGTATGATTCTAGTCTAGAAGACTTTGTTTTGGTGTACTTGTACTGGATCTTGAATTTCAGTGCTTGGGCACTGTCCCTTAGCTTTTCCACTCAAGGCTGGTGCTCTATTTCTGTCTTTCTTTTTTTTTTTTTTTTCCAGTCCTGGGCTTGAGCTCAGAGCCTGAGCACTGTTCTTGGACTTTCTCAAGGCTAGAGCTTTACCACTTGAGCCTCAGCACCACTTCTGGCTTTTTTTCTATGTATGTGGTACCAAGGAATCGAACCTGGGTCTTCGTGCATGCTAGGCAAGCACTCTACCACTAGGCCAAACTCCCGGCCCCCTGGTACTCTATTTCTTTTGTCACAGTCCACATCTGGCTTTTTGATGGTTAGTTCGAATAAGAGTCTCATGAACTTTTCTGCCTAGGCTGGCTAAGAACTGACACATTGAATCTCAGCCTCCCAAGTAGCTAGGATTACAGTCATGAGTCACTGGCTTCTCTTGGATCCTTGCTCCTTTTAATGAAGAGTTTTCCAGGAAGGTTTGAGGATAAACTTTAAATGGTTCAATGCACTCCTCCTGCCTTTACATAGGCGATGTTTTGTGTGTGAAGGCGGCCTGTCAGACATGTATTATGAACCCTTATGCTTTTGTATTAAGCATTATGCTTCATCTTTACAGTCAGATTAAATGGAGATTAGTGGTTCCACTTTAGAGTTTAAACATCATGCTGACCCAAATTCTTGGAGTCATCATGACATGGTACTATGTGTTTAAGAACTTGACCAGCTGGTAGTCAAGAGAGGGAAGGGGAGGTTTACATTTTCCCAATGTGATTTCATTAATTGTTCTGCTTAAGAAAGCCAGGGTGTCTCTTTATGCATAATGAATCTGCAACACTTCTCCGACTTTTCCCACACTTAACTGTCCATCAGGCCAGTCTGGGAATGCTCTCTTGCTAAGTGGACTTTTACCAAGCAAGGGCTAGTCATATTTGCCTTCCTTTGGCTTCTGTGGGTGGAGCACAGTCCCTGAAGTCTTGAATGGTTTTTATTAATGTCTTTCATCCACTTGAAAGATAAAAATAAATCTTCCAAAAGCTCTTAGAAACCTACCACCCTGCTTATAGGAGGAAAAGGGAGGATGGCTGTTAATTAAACTTAAAAACCATCTCTACTGGAATACAAAGCTGTGATTCAAAGTGTGCAGGACTATGCCAGGACTTCCTTCAGTTCTGAGTTTCATTTTATTCATTGAACAGACTTAGTGTCACTTACCCAGTTAAAGAAGAAATTACATTTGAATTTTATTTGAACATAAAGGGTCTTTTTTTTAAGCAAATATATTCAGGGTTGGTAGAATAGCAGTTGCTATGACTTGACTCTGAAATGATTTGTCTCCTGAAGGTTCATGTAAAGGATTGGTTGTCAGCTGATGTGGAAGTGGATGGAGCTGGGAGCTCTGACCTCATCAGTGGATTAATCTCTGGATGGATTCACAATTTGATGGGAGGCAAGAACTAGTCAGAGAGACTTGATCACTGGGGGTGTGCCCCAGAAGTATATAACTTGTCTATAGTCTCTTTTCCAGCTCCTCTCTCCTTTTTTCCTTCTCCTCTTCCGCTCCCTCCCTTTCTCCCTCCCTCCCTTTCTGGCTACCATGAAGTAAACATGCTCTGAAACTACATTCTGTTGTCACCATGATATTCTGCCTTGATTCTCAGAGATAACTACAAGACATTTCCAATCTCATACCTCTGCAAGAGGTTGAACCATGTCCTTTGAAATAATGTTAAGGTTCTAATTTCAGAGACTTGTAAATATGGCCTTCAATTTTTAAAAAATAAGTCTTGGTTGATGTAATCAGATTAAGATAAAGCCATATTTGATTGGGGTAGTCCCTGTTATAATGATCTATATCTTTAAAAAGAAGGGGAAATTTGAACACAGAGACACAGGTACACTCAGGAAGAATATAATGTTATGGTGTTGCTGAGATTGAACTGATGCCACTACAAGCCAAGGAATGTTGATGATTGCTGGCAGTCCCTAGTATCTAGAAGAAAAACATAGACCAGAGATAGGAAACAGCTATACGAACACCTTGATTTTGAACCTCTCACTTCCCGTACTGTTAGAGTGTATGTTTCTGCCATTTTAAATTACTCAAATGGAGCTACAATTTTTCTATTCTATGCTAGGGGTGTAAGCTAGGTATTTGGACATGCTAGACAAGCACTGTGTCACACAGTTAAGGCAGTCTGAGGAATCAAATACATCAAAGCTGCCTTTTGCAAAGCACTAGTGCATGAACACAATCAGCAAGTGCTTTGCCAGCATTGTGCTGCCTGCCCTTCACTTCCATGCTGGGTCCTTGTTGCTGCATCCTCACAGGAGAGTAGGGGCAAGTGCAGTGTCCTTGTATGGGGAAGCAGAAGGGTCAAAGGTGCTAGAGCACTCCCTTCAGTGTTGCTTGCGAGAACACTGAACTCACAAAGGAGCTGCACTCAAGATTTACTCTCTTTTCCCAAACATCTCATCTCTTCATTGTATCACCTGGGGGTTTGAGTTCTGGCACATGAGTTTTGTAGAACATGCATCTTCAAACTCTGGCACAAACATTTATCAGCACGTCTTGCCCATGATCCAATGGCTAATAGAAAGAGAGGTCATGCTTGACCAACTCTAGCCTCCAGTGATAAGTTAGGAGGGAAAGGAACGATCTGGTAGCTTTCCAGCACTCATCTGGCATCGGTTAGTAATTATTCTCTGTAGGCCTGGCCTATGCAGAAACACTTCCAGGAATCCTAGTTAAAACAGCAGGGCATCTTGGAAAACCATGCGTGTGAGTTGTATACCTAAACAGGATTTGTGCCCTACCAAATAAATGCCACATTTAATTCCAATCCTCTTCCATTTTCTGTTGGATTTGGTCTTAAAGCATGGTTGCCATAGTCGAAGACAGGGACCGGTTCTTCCATCTGGGAATTTCCCACGTCTCTCAGGAGCATCTGTGAAGAAAGAATATAGTGTGTGAATGTATATTTCTGTCTTCTTATCTGCACTTGATTGTTATTGTCAAATACTCAAGAGCTCTGGATTAGCTTTTCTAGATGTCACTGCCTTCCACTGCAAAAGATAGATTGGGTGAGGTCCAACACTACAAGGGGTGAGGAATCTTACAAAAGAAGGAGCTACAAGTACCTAAAAATGACCTTTGTTAAAAAACAATTTCAATTTAATCATGGTAGTGGAAATCATACAACTAAACCATTAAACATATCTTGGCAAGCAAGATAACCGATGTGGTTGACTCAAACAGTTGGGAACTTTACTAAAAACTTGTAAAATTAGCTGGACATGATGGCTCATGCCTATAATCCTAGCTACTCAGCAGGTTGAATACTGAGGATCGAGATTCAAAGCCAGCCTGGGCACCAAAATGTCCATGACATTTTTTTTTTTTTGGCCCCCTTCTCTTTCTGGCCCCGCTCGCTCCGGCCCCTTCTCGCTCTGGCCCCGCTCGCTCGGCCTCGCTGGCTCTGGCTCGGCTTGCTCCCGCACGCTCCTCCAGCCCTGCTCACTCTGCCCCCCTCGCTCTGGCCACCACTCGGTTGGGCTCTGCCACTTCCGGCTTGGTTGTGTATGTGGGATACCAAGGAATCGAACCCGGGTCTTTGTGCATGCTAGGCAAGCACTTTAACCGCTAGGCCAAACTCCCGGGCCCTGTCCATGACATTTTTATCTCCAATTAATCCCCAGAAAACCAGAAGTGGCACTGTGGCTCAAGGGGTAGGGCTGTAAGCCTTGAGCTGAAGAGCTCAGGGATAGCGCCCAGGCCCAGAGTTCAAGTCTCACAACCAACAAAACAAAACTCAAACTTGTAAAATTGCTTAAGAGGCTGGAGAATCTGCCAAGAAAATAGTCTAGAATAAAGAGAGATGAGGAAAGTCCAGAGTCCTGACACAGAATAAGTTAGGGACTAGAGCTGACCTTGAATGGGGACCTGGAATGGCCTCCTCTACATCATACACTACTGGTTCTTGGCTCTGTGTAAAGACCTTGCTTCTAAACAATGGTCTAGGACAAGGCCACCCAACTACTCAACCTGGGCCATTCGTTCATGCCCAAGCTATAAGCAAAGCTACGTGGTATCTGGATCCCAGCTTCTGGGGTGGCAGGCAGTGTTTGGAGGACATAATTTTTTTACCTATTTATTTTTGTTAAATGCACCTAGCAACTAGTAGTGTCTCTGGTTTACTTCCTATGATGCTCTCTGACATTGTCTTTCTTTACACTCAATTATGATAATTTTCAAATGTATAAAAAATAGGAAGAATTGTAGGGAATTGTAGCCCTCATTATTTAGCCTGCGCAATTAGGTTTTTTTTTTTTGTCAGTCCTGGGCTTGAGCTCAGGGCCTGAGCATTTTCCTTGGACTTTCTCAAGGCTAGAGCTCTACCACTTGAGCCTCAGCACCACTTCTGGCTTTTTTTCTATGTACGTGGTACCGAGGAATCAAACCTGGGTCTTCGTGCATGCTAGGCAAGCACTCTACCACTAGGCCAAACTCCCAGCTCCGCAGTTAGTATTTTGATTGATTTTCTTTACTACATGCATACTTTTCTATGTACCCATTAATTCATACTTTGGGGATGATGCATTTCAAATTATTAAGTTCCATTCTTCAGTATGTGTCACACCTAAGCATAGCAGCATACATGTCCCTTATTTAGATGATTAGGCAAAATTCATACAGAATCGAATGTACATGTTTTGAGTGTATTATTTGATGAACTTTACCAAGGCATAGAACTGTGCATTCCAACTGCTCAAGGTATAGACCACTATCACCACACCAGAAAGTGCTTCTATCCACTCTCCACAATCCCCAGCCCTACCAAGAACAAGTGCTGCTTGTTTCCCTCCACTGGTACATTTGACCTGTTGCAGAATGTCATTATTTTATCAAGGCTGCTTTCTTCCTGCCTAGTATAATGTTGAGTTTTTCTTTGCTATTGCATGTTTCAATTTCAATTCAGTATGAACAAAGTGGCCATGAACATTCTTGCGTGTGTGTGTGTGTGCGCGCGTGCGCGCGTGCCCGCGTGCATGCACGTGCGCACAAAGGCCTTCATTACTACTGGGTGACTATCTAGGAATAAAATTTCTGGGGTTTCTGGTTGAGCTATATTTTATTTTGTTGGAATTGCCAAGCTCCTTTCCAAAGTGATACCAACAACCTTCCATTCCTACCAAATGTAGCTGTCCCACAGAATTGTCTGCATTTAGAGTTGTCAATCTTTTACATTTTCACCATTCTCATGAGTGCATCAACACTACCGCATTGGGCTTTGATTTGCATTTATCCAATGATCAGATGATATTTTAAAATGTTTTGAAGGTTTTAAAAAGAAATTTTAAAGTGCCTTTTAGCTATTTGTATGTCTTATTTTGTGAAATATCTATGAAAATCTCCTGGCTATTATCATAAGCCAGGTTTAATGAGATTTAATTTACACAAAATAAAATCTCTTTTAGGTATACAGTCCTACTACATTTTGCAAGAATGCACAGTAGTATTAACTACCACACTAATCAAGATACAGTTTACTTCCTTCATTGCAAATGGCTTCCTTGCATTCCTATTTAGTTTACAACTTCTTTCTATCCCTGACCTCTTGTAGATACAGGCTGCTTTTGGCCCCTAAAGTTTTGCTTTGTACAGAATGTCATATACATGACATAAGATGAGGCATTTTAGTTTATATCCTAATTTTAATTTGGTTGTTTGTCTTATTACTGAGTCGTAGTGCTTCTAATATATCCTTGATACGAGGCTTTTGTCAGATAATTTCTTTTAGAGTATAATTTGTCTATTCCTTTTCTAAATAGCAGGCTAAATTTTTAAATAAAATTCCACTTGTCAAATTTTTCTTTCATAGTTATTGCTTTCTGTGTCTTATCTAGGAAACTTGCCTACCTACCCACAAACTATATTTTCCTTCAGAAACTTCATTGTTTCCATTTTAATTTAACACATAAGATTAATTTTCATGTATGGTGTGAGATGGAAGTTAAATTTTCTCTTGTTTTCACTAACTCCTTAGTCAAATTCATTCTCTTTTGCTTGTATGAAAATACCATGTTGTGTTCTGCAATAGATACTAATTATTACCACTTATATTATGATCTTTTCTTCTGTTTTTGAAGTCTCATTGCTTTGGCATTGAAATTATATATTTCTTCATGGGCCAGGAATGCTACATAACCAAGTAGATAATGCTAGTGAAAAGTTTCAGGTTCTGGTGGAACCAAGACTGAATCTAGTTCCATAACTTAACAGCTCTGTGAATCTGGTCAAATCTTAACACCTCTTGTTTACCCAGGAAACATTTATGACCTCTCCTATGTCTGGAAGGGGGCTAGAAAGTAAGGTAATGAAGATGAATGTAAGACAGACAGGACATTCATGTGTGTATGAGGGTTATAGAAGAGACAATTACTAACGATATGCTAAATCTTATGGCAGGAAGAGGAATAGGTGGCTCTGAGATCAGAGAAGATTGTGAATGGCTTCCCAATAGAGATGAAAGCTGCTCTAGATTGTAGTGGGTGAGCAGGACTAGTTGGGGAATATGGATGAGACAGGAATTTCCTGGTAGAAGGACCAGTAGGGATGAAGAGATTGTGAAGTGAGCTTCCTCCCCTGAAACAGGCAGAATGAATATCTTACATTGTTTTGAGAACATTATAGGATGAGAAATGTGGCATAAAATTGCATTGTGTGGAACACATTATACTAAAAAATTATCATGCTTATCTGAGATTAAGTTTAACTCTGTACTTGAATTTTTATTTGCTAACTCTGGCAGTCTTTATGCAATTAAACACAGCTTATAGTCCTGGGCCTTAGTAAATTCAGGGTAAGTTTAACTATAAGCTGCTTATTTCTGGGGTGGGGAAGTAGGAAGAGAACCCATAGATAGGAGGTATAATAAAGTGTTACTGGTAGAGTTTGGCCATCGATTACTTTGAAGATTTTCCTTCCAGGAACGAGGGCATTTCCTTTTGGGCAATAACTTTGTCTTTAGAGAAGTCTTCCTGCACAATTAGAATGATACTGGACAGGGAGTAGGGAGGGGAAGGACCCAATTCTAAAAGAAGTACTAGGCATAATTTTTTTTCCAGTCCAGGGATTTGAACTCAGTGCCTGCATTTTCTCCCTGGGCCTCTTTGTGCTCAAGGTTAGCCCTCTACCACTGGAGTATAGCTTTTTGGGGAGTAGTTTATTGGAGATAAGAGTCTTATGGACTTTTCTGCCCAGGCTGGCTCAGACCTCAGTCTCCTCATGCCAAGAGCACCCACATAGGAATAATTTTGCTCCAGGATTTGTCATTTGCTCACTCCATTTTCTTTCTTCTTTGTAGTCTGATGAGTTCTGAAAATCTAGGTGCTCTAATGTAGAAAATAATTCTGTAAAATCGATACCACAAGATCCAAGTGTCTTGGTTCTTTTCACCACATCTTCCTGCATTCTCTGGGGAGTCTGCCTCACCTCTCCCATCCTCCGGCTACCCAGAGGGAAATGCTCTGAGGTCTAGCCTCCTGACCTGCTGTTGGAGGGCATGGTAATGCTTCCAGCCCTAGGTGATATGGCTGCATTTAGATGTGCTTAACAAATTGCCTGTTCACTCAATTACATTTTATTTAATCATCTGTAATCATATAAATTATGCCTGATGGTAGTAAATGTTCGTGTCAGTTCCTAATTACAGATTGATTAATTGGCTGGGGGTGATTTGTATTACTACTTATATAAGAATATAGGAAGATGATGATAAATTAGGGCTGGTAATCTGAGCCCAGGAACATGGACCATTTCCAATTGCATCCAACATTTTGGGGGTGGGGAAGCTATTGCCCTTTGCATGTCTTGTTTCTGTCAGCTGTGTCCAGGAGAGTTTGTGTTCTATTGACTGATTTAGACAACACCTGAGTCAAGAAATAGTTATTATTATTTAGTTAGTGTAATGCATGTGTAAAATTTTCGCCATATAGTGCTTCTCCTTTTGGCAGTGGAGGAGATGAATAATGACAGGTTCATTAAGTTCACTTGGGCTTGTTATAGCCTTCTGAGTCCAGAAAGTTCCCAGGGTTCGATTTGGCCTAGAGACCAGTGGTCCAGAGAATGAACAAGTGGGGAGATTTCATCAGTGACTATTCTTTTTAAGTGACTATTTGTTTCCTTCAGAAACAGACCATCAAATGCACTTTTGTTCTTCTTTTTAGTAATATCATATCTTTAGGGATGGCATTAAGGCAACTTTCCTGGGGTATGTGTAGTTGTTAATTCTTAGCCTTTGAGAATACAATCTAAAATAACGCACCTAATTTCATTACCCTCAGTCTGTTCATACGTTGGGCTACAAGTAAAGATGAAGCAAGCTGGGGTAAGAGGTGGGAGAAATGAGAGAACCTGGAAAGCCTAGGAGAGACTTGGTTTCAGGGAAGGGTCCCCAACTTCATTCCAGCTTCTGTGACTCCTGAGAAGTGATGAGCAAAGGAAGACAGACAGAAAAGCCCTCTTTGCTTTGGAGCACAGCGCCAGAGGCTGTTGCTGGAGGGACCCATTGGGTTGGCCCCTCTTCTTGACAAATGACCTATTGGTCACTTGGAATAGCCATTGTCATGGATAATTGGGGGTGACCCTCATTTTCTCCTCCTCCTCCTCCGCTGCTGCTGCTGCTGCTGCTGCTGCTGCTTCTTCTTCTTCTTCTTCTTCTTCTTCTTCTTCTTCTTCTTCTTCTTCTTCTTCTTCTTCTTCTTCTTCTTCTTCTTCTTCTTCTTTTTCTTTTGCCAGTGCTGGGCTTGAGCTCAGGGTCTGAGCCCTGTCCTTGGACTTTCTCAAGGCTAGAGTTCTACCACTTGAGCCTCAGCACCACTTCTGGCTTTTTTTCTATGTATATGGTACCAAGGAATCGAACCAGGGTCTTCGTGCATGCTAGGCAAGCACTCTACTACTAGGCCAAACTCCCGCCCCCTCACTTCTTTTTGGGTCAGTTGTGGGGCTTGAACTTGGCCTGGGTGCTGTCCCTGAGTTCTTCAGCTCAAGGCTACCGCCCTACCCCTGAAGCCACAACCCAGTGGCTGTGGCTTTCTAGTGGTTATTTGGAGATAAGTGTCTCATGGACTTTAGTGCCTGGGCTGGCACTGGGAGGCTCAGATCTCAGCCTCCTGAGTAGCTAAGATTACAGGGATGAGTCACTGCACCCAGCTGGAATTTTCTTTTTGATAGAGTTATTGTATCAAATAATTTCATGGCACAGAGTACAACCTGGAAACCATATGCTTGAGTTTACTACTTAGCTTCTTATATGGTGATCTTGGAAAAGTTACTTGACTTTTTTTGTGTATCTTAGTTTTTACCTCTGAAAGGTGAGGATAATGTTATCAGGAGTTGCAGGATTTTATGAGTTAGTAAGTATGTAAATGCCAAGGATAGGGGCTAGGAGTTTGGCCTAGTGGTAAGAGTGCTCGAAGACCTGGATCCCATTCCTCAGTACCACATACTCAGAAAAAAGCTGGAAGTAGGCTGTGGCTCAAGTGGTAGAGCTCTAGCCTTGAGGAAAAAAAAAGCCCAAGGACAGTGCTCAGACCTTGAGTTCAAGCCCCAGGACTGGGAAAATAAAAAAATAAGTAAATGCCAAGGACAACGTCTAATAACAATCATGTGAAGAAATATGGGCGACCCAATGTGGGCAACCTTCATTATCCCACTCATTGGATCTCAAAACAGTCCTGGAAATGGTGTGGCTGCCTCTGACCTTGACCTGTAAGATGCCAACTTTATGAATTTAGCCAGTTTGAATTGGGGTTTTCAGTTGTTTGCAGTATTTCCTTCCTTCCTTCCTTCCTTCCTTCCTTCCTTCCTTCCTTCCTTCCTTCCTTCTTTCTTTCTTTCTTTCTTTCTTTCTTTCTTTCTCTTTCTTTTTTAACAAAGGGACAAGCTAAACAAGAGTAAGGGGGTTACCTCAGGTCTTCCACTCAGCAGAGTGGTGGAGGAGCACTGAGGATGGTTCTTTTCCTACTTCTATTAAATGCCTGCTCCCCCAAAACTATATGGAATTAACTGTGGAGTCTGGGGAGAAGGGGGAAGGTTCCAGTGGAGCACCAGTAGGGGCTGCTTGGGAAATCTAATTCCTCTGAGTTGGCCACTGGCTGCCATCTGGACACAGATAATTGTTACCCTGCCCTTTCTTTGTCTCCCTGGCTCTGTAGTGGGAACAATGGATTCTAATGAGTTGTGCAGTAAACAATATTTTCCACTTCCTGGGGAGAAGCTTACCAGACAAAGAATGAGGGGCCCCCACTAGGAGGAAGGGAGCAGGCTTGGGAGAAGGAATATACCAAAGAGTTGAGGCCGTGGGCACCTCTGTGGTTGCTCATGGGGAAAGGGCAAGCTTGGGGGACCCACCAGGATTCTCTTTGGGGCAGGGGTGTGGTGGGAGGGTGGGATGCTCCATTCTATCTGTGACATTCTGCTAGTTCCATGTTGCTATTGCTGAGAAGTCTCTGATGTTACCATACCCAGGCTGAATCCATGGGAGCATTCTGAAACTAAAGTGGCTCACTGGAATTGTCTGACATTGCCTGCCCTTTATTCTCTCTGTCTCTCTGTCTCTCTCTGTCTCTGTCTCTCTGTCTCTGTCTTCCTCTCTCTCTCTCTCTGTCTCTGTCTTCCTCTCTCTCTCTCTCTCTCTCTCTCTCTCTCTCTCTCTCTCTCTCTCTCTCTCTCTCTCTCTCTCTCTGTCTCTCTCGTGGGTTGTGGGACTTGAACTCTGGGACTTGACATAGTCCCTGAGCTCTTTAGCTCAAGGCTACCACCCTAACCCTTTAGCCACAGTACTACTTCTGGTTTTCTGGTGGTTAATAGGAGACAAGAGTCTCATGGACTGCAGTTCCCCAGGCTGGCTTTGAACTGCGATCCTCACGTCTCAGCCTCCCAAGTAGTTAGGATTACAGGCGTGAGCCACTGCACCCGGCTATGTCCTTTATACTGCTGACTTCCCTAGCCCCTTAAGTGTGCGCAGACACCCAGGGCTAGGGTGCTGCCTGGAGCCCAGAGAGTCTTGAAAGAGTAGAAAGCTGAAAGCTGGCAGCTGAGTGAAGTGGCTGGGGCCTCCAGTCGTTATCCAGGGTACTTTCAGAGAGGGGTGCTTTTCTGTGTTCATGGCATCTCTCTCGCCAATAGCCACCCTGAGAATTTTGCATCTTTGCCTTTATCCCTTTAGATTCAACTTCATCCGCTTTGCCCACATGTGTATTTTCCCAAGCACTCTGAGAACTGCAACTGTGCTTCCTTTTCCATCCATGGTGATATGCAGGGTGGTATTACTTGAACAGGAGTCTGGCTCCATCTGTGCCTCCTATGAGCCCAGGTGACAGGGATGCTGGGTAACTACAGGCTAACCTTACATCCAAATCGGTGTTTCTAATGACATTCATTAGAATTATTTGGAGTGCTTTTGGAACAATTAATACTATTTTGCAGAAAAAAATATGAATAGCTAAACAATGGCAGACCTTCCACACATGCTCAATTATATATTAATGTGTTGCCAATATTCTTATTTGGGGATTCAAGGGGATTTGATGCCTGGGGACAAATCTATACTAGATTTTTGTAGCTGCTGTATCAAATTACTACTACTGAGATGACTAAGAAGTGGGAGTTTTCCCTCTCATTATGCTGGGGGCCAGTAGTTTGTAGTCAGTTTCCATTGGCTGGTAGGTGGTGTTCCCTGGGGAGACTCCCGGAAGGAATCCATTCCTGGATGCAGGCATTCTTTGGTTCATGGATGCATCATTCAGTCTCTGCCTGTTTTGTTTCCCCCCATGTCCTTCTAGTGTTTTGTCAAATCTCTGTGTCTCTTCTAGAAGGACAAATGGGATCATTCAGTCTCTGCCTGTTTTTTTTTCTCCATATCTTTCCAGTGTTTTTGTCAAATCTCTGTGTCTCTTCTAGAAGGACATATGGGATTGTATTTAGGACCCAGGATCATCTTTCCAAGTTAAGATACTTCCCATAGCTATATATTCAAAGACTTTTCCTCCTAAAAGTAGTATCTATGGGTTCAGGAGTAAGATCACAGCAACCTGAGCTAAGACAGTACCTTTTAGCAAGGCAAGACTAGGTCTTGTCTGCTCCATAAACTATACCCCAGTCCAGATTGCGGTGGTGTTTCAAAAATCATATTGATTTTTTTTCTTTTTTTTATTGTAATTAGTAAAAGGGTTACATGATATTTGCCAGATAGAAGGTGCATTAATTCACATACATTGATACCCTTTCACATGTCTTGGTACCCATTTCCCTCCCCCTGATTTTTAATTTACATGAAAACTCATCAGAAAAATATCCACAAACTGGGCACACCTATGATCGGTGTCTAGATCAAGACACTGACGCTTGAGTCAGGGTCTGACTCAAGAACCAGTGGGGTTTCCCTGGCTTTGTGACTTATGCAACTAGAATCACATGGTGTGCACTTTTCCTCATCTAACTTCTCTTGCTCAGCATTTTATTATGAACTCCATCTGTACTGTTGTGGGTGGTTGTAACTTATTCATTCTCATTGTTGTACAATAGTCCATTGTGGGAACATACCACAATGTGTTTATCCATTCTACCGCCAATGGGCATTTGGATAGTCTCTGGTTTTAGCCATTACAAATAGTGTGGCTATGAATATTCTAGCACATGCTTTTTGGTAAACATCTGTATGTATTTCTGTCAGACTGCTGTCTAAGAATACAACGCTAGGTGACGGGTGGAGCAGATACTCAGCTTCTAGGGCTATTTCCAGTTGTCTAAAGTAATTAAACTTCTTCATGCTTTTATCAGCCACATGATAGAATAGCTAGGCTTTATTCTTTTTTATGCCCGTAGCACAGGGAGGAATAAATATAGGGTATTCAGAACATACTTACTGGATGAATAGAGAGAGGGTTTTTCTTGGTGTTCAAACACAGGTGTGGATAAAATAGGCAGCAATCATTAAAATTATTGTCCTTGGGTCAAAATGTTCAGGAGTTCTCCTTAGCCTCCTGGAAAAAAAAATGCTCTTGTTGTTTGAGTCTGATAATGTGACCTCATTACCTAACCCTCTGTTTTCCTGGTTATTCCCTTAAACATCCATAATGGAAGTTCACTTTGAGAAGAAGGTTGGCATTGCAGTATGGAACCTTAGTTCTTTTTTGTTTTCCTTCGAAGCTAGATATTTCTAAGCAATAAGCCAGAAAGCTGAAAGGAAGTTAGAGGCAATGGCGAATCAATTAGAGAGCTTGGGAAGTTGTGTTCAGAAGATGACCGATAAAGCAAAGCTGCCAAGGAATTCTCCTCCACCCCAGGATTTCTTTAGTAGAGAGGGAGAGATGGCAGGAGCCAGGCCTTCTTCCCCTACGAGCTGTACCCTCCCTTCCCCCCCCCCCCGGGGGGCATGCAGCACAGATTTCTAGCTCAGCAAAGTGTCTGGAATTCAGGAAAGGAGGGACGGGGCTTATGGGAACCACTATCCATGCGAAAAGCAAGCAGTTCAATCAAAGAATGCTGAAGTTTTTGTGAGGACCCCTGAGAGCTTCTGATTCCACATCCCCCAGAGAAGGAAAGCTTCTGGCACCTCCTCACTGCACTTGTTTAGAAACACTCCAGACTCAACTTTACTGTTCAAACATCAGGGCTGGAAGAAGCAATGAGAAGAGCAAATGTGGTTTATGGAATACACAGATTGTACAGTGGGAGCCTCACCTTCCCTGATATACAAGATAAATTTCTATGAATATCATGAAAATTTTAATTAGTGTTTTTTGGGGGAGCAATTCTATTACATTGTTAATTCATACTGAGTTTGGGGTGAATGGAAAAACACATCCACTTTTGTATCTCTTCAAATTAAGTCCTTGTTCTTCCCACCTGACCATTGTGCATTTTTTTAAATCTTAATTGTAATATTTGACATTTCTGTTTATTGTTTCTGTCATTGTTGCAAATTTTGGCCTAGGGGTTAGTTTAATCTTCAAGGTATGTTAATAAGTGCCCTTATCATCCTATTGTAGCTTCTCTTTTTTATTTCTTAAGTATGCTTCTTTCCCTCTTCCCTCACTTGGAATAATCTCCTTTTCTTCATGCTCTATCCCTAGCATTAGTCTAGGCAATTCCTAATGCTTCCCTCCTAGATCTCTGTGTTCAAAGCCTGGCATCCCTGGGAAGGGATGAGGGGCTGAGATCCAGGGAAATTCACGACAAGCCCTGGCTCTCCAGCTCTCCCTCTCATCCCATGTACACCAGAGGAGCAGTCAAGGTAGCAACAGAGCAGCTGGGGATCCACACCTAAAGAGCTCTGTGGACTGAGCCTGTGTTCCTCTGGCCAGCAAGTGCTCAGGAGAATTCCATCCACCTGCTGGCTAGCAGATGGAATGAACTTTGAAGTACTAAACTGTACAGAGAAGTTCTTGATCTACTTGCAATCCAGCTGGAGAGATGATCTAATTGTTTTTTTTTTTTTCTTGGAAAGAAGTGGAAGGATATAATTAGGTAATCAATTTGGGTCTTCCCTTGGTCCCCCCTTTTCCCATTTTTTTCCTTCCTTCTCTTCTCTTTCTCCCTCTTATCTGAATGTCCTTTCACAGTAAGCGAGATGAGAAGATTTAGCTTGGCATTGGAGTTTGCAACAGGGAGGGAAGAGTCATGCCACAGATCCTTATTGGGTAAGATTCAGAAACGGAAAATAATGCCCAAGGAATTCAGTAAGACAGTGTGTTAAAGAGCAAAAGGAGACATGGAGAGTGCAAAAACAAGGAGACAGCTGGAAACTTGCACTAACCCAAGATGCTACAGGAGTCTTTTTGGAGGAAGGGACATTTGAGCTGACTTCCAGTGAGGAACAGTTTGTGCCGTGTTGTTTTGCAGTTTGATTTCTAGGTAAGCCATCACTCAAAGAAAGGGTTTTAAGGCTCAAGTCTGAAAAACTTGTTCAATCTTTCTGTTCTGTGAGTAAAAGGGCTGATTTAGTAGGTAAGTGGTTAGTGGATAGGACTGATTAAGGCAAGCTTCTGTGTGGTAATGACTCTGTAAATGTCATCTTCACTAAGGGGACTTGTATTGTTAGTGATAATGATCTTACTGGACTGGAACTATGTAGCCCAGGCTGGCCTCAAACTCCTAATCCTCCTGTCTTAGCCTCCTGAGGTGCTGGGGTCTAGTTGTTAATATTATTAGTGTTCAGAGGCCTCCCACAAGAAGTGCAGAGAAGGAGGGTGAAACTTTCACAGGAGGGTAAAAGGTATACGGATCTTTGTTACTCAATCTATTTGGCAGTTTGGGCTCTGGAGCAGAGCGTGGACTTGGGGTACCATCTCTATTTAATCCATCCAAGATTCTAAATGCTAATAAGAGTGGAAGAAAAGAATGGGGGATGAGGCTAGGCTTGGAGTGCTCAGAGTGTCAGACTCAAAGCTAGAATACCATGCACTACACCCCTGCTGCAGAAAGTGGGTGCCTGGGCAGGTTCTAGTGGAACCTTGGGCAGGTTCTAATGGAGACTGGGTGTTCAGCAACTCCCAGTGTGCATGAAGACCTTGGTCAACTCCCCTGTTCCTTGGAAGACTCTGAGAGTCTATCATGAATCCATGAGTTCTAATACAGGTTTTACAGGAGGAAAGGCCTGGAGTGAAGAATGGAAAAAGGAAAAATAGAATGAAGAAAAAGATTTGGAGAATGAGATAACTATAACTGAAAGGAGAGTGAAGTTCAGGGCACACATTGCAGGGGTAAAGAAGCGGGCTATAGCCTGCTAAGGAATATTGTCTTACAAGTGAAGACTGGTGTGGTAGATCACAGCTCTCTCCAGAGATTGTCAGAAAGACCAGGTGGTTCTTAGTCTTGGGGGATGAGAACAATTCTTCCTGAGGCAGAGAGTTGGATTAGATGATCTCTCAAGATTCTTTCTCTCCTGATGATGTTTCAAAAAGATTTCTCATTGTCTTGACAGTCCTGATATGTCTTTTCTTAATGGGGAATTTATCTGCTGGATTCAATTTAATATTGCATTTGTATTTTATACATGCACCTGCCCTGGGGCAATGGTTACATTTTAAATAAATCAATAAATATGATACGCCTCACTTTAATCATTACATAATGCAAAAAAGTATGATAATGCCACATTAAGTTGCAAATTAACATACAAAAGTAAGGAAATGTAGAAATGAATGTTCTCCCAGCAACATTAACTCCACTGCATTGTGATGTGTTATAATAAAGTCTATATTTATATGTGTCTACCTAACATTCTCTCATTCAGCACAGGGCAATGTGGGGATTATTGTCATTATGAACCCTAACTTTTGCATCGGATAGCTTGTAAATGTGCCATCTTAAATGAAGTATTAAGCTAGCTACTGGGAAGAGAGCTGGGTACAATGTGGGCACTATGGGCTCTGAGCAAGATTTCACAGACTTGGAATTCAGGTCTGCTTCTGGGTGGCCATGTGACCGCTCCAACTTGCTAAATTTTCTCTTTTTTGAGGGGGAGCATTTCAATTTTACTATAAAGCATAAATCAGATAAAGAGTACATTTCTTGATTCTTTATACTTGTATTTTCTATGCTATAAGAAGGAAAGAACCTGTCTGCAGCATCTGAATTGTTGCCTTCCTCAGTGCATAGGTCTAATTTTGTGAATGAAGAAGGTCATGGGTGGGGGGTAAAATAACTTGGCCAAACAGCTGGACATTCCTGGGGAGACTTCCACTATAGGGGTGACTTCTCACACACTAGCTACATCCCAGTGATCTTACTTTGGATCCTGAGTGATAATTATCTTCTGATCAGCACCAGAATCCTGACTGCATGAGATTAGAGTGGCTCTATGCATGTAAGATATAAGAGGTCCTCAAAGCAGCAAGGGCTGATGGGAAAGGTGATAGGTGTTAAGTATGGTGGATCTGGATTCTAGTCCTTCTACATGCTGTTTGTGTGACCTTGGACCCCTTTAAGCCTCACCTTCTTCTGCAAGAAGAGCAGAGGCCCCAACAACGAAACCATGTGTATAAATTGCCTATCTCAGTTCCTTTGCTTCTCACAGGCTCTAAATGTGAGTTAGGTTTTAAATTAGTCTCTTGCTTAAAGTGTTCCTTGAGCTGTATGAAATTCCATCTATTTAAATAGGATGATCATTTTTCCTTCCTCACCAAATATCCAGTCTGAGGGTAGGACAGTGTTACTTGCAGAGAACCTAAAAGAGAGAGACACTGTAGTAGTTTTAATAGCTCCCTATTGCCTACAGGGTTAATTAAAATGCTTTACTCTTAGCAACCTGCCAATATTCTAGATGGACAGGGCAATTCTCTTGGAATGCTCTTGCTTTTATATTATCTCGGCCTTCTCTTCATGTGTTTCTTTTGAATGGGGGCAATCTCCGTTCTCTTCTTTCTCTCTTGCACAGCCTTCTATTCTGACTTCTCTGTACTTGCCAACTTCAGTCTACCCATCAGGGCTCACCTCAAACAGTATATCTTCCTTGGTGAATCTGTCTAGGCCCCCCCAGAATTACATGTCACCTTCCAGCTTCTGTGCCCAGATCCCTATGTCTTCTCTAGTGGTCTTTGCTTTGCTGTCTGTACTGGGGACCATGGTCCTTATATCACCAAGCCCACTAGTTGGTTGAAGGCAGGAACTGGATCTTATTTATCTTTATTACCTTTGTAGTCCTGGTAAGCACAGAGCTTTCCATGCAGGATAAAGTGTGAATTGAATAAAAAAAAAAACCCCAAGTGTTATTAGCTCGATGCTTATTCTCATATTATAAGAGAGGCAGAGGCTGGAAGAATATGCTAGATGCTTGAGAAAGAGCTGGGTAGAGAGAAGCGAGGGATTATAAAGAACAAAACGAGTGTTGAAACATGAGCTTTTGGATGGCACAATTCTGCACGGGTGTATTCTGCAGAAACAGAAATAAGAACTTTACCAAAATAAACAGGGGCCCAGGAGAGAAAGATGCTGGTTGTGTTGTTTACAGCTTCATTATTTCTCTGCAATCTTCTGGAAGCTCATCAGTATAATTATCCCAGCCTCGCACCAGGGCCTGGAGTTTTCAAGTCTCGAGGCTGGCATTATTTGGGTTCAAACTGAGGAAAAAGCAATTTGTTTTTCCTGTTGTTTTACTCAAAAACTACTGAGTGGGGTTCATAATCATACTTGGGCTGTGCCCCAAGAAGCCTCGTGTTTTATAGTTTTTACTTCCTGGGGAGGAGAAGGTGGTGTAGGATTGAGAAGGTAGCTTCCTATTTCCTAGAAAAGTAATGGAAGGAATAGTCACAATAGTGCCAAAACACGAAGCATTTGTGGGTAGGAACTTATGCCAGGTACTGCAAGTGACACCAAAGAACTAGAAAGATCTGTTTCCTAGGAACAGATGCTAGACTAGGTCCTGTCTTGGTTCATCAGATGCCAAGCAGGCATTTATTGAGCACCAGTTGTGTGTCTGAAATTGTCCTAGAGAGAACTGGCTTTGACAAAATTGTGCATCTAGTATTCTGTCTTCTGTGCTACCCACTTGTCCTTGTGGACAGTTTCTGACCTTTCTCCCACTTTGAGGTAAACAGAAGAGCTTCAGGCATGAGTAATAGATCACAGACCATGTAGGTGTGAGTTGCTCAGTTTCCCCTTTCCATATCATTTGCAGCCTCAAGCTGATCCTCCTTGCGGGTGGCCATAGTTGCTGACTACCTTGTTTGGGTCTTTCATTAAGGACTAAGCTTTTAGCCCTTAATTTATGAACTATTTCAAAAGTAGATATCATGGTTGTACTGGTAAGTATAGGCTTCTGGATTCTGATTACACAGATAAGGAGCTTAGAAAAATGGAAACAAAACATTGAACAAACTGAAAAATGATACATTGTAAAAAGTTCCATAGTAGACAGTGTATAATTTGAAAAGCAATTCTACAATGTTTTCTCTTACCAAGTCTTCCTCCCATTTCCAGTCTCTAGTAATAACTAGGAACACATATTACATGTCTCTTCCAAATGCTCCAGATGTCTCAATTTTTAAATTACTTTTAAAAATGGGGTTACAGTTACATTCATGAAGTAGTTAGTACATTACTTCTTCACATTGTTTCCGCTTCAGACTTGTTATTTTTATCTAATGGCTTCAAGGGCAAGTTCTCTTCTCTCGATTGGCTCATGAGCCAGGCAGGGGGACTCAGTTTTCTTAGGTGTCCTTCCATATCACTCTTCACAGGTCTGGGCCTATAGGAGGGAATCAATCCATTTCTTTATTTTTTTGTCAGTTGTGAGGCTTGAACTCTGGGCCTCGGTGCTGTCCCTGAGCTCATCAGCTCAGGGCTACTGCCCTACCCCTTGAGCAACAGCGCCACTTCCAGTTTTCTGGTGATTAATTGGAGAGAAGAGTCTCATAGACGTTTGTGCCCAGGACTGGCTTTGAACCTTGATCCTCAGATCTCAGACTCCCCAGTAGCTAGGATTACAGGTGTGAGCCACCGCGCCCGGTGGAATCAATCCATTTTAAAACATTACACAGAATTTAGGGACAACAAATGCTTTTGGGATAGTTACAGAAATGGATTACCATTTCCTGAATGAAGCTTTTTGCCTAGGGAGGAAGCCCCTGGGGAGAGGCCACCCTGTCTGTGACCAGTGCTTTTGGATAGAACCCAGCCAAAAATAATGTCATCAAGGGGCCGGGAGTTTGGCCTAGTGGTTAAAGTGCTTGCCTAGCATGCATGAAGACCCGGGTTCGATTCCTTGGTACCACATACATAGAAAAAAGCCGGAAGTGGTGCTGAGGCTCAAGTGGTAGAGCTCTAGCCTTGAGAAAGTCCAAGGACAGTGCTCAGGCCCTGAGCTCAAGCCCAGGACTGGCAAAAATAAATAAATAAATAAATAAAATAAAAAAAAATAATGTCATCAACACCTTCCCCAATCAGTGTTTGAACTTTTCCACTGTATTATAGAAAGGATGTCAGAGGCCAAAGTGCAATTGCTGGCATGATGCAGCTTGTGAGACATACATGTGTATAGTGTCAGTTGATGGGGTGTTTTCTGGGGGCACAAGATGGGAGGCTAAGCTGTTGAAAATGAGAGAGACAAAGAAGGAGTGGGAGAGAACAGGAGTATCAGAATGAATGATGTGCAATGTTCAGGGGTCAGTGCATTACAAAATGATCCTCGTTAATTATTTAAAGCTTGCCATCTATCGTATGGCAGGTGTGGACAGCCAGGATGGAATGTCTGCCTTTCTGTCTGTACCACTGGGAGGGGAGAGTTGCCTATGGCAATCGTTGGATGAGGGCTGAGAGGGTGACCAGAGCATATGAAGTCCCTGGAAGAAGTGGGACCAATTAAACAAGCCTCTTCGTTTGAGAGCTGTGGAATTCAGTGTGGTGGTGGTACTGATTCTTGCTTGGGCTCGGTACAGGTGGAAGGAAGGCAAAGAAAAATCACCCCAGTGATACAGTTTGAAGCAAGGTAACATATAGGAGTATAGCTAAAGTCCAGGCAAAAAGAAAGAGATGTACAGTGAGTGTTGATAGGGAGAGGAAAAAAGCGAGGGAAGGGTAAGACCCTCCCTAGCGCTGTCTCCTCTTCTGAGCCATCTCCTCCCCCTACACCAAATCTAATTTTTTTTTCTGTGTCCAGAATTGGCTTACCTCCCTGAGCGCTGCTTGCTTGGGTGGCATGCTGCCTCCAGCTCTGGAGGCCTGTCTGCTCAGTGTTGTCCTAGGTTTTCTATGCCATTCCCTGCCTACTCATCCGTGGACAGGCTAGCACTTGCCACCCTTGATGTTCATACAAGTGATAACTTATTTGAAAATAACACTGAACGGAAACGAAAGATCCACGAGGTTCTCCGGACCCAGGACAGCAGTTTGGGGGAGAGACTCTGTAAGGAGCAGGATTGGTACCAGTCACATGACTTGTGTGGTTCAACTTGCTTTCTCCCATTCTAGATGTTTTATAGACTAGGACTTTATGGGAAGAGAAAGGAAGATGTCACTTTTCTCGTTTGCCATCTTACTTGGACTTGTGAAGTGTGAATATTTCATCTTGCCTGGCTATGCTTTTGGATACTCTTTCCAATTCAAATGCCTACACAGCTTCTGTGCACTGGACTGGGACAGAAAGAAGCCTCTTCTGGGTTATTTTATGGTTCAAGAACAAGGTGCTGAGTCTTCCAGTGCTCAAGTACAGATGCAGCCCCATTCCAAGCTGAGGGCCCACAGATATGTAGGAGTAAATCTCCCTCCCAGTAGCCTGCTCTGCTCTCCTGCCATCCTAGTAGAGGATTTTCTTTGCTGGATTCCAGTCTCTGCATTGTGGGGTCTTCACTCTGCAGACCTGTATGTCCTCAGCACCTAATGAGTGTGAATGCAAACACGTGTGCTAGTGAATGACTAAGGAAGTGGTGATTGCAACTTGGCAAACTCAGACTGTGAGGCACTAGGCCCTCTGTTATTTATTGGGTGCTTGGCAAATGTCAGCATTTTTCTGAGTGAGGTTTTATGTATTGATTTATTTAACTCATAGAATTCTAAAAGGTAAGATGCAATTATTACTCCCATTTTGTTGAAGAAGTAGAGGCACAGGGTGGTTCAGGAACTTGCTAGTAAGTGGTTAAGCTGAGGTTTGTGCTTAGAGCATGCATGCTTAATTCCTATGCTATTTGCATATAGACTTTTTCTTCAATAAGCAGCTGAAAACTAGAAAGTATTATAAGCATGACAAGTGGCTTCATAAAAATCCTAAGGCCAGGCACTACTGGCTCATATCTTTAATCCTAACAGCTTAGGAGGCTAAGATGTGAGGACTGGGGTTCAAAGCCAGACCACGCAGGAAAGTCTATGAGATTCTTATGTCTAATAAGCTACCAAAAATAAGGTGACATGGGGTCTAGTCCCAGAGATGCCACTTACATGCTCTGTACTCTTGGGTCACTCACTTTCCTCTCTGGACTTCAGTTGCCTGATTAGTAAAATAAAACCCATCTGAACGCTAATGTCTCCAACCCTAAAATGCACAATTGTAAGACTTCTTAGGATGAAAAAGACTTGCCTCCCACATGTAGAAGGCTTTGATGGGGAGCAGAAGAGCTAAATTTGAAGTTCCCACTCAAATACCCTGGGTCATAATGATTCTCTCTCAGTCCTACTTTTGGGGTCTTTCTCCCTTCTATCCTCTTCTCTCCAAGCCCAAATGGTTCCAGAATATATAATTTGCTTTCCTCAAACACCTCATCCCATTCTCTCCATCTTATTGCATCTCTCCCATCCCCTCCTCTGTTGGACCTTTCTCTTCCACTATCACTGCACCCCCTTACCCAGAACCTTGACTCAGGCTCATCTGTCTTTTCTGAGTGTATTTGGGCCTGGCCTCCCCTTCAGTGTGTTTGGGGGACAGGTGCTGTCAGAATGTACACATGGAGTGAATGAGATGCTTTCTCTCCCTGGGCACAGGCAGGATAATGATCCCGAGTACTTCTCTCCCAGGGCATGATGAGAATCAGCGAGTTAATGTCCATAAAGTATTATAATTACTCCATGGAGTCATCTGATGGAGCGATGAGGAACTGGGCATCTGGCTCTAATTTACTTAGAGCTGGAGAATTCAGACAGAAGCAGCAGCCTCAATTTTTTTTTCCTTTCAGTACCAACCACTCAGTCCAACACAGAGCTGACTTTCTAAAGCAGAATTGCCACCACCTAGTGAGATATAAATACACAGAATCCTTAGTTCACACAATCTACCTCTGGAAGATGCATTACCCCTGCCCTCAGCCCACCCTCTTTCCGGATCAGAAGTCATGTTTCGAGTACATAACTCTCCAGCTGATTCCTGGTGTGCCTGAGAGGAGAAATGTAATCTTATTTTCAATCACATACTCTTTTCTTCCCTCTGTCATTCCTTTTCTTTTGGAACACTTCTTACTGATGTAACTTCATGCTGAACATGGCAGGCCTAGGTTTCCTCTTTTGGATGTTAAGTTAGCAGGTGAAGAAGAAGTTATTAACCCAGAACTGAGAGCTGGGTGGTTTCCTTAGTAGCATTGTGGTAGTCAACTGCGTCATATTCTTCATCTTTTTGCCTCAGGCATCTGATCCTACCTTGTGTTGCTCCCCCTTCAACATTTTATCTCAGCTTGTTGCCTTTTTCATGAATCTCTTCCTCTGGCCCATCATGGAAACACAGTGTTTTCTCCCTAAAAACTATCCCAGCTTCTCCATTCAATGTGTGTTCTAGGAAACACAGGGCATAGTACATCCTGCTGACCTCAGACCACCTGCTTCAGCTGATCACTCTGTGTCGATTTCTAGGCTCTGCTGATACACGGATGCCTAAGTATGTGTTGCAAATAAATGTTTTGTTTCTCTATGGAGTCAATGGGAATGACCATGTCCTCTGCTTCACTGGTTCAGTGCCATGGGGTCAACAGCAAGTCTTTTTGCATCTGCCTTTGCCCTGGCTCAGCAGTCTATTCCCAGCTTTATTACTGTCTTTCTCAGAGAGCCCCAGAGAGATGTAATGTAGTGCTTTATGCTAATATATGGCCATCTTTTGTACTAGAATCAATCAGGACCACAGCTCTTACCTGAGTCTGTGTCTGTCTCACCTGAAATCTGACCCTTTCACCAGTGAACTTGATCAGTATACTGTTCACTGTCCAAGTCCCCACAGATCTCTCAACCCTCTATTACATTACCTCTGAGCTCTTTTAGAAATATTAGTATATATTAGTTGTACCAGGGTGTTCACTGGGACATTTCCATTATCTACATTAATGTACCCCCATCAAACTCATTTCTTCCACCTTTCTCTTCCTCACTTCTTAAAACAACTTCAACAGGTTTCATTGTCCTTTTCATACTTGTGTATACAGTATTTCTACCATCTTTACTCTCAAACACTCTCCCCACTGGCCTCCTTCCCTCCCTCTGGAACTCTCTAGAGCCATTTGCTTTGCCTCTTTGAAAGTCAGTGCACTTTTATTTTGTCTTTGTAGTATAATCACCTTGAAAGCAGAGAATGCAATCATAATAGCATCTCAATAAACCCTGAACATTTATGGACTGATTTATTTGCTGATATTACTGGGCCACGAATCTCATTTTTTCGATTTTGACATTGATTCAAATCCCTTTCATTAGGTGACTGAAGTCTCAGGCTGTGTCTGGCTCAGAAGTAGGGACAGTAGCTTCTAATGGTGGGAAAGGAAGAATGACTAGAAGAAAAGTACTTGGCCACACCCCAGACGGTGACGAGCTTTGAGCTAGCCCTTGTAAATACACTTCACTCTTTTCCTGCTGCAGTTCTGTTACAAGGACCGGTCATTTGTTAGTGTAAGTGAGCCTGATGGTTGTTGGGATTCTCACGCTGCTGAAATATTGAACACTCTTGGAAACCTAAGCACCATCTCTTGCTGGCAGGCAGTAATGACTGTGAGAGAAAAAAAATGGCTTTCCATCCACATACATAAACGTTTCTCATTGATCACAGAAATAAAAAAAAATGTGACCCTAATGAATGAGTTCACAAAGTATTCTCTCCACTTTATGGAATTTGCCCAAATTCCTTCTACCATCTCTCTGCCTTCTAGTCAGTCCCCTGCTCACTTTTGGATGTGTCTGTCTCCGATGGTGGGAAATATTTCCCTTGGATTCTTATTGGCCTCCAGCACTGGGATGAGCAAGGAAATTTATCCAGAAACATGGCACATACGTATAGACCCACCAACAGTGAAATTCATCCAACACAGCAGCCTCGAGTTCTCTCTGAAAGATGGTCTAATCTCTTCAATGTCAAGCTTGCCATTGGACAAACTCCTGGCCAGAATGGAGCCCACCTGCCCCTCCTGACAAAGACCACTAATGCCTCAAGCTACGTGGCCACTGCTTATCCTTTCTCTGGAGTTCTCCACTGGTCCTTCTATTAGGCAGTAAGAGCTTGTGCCCACTTCCGTAGTCATGTCCAACCCAACCGGGAGACCCAGTGGTCTGTGTGTGTGGGGGTGAGTTATATCCAGCTTCCTGTCTCGTTTTCTTTTGTTAAAGCCAAATGAAACAATGTAATTAGCTTGTTACAATTAAAGTGACTCGACTGGATAAATTGTAATCACCCAGAATCAAGTCAGGCATCCCTGCAGGTCCCGGACATCGCAGCTGAGCTGCCTCATTTGCATAATTAAAATATACAAATGATAATGGATTTTGTACTCAATTTCCAGCGGCTGTGAATTTTGAGAAACTCTGAAATTAGAATAACAGAGATGAAGCCCGCCTAGAGGTAATGGGGATGACAAGTTTTGACAGTAGGGGTGTTTATAATGCTAGTTTCTCACTACAAAATAAATAAGTACAAAAAAAAGATTAGAGAGTGATATTAGTTAATAGTTCCACGGGCAGTGAGAGGTGGAGATAGACTATGATTACCTCTGTGAATTTACACTGGCTTCTTTTTTTTCCTGACAAGCTCTCGCCTAACCTTAGGGGATACCTTCCCCCTGATTATGAGAAATTGAGTATGAATTAAATGCATAAAAAGGCTTGCCATAGATTGACTCACCAAAGGAAAAGAAGAAACATGAAATTAGTCTTTCTGCTCTTGCTTCCAGCTAATGGAAGGCAAAGGGTATAGAAGGGACCAGAGATGGCAGAGATGGTGGCGGGGCTGGAGGATCAGGGGAGTGAGGGGCTGACCTAGCTAGAAGTGGGAAGAGAGATTGCAGGAGGGAAGGCGAAACTGGACATGGAGAAAGCCAGGATGCAAATAAACTAAGATTTGACAGTTTTGTAAAGACCTATCCCCTCAATACGTGCTTTGTAGAGGGGACTCAAAATTTTGGTAGACACACTTTCATATAAGTCTTGTGTTCTTTGTCAGTACACTGTCCAAAAGCATGCAGTTTCTTTTCTTCCTGTAAACTCTGCCTTTATGGCAGAGACCAGATCTTTTCCGTTCACCTGGCATTTCTAGCACACAATAGGTCCTTCATAAATCTTTGCTGAGTATAAAAATGAATGGATGGAAAAGACTGAGGACTATATAAGAGTCCTGGGAATGGATGAGGAAAGGTCTGGAGGCTTGAATTTCCAAATTGTCTTAGCACCAGTGGAACCTATCTCATTGGAGTCCCCATTTAGAATGACTGCCAGTGTTAGAGTTTGGTTCTCTAGAGCCAGTCTGTTTTCACTGTAGCTAGTCTGCTGCAGTGGAAGCTTCAGAAATTGTACTTCCAAGAAGAAGGATCATTTGCCCATCTATCTGAGGAGGAAATCCAGAATCAAGGCACTGGACCTCTCCATCAAAAAGGCTCAGCAGGCAGGCTATCTAACAGAGCAAGGACGGAAATGAAGGTAACTCTGGCAATCAGAACATCTGCCATCCACTCAATCCACTTCATCACCATAGTCTTGGTCCAGGAAATGCACCAGGGAAGTTGAAGTTGGAGCAGCAAGTAGCTGGCGTCTAAGGCTGGGTGGAAGGGAAGAGGTACACTGAGAGTTGGCTTCTTTGATGTGAGTCTTAGAGATCATCTTTCCTCGAAGTCTGTGAATTGACTTTCTGCCCTTGGCAAAGGTGTGATGCCTCTGGGAAGGGACTGACAGGAAGAAAGGGTTGCTCTTGGATTTCCAAAGGTCTTCTCCCACTAGCCTCCTCACAAGAGAGGAAGTGGCAAGCCAAGATTTCTCTTGGGTGACCTGGATTGAGGTAGAGTACCTGCCTAATCTCAGGTCCTGAGGAATGATGGGACAAGAGATGCCACCATGAGAGTGAGGGTCTTGGGAAGAAGTACGCCAATGCACAAAGGTCTGAGAATAGACACACTTCAAGATAGGCTGGTGGGCATAACTTTCAGGTTAGTAAAGTTTCAACGATTTTGCAGTGGCCCCCATTTCTTTTCTTTGGGAGTTTCCTATAGGCTTATCCAAATTTATTTTTTTAACCACTTACATTACTATCTGCTGTCTCATCTTGAAACCTCTACCTTTTCTTTAAGGTATTATCTGCACAGAACTCTTGTTCCTTCTTTAACAGCAAGAGACACTTTCTTCTATCTGGAATGTCATATTATTCCTGTTTTTATGCCACTGATAGTTTTTAGCCATGCTCTCAGGCCTCAGATATCTAGACTTCATCATTTGAATCTTCCTCTGAGTCCTTGGGCCCTTCAGTTGCTGTGTTTTCTGTCCAACAGTGACTGGATACTTCACATAATCCAGGGAAATGAAGTCAGGATCTGGCAAAGCCCTATCTTGGGAGTAAAAGGCCTTTACTCAGCCTTTATAAGGACTGCCATGCCCTTCTGCTAGGTCAATCACACCTGTAGACAGATGTGATTTTTTTTTTTTTAGCATGATGGCCACTGTATGGGAGGCTTGGCGCTGCTATTCCAGTGAGAGGATCTGGATCTTCCTTTTAGCAGGAAAAAAAGTCTACTAGTGGTATTTACACAGGGTGGACAATTTCATATGTAGACACAGAGAAGCAGGGATGGCACTTTCTCCCATTAGTTTTTCTAGAGAGTAATACAATGATTGGATTTATCTTATGGTACTCCCAGGTCCTAATGTAGTAGGGCTTAATAGTTATTTGTGGAATAAATTTAAATCTAGTCAGCAGGCCCTTGGCTTGAACTGCAACTGCACCTTTAGAGCTCTGGCTTATAAGTGTCAGATACTAAACTTCTTACCCTCCATAATACATGACTCTATCTATCTATCTATCTATCTATCTATCTATCTATCTATCTATCTATGTAATCTATCATCTATCCATTATTTGTCTACCATTGCCTATCATCTCTTGTTAATTCTGTTTTTCTGGAGAACTTCAATAATCTAGAAATGAGTTAAGTGGGAAACCTTGAAGACTTCTTGAGTTTCCAATGATATTGCTCGTGTGGATATTTTCTGAACAAATTAATTTCTCTAGAATTATAGGCCCATAGAACGACAGCTGGAAGTGAAAGCAGCTTTGAAGAATTATTTAGGCCAACCTTACTTTCTTCTAAATGAACAAGCAGGTTTAGAAGGGTTGCAAAGATTTTAAGGCTGGTTGGTAGTTGAATAAGGTGCTGCATGTAAATCTTAGCAAAGAACCCTGATTGTAGGCTCCCTGAGGGGAGGTATCACATGTTCTCTTGTATGTCACAACGTGCAGCGTGGTTGTAGGTAGGTATATTTTGGATGCCCAAAAGAAACAATGATCTGCAACAGAGACTGTCAAACTTGAGCCTACGACAAGGATCATCACAACAGAGTCATCTTGTTAGAACACAGGTCATTAGCCCTACTCCAGAATTTCTGGTGTAGTAGGTCCAGCTTTGATGCTGAGAATCTGCGGTTCTACCAAAAATCTGAGGAGATGCCAAGACCTGTGATTCCAGGACCATATTTTAAGAACTGTTGAGGTATGTGTTTTAAGGCCCTATCCATTTCTAATATAATTTGAAACACTCATTCCCAGGAAGCCTACTTTATTAGACACTAAGTGGCTACGTGAGAAATCCCAGACTTAAAAGATACTAGTTTAAGAGTATTTAAAGTGAATAATTACCTTCAGGGTGGTCTAGGTAGAAAGATTAAATAAATTAAGTTGAGTCAATAGGAGTTTAAGCATCATTTGTTAAAGCAGTACTATTAGTTTTTTCTTTTCCTAGTGGAAATTCTCTTCTTGTCACATAATCCTAATTAATTATTGTATAAAGACCTGAAAACTTAAATGCACAAGGGAGTAATAATCTTATGTTTCATTAACCAGCAGCTTTGAAAAAGCCAGAACCAAATGTGCAGAAAGAGCAGGAATAAGTGTGCAGAACAATTCCCTTCCAGTGGCCTGAGGTTCACCCTCACACTTTTATTTGTCATTGAGTGTGTTAATGTGAACACACATTTATACACTGAAGCATATCACCTCAATCCAACACATTCTTATTGAAGTTAACCAATCAATATGAATTTCAGGAGTATTTATAATTGATTTTGCAATATGCTTAGTAATTACTGAATCAATATAAAATTCTCAACTCATTAGGAGATTAACTTTTTAAATCATTTATATTAATGTGTTTAACCAAAGGCACTGGAGCTCCCTTTTTTTTTAAAAAGAAAATCATTTGTTTAATCACCTACATTAAAAATAAGCAAATGCTATGGAGAAAAAGTTCATTTTATTTTATTCATGCTATTTACTTACCCTGTGTTTTACCGGTCACAGGACCACAACAAATTTGTTGCATTTTAGAATTCAAGCCATCAAACTAGACAGCATGGCCTTGAGAACAATCTGAGATAGAAACAGGATGTGTACGTGTGTGTATGTGAAGAGGTAGAGGACCATTTATTAGCCTTGTACACATTGCTTCTGATTTACCAGTTTGATTCTTGTAGTTTTGAATTTTCTACCTTTAGTTGCTTACTTGTGACACTTTCTCATTGGAACAGAGCTGATGGTACTTGATTATTTAAAAGAGAGTATTCACATTTACAGAATACAAGAATACATTGTTTTTCTACTCAAAACATAAACATACCCAGTGCTGGTAGCTTACACCTGAGTCTAAGATCTGAGGACCACGGTTCAAAGCCAGCCCAACCAGGAAAGTCCATGAGAGCCCATCTCCAATTACCCACCAGAAAACCAGAAGTGGTACTGTGGCTCAAAGTAGTCGAGTATCAGCCTTTAGCAAAAAAGCTCTGCACCCAGTCCCTGAATTTCAGCCCCATGACTGAAAAACAAACAAACAAGCAAACAATGAAACAACCAAAACCAAAACAATAACAAAAACCCACCCACATTTAATACTACAGCTGTGAGTTTTCCATCCCAACAAATCCTCCAATACTTTGTGGACACTAACTGGGTAGCTGACAATTTAATTCAGTTGTAACATTAACTACTTGCAATTAGTATGGACCCCACAGGCTAAGGGCTCAGTACCACAAGAAACAAAGACTGAGCAGTGTGGGACTCATACTTTCATTGAATTTGGCTGCACCATTAGGGATTCCCACAGCACCCTCCTCAGATTCAATAACCTGCAAGAACAGCTCAGGGAGACATTTTTCTTACCTTGATTGCTATAATGGGTTAAGACAAAGGACACACATAAGCAATAAGACAAACAAGTATATAGGACAGTATCTGGAAGAGTACCAAACTCAGGCGGGACTGTCCCCATGGCATGGAGGTATACGACCCTCCTGGCATGTGATTCAACCTCTCACCCAGAAGCTCTCTGAACCCAAGTAGTCTAGGGATTTTGATGGAGGTTTTATCTTGTAGAATCTTCAACAACTCTCTTCTTGTAGAAGTTGGCTGGGCTGAAATCTTCTAATCCTGACTTGGTATTTCTGGTGGCCAGCCCCTATCCTAAGACAATCCAGGAACTCACCAAGAATTACCTCAGTAGAACAAAAGTTGCTTCTATCTCCAGGAAAACCCAAGATGTAGGAGCTCTGTGTAATATGCTTCCATCATCATCATCATCATCTCAGGAAATGACTAAGCCTTAAGAATTGTGTGTCAGCAACTGGGGCGAAGACCAGCTATGTATTCCTATGTCACAGTGGATTAAATACTTACACAGAAGGTTTTTTTTGGGGGGGGTGGGGTGCCAGTCCTGGGGCTTGAACTCAGGGCCTGAAAACTGACCTTGGGCTTTTTCCTCAAAACTAGCACTCTGCCACTTGAGCACAGGACCACTTCTGGCTTTTTCTATGTATGTGGTATTCAGGTCTTTGTGCATGCTAGGCAAGCATTCTACCACTCTACCACTACTCCTAGCCCCACACAGAGTTTTAATACTGGTAATAGCAGTACCTTACAATAACGTATGAGGGAGTTGAGCCCTGAGGTTACTTCTACATGTGTGTGGCAAGGGGCAGATCTGGAATACAGGCTCTCTATTTTAGAACACACACTGGGTGGTACTGTCTTCTGAAGGCTGTGGTTATCACTGCAGATCATGTCACAGCGGGAGGCTATTTCCTTTAGATATTAATGGTGACCTTTCAGCCCAAAGCAATCCTTCGTGTCTCCATGTCCCTCAAAGGGTCATGCAAACAAGACTACCCTAGTTCCACCTATGGTCTTGTTGTTTACAGGCTTGGTATTTAGTTCTGAGGTGTTTTCAAGGGGCCTTTTCCCTCCAGCATTGCATCCCCTTATCTATCATCCCTGGTAAACACAATAGCAATTGCTGCTTCTATACATACTAAACCTAGGAGTCCATATAGGGCCTCTAAATGCACCATCATATTTGATCTTCACAACAGACCTGTGAGATAAGCTAAAGGCATTGTCTGTTCTACAGATAAAGACCAGTGAAGGTTACAGAAATTGAGTAGCTTGTTAGCAGCAGCGAGTCAGTAATGGGGCATCTTCCTTTGGTCTCCCTCTTCATCACGAATGGGTTCTGCTTTCCTGAAGAAAGGAAATACAGCTTCAGAACTCAGGCCTTGATATCCACTCTGTCTTCATTTCCTTTGGAAATCTCTCTCTTCTTCACTAGGTCACAATTTCCATTTTGGGGGATGCGAGGATGCTTCTGTCTCTGTGAATGAAGTGCAGATGGAAGGATGAATGAATGGATGGCTGAGTCCTTCAGCCTGGTCCCTTGCCGATTGGTTGCTCAGCAGCACAGTAGCCAATGGAAGTCAGGGAGCTCTGGAAAAGATACTGATGAGTGTGTGGGAGAGATGATGGGTGATATAGGGGATCTGAATGGTGTCTTGGACAAAGCCATGATATTGGATCCAGCTGCTTTGCCTCTCAGAGCCTTTTCCTCATTTGAATTGTCCTGGGACACCATTCCTAGGCTTTAAAAATGCTCCCCAATCATCTATGGGTTCTATTCCCATCTACAACTCAGCTGACTTAGTAAAGAAAGGCCTTCACCTAGAGGGACACATGGCTGAGCATGTACTACCCTGTTGCTCTCCCAGCAGGTCTACATGTCTTTTAGAGACAACTAAAGCCTACAAGGATTGAAATGCTGAAGTTTTAATTGTAGATTTTTTTTCTCCTGCATGTGAGCTGGGGCCCTGATGGAGGGTGCATGTCAGCTGACTGCTGGCCCTTGCTGCTCTTCTGGAGAGAGGGGCACATTGGCTGCTGTCCCAGGATTCCTGTCAATAAATCAGAGCTCTCTGCCACCAGCTGCTTGGCATATTGTTCTTGTACCAGTGGTGCACTTGCCAAATTGTCAGTATGCAGGGTTGGGGACCAGCATGGGAGCTGGTGTAATTAACCCCCTCCATACACCTCACTCTGGAGTTTACCCAGAGAAAGTTGGCTTCAAGATGGCCCATGGCTGCCCTCTCCAATGGAGGATGGATGAATCAGGGAAGGGTGGCTGACAGGCTGGAGTGGGAGCAGCTGTTCCGTAGGATGAGAATGAGAGAGACACGGGGAGCTGGTGACTTGGTCTCTGTGCAGACATCCTTACTTTATACAGCCATCATTAGAATTTAGGCAGTAATGTGTGTCTTTGGAACTTTGAACTCTTTCTCAGCTCCCATGCTCGGCTCATTTTGCCTTCCAACTAGCTTTTTGGATTATTGCTGAAAAGATAATGTAACCAGGAACAAAATTTTAAATGACCTTTGATGCCACCTTCATAACAAAGAATTTTATATTCTCCCATTACTGAGAGCTCCAATTGCCATACATACTTGCTATGTGTCTCTATAGCTGCTAGTCAAGGTGTTCACATCATTTTTTATCTCATCATCATACTTTTTTTTTGAGTGAAGAAGCTGTAAAACTGTCTATCTGTCCACAGAGACTGGCACAGAAGACTGGTGCAGGCAGGGCTATGCCTTCCGATGCAACTTTTTGCAGCCGCTCTTACTGGGGAAGTGAAGATTATAGATTACACTGGCAGGGCCAGTGTTGCTGGTTCTAGGCACAGAAGATGGCAAGGAAGCCTCTGGGAGAGTGCTGAGTCACCTGGCATATCTAATACTGTGGCTGGCATGGATAGCGTCAGGGCTCATGGCCTGGCTGGCATCTTCACTGGGCAGTGAGGCCCATGGGGGTGTTGGGGTGACTGACCACAGCTTTCACATTCTAGGCTGTGGGTGTCAGCAGGAATCCTAGAGAGGCTGAGGAGCTTTAGAGAGATTCTAGCCTAATATTCTCATCGTGCAGATGAGGAAACGAGGAGCCTGGGACAGGGAGTGACTTCCTGAAGGATATTCCCTCGTGATTGTTATTGCCAGTAGGCTAAGAATCAATTCAAGATCACAGAGAAAAGTCCCTAGTTCACATCAAGGAGTCAGTTATATCATTTGAGTGAAATTACAACAAGCAAACATATTTTTGTCTCATAGCAATAGCAATTTCAGATGGTTAAACCTACTAGTCTGGGAGGAGAGACGTTTGTGAAAACACATCTCAGAAGATAAGCAGCAAAAATAGCTAAAGAACAATTCAGAAGGATTATTGAAAAGCTGCTGTAAAGCATTTATCATTTAGAGAATGTCTTCGTTTGAGGGAAATGGTAGAGATGTATTCTAATATATTAGAAAGCATTTATCCTAGTACCTGACACATAGTAGGTAATATCCATTTCTCAGACAAATGAATAACCATATCGTTCATTTTTGGTTACTGTTGACTCAATTAGAAATCCATTTGTTAGCCTGTGACCAAACCTAATGTTAGTAGCTTGAACAATTAAGACTTTTAGTTTTCTCCCATAAAAAAAGGAACACAGGCCGGGAGTTTGGCCTAGTGTTAGAGTGCTTGCCTAACATGCACGAAGACCTGGGTTCGATTCGTTGGTACCACATACATAGAAAAAAGCCAGAAGTGGTGCTGTGGCTCAAGTGGTAGAGCTCTAGCCTTGAGAAAGCTCAAGGACAGTGCTCAGGCCCTGAGTTCAAGGCCCAGGACTGGCATTAAAAAAAAAGATGGAAAAAGGAGCACAAATACATTGTCCATTTGCTTTTCAAGCAAGTCATCAGGGGTCATAGTTTGTTGGCTTCTGATCACTGTCACCCTTTGCATATGGCCTTTGTCTTCATAATCCCAAGATGACTGTTTGACCTTAAGAAATCAGGTGCAATTCCAAGCAAAGACTTTTGCAAATGGTAAAAATAATGCTATATACTGGCACAAGTTTTAACCTTTTTATCATGAAAAGAACAGGGTTTTCTAAATACCCCACCCACTAGTCTTCTGCTTGCAATTCATTGGCCAGAATGTGGTCACGTGCCTACCCATGGTTGCACAGGAGTCTGAAAATGGATCTGTGGGTCAGCAAGATGGAACACATATGCAGCTTATCCTTCAGATGTTATTATTTATATAAAAACAAATGAGGCCTCTAATTTGGGTTAATAATCATCCATACATTTATTTACCCATCTAGGAAATAAGCATGACTATGAGCTAGGAGGCATATGTTCGCAATGCAGATTTCGTCTCTGTCCTCAAGGGGATCAAATACATGTGTGCAGTACATGGTAGGTCCTCTGAGCATTGAGGGAAGAGACATCCAGACAGGATGAACAAGTGGGATTACAGAGCCAGGGGAAATGAAAAGAAGACCTGTGAGCTGGAAAAGGTCCTTGAAAGGGAGTGGGGAGAAGAAAAGCAGCTGGTCCCAAGGTCTAGGTTAGTAAAAACAGAGCCAGGTGATATACTTCAGCATTAAGGGCACACGGGTGCAACCTGGCATTCTAAATGAATAAAACACATTTAAATCATACTCGAAACGTACCCCCTCAAATGTAATGTGCTTGGGCACTCAGTTACCAAACACTCTTCCTTGTCCATTCAGAGTTGGAAGGGATGTGTGCGCGTGCGTCAATAAGAGACCTTATTTTACAGGGGAGTACACTGAGGCTCAGAAAGCCCAAAGGGACCTGCTAGTGGTGGTCTGGTCAGGTAATACCAATGACTTCTGGCCTTTTCTTCCTGAGAAACTTTCTATGTTAACAGGCACCTCATTTCCTTAGTCATGACAGTAGTCTAGTGAAATGGGATCAATGGCAATACTGACCCCAATTTTACACAGGGGAGGTGGAGTCTTAGAAAATGAGGGCCACCGTGCCATCTTTATCCTTTGGCCCGATTCTCCGCTTGCCTGTTGCCTCTCTTTGGGGGAGCTGATTAGCATGCTAACTGGTGGTGCTCACTTCAGCTCCTCTTTTGAGCTGAGATGTGGCTCAATTGCCACCACTATGCGGCCAGCTCCTCTCTTGATGAGGAAGAGGGGATTTTTTTTTCTGTGTGTAATCATCTCACCTGCATCTTGAGATCTTGAGTCTAGGAAGATAAGGAGAGGCTGTTTGCCGAGGGTCCTAATTGTGTCTGACACTCTTTATCATTTGTGATGATCTGGCTATGCTTGGCCACCTCAACTTGGGGGCAGCTCCAAGAGTGGGGAAAGCCATTAGAGAGTCAGTGGGGCACAGAGCTGTGGGAGGTGATTAACTGGCCGCCACATGACCTCAGTGCAAACATTTATCCTATCGATTGACCTTTTGGAGAGAGAAATGGGTGTTGGATTGTCACTGGCTGGTGAGGCTCAGCTGAGCTGAGAGTAATCCCTAATCAAGACAGATTCTGTTCAGGGTATACCTCCCTTCTCCATTTTGGGATCAAAGAGGATCATGAAAGAGGTCATTGTTACAGGGTTGGCTGTACAACCTTGTGCCTCAGGGCCTGGAGAGTTTGGCCTGCCAGAGGGTCCTGGGGGAGACAGGTCAAGCTTGCCCTTTCTCAGTTCACTTTCTCTACTGTCATCCTCTCACATTCTTATAGCCTTCTTGAAAGCTGTGACAGAATTCTTCCCTCATGCTTTCAACCCAGTAGTGTGCTGTTCTCAGTACTGCAGGGGATATACCACACTCAGCTCTGCCAAGCCACTGATGCGAATAGTGACTTTCTCTGGCCCACTGTTCTCATTTGAAGGACTAGTAATATCTTAACCTATGGCTTTATAGAGTTGCTTTGGCAGTTAAAAAAATTTAACTCCATTTTTTTATCAGATTAAAAATTAAAAAACATGAATTCCTGATCTGTGAGGAATTTCTTTCCTCTCCACAAAGACCTACAAAGTGCAGAAATAAAGTTGTGAAATCTCCTCACAATGTACTTAAGGTTCTTTTCATTGTAAACTTCTTGGGATTCATAGCCATTGCAAGTCCTGCTTTGTTTTTATACCTGTAAAATGGGATAGGCGCTTGGGCTCCAGTGGTCCCACAGGCATTTGAGGACCCTTGGAAGTCTGGATTCCTTCTTTAGCTCTGTAAATATGTATTTAGGGAGCTTTAATAGCACATTATTGACCACATAGGCTTGTAGAGCTATTTTTGTAAAAATCTATATTTAGTACATTATTGAACCATATCAGGCAGCCAAAGCCATATTAATTTGAATGTGAAGATTAAAAACATTTTTGCAAAAGTTGTTACATTGTATAAGAGAGTCAATGCTCAACTTGTAACAGCCTAATGTGCTTTTCTTTCCTTTAGATGTCTACTTTTAGCAGACTTAGGCCATTTCCCTTCCAACTGACTCCTTTTCCCCTCTCTTCTAGAGCTCCTGTTTGTAGTGAGTTCCCCATTTGCCCCATTAGCACAGAAGCATTCTTTTCCCCAGCTGTGGATGACATTAAGCTGAATCCTCCTTTAGAATTGACCCTTACCTGAAAAGGGACTTGTTCCTGTGTTCCAGGTCATAACATCTGGGGATAGCTAATGCTGGGTCTATGTAGTAGGGTGGAGAAGGGTTGAGGGGCTTTCCTGATGGGAGAGACCTTCATATGATGAGCAGAGACCTTTATGAGGATGATTTCACAGTTAAGGTTTTTGTTTGCATTGTCAGGCTGTCCCTCTAGCACCCTCAGATAGCTATGTTGTCTATAAAGCTCTACCTCTACATCTGTTTTCTGTATGATCTGACTCAAGACACCATGGAAACCATCTTTGACTCTCTTCTATTCCCTTCTACTACCTAAAAAATGTAGATTTATCTGAATTAAAGAAATTGAATGTCCAAACAGATCAGTAACAGGAAAGGAGATTGAATTCACAATTTAAAAACTCACAACAAAGGAAAGTCAGACCTAATGGCTTACATTCTTTGATCTATGGAAGAGGTAACACTGTTTAAAAAAAATGTGGGGCCGGGATTTTGGCCTAGTGGTAGAGTGCTTGCCGGGCATGCATGAAGACCCAGATTCCTCGGTACCACATATTTAGGGAAAAAAAGTCAGAAGTGGTCCTGAGGCTCAAGTGGTAGAGCTCTAGTCTTGAGAAAGTCCAAGGACAGTGCTCAAGCCCAGGACTGGAAAAAAAAAAAGGAATGTGCTCATTACCTGACTTATGTAAGTGTAATCCCTCTGTGTCATGTTTACAATAAAATTTTTTTTTTAAGTGCTTGGAAGATGGGCACAATGGCTCATGCCTGTAATCATAGCTACACAGGATGCTGCGATCTGAGGATCGTGGTTCAAAGCTAGTCTAGACTGGAAAGTCTATGAAACTCTTCAATTAATCACCCAAAAGCCAGAAGTGAAGCTGTGGCTCAAGTGGTAGGACACTAGCCTTGAGGGGAAAAAAATGTCAAAGTCATGCCCAGAACCTGAGTTCAAGCCCCAAGACACACACACACACACACACATACACACACACACACACACACACACACACACACAATCCCCACTTCCCCCAAAACATACAGCACACACACAGATACACATACACACAAATACTTGGAAATAAAAAGGATCTGTACATGGAAAAATTACTTAACATTGATTAGGGAAATAGAGGAAGACACAGATAAAGGGAATGAATTTTTGGGAAGAAAGATGATTAACAAACTCATACTATCTAATGTAATCTAAGATTTAACGCAATCTGAAAAAAATCCTAATGTCATCTTTTTCAGAAATAGTGCAGGAACAGCAATAGTCCTTGAATGGAAAAAGCACACCTGCGAGTCAACACTAGAGATGCAGACCTGGGGTAGCTGTTTCCTGAGCTAAGGGATCAATACTGCAAGGCCATATCTATCCATGTTCTTAAGGGTATTTCTTTAGAAATTTGTCAGGTCTTTCCTATCATGGGAAGAAATGAAACTTGTTTCACAGACCTAATATTATAGAGCCCATGGCAAATTCTTACAGTCATTGCTTTATTTCCTCAGTACACATAGCTCACTTAACAAAGTTTTAATTTTACATTGTTTCAAGTTTACAGAGAAGTTGAGAGGATAGTACAGAGAGACTTTGTATATCCCTCATCCAGATTGCTCTATTAACATCTTCAATATAGTGTTAACACCTATCATAATGAAGAGCCAACAACACGATTATAAGAGTATATTATTATTAACCAAATGTAACCAAATGTTGTTTTCTAAGTTTTCCTGTAGCATTCCTTTCTGTTCCAGAATCTTATTAGGGACAGAAACATGTCTCTTACATTCCTTCTGGTCTAGGACCCTTTCTCAGAGTTTCCTTTTTTTCTGATAGCCATGATGATTTTAAGGAATACTGATCAAGACTTTTGTAGAATGACCTGATATTTGAACTTGTTGATTTTCTTATGGTTAGGCCAGGTTTATGGGGTTCAAGGTGAAGTGCCATTCCGATTGCATAGTAACATGCCATTCCGATGCCATCAACTTGATGTAGCACTGATAATATTGATTTCCAACACCTGCCTGGCTTTGCACTTGCCAGGTGTCTGCACACATTAGTCACTTCCAACATGGTCTCAAACTTTGCCTAGAAGCCACGGGAAGTTTTCCTGGTTTGTGTTTTCCAGAATCCATTCTTGCCCTATGTGTATAAAAAACAGGACTTTTCACTATATTTGGTTAACTCCTGTTGATCAGTTATTTTCTGATTATAGTTACAATACCTTTCAGAATCTAGGGATGCAATAAATCTCAGACAGGATCTACTCACAATATTATTTATCTATTCAATGTATATTTAATAACACATTTATTCCAAGGTTTCTCCTAGGTTCTGGAAGTAGATAGAGAAAAATGTATAAGCCACTGCTGTTCTCTTAGTAAACCAAACTATTTTTTTTTTTTTGCCAGTCCTGGGCTTGAGCTCAAGGCTTGAGCACTGTCCTTGGACTTTCTCAAGGTTAGCGCTCTACCACTTGAACCTCAGCACCACTTCCGGGTTTTTGCTATGTATGTAGGGTACCGAGGAATTGAACCCGGGTCTTCGTGCATGCTAGGCAAGCACTCTACCACTAGGCCAAACTCCCGGCACCCCTAAACTATTTTTTTTAAATCACTATAGCTCACTGTGTTAATGTTCACTAGGTAGTGCAGAAAAAGGCTGTGGACTCTATCTAGGGTGGTGGAGTCTGGGGGACAAAAATGATTCCACAGAAAAAGCGGCTCCTAGAGAGCATTACCTGTAACCTTTCACTTTTGGCTGGTTCTGCCCAAAACCCTAGTGTTGACTATATGCATTCTGGGTAAGTGTCTGGGACCCAAGATGGAAACAGTCACACCATCCCTCTTCATATTAAGATAGCCCTGAGGAATACTTCCCTTGAGGAGGGAAAAAGAAGAAGGTGTAGAACATTCACCCAGCCCCCAGGGTAATTCCAGTTCTTCCGTGTGAGTTTCACATATGGCCCACAGGCTATAAACCACCCTAACAGGCATAATGGCTTTCGTGCCTCCACCTGAAGGGGCTCATCCCCATCAAGTAACAGCTCTTGCAGATGCCTCTAGCTTTAACTATGGGAACACTCGATTTTATAGCACCACCTGAATGATCTACATCTACATCCTGCTCTCGTCAAGGGCAATTTCAGCAGCTATTCGACTTATGACTTTTTGTGCCTGTGTGTTGACATAGAGCCTGTAAACCTATGGTATTAAAGGGCTGTGAAGGAACTGTGTCATAGCTGCAGAGCTGGTGACTGGGTACATTTGGGCCCTGAGCTGAATGTTAAGATACAGCTTTTAGAAATTCAGATTCATCAGAGGGACACAGAGGAACCTACACTGCATTCATTCATTCTTTCTTTCATTCACTTAATCATCTGCCCATTTATCCACAAACCCTTTACCCTTTGCTTACCAAGAACAATAATGTCCATAGGTCTTTCTTTTCAGATATCATGGGTAAGAGAGGGGAGATGAGATTGTGAAAGGGAGCTGTTAATTGCTCGAGAATATCCTCCACCAAAATCTACCTGGCAAAGTCTATAAGTCAGAGCTCTCTATATCCTTTTAAACCTTTGGAGAGACAGTCCACTAGCTCACAACTATGACACATTCTTTTTTTTTTTTTTTCCAGTCCTGGGGCTTTGAACTCAGGGACTGGGCACTGTCATGGGGTTTTCTCAACACTAGTGCTCTCCCACTTGAATCACAGCACCACATCCAGCTTTTTCTGTGTATGAAGTACTGAGGAATTGAACCTGGGGCTTTGTGCCTGCTAGACAAGCACTCTATCACTAGGCCACACTCCCGGCCCACACATTCTTAATTAACCTAGGAATGTGAGCACACTTTGTGGGCTCAACACCTAGGTTTGGTTTGAATCTCAGCTCTGCCACCAAACTATGAGACAAAGAATTGGTCATACTTCATGAGTTTTGATTTCCTAATCTCTTGAATAGACAGTAGTAAGATCTGCCTTATCAGGCCAGAGAGAGCAATGAGAAGACTGGTCTGACATGAATGAAAGCACATAGGCAAATAAACACAAAGCTAGAGAGATAGGTGGGGCTGCAGGCAGGGGTAAAGAGTGAATGGGGGATGGGTAGAAGGCACAGGGCTGTACATTTTTTTAAAAATCAGTTCTAATGGAGCAATATGTCCAATCTGAGCCTAAAGGGGCAGATGAAGTCATCTGTTAGACTATGGACTACTCAGCAAGACGTTGCTTTGTTAACTGTCACTTCAAACAGTTGAGAAGGCCACCTCCCGTGTGGTGAGGGGATTCCTCTGTTTAGTAATCACTGGTTACTGGAGCTTGGAAAGTTGGCCATTTCCAATACAGCAGCACTCAGGGGGCCAGTATCTAATGCAAACTGCAGATTTTTCAATATCATTCAATGAGCATTTATGTATTGATCACTTATTACGTGTATGGGAGACTCACAAGAAGGATGGGCTGGCATCCGAGAAGCTTTCTTGTGGTTGCTGCATGGCAGATGTGGCTTTCCTAATGGAACCATGTCCTCAGTCTGCACGCTTGAGTGAAATGCAGATTCCCACTCAGGTCTGAGGCAGTGCCTGAGAGTCTGAGCCAGGGCAAGGGCCGTATCACCAGGAGTCCAGGATTGGGGGCAGGTAGCCCTGGAAGAGGACTTTCAAAGCCCAGGCTTGCTGCCCACTTCCTACACGCATCAGTTTTATGACTATGACTTGCAGGAGGAGACTCAATATTGTTTCCCATACAACCACTGGGTCTCCTTGGTCAGATGGTGGGCTGCTCAGCTCTTCCAAAAACACATTCGACAGGTGTGCTCTGTCCTCTAGCGTTGTGCAGAACACAACACGCCCCCAAAGCACACAAAGTTCCTAAGAGGGCTGGATGAGGCACTGGGTCTCAGGCTTAACTTTCCATTACTTTCATCTACTATATTTCTAAAATGCTAACATCTGCATCCTCTTCTCGATTTAGAAACAAATGTCTAGGATCTGATTATTGGTATGGTTTATTAATACTGTCCAGAGATGAGAAAATTCTTAGGTCCACCTCAAGTCAAGGGTCTGTGATTCTCTCTGGGATGCTTATATTGCCCACAGAACCCTACACTGTTAAGCTCTAGAAGACCAGGAAAGGGAAAAAATGAGCAGAGAAGGTAGAGTCTAGGGTGCTTCTACTCGAAGTTAGTAGATCAAAACAGTGCTCCAGTGCTCCTCCGCCTTACTTGGTAGAGGCTGAGTGAGCACAGTTGCAGAAGAAATGCATGTTCCACAGCTTCTGCTCAAATGACTCGTTTCTATCTGGACAGGAGCTGGGAATAGACTTGGGAAGACCCGAACAAACGAATATCTCCATGGGTCTGTTATTCTTCATAGTGCCATGACCATGTTGGGGCATGTGATGGAGGCATCTGATGCAGATTGGGGGATTGAGAAATATACAACAAGGCCGAAAAAGCAGAGCAAGGACTCAGAGTTTCTTCATGGATACTTAATAGCTCAGGCTCTATGGAGTCCCCTGGGCCAGCTCAGTGGAGCCTTGAGAGGAGAGAGAGCTGGGAAGGAAAGAGGGGCCCACAGGGACTGTGTGTCCTTTCTGTCCCAGTATGCTGGGATCCCACCTGGCTGGAATTGGCTGCCTGAGATTGTTGCCTGTAGCTCTCAAACAAGATGGTACTAGAGATTTGAGGCATTATAAGATTAATCACACAGGAATGACTTCTTTAATTCTTAAGTACTTCTTACTTTGTCTCTCCTGTCAACCTTCTCACTCAAAGTTATCTTTTATTTTTCTCTCTGTCTCTGCCTCTGTCAGTTGGTCTCTCTGTCTCTGTCTGTTTCTGTGTGTGTGTGTGTGTGTGTGTGTGTGTGTGTGTGTGTGTGTGTGTGTGTGTGTGTGTAAGTCTTGGGGCTTGAACTCAGGGCCTCAGTGCTATCCCTGAACTTCATTTATTAATTTATTTTTGCTCAAGGCTAACACTGGAGCCACAGTTCCCCTTCTTGCTTTTTGGTGGTTAATTGGAAATAAGAGTTTCATAAACTTTCTTGCCCAGGCTGGTTTTGAGGCACAATCCTTAAATTTCAGTCTTTTGATCAGCTAAGATAGTAGGCATGAGCCACTGGTACCTGGCTTATCCTCATTTATCTCTTAGCGCTTGGCAGGGGAAGCTGCAGCCATGGATCCTAAAAGAGCCATCTGGGGCTGGGATTTTTTTTCTCCATCCCACCCTGCCCCAGTCTCCCTCCATGCCACAGACATCCTGCTCTCCATGGCACTGGAAGAAAGGTGTCTCTTCAAATCCTTGCAAGGCGTGTGATTGATGACACTGCTGAATCTCGAGACAAAGAAGTCCTCTCTGGTTTTTGTATTAATGCTGGGTTATCTCCCACAGTATTGATTTTTTGTTTGGCTTTTGAAATTTCTCTTCTGTTTCTGAGCCATTTCTATAAAAATGAAAGAAGAGTTGAGGGATGATGGCGCCTGCGTTGACAGGCTTTGCTGACTTGCAGTATTAGCTGCTGCTTTCCATTAGGTCTTTCCTAGCCTGTCAACTGCTTCTCTGGTGCAGAAATATATTTAAAACGTTGTGTGAAAAGGTCCCCAAGTGTCACCTGCAAGAGCCTGCTAGCAGGTGTAGTCACTGTATTTCATCTTTGGATCTTTAGCACTTGGAAGGGGTAACAAGGATTTTTGATGGGGTGCAGCTGCTCCTTCTAGCATTCCTCTTCCATCTCCAAGGTCAGCTTATCCACAAAACTGCCAAGGAAGAGAGCTTGGTCTTGGGATTCTCAACTTCCCTTCTTTTCTTCTCAAATATCTTCCATTCTTGCCTCTGTACTCCTCATAATTTTTCCTGTGCTCAGAGGTGCTTAGAAAGGGATCTTTATCCATAGAGTTAATCTTTACTAGGACTTAGGTTTATAAGTCTGGCAAACTCTGCATTGTGGAATTTAATTCAACCCTCATGGAAAATGGAGGTTTTGGAGAAAGACTGGGAATGCACATTAGATATCTGAGAATCTCTCTCTCTCTCTTTAGCATTTACTGATAGTACCTTGCTTGCTTCAAGGGCATTTGGGGCCAGGTTAGGTAATATTATGGAATCTAACAAGCTGAGGCAATTCATTCATTCATTCATTCATTCATTCATTCAGGCAATTAGTATTTTGTGCTGGCTTGGCTTGCCTACTTTGCTGGTCTTCTGCTATCTTAGCCTTTTGTTAATTATTTTGGAGATGATATCTCTTAGATTTTTCTACTCTGAAGAACGTCTTTAAACCCCAATTCTCAGCTTCCTCAGTAGCTAAGATTAAAGGTGTGAATCTTCCATTCCTAGCTTCAGTGAGTATTGAACTGACTGAAGCATTCATTTGTTTAAAGTATTACTGTGGACCCTAGCCCTATGTTGTCAGGGACCACATTTCTTCCTGTGTTCATTTTTCATTTCCTAAAGAAGTGTGAAGTCCTAGTGCCAGACACAGTGCTATCATGAAGGATGAAGCTATGGGCTTGAGACTCAGTCCCACTCTTACAGAGCCGCTCAAGTCAGACACCTTGAGAACTCTCTGCCACCAGCTCCTTGCAGCACTGTCTGCTGACTCTGGCTTTGGCCTCTCTCATGTATAGCTCCTGGAACAGCATGTATCAAGTATAGCAGGTCCAAAAATGCATCAGTTTGAAACATAGTTAAATAAGTCCGAGTCTTCTTTTGCCCAGAGGCTTAGAATGATGCCTTATTTTCTACAGAGTAAGCTCAGAATGGCTCATAGGCTCCTCATAATCTTCTCCATGCTAATCATTGCAGCTTCATCCTCTTTAATTCCTCTTGCCCCAGTATTAGTTGGGATTCTTTAGAAAAAAATACCAATATGGTATCTATCTAAATATCTGTCTATCTATCTATCTATCTATCATCGATCTATCTATCTGTCTGTCATCTGTCTGTCTGTCTTTTTGTCTATCTATTATAAGGAATAAACCAATGAGAGTGTGGAAGCTAGTGTTGACTTAAATGGAAAATGTAGATGTTTTCCTAGCCTAATCTGTTTCGGACAGTGTATGAATCTGTTCCTATAGACAATCAAAGGAAAAGGGAGCCAGGTGTAGGAGGGGCAGGATGTCTCCATTATGTGTACCTAGACAAACAGACACTGTGGGCTGGCAATGGATTCCTACAGTGGAGTGTTGGGCACTGGTGGGTGCTGGGACGGGTTTCTGTCTCCATCTATGTCAAAGCCTGTCTGAGCCCTGTCTTTCTATTTTCTGTCACCCTGTATTGCTGTCCAGGAGCTGGGCAGGTAGCCTGTATTTAGAGCATGTGCACTGAATCTGCTGAATGAACACTGGGCTGAATGAGTACGTGCTGACCACACCACACTACCATTTGCACAGGAAATGCTCTCACTGGCTGTCTTGTAAGAGTTGTGGGTTTGTTTCTTGGCAGCTCTGCAGTGTGGCCTTATTCCTTCCCTATCCTACCAAGAAACCTTTCTGGAGGGTTGGAGATTCTGTCCAGAGCCAAGCCATTTGCTGAGATGGCAGATATCAAAACAGCCTGGGCCCGAGGTGGCTATGCCTATATGTTGCTGCCTGGACATCTGTGACTAGCTCCCAGGATGTGTCACTCCACCCAGAACTTCACAGAGATGGCTCAGAAGGTGTGCTTGCTGTGGAAGGTGATACATTTAGAAAGAAGCTTGCTGCCATCAGCAAATGAAGTGGGTGGAGGCAGAGCCAATGGTCTCTTCTAGATTTTTCCTGAAACTGCCAATGGCCAAGATGATCATTGAGGGCTCCTATTACCCCTGGGGATATAGAGGCACACGAGGTCCAGCAGCTTCTCATTGTTCTGCAGCCTGACAGTGACTGTCCAGCTCTAGTTCTTACAGGATTTATAGTTAGATGTAGTCATCTGTTGGCCAACATTCACTGACTGCCTCTTAGGTGCCGGGCATTGAGCTAGCTGCTAGTGTTAAAATGGAGGAAAATGAGGTCTCTGCTGTTGAAGAGCTTGAAGTGTAAGGGGAAAGACTGAAAGACACCAGAAACAATAAGATGTATTGTCAAATGGTGTGTAGTGAGAGATAGGATAACAGAAAAGATTGCTGGAAGGGGAAACACTTGAGTCTTTATGGATGACCAAGAAGTGATCCATTTGCACACCTTGGAGGGGGAGGGAGGGAGGGTGGGAAACAGAGAGAGAGAGAGAGAGAGAGAGAGAGAGAGAGAGAGAGAGAGAGAGAGAGAGAGAGAGAGAGAGACAGAGACAGAGAGAGAGAGAGAGAGAGAGACAGACAGAGAGAGAGAGACAGAGAGAGAGACAGAGAGAGAGACAGAGAGAGAGAGACAGAGAGAGACAGAGAGAGACAGAGAGAGACAGAGAGAGAGACAGAGAGAGGGAGAGGGAGAGAGAGAACAATATTCAGAAGTGACATCCTTGGCAAAGGCAAAAGTCTCAGTGAACTGGCTGGAGTTCACTGTGACCTGAGTATAAAAAGAGGCAATAGAATCACAGTTGTTTCTTCATGTGAGTTTCAGACTCCTGCTTCCTGGATGAGTCTAGCCTAATGCAGCTTTCATCAGAGCCAAACACAGCTCCCCAAATGCTGCTTGCCCCAGCATTGATTAAATGGTGAGGACAGGGGGCTCTATATTCTAATTTTCTCCTGTTTAAAGTGGGCTTCAACTTTTTGATGAGGAATATGGTTTTCACCTTATTTTATGATTGCAAATTGACATTCCCATTCTTGCCATAATTTCTGTTGCCAATGCTGTTATTATGGGCCTTTTTCATGCAGCCAGAATAACATATGAGACACTAGCCTGGAGTGACAATGTGCCCAAGAAAAACACAAATAGCCCAGCTCATATTATTTGCAAAAGAATTATCCCCTGGAGGTGATTTTTAATTTGGGGGTTTGCTGCAAATGGAAACATGACCAAGGCTGCTTCGCAACCCAAATGCTTGTCTTCCTAATCAATTATCAAAATGAGACTGGCTGGTTATTGCAGTAAGTTTTTCTGGGCTCTTTCCTTTCATGGGTCAAATCCAAGGTACCTCTATTATTGAGATAAACTAGGGGGTAACTGAGCAGTTTAATTTGGTGGTGGGGGAAGGAAAGACAGAAAAGTGCAAAAGGTGGGTGGAGTATAAACCTGGAGCTGCTATGTCAGCCAGGCAGCAAGTGGTACACTGATGGCTGCATAGAATGAATAATTCAGCCCCAGGAATAAGGATAGGGCTTATGCACAGCATAAACTCCCTTACATACATCCATTGGTATCTATAAGAAGCTGGTAGGTAGTGTTTTATATTATTTTGATATTTCAAGGCTGTGAGGGAAAAGGAAAGAAGCAAAGCTGAAAGTGAAGACCCACAGAGTCCTTTTGTTGGTGTCAGGGGTTCCATGCAATTGTTCTCCTCCAGCAGGGAGAAGGGATGGCCTCAGAGCATTGATGGGCTTGAAAAATGAATTCTGTGTCACCTCAATTGTAAGCCTTGCATGTGCTATTTAAACTTGACATGTCCAACAGCAGCAAACACAGTGACACCAGCTTGCTGTCCCCTTTTATTTGTGTGGATACAGCATGTGATGCGGACATGTGAAAGTGACAGACACGGAGAGATGGGCCTGAGCACTTGAAGGAGCAGGGTATAAACATGGGGATCGTCATGTGATTTAGGACAATTTCTTCTGCCCAAGTGGTGTATGTATGATTTAGGCTTTAGCGGTACTATAATCTTACACTTTCCTTATACTTACAGGGTTTCTTGGGGACAAAATGGTGTACTTTATTCATTATCCTCAAGGTGCGTTCATCTAGGTATAGGAATAATACCTTCACATCACTTAGGCAGGTGTCTTTGGTCTGTATCAGACCAGTGATGCTTTGATAATTTGAAGAACTTCTAGAGATTTCCCTGTACCCAATACCTCCTTCATGGATGGCTTGAGTATTCAAACCTTCCCACATTGGTCTAAGACTCCACATAGGACAGCAGTCACCATTTCATTGGTAGGTACCTCTGCATGTTTTTCAGCAACTGCAAAGGCATCTTGTACTGGGCCCTGAGGACCATCTGTTAGCTCTAGGCCTTATAAGGGACTTAATGTTTTCTTACTGCCATTAGCAACCTTCTTCTAATGAAGAGCCCATCTCAGAAGACAAGTTCCTAAGGCTTTCTCTTTTCTTTCCCTGTACAATCAGAGTGTCATTGACAAGTTGTTTTGTGTTACACACCATAGTTTTGGAGTCTTGGAACATCAGTTCTAAGTATAGTCTTGGCGTTGGAAGAACATCTTATCTAGGACTGAATTTTAACATTTTCTGAGGGAATAGGAGAGAGATTCTATCATCAGTCTTGAAGGAGACTTTCTTATCCTCAACACCTCCACCAGGCCAGTGCTGTCTTGGCAGATAGCACACGGCCTGGTATCTGAGCCTCAAGTGAAAAGAATGAGGACACCTAGGTTTGGATGACTCAAGCCTATAATCCCTACCTAGTTGGGAAGTAGAGACATGAGAATTGTCTCTGCCAGAATTGCAAGTCTATGACCTTTCCTCTCTGAGGGCATCCTAGAAGCTATCTGAAAAGCAAAAATAAATAAAAATAAAAGGAATACATAAATAAATAAGTAAAAGTACTGGAGATATGGTTCCAGTGATAGACTCTTCACCTGACTAGCAATAATAGGACCCAAGTTAAGTCTCCAGCACTGAAGGGGAAAGAATTACTGAGAAAAGGTAAGAAAGGGGTGAGGGCAGTGGCGGAGCCCTTAACCAAGGTTCCTGAAATGAGAGAGGGGTTTTCTTCTCTGCCCATCATACTATGATTAAAGAGCTGGGCAGAGCCCAGCCTGCCTCCATTCCTAAATCTTCCATGATTCTTTGACAAATCATCTCATCTCCTTCTGGAAAAGGAATATCACTGTGGGTCCAGCGGAAAGCTCGAGGGAATTCCTAGAGAGATTGGACCTTAACCTGTGGCCCTCATACCACCATGCCTTTACATCGCAGAAAAGAATTCCTGACCCAGATGTTTGGTAAAAGGCCCAAGATGCCAGAAATTGATTGCTTGATTTCTCTTTAGCAAAGCTGAAGACAAATTCCAATCGGTAGAATGTGGGAATTGAAAGGCGCACACCAAGTCTTCTAACACCAGGGTTTAGTTATGGGAATAAAGTAAAGCAGGGGCTTCTGCTAAACATTAGAGTAAGTAAGTGAAGTGTACTCTTGGTTCTGAGCAACTGGTACATCTCAATCATTCTTGCTACCACGTCATTTTGACATTATCAGTTGGGCCTGGAGACAGTAAGCCTTACCCAGTTTCATTTATTTATTTTTTTTCTGTTCAGATCTGGGTCACCATGACATAGATGTCTGTCTTCTGTTAACATTTCTGTGATCAAAGGAGTCATTCTACCGAATATTTCTCTCAAGATAAGTGTTTTTCTTGGAGATATGCTTGCTTACTTCTCAAAGCACAGTAATCATCAGCGCAAGGTCAGAGAGGAGGTTGCTTTTCAGCTGTGTCCTACAGCTCAGTGGGAGAGTGTGAGACCAAAGAGAAATGTATGCGTGCTTCCAATCAAACTATTCATTAAAATGGCATTTAGTCCTGGTTACTGGATCTTGAGTCTCATGTCCCATTTTCCCTAAAAATCTCTCAAAAATATCAGTACCTGAGGCTGGGAATGTGGCCTAGTGGTAGAGTGCTTGCCTAGCATGCGTGAAGCTCTGTGCTCAATTCCCCAGTACTACATACAAAGAAAAATCCAGAAGTTGTGCTGTGGCTCAAATGATCCAGTAGTAGCCTTGAGAAAGCCCAAGGACAGTGATCAGGCCCTGAGTTCAAGCCCCAGCACTGGCAAAAAAGAAAGAAAGAATGTAAGAAAGAAGTAAAATACACCCAGAATGAAGAGTAGAGAATAGTAAACATCAGTTCTCTTTTTTGGAGATAGAAACTTGTCCTTCCCGCACTTGGCTAATGGGAAGCCTGTGGGGCAGGTAGAGAAACCCTGAAAGCCAGGCATAGGGGTCTGTGGGCAGATGAGGTTCTAACATGGATCGAGCAGCCATGATCTCCCACCACATTCTATTTACTAAAATAAACCCATGAAGCCAAGCAGAAGTACTGCCCTAAGCATTCCTATTTTGGGGTCAATATACCATGAGGAAGCAGAGGAAACAGAGGCCTAAATTAAAGACATATCTATTAATACTTTAATAATGACAAATAAATGATTCATCAAAGTTGCATTGCAGGGTAGATTATTTCAAGATGCAGAGACCTGTTGGCACAACTGGAAGCTAGTTTATAGACAATGTTATCATAACTTGCAAGGAAGCTCTTTAGAGCACAGCTCATGCAATTATTTATGGCCTTGTGCAGCGTAGTGTAATTTAAGAAAACAGGAAATTGACTTCCCAGCTCTTAATAAAGTATCCATGCTATCTTACTGTGTGATTTACCAAAATTATTTAGGAACTCATCAATCTAGTTGGGCTAGGTATTATTTGGGTGGCAATGTTAAGACAACATGGCTGTGGATTCAGGCAGTTTCTTGGTCTGGCAGGTTCCCTGGTCTCAGAGAGGATAGAGGTAGGAATGCAGAGATTGGAGGGGGCCTGTGAGCAACCTTAGAATCTGCCACAGATCTATGGGTGATTAAAGCACAAAGGAATTTCATAGGTATTTTGGTCCAATCTGGCAACAAGCAAAGCAAGGATTAAGGAGGTCTTAGGCCTTACAAAGCCCATACTGCCAAAGCATGACAGAGTTGCAAAACTAGAATGACATTCACAATCTTCTCTGGGTGTCTGCTTCCTTGACATGTCTCTCCCTCCAACAAGGCACACAGGCAGGGTTTTTGTTCCATACAGTGGAAAAGCAATTCAGAGTGCTTACTGTATGCAGGACGACATACTAGCCACTCAGACCAACTGGGGGTTAGGTTTAGAAAACCCAAGTGAGGGTGGCTGCGGTATACCAATGGTTCTGAACACAAGTCTAGTGCTTGGTTGTGCAAGTTAAAACCATGATCTCTTCTGTTTCCATGGCTGCAGCTTTAGCTACTACCTGTGTTCTCAGCAGGTGGAAAGGTATATTAAGGTCTGAGTTAGGAAGAACTACATCAGAGTTGCCAGATTATAGAATACAAGTAAACACATCGCACCATGCCCACACAAGTTACCTGACATAGGGCTTTGCACACAGGGTGGCCCATACAATGACACATTGTCAAATGCGGACTGAATAAGATGACTATGGCAGATATCTAGCAGCCTGCCCTAACTTTAGACGGATGCCTCCTCACCATCTTCCCCGCAGAGGATTCCTCCCTCCTTTCAGCTGCCCCCTATCCTGGGTACTTCCTCTGCTTTATGAACTCCTGATCTGAAGAAAACACTTCGCACCTTAGCATGACTTTATAGAAAGTCACGTACCTAGGTCACAAACCTTACCCCATCTTCCCATTTGACATACAAGCCTGTGTGCTCGTGTGTGTGTGTGTGTGTGTGTGTGTGTGTGTGTGACTCTGTGGGACTTGCGTTTGCATTTTAAATCTTTCACAAGGCTTCTGTACAGCCTTTCCTTCTTGTTAAGAAACACAGACTAAGAAATAAAGTGATGGTTGAGAATATTCATGGAATCTTGATCTACCTAACCAGAATGTATCTCTAGATGAAAGTAGACAAATAGGCAGAATAACAGCCCCAGGGAAGATGGAGGAGAGCTCTAGAGCAGGGGTCGCCAGCTGAAATGGGTCAGAAAATCCCGACACCAAGCCCTGTCCTATCACAAAGTTTTAGCCCTCTAGGCAGAGGCAAGTGCTCAGGGCAGTTTAGATTCTCCTCTGCTATAAGTGAATCAGAATAGGCTCAGATTCGCAGACATGTCTTAGCTGCTCTCTCAGGGCTCTCAAGAAAGGCAGATTGCTGATGGGAGGCACACTGTCTTTGGTGAAGGGTGAATCAAGGATTTCCCCTGAGGATTTTCTTTGGAGTTTTGTAAATCATTCGGTTAGACAGACACATTCATGCTGAGATGTTATATTCAAGGTCTCAACCCAAGATCTATTGCTGGTTGACTGACTCTCTGTCATGGAGTCTGGCCCTGTCCTCCTTCAAACAGAGACACTGGCAAAGTTTGTCATTAGATGCTTTCCTTCTTCCTTTTCCTTTTTCTCTTTCTTTTTTGGCCACACCCTGCTTCTCAGTTAAGGATTCAGCAATGCCTGTTTTACCACAGGGTAAAGAATATCCTATAATTTGCCTGTAGTAAAAATTCCAAACAGTTTACCAATGCTGGTGTTAAACAATACATACTTAACCCTTTAACTTACTAGATGCCATTCCTTATTGAATTGAACTTTCAGCCAACATGCAGCAGTCATTTTGATTGTTGTAGTGGGAGGAGCCATCTGGGGGCCAGAAATGATGAGCATGGGGTTAGAGTGGCAGGAAAGCCAGGCCTGCCACCTGCCCCGTCATGGAGCTGAAAGCCTTGTGCTTTCCATCCTCATAGTGAGGAGAAGAAATTCTGCATCGCCTTCTTCCATCTGACAGCATATCCCTGGATAAGATGATAACATTATGTACATTAACACAGTCCTATGAGCTGGCATGCCATTCATTCTGGCTTCCCTAATCATCTGCCCAAACAGCCCCCAACGCCATGATCACACTGGGAAAACTACAAGCAGAAGCTAATTGAGAAAACATCACCAAGGAAGGAAACTGATCAGACTTGGTTTCACAATCCCCAGACACAGTATTTTTAAAACATAGGGTATCTTTTCACAGCTGTATTATCACCTAAGCATTCTCCCTTCATTCTGGCAACCTGCTCTGTGTGGATGTCCCAATGCCTTCTTTTTGAAGAGGGCTGAGAGGAGTCCCCCGAGAGAAAAGGCCAGTCTCCAGCCAAGAAGTGCTTCCGAGCTTTTCCCCTGTGGCAAAATGTAACCGCAGAATCTTTTGTGGAATGCAGCACCTTTCACGTGAGAAGAAGGCGGCAAGATAAAATGACACGTTACTAATGGTATATTTTATGGACTGCCATCTGTCTCTAGAAAGGTCAGAGAAAAATGGCAACTGGGTTGCAGGCGATTGGGCCATTGTGGTGATTGGGAGGGGGGACAAATGGCTCTCATCGGAACATGACAAGGAGCCTCGGTGACATCATATAAATGCCCTAATTGGGAAGTGGTCAATCGAGCGGGCCTGACTCCTGAATTTGATGTGTCAATAAACAAGCTCAAGGTGAGATGCTGGATCAATACAGCAGGACAAGAACCATCCGGCAAATTTACTGCAAAGTAATTGGGTGCAAAATGACTCAAGTCAACCTTCACACTGCTGAAAAGCAAACAAATGGTTGGTCCGATGGCAGCCGCCTGTTCGCCTGTACATGTCAGCTACTGCTTACAAGTGAGTGCTGGCTGCCTGCTAATGGGCCCAGAGAAGGGAGCCCCCAAAAGGATACGGAAAGCCACACACCCTCCCTGATCACACTGGTCCAGCAGAAATCTTCTCACAGGTTAGGGGTATAATCTACATAATTCACATAAGCTAATCTTAAATAAAATGTAATGGAGAAGTAATGACAATTAATGACTGTGTATCCTTTCTTTATTATGACGAGGCTGTGCAATATGGGGAGGCAGCCATTTCTCTATCTGTGCCTATACTTACCATTGGTTAAGGCTGGTGGTAGTTTCTTCCCTCCATTCCTGATTGTATGATAAGGAATACACTCTGCCCTAATTTCAGGCAATTCTGGAAGTGGATGCAAGAATAAGGGCATGTTTTGCCCTGACCCAGAAGAGAAAAAAAAAGTTCTCAGAAGCTTCTGCTGTACTATGAAGGCCTATGGCCTCTCAGCTTGTTGTGTGAGGATGTGCGAAGGCTGACTTGTCCTCCCTCCCTCCCTCCTGCCCTCCTTCCCTGCCTGCCTACATGCCTGCCTGCCTTCCATCCTTCCTTTCTCTCTCTCTCTCTCTCTCCCTCTCTCCCTCCCTCTCTCTCTCTCTCTCTCTCTCTCTCTCTCTCTCTCTCTCTCTCTCTCTCTCTCTCTCCCTCCCTCCCTCCCTCCCTCCCTCCCTTTGTCTCTGTCTGTCTCTGTCTCTGTCTCTCTGTCTCTCTCTCTCTCTGTCTCTCTCTCTCTCTCTCTCTCTCTCTCTCTCTCTCTCTCTCTCTCTCTCTCTCTCTCTCTCTCCCATGCCACTCCTGGGCTTGAACTCAGAGCCTGAGTGCTATCCTTGAGGTTTTTTTTTTATTAAGGCTAGCTCTACCATTTGAGTGACAGTTCCACTTCCTTTTCTTTTTGATGGATAATTAGAGATAAGAATTGCACAGACTTTCTTGCAGGGCTGGCTTTGAACTATGATCTAAGCTTCCTGAGTAGCTAGGATTGTAGATGTGAGCCACCAGCACCTGGTTGGCTTGAATCTTCTTACCAACCCACATTTCCCCTGCCTTTTGCAACATGGACATGCAGGTGCCATATAAAGTGCAGAAAGCATAAAGACTCCTATTCAGGAAACCTGGCCTTGTGTGATCTCTGTTTCCTGCCCTCAATGAGTTGCTGAGACTCACTGAACTTCAGTTTCTTCCATTGGCAGTAACTATACTGTCTGCCTACCTCAGGATAGTAGTCACAAAAATAAAAGTTTTACAATGATACTCACTAGACACCATGTTGGAAATGAACTTTACAATCCTGAGGGGTAGGGGAGAGAGTAGGGAGTGGTAAATGAGAGAAAATGAGGGAGAGAATAACAGTGTTTAAAAAGAAATGTACTCACTGGGCCGGGAATTTGGCTTAGTGGTAGAGAGTTTGCCTAGCATGCATGAAGACCTGTGTTTGATTCCTTGGTACGACATACATAGAAAAGCTGGAAGTAGTGCTGTGGCTCCAGCTGTAGAACTCTAGCCTTGAGAAAGCCCAAGGACAGTGTTCAGGCCTGGAGTTCAAGCCCCAGGACTGGAAAAAAGAAAAAAATGTACTTATTACCTTACTTATGTAACACCCCTGTTCATCATTTTTATAGTAAATTAAAAAAAATTAAAACCACTAGTTAGGGGAATCCTTTGTAAAAGCAAAAGTAAGACATAATGTGCAAGTCTGATTTATAGTAATCCCAGATTCAATTAATGTCAGGGAAAATAGCAAGGAACACACATGTGTGTGATGATATCAAAGCATGTGAAAACAAGCACTTCTTTCTAAGAAATAAAAACCCATTCTGGCATGTGACACACAGGTAGGAAACAGTGATTGTGCTCTGTATGGTCCCTCGTGCCTATAACCTAGCTACGTGAGAGGTGGAGATTAGAAGAATTCATTTGGAGACTACCCCAGACAACAATTATGAAGATTCAATTTCAAAAATAAACTGGGTGGTGGTTGACATCTGTAATTCCTAGCCATCTGGGTGGGGGGTGGAAGAAGGAGGACTGCAGTCCAAGGCTGAGTTAGGCCAAAGTACAAGATCCTATCTGAAAAACAAAATTTAAAACAAATAGGACTTGGAATGAAGACCCAAGTGGTAGAGAGCCATTGTGAGGTCTTGACTTCAGTCCCAATTCAGCTATAAATGAAGTTTTTTGTTGTTGTGGTTTGGTTTTATTTCTTCTTGTTTTATTGTCAGGATGATGTATAGAGGGGATTTGTTTGTTACTCAAGGAAAGCAGAGCCCCAAGAATGTTGAGAGTGAAGGATGGCTCTCAGCAACTTCTCCTCTACTAGGATTCCACATATAATGACCTCACCAGCCTCTGACCCTTTTCGACCCCATTTTGAGGTGAACTTTCCAGGAAACCCAACTAACTCACCAGCCCCCCAATATGGGCACTCTGCTGCAGAGCACAGGGCAGAAGAGTGCCCCACTATTATTTGGCACCATTCAGATATAGCTAATATTCCAATCCTTCTTCACAGGTCACACTGGTCTCTGCTGCGGGCTGTCCTTGCCCAGATTCTAGGCCTTATTAGGGCATCTCTAGAAGAGAAAGAGACTGCCTGTTGCATAGAGACTGGGCAGGGGCTGGAAGAAAGGCATTTGGAACTGGTCATCCAGAGTTCTGCTCTGGAACCCTCCATCAGGTAGAGCCTATGTAGATAGTCTTCTGGAGACACTGGCATAGGGCCTGGTGGCCAGGGTGTCTCAGTAGGCCTTGGGAGGTCCTTTGATGACATCATGCAGACCCAAGACTCTGGCCCTATCTTACAAGCTCTGAGGCACTGACAAGAGTCATCCCATCCCTCAGGTGGCCTGCTGAGACAAAGGTTCTCCTTTTCAAGATCCTGGATTTCTAATTTGTGTCTTAGATCATTGTTTTCTTTAGCTTTTTTAAGCTAAGACCCAAATACCTGTAAGAACAATTTAAAAGAAAGAATTGTTTTAGTAGAAAACATGCCCAACCAGCCCAAGGCCTTGAGTTCAATCATCAGTACAGCACCTCCCCAAAACAAAACCCCAAGCCAAAAAACCAAAACCAAAAATAACCAACCAAGCAACCAAATACACAAAGTGAATTAAATAAAATACATTTGGTGGATTATTAGCAAAGAGAAATTTTACTGAGGTTAAGTCAATGTCTGGAAGACTTCCTGGAAAAGCATGAAGCATTCACCCCAGTGGGTGGAACTTGAGTGTCTAGCAGGGCCAATCCAGCCACAGGTGTAGCTGTTGGACAGCCTTCATCATGAGGCTGGTAAGATCTGGACTGAGGATTCTTACATGGGCTCTGCAGGAGCTGACTGGAGAGCTGCTTTGTCATGGAAGCCTTCCCTAGGGCTATTTACCTGTAACCACATTTCTTTTGGAGCTGACAACTTCCCAAGCAATTTCATTTCTGCTCAAGTTTGTATTTTCACACAAGGCTGCATTTCCATCCACCTTCAAGTGTCCTTCCCCTTTCTCATTTCACGCTCTTGTCCCTAAATAATGTTTGCATGTTCTATTAATGCGACTGTTTTGATTGTGGCTGGTCTAGCTGGTCTGACCTACTTTCTCCAGTTTTTGATTTTAGAAAGGGTGCTGCTTGATTCTTGTAGCATTGTCTACTTTTCAGTCATTTATGCCACATGTGGTTATGGAGCTCCCTCTGTACAGAGACCAAAAAAGACAAAATACAGAATCTGGCCTTGGGAGCTTCAAGTATTGCTTGGAAGTCAAGACAGATGCTCACACCACAATGGCTGACCCATCTGGCAATGTTGCAGCTCTTGAATAACTAGGTAGCACTCAGTACGTGTGTGTGTGTGTGTGTGTGTGTGTGTGTGTGTGTATGTGTGTGTGTGTGTGCGTGTGTGTGCATGTGCATGCACACATACACCTGTGCCCACTGCTTAGATAGAGAGCCCAGAGATCTCCAGAAGGAGGCAAAAGCTCTGTGAGTTCTAATCCTTTTTCTTTAGAGAAGATCTCATGGGACTGAGTTCTCTTGCTCCCAGTTAATAATTTCTGAACTTCATTCAGAAGGAGAGGATACTGGGAAGAGATTGTTAGCTCGCTGTCTGGTCACTTACGTCCTAACTTCACTGTTCTTACTTTTGCCAGAGGCAGGTGTTCTCCACTGTCTTTACTGTCCACCTGCCATCTTGATATAATCTGCCATTTCTTGGCTTAATCAGAGACATATCTAGGTTCTTGCTTTACAGTCCTAGGTGAAATTAACTTCCCCTTCTTTATTATGGTAGATCTTTAAAATCACAACAAACTACGCCCATCTCCATACATACATTATTGTCCTGCTAATTTTGGATTTGCTATGTAACATAATTTGGGTTCATGATGACACAGTCTAATACAGAATGTGAGAGCTTGGTCATCTGACTTCCTTTAGCCAATAGAATGGGAGCAGAAGTGACATCATGATGTCATATCGTGCATTGCTGTGGTCATGAAAGGAGATTTTCGACTGGCCAGCTGGGGCGAAGAGGTTGAGAAGCACACTTGAACCCAGCCAGCACCAATGTCCTATACTCACAAGAATGAGAGCTTTAAGCCAGTGAGCAACTTTCAATAAGTTTCTTCTATAGTCTTAATGTGGCAATAGATGATGGATCTATGGCAACACCAGATTCCTCATTTCCTCACAACTTTAGTTAACCAAAGGTGCTTCCTCCAGGAACACTGCCTTTGCATTACTCTTTGGATGCTATTCTATGTACATACCTCTCCAGCCAACCCCCTTGTATGCTTCCTGCATTTGTAATTACTGTGAGCTGTCATCTTAGGGGCACATAGTTGCTCAAAGCCACTTGATGCCTAAAGCAAAATGTATAATCATTCTGATCTCCTTGGACTCTTTACTAGAAGTTGGCTTGGGCTCCAGTGTCATGCAAGTGTTTTGTTATTTGGGATGTGTTTCCAGAGAGTACAAGGGCTCCGAGTTACAGGTGTGATACTGGAGGAAGTCAGGAGTGAACGGGCCATGTGGCCTGCCAGCCTCTATGTTTTGCAAACTATTTTTACTGCTGGCCTCATTCCCAGGAAATGCCATGTACCTGGGGTTACTGGGAGCTCTGCCCATCTGTGTGAGCATGGGGAAAATAATTTCCTCACCATGAAGTTGTGGGTGTTCTTTGAGGAAGCTGGTTATTCAAACCGTATCTGTTAAATCCAGGAACACAGTTTGCAAGTAAGAGAGGCCTGCCTTTCTTGAGCCCCCTTCTGCTGTGCCAATCCTGTTCCTTTTGCTAGATCATTCTCCATTCTCTCAAACAGGCTCATGCTCTTGCTTGCCAGAGGTCTTTGAATCCTGCCAGAGTCTGTCTCAAATATGCTTCTCCCCCTGGGGATGCTACCATCTCACCCTTCGGCAGAATTCATTTTTTTCCCCTTTCTAGGTGCTCAAATAGCCTTTGATCTATTTATCTTTTGGGACTTTTTGAAATATCCTATTCTAGATATTGGGGTAATATCCTGCAGACTGATTTCCTATAGGAAATAAATGATAGTTGTGTAATAAAAATGGCCTCAAGTGCCCCTGGAAAACCCCCTCCATGAGGAGAGGGAAGGAGCTAAGGGGGAGAAACTAACCATCCCTGGCTTTCTACAATCTTCCAACTGTTCCCTGGTAGATGGATCCTGAGTATAGTGGAGATACCTTTATGAAAGAGTGCTGTGGCCATTGAGAGTTGAGTTGCACCTGGTACCAGTGGCTCATGCCAATAATTCTAGCTACTCAGTAGGCTGTGGTCTGAGGATTGCAGTTGAAAGCCAGCCTGGGCAGGAAAAGTCCATGAGACCCTATTGCCATTAGACATCAACAATCTAGAAGTGGAGGTATGGTTCACGTGGTAGAGCATTAGCCTTGAGCAAAAACACAGGGACAGCTCCTAAGTCCTGAGTTCAAACCCTAGGATAGGCACAAAGAAAGAAAAATAAAAGAATTGAGCAGCTACTGGGTACTAGTGACTCAAACCTGCAATGCTAGCTACTCAGAAGGTCTGAGATTGAAAGACTGCATTTTGAAGCCAGATCAGGCAGAGAAGTCTGAAAGACTGTCTCTAAATAATTAGCAAACAGGTGGACTGGATGTATGGCTCAAACAGTAGAGCATCAGCCAAACAAGCAAGGAGAGTAAGAGACCCGAGTTCAAAACCTAGAATAGAGCTGAGCTTCACACAACAGAAAACCCAAGGGTAGGAAATTGTGTCAAAAACAAAGCAAGTTTCTTTCTCTTCCATTTGGAAGAAAAACGTCGGCTATACACTGTAGGCAGCAAGAAGAAAGAAGAGAAAAGGGAACTGAGGTTGTGGACAGCTTGGTAGAAGTGAAGGGAAAGGCAGTGAGGGGCATTTGTGAAGGAACGAGGCAATGAATAACGGTGAAATCCTGGGTGAGAGGTGGCAAGGAAGTCTCCAAACACGATGAAAGTTGGAGGATAGTGGAAACCCATTCTTTGTATTGCATAGACGCCTGTCACATACAAGTTATGACTCCTTACAGATGGGGGAAGGGATTAAGTGGCTTCCCTACTCTCAGGAGTTACTGAGGGATGATGGTTGGCATGGAGACACTATTCCTAACTTGGGAACATAGAGGAAGTTGTAGGTGAAGGATGATCTTTCTAAGAGTGGGTGTGGCCCCCACTAACTCGTGGGCATGAGGGAGGCATCTTTATTTTGAATAAAGATGTGTGTAATGTGGTCTAGGAGGCAATTTGGAATCACGATCTACAAGGGCCACAAAAGACCTAAAAAATCAGTGAAGAGTTTTGTTTTTCTATCTCTTTCTTAATTTTTTTTCCAGATAAGAATAGTACAGCCGAAAGGTGAAAATGGTTGCTTCTATTCACTCAGCTCAAGATGGGTAGAACCAGGATTAGATTCCAAATGTTCAAGGGTTCTAACAATTGTGTAAACGCGTTCCTGCAAATGATGGAGATGTTAGGCGGAGTGAAAGGCGTGGTTGAGCGAATAGGAGAGGAATGAGATCAACCAAAATGGAAACCCCAGGCCCCTGGTCAGCCTCACTCATGGGGCTGACTGTTTGACTCCTTCTGGTGCTTTACATGGATTGCAGTCAGGAATGAGCTGGACACTAGGACAGAGGACATTTCCATATCTCTTTCTTCTGCCTTTCTCTGTGGCTCTCCCTCCTGAGCTCCACCCCCCTCCCTCTGCCTCTCTCATATTGAATCACCAGGGTGTGAAATATAATAAAGCATTGTACCGTTCAATCTGTCGGCTATTTCTTAAAGGTGTACTCCAGGTAAATATCCCCTTGGCCTGTGAAAAATGAGCTTACCTGCAACAAATGACTTTGATGAACCTCAGTAGCCAGCCCTCTATCATTCTTTTCCAATTGGCTTCCTCAGCCAAGCATGATTTCTTTGCACAAATTTGTCTTGCTGAAGGAAGAGTTTCTCTAATTCACTTCCCTCCCCATGCCCCTGCTACTCTGTCCAAATGTCCCTTTATTCAGCCAACGCTCTCAGAGATGTCTTACTTCTCCAAGCTGGGAACTCTTCACACAGTCATAGCCTGCTCCATCCACTAGGTCCCTCAAAATCAGAGCCCAGATGAATCAGTCTCCCCACTGGTCCTGACATGAACAGAGCTTGGGTTTGTGAAATAGCTGTCCTTCATGATCTCAGTTCTGCACCTCAGTTTCCTCCCCTATCAAATGAGACACATGATGACTGTAGGCCTTCCTCCTTCACAGGGGTACCTGAGAGGAAAAAAAATTGTAATATTTCAAAAACTCTAAATCACTGTATGAACACAAGGGTTAATATTGGGGATGGTCTACACTCTTTAGGAATAATAGAAAAAAATTAAAATCTATCCAACAAAAAGTTTGACTGTCTGCTTCTTTCCAGGCATGGTACAAGGAAAGCAGTATGCTTGGGGGAGGTATGTAAAGGTTCAGACTTAAAAGGATTAAACATCATTGTCCCCAAAAGCTACATGCATAAGAAATCTATGACAAAAGGCATCTCATATATTGACAAGTGATGTATATTGAAGTATAAGGTCTTGTTACTTGAGTACCCATTGTGCTATGATGCATAAGTTTATTTAATTTACAAAACAGCTATATGCATAAGAACTCAAGATTCCTTGAATTTGTCTGAAGTCACAAGGCAGAACTGGGATAAAAAGACTCAGGACTTTCTCAAAACTCCTTCTTCTCTATGTCTGTCTTAGTCCTCAGACTGAGCCATATCTCACAGAAACTTTGCAGGAACTTCAAAGAAATTGCCTCCCTTGTGACTCTGAAGGAGAAGGAAGAAATCGTGACAGGTCAGTGTGGTGGAGAGAGGACAGTTTTGCTGGCACAGACGCAGGGAGTGTGTGGAGAGTAGTTGTTACAGGGAGGATATAGGGCCAGGTGGCTGGGAAACCAGAAGGGGAAGTGAAGATGTACCAGGTCAGATCATGGCAGAGCTTAAAACTGAGGCCAAGAAATATTTTTATCCAGAAAGGGAAGGGAGAGGGTTTTCATTGTCATAAGAAGTAGGCTTGCCCTTTACCCACTGTTTATGTTTTACAGCCCTGTCACTAACGAACTGATATTGAGTAGCTCATGGCCTCTAGGCCTCAGTTTCCCAAAGGTAAGAAGAAAGGATTGGAGGAGAGCTGTGCTAAGGCTCCTTCTCGCACTAAGATTTCTCGATTCTGTGATTTCATCACGAGCTCCAAAGCCTGTACATATGCAGATCACAGCTGCGTACCTGCGAGGGCTTTTTCCCTTCTCTGCCATTGTAATTTTAGATAAGTGCCAAATGCCTCTTTATTCTCAAATATAAAAACATCGAGAAGATTAAGCCACCTCCTGTCTCATAATAATCTGAGCATCCAATTCTAGTTTTCTGATGAAGGTTCCACTGTTATAAGAAAATTGGAAAGTTTAATATTTGCACAAACAAGCAAATAATCCTCTCTTCCCTTTGAAGGAGGCTGAATGTTTCAGTGACTTTGTATTTCTCTTCCCTTCCTCCTTTTAAGGAGCTTTATTTGGTCACAGCTGAAGTTTCCAGAAACTTGCCTTAGTTACAATCTTCATTTGGGTCTAGTCTTTCCTTTGAGAGTAGAGACTGGGTTGAAATCAGGAGATGGATGTGTGGTCCGCAAGTGACCCCCCTGAGAGCTTCACCTTGCAAAAGTGCATAAAGAAACTGAGCCTCCTTGTGGATTTGGGCAAAGTGCTGATTGTTGGGGACCGACTGTGGGGTCAATGACCTTGGACCTGACCTTGGACCTACACAACTGTATACACAAGGAAGTAATTCTTATCAGGATAACTTTAAGCAATGTCAATCAGTTCTTATCAGGATGACTTTAAGCAATGTTAATCCTTTCTCATTTATCCTATATGTGACGTGTTTACTATTTTGTATGAATGTAGCCTCTGGCAGTTCCCTAGCTTTAAGAAGAGTATTTAAGGTGGGAACTTAAACAGTACAGTCTTAGGCGGCAGTCTGGAGCTCACAGCCTTCTTGGACTGCTGACTTGGGCTGTAGTCCTCCCGAACTCCATCTGTTTGTCTCTCTTTTAATTTTTCCTAGTCCTTGCCCCTATTTCAGGAATCCCAATCTGCGAATCCTGGTTTGCTGCCGGCTGGCCCCGGCAGCTGATGACAGTGTTGATGACACAGGCATATAGTGTTTACCATGCATCAGGCGTGGCCTTTAAGTGAGGGCTACTGTCACCCTTATTTTACAGAAAGAAGAGACTGAGAAGCTTGTCCACAGAACTACAACATAATTGGATCTAAACCTGGTAGTCTGGCTTCCGACTACTGATCTCCCATCATGCTCTACTGCCTTTCGAAGGTTCCTCCTGTTGCTATCAGAAACACATCCCTATCTCTCACCTGTGTTCACCCTCTGTGGCTTTTCCTCCATTCATCAAGCAAACCTCCACCGCACAGTAAGCTGAATGACTTACTCACTGGGCATCACACCAGCATACACCTGAAGACATCACGGTTGGACTCCTCTTTACCTTAAGTTCTAGAAATACTACAATGAACTCATGACTGCTTTGTTCCCAGAGGGATTCAGTGAGCCACAGGGGGAGGGGTGGTGGTGGTGGTAGAGAAGACAGTAATGCATTGTGTACTCTGGAACACACTGGGCCACAGTACAGTTTTGTTTCTTTGTTTGTGCCAGTACTGAAATTTTAACTCAGGACCTCACACCCTCACTTGCTCAAAACTGGTGCTTGATCACCAGTCGTACCTCCATTTCTGGCCTTTTGCTGGTTAGTTGGAGATAAGAATGTCACAGACTCTTCTGCCCAACTGGCTTTGAGTTGTAATCCTCAGAATTCAACCTCCTGAATAGCTAGGATTACAGGTTGAGCTACCTGTACCTGACAGGATGATGCTTCTATGGAGGGTAGTATAGAATAGGTACATCCCCAAATCTCTTCTTGACCCTCTTCTCTTTCCTCCTTACCTCCAGGTCTGCTAGCCTATGAACTCTCCTGAGCACAGGAATCCCTGAGTGCAGAGGGTCCTCCTCTGACTCCTCACTGACAAACCTTTTGTTTTCCTCCCACTGGTGCCTCACTCAGATGAGACCAGGGGCTCCTTGCCATCTTGTTCTGGTGCTGCGATGGTCAGAAATAGGACAGTGCTCGCTAGAACCTCCTCTTAGCATCATCAGAAGAAGAAAACTGCAAATCAGGAAACAATGAATGTGGAGAGTGTGTATGTGTGCGTTGCATAGGTGTGGGTGTATATATTTATTATGAGGAATTTAGCATGCAATTGGATGCTGGGCAACCCTAAAGTCTCTAATTGGCAGGCTGGAGTTCCAGAAGAGCAGTTGGTACAAATTCTAGTGAGAAAGATGGCAGCCTAGAGCCCCAGGTCAACAACCAGGCAGGAGCTCCCTTTCATTCACTCAGCCTCAGATGGATTGGAGGAAGCTCATCCCCACTGGGGAAGGCAGTGTGCTTTATTCAAAGCTTATGCATTTACATGTTAATCTCATGAAGAAACAATATCTGATGACTTTGCCCTTTGGCATTCTTGGGCAATAGGCATTGCTCACTGTTAAACATGTGGCCCTTATGTTGGCAAGAAAAGTAGGCAAAAGAACCAGATCTGCTTGGTCCGCAGCTTTTACACCTTCTTTCCCAGCTGGAAAGCTTCATGACTCTTCCATGACTTGTGAAACATTCCTCACTGGGAAGAAGTCTGCACACCCCCTGCATGGTGAGAGAGGATGGTCTCCCAAACAGTGAGAGGTTGTGTTTCTGGAAAAGAATGAACAGGTCCACTATTCTTGTGGCTAGAAGGCTGTGCCTTGCAGTCTGACAATGGTAAGTGGGTCTTACCTCTGCTGAGCTCAGCTCTGTCAGGGAAGGGAGTATTATTTATTGCCATCTAAAGTCTCATTAGAAAGCATTTCCTGAGAAAAGCAGAAGTCTGTAGCTAACGTTTTTCAAAGAAGAGTTGCATGAAAGGAATGCTAGCATACCCATTGGACAGAGGAAGAAACGGAGACTAAGATAGGGAAAGAAGGGAAAACTGACCACTGCCATATTAATTCCCACAGCCAGAACTGGTTTTATGACCTGACTTACCAGCAGGGCAAGGAGAGGCTCACACCACAGCCAGCAGCAGGTGTGGATCTTAACAGGTCTCCGGAAGCCTTTGCCTAATCTTTCTTTTCATACTCCTTGGGAGCCATACATGTAAACTACATTAAAAAGAAATCAGGCATGGCAATACCACCTATAATTCCAGTATTTGGGAGGCAAATACTGAATTGAAGGTCCATCTGGCTACTAGTCAGCTTGGGCTACATAGCAAGAAGATGAAGAAACAGTATTCTAGATACTCACATGCAGTGAGTCTCAAAGACAATACTCTTAAGAAAGAAACACGACGGTGCAATGCCTACGTGCCTCTTTATATTCACACAAAATTATATGTATAGATGTCTATGTATACTTCAAGATATGAAAACAAGGGATCTCATTTTTAAAAATTGTTGATGATTCTGTCTTCTTTTCTTTATGTCTGATGTATTTGTGTGTGAGGGTTAAGGGAGAGGGGAAAAGTATGAAAAAGTGCAGCTGTGTAGCTCACTGGATACTGAGGAAAGTGAAATATACAACTCCTGAGTGTTGATGGGAGGGAGGGACTAGGAGAAAGTGAGAGAAAAGAAGACATTGTATGAAAGGAAATGTATTCACTACCTGCCTCATGTGATTATAATCCAGCTGCACATCACCTCTCTAATAGAAATACAGTAACTAATAATTTTTTAAAGATGAGAAAAGAAAACAAGATCCCAATGAGACAGGCACTCAAATCCTAAGCTACAGGAGAGGTACCTGCATGGCGATGCTGTTGGCACAGAGGAGTCACAGCAATCACCCCACATTCTAGTTGTAAGTAAAGGTGGTTCTGAGCTCTTGCTTTCCAGTCCTTTTCTTTCTTCTTTTTCTTTCTTTCTCAGATACTGTGTGGCCTTTCCAGCAGCTATTCATTTCCACTTTGTTCATCCCAGCCAAATAAGAGAGTGTCCACCATGTAAATGATGCTGGGAGCTGCCAGCCTGGGTGGTATTGCTTAGAGAAAGGCCTGGACTGCATTAGTGAACCAGAGTGCAAAATTGGGCAGGAGGTGGCAAAGCATGATGGGGGTTCCTTGCTAACACCGGTGGGTACAATTTGATTAGTGAGGGAGGTGGCACCAAGACAAAAAATGTAGTGAGATCTGATAGAAGCTGGAACATTCCAGGCAGTAAATAACCTTTCTTCCCCTGATAGGAATGACTTGGGTATTAGAAAAATGGGAACATGTGCTGGAGAAAAGGCATTTTCAAGATAGTATACTGCTAAACTGGTCTTTGGAACCCAAAAATAATGAAAGCAACTTTCACTTGCTTTGTGACATCTCTATTCCAAGTGGTACATAGAGAAGATCTTGTTTTACCTTAAAAGCTGTTGTCTCATAAGTGCCATTATTATTCTAGTTTCCATGCCTGGAGATGGAATTGAAGGGACTAGAGTAAGCCTGCCAGCTCTTAAGGAGTGGAGTGGGCTCTGGAATCTGTGCAGTCAGACTCTACAGAAAGGGCAAGAGTTACCGGGGAGAGAATGGCAGATCCCAGCAAGCTTGAGGATGATTGATCTAGTGAAAGTCTGGAAGAGATGGGAAGGACTATCCAGGTGGAGGGGTGCACATTGGCAAAGTGAATAAATGCATCTTCCTTGAGACAGGAGAGACAATGAAAGGATGGATGATGATGCAAGGAGTTTCTGAGGCAGAGGGAATAAAGTCAAGACAGTACATATTAGATGACCTTGATCTTTCTCAGAAAGTAAGCAGCAAGCTACACAAGTAAAGCAGGTCCTCTTTCTCACCTACTCTCTCTCTTTTTTTTTCTTCCCCACCCAACCCCCTCCTCTTACTTTCACCTAGAAGAAACAATCCAGGTTATGTTCTTCCATCTAAATTGTATGTTGACTTGTAAATGAAGGGTTGGGCTATACTTGAATAAACAGAGAAAAGGGGAATGGGTTAAAACATAGCCTGATGGAGGATTCTGAGAGACACCGATGAATGTGGAAATGGGAATAGGAGAGGTGAGTACTGTTTTGATTTTATTAGTAGGACCACTAAGGGGAAGTGCATAACTCAGGGAGGCTTATAATTTCCTTGCCTGCTCTCAAGGCGGAGGGGAGTTGAAGTGAATTTGGCATCTAGAGTTTGGGATGACTTCTGTGGATGCATTGGCAATCAGGGCTTTTGTAAGAACTTAGCTTTAATCAAATAAAATTAGTATGTAGTAAAGTAGATAGATGATAGCTAGGTGGATAGATAATAGATTGGTGGATAGATAACAGAAACAGGAGGAATATAAAGCATGGAAAGATCAGAAAATTCAGTCCACCTTACAAAACTACTATTCTATTATCATAGTGTGTAATAACATATTATGATAGTTATCTTTCATAGTATTTTTCTCTCTGTTGAAAAACTTAAAAACCCACCATTTTGTGCTTTTACTTTAGTTATAAGTATTTCTCATTATTAACATTTTTCTATTGAGCATATTTTATCAGGAGCAAGAAATTAAAACAATTGATAGTTTATTCAGTTCCATGGTTTGTAGATGTGAACAAGCATTTTAATCACTGGTGACTCAGACTTCATGTGGATTTACTGCATTTATTTTACTGGTTCCCGAGTGCTGGGCCAGTAGGTTGGTATTAATGCTCTAAGGAATATCTCTGTGTACATAACATTTTTTTGCAATTCGAATGTTTCCTTAGCGTAGATTCTTGGAAGTAAAACATCTAGGACGGAAGATGTGAATATTTTAAAAGGTGGCTTTCAGCCATTTACATCTTCCCATAGGGGTCATTGGAGAATGTAAGTGTTAGGAGCATTCAAGCTGTGTGAGGCCAAGGTCAGGAAGCACAGCAGTATATGGTGAACTTGTTGGCTGTAGGGAAGCTGTTTGCTGACTGGGTTGCTTTAGGTGTGAGTGGTTCTCTCCCCGGTGCTCATTCCTGGCCCAGGGTTGGGCAGTTCGTTATCTGGAGGTCCTGCTCCACATGGCAGCAAAGGCAGCGTGCTGACTCTGCAAATGTGTATCTGTGTCTGAAGAGTGCTTGATGTTGGGTCAAACAAGGAAAGCCATCTTTGCACTGACAGTCATCACTGGCTCTGCAGTGACTCTCATAGTCATCCACATTCTTGAAAGTCTGATGAATCCAGGAAATCTCCCTGGACACACACGTGCACGTGCGCACACACACACACACCTTCAATTTCAAGGTATTCATCGATCCACATCCACAGAGGTCTTCAGCTTTATTAACACTAGGTTAAGAACCTCTGCTTTAGAGACCATTAGCAGTGCTGGCCTCCTTTCTAGATATTTAGCACTTTGGGGACCTTTGCATACTAGAAATCTTAAGCCCCACTCGGGATGACAATAATAGTCCGAGTTTGGCCTTTATAGGCTGATCTCCTGCAATGATTTATTCTTAGTGTGTCTTTTAGCAGGAGAGACTCCACCAAATTTTAAATACCAGGATTTAGACAAGGAGTCTGGATGGTCTGAAAATGTAGGAGGGAATCTGTAAGAGAGAAAATACACATAAATGCACACTATGTGTTCCCAGATGCACATATATTTACACACTCATATACACACTCTTGCATACGTATCATTCTCTCATACCTATACACTCCCACACTCCCACATATACCCAAGCACAGAGATATATTCCCAGTGTCTGATCTGTATATATCCTTATATGCCCTCACCCAGGTGAGGCACACAGTCTCACTCAGCCCCGGGGCCTTCTTCTCCTCTTGGCTGAGAGCCTCCCCCCCACTCTCTTTTCCTCCCATCCAATCCAATGGTAAATATACCTGCCTGAGTTTGAGCTAATGTTAAAGAAGTATAGGAGGAAAGTGGTAGATAAATTTAACAAGCATTAAAGTTAATATATAATTTAAATATGTATAAAATTATTCCATGTATCGATTAGAAAATGGGCTGTTGACCGTTTCAAGGCAACAATCAATTTCAGAGTTCACAGGTCAGGTCAAGTTTCTTTCTAATGATCTCAGAAAGGAGGCAGCATTAGAGGGATAATGAACTCCAGAGCTCACAGATGCGATCTAGGGGGGGTGGCCACCCAGTGGCAGCCTGGGCTGGGTACAGAGGGAGTTCTCCTGTGGGCTGGTATAAAAGCCTGGCCCCACAACAACCCATGATGTCATCCACACAGCCTCTGGGATGACTGGCCTTTTCTTAAAAGACCAAGTGGCTGCTGAGGCTCTTGCTTGTCAATGGGCAGCTGTGGTGGAACCCCATTAATGTGGTTTGAGTGGAGAGCTTCCCCTTTTCTGGGAAGTGGAAATAGATTCAGCACTGTGAATCACCTGGCCTGACAGCCAGGCTGGGTAGGCTTGGAGGAGGGGCAGCCTGAGGGACACTGAAGGATGTGACCTCATTGTAGGCTATTCCTGGGGCCCAGCCACTGCCTGCCAACAAGCAAGGATCCCCAAATCACTTGGCATTCCAGTGTCCCTTTGCAAAAGTCAGACAGACCGAGGCTTAGGAAAGGAATGGAGTAGAAAGGCTGGCATGGGTAAAGTGGCCTAGAAAAGGAAGACATGAAAGCCAGATGAGGCCTCCATACCTTCTCCCCAGGAAAAGCATGGAGTGAAACGAAACTGTAAGTCTCACGATAAATTTCATTGGGGATTTGTGGGTGAAGAAGCACCCCGAAATGTCAGCACTTGCTGAGCATAGAAAGAAGATCATCTCTCATGGTCAGTGCTGAGATGGCAGAGGATGAGAGGACTAACACTATAGGCTGGCTAGATCTCTGGATGTCAGAAGGCTTCTTCATTCATGGCACAGCAACTGAGCATGGCCTTCTTTCCATACAACTTACTTTTCTAAGAGAGGAGGTGGTTTGAGGCTGGGTCCCACTTTATAGCTCAGGCTGTCCTGGAATTCACTATGTACCCCATGCTCGCCTTAAACTTGTGTAACTCCTGTCTCAGCCTTCCAAGTGCTGGATTACAGGTCACCCATCTGTCTCTTGAGTGACAGCTCTGCCTTCGGGCTCTGGAGGTGTCAGCATGTCTGGCTTCTGCCATGGAGGGGCAACTCTGACCCTGGAATGCACCATACAGTTCAATACCTACATGTTAGACTGAAGCAACATCTGCAGGACCAATGTGAACAGCCAAGAAAGCTTCTGATACCACTGAAAATGCTGGGAACCAACAGCTCCACAATGGTCTTTTGGAACCAACTGTTAATGAAAACGTGATAAGACACTGTGGAAGAATTGACTGGGAAAGTCCATCAAGAATGCTACCTTTTCCCTGTCATCCACCCACCCAGCCCCTCTGGGTTCAGCCCCGTGGAAGCTATTGATACATTCTGCCTTTCAGCACAGCTGGGCAGAGGTATGCCATGCTGAATGACGATTTTGTTCCCATGGAAGGATGGGAAAGGGAGATCCCAGTGGCTCGGATCATTTTTGGTTGTTGTCACGGCAGGTGTAAAGAACAAAACCAGGACCAGGTTTGTAATAACTTCCTCGTTCTTCCCCTCATTAATCTCATGAAGTGAAGAAAGGAGAGAGCCGAGCAGCTCTGCCACATATGTACATTACTGAATTAACCAGGCATGTAATTAGCGCTCAGGTGCTCAGTGGAGAAAGAGCCGCTCATGATTAGTCAAATTTCGTTTTAATGCCCTGAAGTTGGGGAACTGTGGTGGCTCTCGGTGCATGGAGCCACCTCATTCTCCCCGCTGCTCCTCCATGCTATAGTACCTCCTCCATGCCTCTGTGCTCTCCCGTTCGTAGAATGCCATGTGTGCAGCATTTGGAGGTATTTATGGAAATGTATACGACTATTTGAAGTGCTGTAAATCATGTCCTGACAAGGAAAGTCATGATCCTGGTGCTAGGACAGCAAGGGGCCTGTGGGAACTAGTGGTGAAAACAGTGGGCCTGCGCGCTGCCTCCAACTCTTGCATGAATCACATGGAGATGGATGCTGTTATTAATTAAGTGTTAATGGAGCCTTAGTTATAATGCCATCTTTTCAGCCTGTAGGAAGCATTTATCTGAAAGGCAAAGCCCCATCACAACTGCTGTAAGAAGTAGATGAGGTCTTAGACCTGAGCCTTACACATAATCTCAGTTTTCTTTCTGGCCTTAGCTCTTGCAATCTGGGTTAAACTTGTCCCTAACAGGCACACAGTGAGTCATCGCAGAGCACAGTTCCTCTTTTACTCTCTTGTCCTCTTTAATTCTTATTTTTGTTCTTCTTTTCTTTCTTTCTTTCTTTCCTTTTTTTTTTGTCTGTCATGAGGCTTGAACTCTGGGCCTGGGTGCTGTCCCTGTGCTCTTCAGCTCAAGGCTACAGCCCTACCCCTTGAGCCTCAGCCCCACTTCCCATTTTCTAGTGGTTAATTGGAGATAAGAGTCTCATGGACTTTAGTGCCCCGGTTAGCTTTGAACCTTGATCCTCAGATCTCAGCCTCCTGAGTAGCTAAGATTACAGGTGTGAGCCACTATGCCAGGCTTCTTGTTCTTTCTTATTCTCATCCTTTCTTCACTATTCATAATTAATTGTATTCTTTGAAATGCTCCTTCCAACTAGCCCTGACTAGTCTAGACTCCTCTGACCAATGCTTTTGGGAAAGGAACTCCTGGAATCTGGAAGGCCAGACATCTCCTCTCTAGGCAGCTGGCAAGGTTGAATTTCTTTTTGTCTCCACTTCAGGTCAGGTCTATTCCAGATCAATTAGATTAGGCCATATGGGGACATGTGTGAGAATATGGTGAAAGCAAGGAGAGATGGAAAATGGGAGGCTTAGAGGTGGTCTATGGCTCCAGGTCAGCTTATAACATTGCCAACTTCAGAGTCTTTAATTTGACTTAGAATGACATCATTATTACCTAAAAAGGTGGCAGCTGGTGCCAATGGGGGTCAGTCCTAGAGAGCAGATATTCTTACTGTTTGTACTGGAATGTTTGTGTATAGAAGAAGTAACGCATACACCTTTATGTATATTTGGCTTATCTACCTATTAGAATTTTAGGGGCTGTGGTTCTGTAATGTCATGGATCTGGCCCAACACAGATTTTCCTGAGTTTCAGCATGGATGTGGCATGTTGTACTTTTCCATCTTGCTCATTCCCTATTTACTTGAAACTTCAAGTAAGGGGCCAGAGGCAAGTGGAGATCATTGGTGTCAGTGATGTGAAATCACCTGATCAGTACAAAATAATAAACACATGTCTAAGTCTCTTTTAGAAGAATCTGGCTTTAGAGCAGCTTAATTTGACCGTTTCCCAAGCCCCTGGTATTTGAACCACATCAGAACATTTTAGTTCTAAGCTGCTCAGAGTCCTTCTCTTTTCTCAGTTATAACTGGCAGCCTTGGTTGCATTTTGCTTTTACTGCAAAACCACACCAATAGAATTTTAGACCACCTCAGGATAAGGCGTATCTCTAAGCTGCTCATCTCAGAGTAGTGTGTGCCAAATGTTTATTCTTTGGGTAGTCATTGATGGCTCTGGTCTCCCATTCTTGAATCTGCTCCTTTTGATAAAACACACTGTTTAATTAAAAACATCCTCCAGACACTGAGATGGCTGCTCATTCCCCCATTCTTCAGCAGCAAAGCTGGAGGAGGAGAGGAAAGGGCCAGGGAGATGGCTGAGGCCCATAACTTAGTTCCTGTGCATTAGCCCTGTCCTGCACTTGCCCTTTCCAATCTTAGCCTTCCTGCTAGTGAAATGAGCAGGATTAGTGTGTGATAGGAGAAGCTGAGGTCTCAATTACACCCTATGCAACAGAACAGCAGAGCCACCAAATAAATCCCTGGACAATTATTAAAATGGTCCAATGCATTACACAAATTAGAACAGGCTGGGACTTTTGGGGGAAGGGGGGTAGTGAAGACCCAGTATTTAAGTGTTCTTGTAAGCCATCTAAGATATTAATGTTGTAAAGCTCCTTATGAATATTTAAGAACATAAAATGGAGCTTCACTGCAGTCCCACATCACCACAGAAGCCTGTAATACAGTTGCGTCCACTTAAGAAGGCAGAGCTGTGTCCATGGCAGATTGAAACCAGATGAATGAGGGCTGGCCCATTTGCATTGGTGGTGTTCATCCCAGACCAGTCTAATGATGCTGCATTATATCCTTCTGGAAGAGGATTTAGTTAAAGGCTCAAACAACTCTGATGAGGGAGACTCCCCAGTGATGACTAACCCATTTCCCTCACTCCCCAAAGATTTCAGAAGGTTGACATTGTTCTTGACCGTGTTTTAGCACAGTACAAATGCAGTCTTTACTTACCCATCCATTCAAGTCCAGGATACACATCGTTCTTCCAGAACGGGAGTCATGGGACCTCTTAGCTTACTGGGCAGTGATTTCTCAAGCTGCATTTGTGGTCCTTTTTAACTGGACTCCTCACGGGGGGTGGGGGGCGAATCAGCTCCAGCTTCTTACCAGGAGTGAATGAAGTGCCCTAGATAAAATAAAAGAAAGGGTTCCTCTGTGACACATCCTCTGATGTGTCCCACTTAGAAGTCAAGTTCACTGGTGCCTTTCCACAGTTAGTTTGCTGGGCCCTTTGGTTGGGATGAGATATGGGCTCCTGTAAAGTGGCTAGAGATAGAGTCTAAAGCACATAGTGGAGGGGTGGTAGACAAGGATTCAGAGGCTATGGGCTCTGCCTTCAGCTCACTGAGGGTCTTCCCTTCTCCTGCCTAGCTTTTCCCATCTCTTAAATGAGATCAGTGTTCTTGGCCAATGGACATCTTTCATGGCCCACATGAGAAGAAGAAGAGTATCGGATATATGATGAGTATTATTATCTAGTTTTACTTCTATTAGCGTATTTCTCTACTTTACCCTACTCAAAGTGCTTCCCTCTGACTCCATCCTGCCTCTAGACAAAATGAGAGAAGAAAATGGTCCTCTCCTTGCCCGCTGACCCCCACTTCTACCCATTTCTGATTCTCTTTAGGATTACAGTGACTTTAAACGTAGCAGGCTTTGCAAAATCTGCAAGAACCTGCAGCTGGGGCCTATGTGAACAAACGCCTGCATGAGGGACCTGAGAACACCCCAAACACTCCCTGGAGTGTATGGAAATGTTGGGGTGGGGAGGAAAGGATGCCACACATTCCTAGGGCTGCAGGTCCCAGATCTAAGGCTAGGACGCATAGGGACACCCACCTGTGTGGGTGCTTCAGAATGTTCTAGACCTGTGGTTCAGTGTTTTACACTTGTGCTAGGTCAACAACCAAAGCAAATGTATGGAATTAGCAGTGTGTTCATTTCTCAGAAGCCTACAACTGAGAAATTCCTAGATTTCATGATTCTTCAAATTCTGATAAAAAGTGCTATCGATAGAGGAATCACACAACAAGTTGATATTTATCTCTATCTCTATCTCTTTAAGAAACAGGGTTCAGGGAAGTTCAGATTCTTGTTAATGTTTTTCTTATTCACTCTTCATTTTATGCCTCTCATCTTTACACACACACACACACACACACACACACACACACACACACACACACACCCCATCATCATCACCAAGGTCATTTTCTCAAAAAGCTTTCCATAAGGATTGGCAGTTGGTGTCAAGCCTGGTTTACTCACAAAAGAATCTATGTGTCGGGCCGGGAGTTTGGCCTAGTGGTTAAAGTGCTTGCCTAGCATGCATGAAGACCCGGGTTCAATTCCTCGGTACCACATACATAGAAAAAAGCCAGAAGTGGTGCTGAGGCTCAAGTGGTAGAGCTCTAGCCTTGGGAAAGTCCAAGGACAGTGCTCAGGCCCTGAGCTCAAGCCCAGGACTGGCAAAAAAGAAATAAAATAAAGAATCTATATGTCATTAATCAGAGCTTTATTAAATGTAAATGAATAAAACTCTGACAGTATTTTGTCAGCTGACTGGGTTAAGGTCTTAGTTAGCTCTTTATTGACTAGCCATGGGAATATATGCAACTTATTCTCCTCTGGGCCTTCATTACCTATGGAAAATTCAACTAGGATGTGAATTAGGATACCTACCTCTTTGGTTAAGATGAATACTATCATTTGTATCTTTAATGTCATCTCTGAGACTGTAAGCCACCAAAACCTTTTCCTCATTGTAAGTTAATTATTTCAGGCATTTTGTTATAGTTAAGCAGAACTGACTAACAAAATGAAGATATAATATGCAAATGCCTACAAAATGGTTATACATGGTATTTATTGGGAACTAAGTGGGTAAATATTATCTTCTACATAACAGATTTTCTAGTTAGAGATTCCACCAGAAAAACTCATTCTACCCCGAATTTACATCTCATACCTCTGGATGGAGAAAACATCATACTTCAAGTCGTAGTGTGCTAACTTTTCTTCTCATCTATACATCTGAAAATCTGTAAGTTACGTTTTTTGGGAGTTTCTCTGATCAGACTGTGGTGACTAGAATTTGAATTCTTGACTCTTAGTGAGGTTCTGAGAATCTTCTGGATTTTTTTAAAGAACTCTTTGAGAACCAACACTGGAAACTGTAGAAAACAGCACTACTTACATTAGTGGTCCAATATCCAAATAGAGTTTCTATTTGGGGAGACAACATTTTAGATCAGACTGATTATCAATATATGTGCCCTTATGAGAATATTGGACTTGGCATGCTGGTGCAAGTATCTGGAAGTTCTAAATATTTACTTAGAACGCTTCCTGAAGACTTTATTCAATAAAGGGCTATAAGGAATTAAGAAGCTTGATAATTCTTAGAACAATGTAAGAAGTATAATAAAAGCTCAAAGATATGAAAGTTGACATGGATTTATCATGTGTAACCTGCTCACCCACCCCTTAACTCTACAACCTAGGCAGGATTAGAAGACGCAGCCTCTAAGGCACTAAGAGATACTATAATCAGGAAGTGTCTTTAATGGGTGTCCTATAGTCTGTCCTTGTACTAGAAGTGCTGCAGCTGAAATGGAATCCCTAAGTTCACTGCAGATACTAGGATCCTTAGGGAGGAGACCAAGAAATGACATGTAAAATCTCCAGGGGTGAGGTACACAGATGTTATTTAATGTTCATGATTTCATAGAATCTGTGGTGTTAGAATTAAGCAAAAAAGGATGTAGTGAGGTGATGTCAGGAATCCTCCAAGATGCCTCTGGATAGGGAGTCACCGCTCAGGTGAGACATAAAAGCTCTTTAGCACTCATAACTCTCAGGCCTAACTGCCAGAAGCTCTGTACTTTCATCCTTGCAGAGCTGGCCAGCTCTGCCACTGTTCTTGCCAGAAGTCAGCTCTAATGCACTTCACGGCCTCTTCATTTTGCTCACTTTTGAATCCAGCTCTCACACAGAGCTGTCTCATTTATCGGAATGTAAGTCATATACCTGCAACGTAACTGCATGAGGATCTAAAAGCATGAAAACTTTGTGCTAGACTCATCACTGGGCTACAACAGGTTGCATTTCTGTTAGCAAGAAGTAGAGAACGGCTATTGATAAACAGTGCCCAACACTGCATGATCTTCATGTAACAGTCTATGAGGATGCTAATCAGAATGGCCTGGACCATAAGCATCTTAGGGAAGACAAACTGATTATGAGGTCTTTTGCAATGAAATATATTGAAGTATATTGTAAGTTTTCCTGGCCCATATAATCCAACAAAAAAGCTATCGATCAGAAGCTTTCTTTGAGTCACCAAGTATACAGTATCATTGTTCCTTATCAGATTCCTAAACTTGAACCAGAGAGCCAGACTCTTGAAAGAAGGAGATACCTTTGAGGATGTATCTTGAAATTATATCATATATATATTACAAATCTTGCTCCTAGATCTGTAGTATATCTAGAGATCTAAATCCTTACAGAGATGAGAAGTGATTGAAGGAAAAGGAGATGTGTATACTTTTAGATTTCTTCATTGATTCTGAGCCCACTGTTGGGGATTTAGTATTCCACTATAGTCTCCTGGTTGGGGAACTGTATGGGAATCAGGTGAAAAAATCTGATATTGTAGTTGGCCTGTTGAACCCTGAGCCCATGCCATGTCTACCTTCTTTCCTTCCTTCCTTCTCCTTTCTTTCCTTCTTTCTTTCCTTCTTTCTTCCTTTCTTTCTTTCTTTCTTTCTTTCTTTCTTTCTTTCATTCTTTCTTTCTTTCTTTCTTTGTTTCGTTCCCCATTTCCTGAATGTATGGTTAACTCAGTGTAAGGAATTCTTGCTCTTCTAAGAGATAATTTCCTAAAAAAAATTTCTTAGGAAATGTCAAATGGAAGACTTGAAGTATAAACTCAGGGCAATACATCGGGCCCTAGGGAGATAGAGACATGTCTCAAATGGTAGAGAGTTTACCTAGCAACTACAAGGGCCTGGGTTCAAATTCCAGTATTTGGAGAATTCTCTGAAACCATACGAGACTTGAGGGGCCTAAGTGCGATGATTCCCATCTCATCACCATTGAAATCACTCAACGTCGCTAGTGGATAGTAGAAATGTCCAGGGGAATGACAGTAGAGTTTTATCAATGTGAGGGAGTAGTCTCTAATTATAACACAGACACAGATCCTAGCCAGATCAAAGAATCCAGCTCTTGACTCTGTAGCTACTTAAATGGCGGGTGCTTAAAAACAAAACCAGTTCCAATGAGAAGACAAAATTTACTTTCACCGGTTAGGATTGCAGTATATTTTATTGTTCTCCACCTCCATGTTACAAATTAGTTCATGGAGACATTCAACTATCTCTTCGCCCCATATGAAGTCAGGTGGGTTCTGTATGTTGACTCCCTTATGCTGACTGGAGTTGAGGAGAGAAGATGTGTATACTATAGGCACTCGAGTAAGGCACGTATGCAAGAATTTGAGGCTTGCATTTAAGAAAACAGGGACATCTGATATTATTAAACTCTTTCTTATTTCTGCTTAATAGTTACCTATTTACAATATATAGACATAGAGTCCTAAATGGAATGTTATATAGTTTGAATGAGTCTGCTGTTGGTGTTTTATGTTTATGGTTTTTTTTTCACTCATCCTAATTTTACATATTACTTTCTACATGCACATTGTGAGTTTTTGCTCCTACCTAAAATGCCATAATCTGCTTAGCTTTACTGTCTGTCCCATTAGAGCTTAGATCATTGCTGGTTTTTCCTCTATTATAAGCACTCTTACTACAAATGTGTTCCCATAAATTGCTTTTGGGGGGGCAGTTGGGTTATTTCCTTAGGGTGTATTACTTAAAGTGCAATTTCTATGTTAAAAGATATGAACAGTTGTAGTTTTGCTACATATTGCCCTATTGCCCTCCTAACAAATAGAACCACTTTACCTGACTATTCCTAACCATGCACAAGCATGGCATGTCCCCACAATTCCTTGCCAGTTGCAGTTTCTACATTGTTCATTTGTTATATGTAACAACAACTTCAAGTTGTGTTAGTGTGCATTTCTTCTAGTGTTAGGAAGTGTGTGAATCACATACTATGATGCCTACCTTTTGTCATTCTGTAGATGTTCAGTCTGGTTTTCCTGATATGTTTATAATCCTATCAGTGGTTGACACTGTGCATCTAACATCTTTATATCTATCCATCTGTCCTTCATTTATTGAGCACCTTACTATGTTCCATTCCAGGAACTATGCTAGGATAGAGGGCATCGGAGAATTAAAAGTAATGCTATCCTGCAGGGCTTCTCACTGTAGTAGGAAGAAACCAGAAAAAGATCTCCCAGGTTAAATGTGATTTAACATGTACCCCAGAGTTCTAGTGGGGTTCATAAGAGGAGCATCATGTTGTTTATTCATGTTGTTCTTAGAAGAACCAGGGAATACCTCTGAGTACATCTAGGAGGGTGAAACAGGTTCTGAATAAATTAAGATTACCTGTGGGAAAAAGTATTGAGAAATGGACTGTACACTTCAAGAAGAGTGTTTGTATGGATACACGAGATGTGAAGTGAAAGTGTTACAAGACCCCAAATGAGTGGAGGGGCAGCGATCAGCTGAAAGAAAGCCTATAAAATTATGGACATCTGTTAGGATGTTTTGACTTAAAAATTATGCAAAACTCTCATTTGACAGATTTAGGCAGTAAGAAAAGTTTTTCACTTGAAGCAAGCAGCTCAGAGGCATGTCTGCTTCAGTTTGGTGAACTCTATGGTTTGAGAATACCATCGAGGCCCCAGCTTCTTTCCATCTTTCTACTTTGTCATCCTTGTTAACTTCCTCCAACGGGCAGTACCAGTGTTTAAGGTAACTTGTACCAAAAAAATGTGTGATAAAACAAAGGGACCATCTCTTCTTTGTATTTCTTTTTAAGATTAAAGTGACCTTTCTCAGACATTCTAAAGCAGGTTCCAAGGAGGGCTTTTCCACTCTTGAGTTACAGATCCATTTCTGAACCAAGAGTAATAATGTAATGAAGGCTGGTGCACCTGTTTAAGGATTTATTTATGAACTGAAACTAGATCTACCCTCTCACAGTTGGAACTGATCACACTTAAGAGTATAATTAGCAGAGAAAAGTGAGGAAAGAGAGTTTGTATAGACAACCAATTGTATGTGCCATATCATAAAATGGATATTTTAAAACTCAGTGTGGCTTGTTGATTCAGAGGTGCCATTTTTAAATATTTCTTATTTGATAATGACGAATGACTCTCATTCATCAGTTTCAGCCATGTGGAGTCCCAGTAAAAATGGCAAAGTCATAACACTGTTCTTATTCCTCCCTGTAAAACAGTGGGTAGAGAGATGAATGGAGCTATTAAACAAATATTCATTACATGTCTACTGCGTACCAGACCCAGATTCCATGGACACTGAGCAGAATAGGATTCATTATCCAGTAACAGCTCTCAAATAGCTTACAAAGAGGGTTGGAGGAGGAGAAAGGTGAGGGGTTAAACTGATTCATGTATATAATATAAAATCATAAACAGAATAGCCTTTGACTTTTATAGCTATCCTTATTTCTTTCCCCTGTTTTCCACTGAGGAAAGCAAGTCTCAAAAGGTTCAAATGCCTTGTTCAAGTTCTCAAAACAAGTATGGGTAAAAGCCAGGATTCGAAATGAAGTCTGCTGACTCAGAGCCCATGATTTTCTGCTGTGTGGTCTCCCTGATGCTTCGTAAAACGCCAGGGTGACATGAATTCCCAAAGTAAAAGGTTCTAGATGTAGGCGTGTGAATATTCTGTAAAGGGAGTGCTATGTGAACTGCATTCTAGAAGACAGAAAGTATAACTACATGAACAATCTGGAGAAGGTCTTTTAGGCAGGGAGAGCACGTGCAAAGTCAAGAAGGCATGGAGAGGTGGAAGACTGAATTCATTGGGAGTTTGGATTGAAGAGTTAGGGTGGGTCAGAAGAAGACACGCTCTATCTGGTGCTTAGAAGTTTTAATTTGTCTCATGAGCAATGGACACCTTCTGAAATGCAAAGCTGGGTTTTAAAAACACCTCCTTGACAGCAAATTAGAGATCACATGCCAACATCCCAGGAAAGACCAGTTGGAAGCTCTTGTATGACCCATGTGAGAGATAATTAGGGAGAAGAGTGGAAACATTTTAGATAGAATAAAGAAAACTTGATGATTGATTAGATTTGGGGGATAAAGAAAAAATTGAAGGTGGCTTCTGCATATAGAGTATAGGCAACTAAATTAGTTATCATGCTATAAATTTAGGAAGATCTATTAAAAATTGGACATGTTAGCTTAATAAAAAGAAATGTAAAGGTACAAGTGGCTAGAGAGAAACTGAGTAGCTCACAAAGGTGAAATAAGAGATGTGAAGACAAGGGATCACCCCTCTAGCATGTAGTCTCTCCTTTTTTTCATCTCTGCTTGACCTGCTTGGCACTTTCTACATAGTTGCAAAGAGGACCACCCATAGCTTCAAATGTGTATCCCCAGAGTTTGCCATGGAGAGATCGTCTCTTATCCATTGGCCTGCTTGAATCACAGGCTCATCCTGGATGAATCCTTGTATCCAGGGAAACAGGCTATTGTGTTGGATAGACCAGGACCAAATACTCTATTCTATGGCCAGAAGAAAGGAGATTGTATAGATATTTTGGACAGATCAAGGTAATATTTATTATGGTTCTCTTTAGATGCTATTGACCCAAACAAAAGCAGTAAGGGAACAGCATTAAATAGCTTTCAATCTGGATCTTATTTGGACACGTGAGATTCACAGCATCAAACTCCTCAGCAGACTCCAAGTACCATAATATTTTATGGAAATCAACATGCTAGTGAGACAAGGCACTTGACAGACAGCAGATGGCTCCTACACAGAAAGACTAATCAATTCAGACAAACAACAGCCATCATAAAAGAGTGGAACATACACAACATGCTCCACTTCAGAAAGGCTCAGAAACATTGGCTCCTCCTAGGCCCTAGTCAGAAGGAAGAAACAGTCTCAAGGTTGGCTGTTCAGACCCTTGCTGCCTCATGTATCTCTCATTGTCTACCTGCATAGATCTCTGTGCTGTATACTGAACTAACTCATTAGGCTTCTTTGATTCTTTGGGGCCTTTCCACCTTAGTGTTTCTGCTCACTTTCCAGTAAGAATTAAGAATTGAGAATTGGGTGGCTGCCTGCTATGATTTGGTAAGCTGCTTCCTTTCCATCAGAAGGCAAATTTTCTCTAGCAAATCTCTATCTCTCCCTGGCAGACCTCTACTCTGGATCTTCTGTATTCATCTGAGCTCCTGATGTACTCATTTCCCATGCAAACAGTAGCTCCTGTAATTTTTCTGTGACCTCTGAGATCCTGAAGATCCTTGGGAAAGCTGATATACTGTATTAGAGGCTGCCCTAGCTGGTGGGATACAGACAAGAAGAAGAAGAAACCTATTATTATTATTATTGTTATTGATCTTCGGGTTATTTTAGCACTGGCAACCCATTTATCCATCCATCTATCTACTTATCCATAGAACTATCCAATGAAATAAGGTATAGGTGACTTATGACATTTGTCCCTACTAGGAAGTTCCCAGAATATAGTTTAAACCTCATTTGATAAAAAAATTTGTTGCAAAACACTTTGTGCTTTGTTATGCAAAAATATTTTTTTCAATATTAAGGTTTTTTTTATTTTACTTTCTAGGCCCTGTTTAAATAGCTTACATTCATCTGTCAATCCATGCATGCATGTGTCTATTCAAAAATTCACAATACTGATTATATATCATGTGTCAGGAACTATGCTTTTTATTGGATGCTAGGTTAACACAGGTAATATCCTGCTCTGGTTACCAAGTTAGTCAAAGTTCAGGAGCATAGAGTCTAAAGGGAAGGGGTATAAGACCCTCAGAAGGAAAGAGACTTCCATTGGCGAGTCTGAATGGAGATTTCAAAATTGCCTACAAGTTAGCCTACCAATGAAAAGAAAAAGGATATTTAGGGAAGGAAAGATTGAGAAAAATCAAGAAGTATTGGAGGAATCAGAAAGACTTCACCAAGACTAGGGCTTTTGACATTTCAAGAAAGGGATAAGAGCCTGGAAGGATAAGGAGTGTCTCAGTATGAAGGTCTTATTGGTTCTACCTTGAAATCTGAGCTTTGTCTGTAGGTGAAGGCAAATGCAAAGGGCACTTGAAAGGGTAAGGAGAGAATGATTGATAGATAGATAGATAGATTAGATAGGAAGTAGTTGGATTGGACACTAAGGCCAATCAAGAAGTCAAGACAACTTAATGATCCAGATAAGGACTTATAATTATTTAGAGGAGGAGTTGAACTAAGAATGTCTGGAAAGAAAAGAGACTACAAGAGTTGTTACCAACACCACATTGACACAACTCCAAGAACATATCAAAAGTGTATGGGTAGTGGTTTAATGGGAGCATTGCAAGGAAGAAGAAGGAGACGCCAATGAAAATTCCCAGCTTTCAAGAAGAAACTGGCTCATTTACAAAGTGTGGGAAAGGTGGTAGAATGATTTCTATCCTTAATGCATTTCCTATGGCAGCTCACTCAGCATTCGGTGCTCACCTTTCCTGTCTTTTTTCATTCTGTCTCCTGGAGCTCTTTGGAAGTAGTCACCATGGATGGCCCTGATGTAGGCTTGTGGCCAGAGCCAACAATTGGCACAGTTTCTCAGATAGAAGCAGCTTTCCTGACAGCAAGATATGCAACCTAGTCTCAAGAAGGGATAACATGGGTCATTTGTCTCTACTGAGAAGGCTCCTGAATAGAGTTTTTACCTTATCCAACAAAATTTTGTTTTTTAAAAAAAGTTTGTTTTAACTGGGTGTGACTGACTCAACCATGTTTCCCCTGATGGCAGATACTTTCTGGCTCTGTGAGTGACATAGGCTTTATTTTCAACAAGAAAGGAAGTGAATTGGGTACTGCCGTCTCCAAAACTATATCCTAACTGCTCAGGAGGCTGAGATCTGAGGATCGCAGTTCTAAGTCAACTGGCCAGGAAAGTCCATAACTACCAAAATCCTAGAAGTGGAGCTGTGGCTCAAGTGGTAGAGTTCTAACCTTGAGGAAAAAAAACAAAAGCTCAGGGGTACTGCTCAGTCCCTGACTCACAAAAAATCTTTTTTGTGTTTTACTGTGCAGAAACAATCCTTAGTTATTGGTAACATTTTTTTAGTTCAACTTTCCAGGTCCAGTTTTAGTAGTGCTTATTCTACGAAGTCTTTCTTAAGTTCCTAGTTTCATCCCAGGTTGCCATGGTTTTATTACATTCAGTTTCACATAAACTCATGTGGGTCAGTTGGAGATTTCTTGAGACCAAGCATCAAGTTCCCCTTTGCCATGCAGCATAGACTTACATAGATGCCATCTTGGGTCTTGGTCATTCTCTAGTATTTTGAACAGTTGGCATTGGTTGTTTGGACCTCTAACTTCTTTGATGGGATAATGTTGTTATTTATTTCTTAGTCATGAACAGTTCTGATAATTGGGGGCCAGGCACATAAAAATCCCCTAGGTTTTAAAAGCTGGTGGCTGTGTTCTGGAGCGGGCAGTGTGCTCATGATTTCTGCAGATGGGTCTGACTGGAAGATGGTATAAGAAGTAAAACCTCCTGCTTTTCCTCTTGGGGATGGGACTTGTGCCTTTAAGACCTGTCTTGGGAAATCAGTCTGAGCAACCTAATTGCATTGAAATTACCTCATATCACACCCACACATTCATTATGAAATTTCTTATTGACACCTTGACAATTTGTTTCAGAAGATGTTATTGCAAATTCCTCCCTCTGGAATAGATACAGATGCATATAGACATAGGAGCCCACACATAATGTATATGCATATCAGTGTTTTTATTGTATAATTATACAAGGCTATCAATCAGTTTTCATTTGGAACTCTTTGCATTTATAGTTCAGGAAGTTATTTAAAATCAAGAGGTGGAGAAGAGAGTCTCCTACAAGAACTGAAGAGGCCGGGTTAGTTGAGTAAGCCATTGCTTGTGACTTTGCTTTCTGAGAACTGTACCTCCCCAGGTGAAGCACATTTCTCTCTTCCATGCCAGGCCTTGCTTCTAGTAGAATTCAACATAGGAAGGCATCTTCAGGAGAAGAAACAACTCCATGAGTCATATGAAGTATCATCTTTGGCCTCTACAAATCCTTTCAATGGGTCTGAAAAAGGTTTATGACCATGATGAACTGAATAGAATAGCAAAGGTTCAGTCAGACCTAGATACCAACCCAGATCCATGAAGTCCAAGTACATTATTTTAGAGAGAAAAGCTTACCCAAAATTTCTCATGATGCACATGAAAATGACAATAAGAAATGTACTATAAAATATGGTATACTGCGAGAATATGAAGTAGCCATAGGGGTTTAGGAAAAAGCAACTTAGTTTTCATTGTATAAAATACAAGGTGAGACAAAATAACTGACACAAACAACTTAAAGGGAAGAATTACTTATTTTAGAACATAGTTTTAGAGGTTTGGTTGTAATCCTGTCTCCTTTGCTTTTGTGCCCATGCTGACAGAACATAATGTCAACATGAGATGTGGTAGAGACTGTTCACCTCATGGTGGACAGGAAGAGTGAGAAAAGGAGAAAGAGAAAGGAAAGAAAGGACAGATAGAGAAAAAGAGAAAGAGAGAAAGAAAGGTGAGACAGAACAAACCTAGGACAAGAACACTCCATCATCTTCCCTCCTTCCCTCCCCAAAGTCTACTTCATAAGGTTTCTAGAGTCCTTCAACTAGCACCACTACCTGAAAACCAAGTATTCGATATATGAGCCTTTTAAGATGAAGCATTCATTTTCAAACCATAACATTAAGAAAACCATATAGTAAAAAAAGACATATTCATTATAAAATATTTTCTGGTTTCAATGACATATACCAGACTGCTTCCTTCCAAGAATATAATTGTTGATATCAGATTCTGTGCTTGAAACATCTTCATATAATGCCTCATCAAGGCTTTCTATAAATCTACAGTAGTCCTCCTTGATAAGAAATTGAAAGCCATTTGTAACCCCTCTATTAATTACAATAAAAATATGAAAAAAGAAATGTAAAGCCACTTTTATGACTATTAAAGATTCCTATCTGTTGAAATGATTAAAGAATTTAACACCTCTTCCTTTTCTTTCATTGATAAATGTGGTCTTGCACATTTTTGTGATAATGTAGATATGTCTCAAGCACAACTGAATTTACTAACATCAAGGATTCAGAAGATTCATGGCATTTTAATTTGTGAGATGTGGTGACTATGTCATAGGAGAATGACATAGGATGGATGGATGACATTTCAAGGGAACAATCAGTGAAACAAATGAAGTCCACAGATAGGTGTATAAAAAGGCCAATCAAGGGTCATCGACACCATGCCTGCCATTGAATCATACTTGACCTCTCTATGGTCTTTTCTTCTCTAATTGTATGTGGTATTTCTTGTAAATCAGTTGCTCTGGCAGGTTATCAGTTTGTAGGGTGGTGATGACTAGTGGGGCTCATAGCTGGCTGTGAATTAGCAATCCTTCAAGCTATTTATACTCTATAGAATAGCATATTCAGGGCTCCTTTGCCATGTTCTCTACTGTGGGAGCAAAATTTATGCTATGAGGCCCCACCCACTTTAAGTGGCCTTTTGAGGAGCTAAGGCTACTTGTAGCCATAGGGACAATCTTTAGGTACTCTGCCTCAGTGTCCCCAAAGCTGAGAGGATCAGATCCCACATAATTACAATTTATTCAGGTCTCACTGGGAACCTTGACACAGACAAGTTCTCTGCCCTGCATTTCTTTACTCATTAATGATTTTACTGGTTGCTTCCACATGGCAAATGTGGAACAGAAAACCAGACATGGTTGAATATCATGAGGTAAACAAACAAGTTACTTAGATGAGTTCTAGTCCCTTGTCTGGTGGATGCAAGGGAGGGAAGAGTTGAGCAAGCAAAGGATGTGTATCTTGAGCTAGCAGGCGGGAAGCTAAGTTATTTCAGAGTGGATGGAAACAAACTCCTTGGAAATCACAGGAACAGAGAGCTTGGGGGATAAAATTAGAAAAGAGCTGCACATCCTCATATGTTTATTGATACCTACTGGCTGCCAAATAATGTGATAATATATTTGTACATATTAACTAACATAACCTCACAACTCCCTATAAGTTGTTCATTACATTCTCTGTTTGTAGATGTCAACGATGAGATCTAGAGATATTACTTGAATTGTACAAGGCCAAAAACTATTACGTAGTCAAGCCAGGACTCGAAGCTATGAGCAAGAACCTAAGGAAAATAGTTTATTTTTTTACAAATACTCATATTTTGGAAGCCTTACTTTATTCTGTGTTCTGTGTTCTTTGCAAGCAGTTAAAAGAAGATGTTCTTTTAGCTGGTGATATATTTTAGGTATGAGGCCTTTGTCCGTTGTATGGTTAGTGAAGATCTCCCACTCTGTAGGCTTTCTAGTTAATTTGCTAGCTATGTCCTTTGCCATACAGAAGCTCTGCAGTTTAATGCAGTCCCACTTATCCAGACTTTCTCTGATTTGTTGTGTTTCTGGGTTCTTAATAAGGAAGTTTCGACCTGTGCCAAGGAGACCTAGTGTATCTCCCATTACTTTTTGTAAAGTTTTTAGTGTATCTGCTTTTATCTCAAGGTCTTTGATCCATTTGGAGTTAATCCTGGTGCAGGGTGACAAAGAAGGACCTAAGTTTAGTTTTCTGCAGGTGCTTAACAAGTTCTGCCAGCACCACTTGTTGAAGAGGCTATCTTTCTTCCATTCTATTTTTCTTTTGTTCCCTTATCAAAGATTAGGTGGCCATAGGTCTATGGGTTAATATCTGGGTCCTTAGTTCTATTGCATTGGTCCTCAGGACTGTTCTTGTGCCAGTACCAAGCTGTTTTGGTCACTATAGCTCTGTAATTGAGTCTAAAGTTTGGTATTGAAATTCCTCCTGACCAATAAATGTTCACACTCCTCTTTGTCCCTCGTTAATTGGATAAAATAAATCCTCAGTTAACTGTCATATTACAGGCTCATTAATATTTTTTTCAAAAATAGTTTTACCAACTAGTTCAGCATTTTTACTTTGTTGAAGGGTATTGCTATGAAAAGAGAGAGCTATAATGAAAGTATGAGTGACTTTTTCATGGAGTGAACCCCTCTTCTCCCCAGCCTCCCTAGAGGACTTTGCCAATCACATAAATGGCACAGCCACAGGACTAGAAAGGAGATGGGAAACAGCTCTCTAAAGGTACCTAAGCATGGAATTCAGAGACCTCAGTTTGCTTGAGTGCCTCTTTTGCTTCTTTTTTTTTTTCTTAATTTAAGTTCGTGATTGACTTATGATGTGCACTGGCACTTTTAAGAGATTCGAATAAAACACAGTGAGAGTTCAGAACAAATGTAAATGGCCTCCAAGAAAAGGGAGGAGGAAAAAAAACGACGATAATCTTTTTTAATGGCTATAAAATGTGGGGAAGGATAGATCATGAGCTCTCTGCATGGGGCCTTTGTCTGATCTCAATCCAGTATTGTAATTTAGACATGACTTTTTATTTAATTTCTGACTGAGAAAGGGAAATTAGAAAACAGCATTATCTCAGTTGCTTTGATACAATGAACAATATTTCACAGTGCCAGCCCTGGAGTTACCTTCCGAACTTCTTTTATGAGGCGAATGTTGACTTCAGTTGTAGGATAGGCTGGGTTTTGCCACACATCGGTTGCTTGAGGAGCAAACACCTAAGTGTGGTTTTTAATTAGATGTTGGTTTAGGGCTCAGTAGCTCACGCATGGGCAAGTAGGGGAACAGAATGATCACCCAACGAGAGGCACCAGAAGAAACTTGGTGAGGCTGCTCTGTACTTCCTTATATGTAAGAAAGGGTTCTCTTTCAAACTCCCAACCCTGCTTGTGTGTTTTAATTTTTAAATTGGAAAGCCAGGGTGTATTTATCCAATCTGTAATTAACCCTTGCATCTGGCCTGAGCAGTGCAACCTTCTGCTCACCCCTTCCTTGCTCCTGGCCACTAAATACATAATGGTCTGATCAATATTTATGCAGTGATGAGGGAGATAATGCAAGCAATCCATTAGAACTGCCTGCCCAGGCTGGCACCAGGGAAGATGGCTGTGCTATAGTGGATGGAGTAAGTGTGAGAATCCCAGGCTGAGCAGCAGGTTCCCTAAAAACAGAGGGTGGAGGGCGCTGGGCACTAAACCCTGGTCCTGAAGGAGAGGAATTTGAAGACCTGACATCTCTTTATTAGGCTAGCATTCCTGGAATGTTGTCCCTACTCCTATGGGGGAAGGGATCAGCTTCATTATTGAGTAGGATGGCCTGGCTCATTTCTGGAGTGGGAGGTGGCATGCAGTGAGACTCCTTCCATGTGGTGAACTGTTATGTCCATGCTTCTATGGTTTCTGAGGACAACTTCATGCTAACTTTGATGACCAGTATGGCTCAGCACCTCAGAACCCTCAGTCCCAGGTTCTTCCAATTATCCAGCATAATGACTGATAATTTCTGCTATCAATTTTATGTGTCCCAGTTTGGACAACATATGACTTCCTAATACCATGCTTCATAAAGGTAGAGGGTTGAGAGGGCAGGGAAAGAGAGCCATGGTTCTCCTCATAAGAGGTGCATCAGTCATTGATTGGGACCTAAATAGCTTTCATTACAACAGCTTATAAAGAGATAATCAACTTATAAAGAGAAAAGGGTTGTATTGACTCATAGTTTTAGAAGATTCCAGCCATGATTGGTTGACCTTGTTGCTTTGGGCCTGCGCATGTTATGGCAAGAACAGACAACTGAACAACTTACTTCAAGTCTGGGAAGTGAGAAAGGAGGAAGAAGAAAGGACCAGGGTCTTACTTTTCCCTTCAAGAGCATTTTCCCAATGACTTAAATACTTTCCACAAGGATACGCTTCCCAAGCTCTCTAGCACTTTCTAGCAAGTACGAGGTCAGGAGCTAAGGCCTCAGTGCATGGACTTTTGTTGGGCACTTTAGATCCAAACCACAGCCTGGGGAATATGGTCTCTTGGCTTCTCTGAACATATACACATTACACATATCCAAAATGAAATGAATCTTTTTTTTTTTTTTTTTGGCTGGTCATGGTACTTGAACTCTGGGCCTGGGCGTTATCCCTGAGCTCTTCAGCTCAAGACTACTGCCCTACCCCTTGAGCCACAAGGCCACTTCTGAATTGTATATCTTGTCATTTCCTCTCCTTCAATGGCACACTCTACCTTTGGAAAATAGAAAGATAAAGTTCCACACTTTTCATAGTTGTGGATCTACTCGACTTCTGTCAACTTTCTCCTTTTTTGGAGAAAAATAGGCATTCATGATGGCCTCCATTATCCATTTAGTTAATCTCTTCCATGTACCCCTTTGTTTTACTTGTTCATTGTTTTTATTATTCACTGACACATTCAATAGCTATTCATCAAATTCTATGTCCTTGGCTCTTTGGCTTTCAGCATGATCTGGACAAATTCTGCTGAGATCTCATTTCTAATATTCAGACAAGAGGAGCTGAATATTGCACTGATAGCTACAGAAACATCACCTAAGGTCTACCTCATAGGCAGACTGGATATAAATCATATGTCTGTCTCACTCCATCTCCCAGGAGGTGAATCTGGAAATCAAAGGAGGAAAGGGCCTCCAGGGACTTCACACCCTCAAGTATACGTTCATTGACTTTCTTTTCTGCCCCAGCCTCTAGGTCAGCTTGTACTTAATGGTGCTGAGCCCTGCTTCTCTGGGGAGCTTCCTCAGCCCAGCCCAGCTGCCCTAGTCCTCCAGGGTTCTGAGTCTCTATGCCCTGGACATCAGCATCTCCATTCCTGTGCAGTGTCCTTGGGGCTCTTATTTTATTGCTAGATGCCTATAGCACCACTTTCCTTTCCAGCAGTGAACCTGAGTGGAGACACAGGCCAACCACTCAGAGGTTCACCTATCTCCAGTCAAATGACCATTATTCACACTGACATGTAGACAGATATAAAATATCATGTACAGATTTTATGTGTGACATGCATGAATCATTACTTGCATAAGGCTTGCACATAATCTCCAAGAAATCAACATATACTTGTACACCTATTTACTTTATGCAAAGTTAAAATATATCTTCTACACACATCTGCATGCACAAGTATACACACCCTAAATCTGTGGGAAACATGGCAGTCCTCAGACAATGGCAGGACACCATGTGTGATATACTTCGCTTTGTGCTCACAAAGAGTGAGGGTCTGTCTGCTGAGCATGCATGTGTACAACTTGATCTTATGGATATGTCCCACCTTTCCATCATAACATTGCAGGTACCTGCTTCTAGAAAGTCAGTTAGAGCGCATTCTTGGAAAATGCCTCTTGAGGAGGTAATTAATTGCACTCAACATGGTTTGGTTTTCTGTTTCAATCAGGAATAAGAACATGTTTGATTGGATCTTCTGTCCCTCCCTCCTACCCCATCCAAGGTACCAGCCTTGTAGGACTGCATCCTGGTGATGATTGTCCTGGCCCTTGGCATGGCCACACAACCGATACAAGGCTTGGCTAACAGAAGAAAATGCACCCAAGAGAACAGCAACAGGATCAAGGGCCAGATAGACATGAATATCAATGATTATCAGCATGAAAGTGGACAAGTTCCTGTTACCTTCTCTAAGTTCCTTCATATATGAAAAAAGATTAATTACAGACTTTTCTCATGGGGTTTCTGTGAGGACTGGAAGAAGTCATGAGGGAAGAGGTTCCATAATAGGAACGGTATGCCCTTAGAAGGCAATGAAGGGTTCAGTGTTTTTCTCTGCCATTTGAGGACACAGAAGTAGGTGCCATCCTTAAGCAGGAGGAAGACCCTCTCTAGAACTGATTATGTGGGTTCACCCTCCAGACTGTAATAATGTCTGTGGTTTAAGTTATCTGATCTATGATATTCTTTTATAGCAGCCAAGTCAGGTGTTTGCATCTGTCAGTCACACCAAGTACTGACCAGAATGTCCTTCTCTAGAGCTCAGACAGAAGCCACTTTCCCAATGACTAGGAGTCTTCAAGGGGTGAGGCCTGGGGTGTCTGCCTCATACATTGTCATTTGTAGAGAATCTCCCAGAGCTCCCAAGAAAATGTGGGAACACACCTTGGTGCAAGATTCTTGTTTCTATCAGTTTCTCCTTTGTGAATGACTAGGGGACAGAAGTTCAGAACTTAGTCTGCAGGAGGGAAGCTATCCAGAGACACCCGGAACAGAAGCCTTCACTTCCCTATTAGGACTCCATGGCCCGATGGCAACCTAACCTCTTTCTCTATGTAGAGCTGCATCCTTACCCAACTGTGCAGATGTGAGCAGTCCTTTCATTTCCTTATCCTTCTTTCTGTGTCTGAGACTCTTGTGAAACAAGGGGATTGTTGTGCTGGGGCTAGGGTAGAAGGCTAGTTTGGACCTGAAAAAAAAAGCTAACTCCTTTCTAGCCCTAGAGCAACAGAAAACTGTTTGTAGTCCTCAGCTAATCAAGCTGATTAACTTTCTGGAGAGTTTTTATAAAAACTGAAGATGAGTCAAAGTCTACTTGAACCCTTTTTCCTTCCCTGGGTAGCAGCTTTTCAGTGACTCTTCGCCATTCATTGCCTCCTTTTGAACAGTTGCAGATTGGCTTTGGTCCCACGCTATTTCTTTGGTCCAAACCTATTGCTTTAGCCACAGGGCTTATACAGTTAGGGTTTAATGTGTGCAGAGACCTCTAGAATCTAATATCCAAGTCCTGTTAGGGTGTACAGTTTTATGAGGTTATCATTCTTTCTTAGGCTAATTATATGTTGATGGGGACTGCATCTTAACCAAATGGAGGCCTTCACAAATAGCAGAACTTTAAGTGTCATGAGGGGATGTGTCAGAAGTTCCATTTTTCTGTCATTTAGGCCAGTTGGTTATGAGGTAAACTCTGGCTTCTGAGTATCTGAAACTCTTTCACAGCAATCCACTTAGCCTGGGTTCAAGTCTAGGGTACCTGGTCACTTGATGTTAACTCTTTGTTAACTAGCCTAGCTGGGTGTCCCTCTCACTAACACTGGCTTCATTATTTTTTTAACTCACATTTTTTTATTTATTTAGTTCATATATTTTCATTGTAATTAATGGAAGGGTTACATTATATTCACCAGATAGAAGGTGCATTACTTCACATACATTGATACCCTTTCTCATGTCTTGGTCCCCATTTCCCTCCCCCATACCTGCCCCTCATCTTTTTTTCTTCCCTTCCCTATCTGATTTCAAATAATCAAATATGCATATATACAATATATCAGATAACAAGGTGAAATACTGTAACAATATGAGATAACCAAGGGACAGCAAAAGAGATGAGAACATAGTACATTAAGGACAACAATCACTCATTATATGGCTTTTGTTTCTATATCCTGGAGGTCCTTTCTTCTAGCATCATCCAATATGGCCTTAAGTATCTAGGTTTTGCTCTATTGTAAATCTCTGCTAGGAGGGCCCAAGGTTTCTACTGACAATCACAAATGAGGGAAACCATTGAGCCTCTGTTCCTTTGAGTCTGGCTTACTTCACTAATATGATTTTTTCTAACTCTTTCCATTTCCTTATAAATGGGATGATGTCATTCTTTCTGACAGCAGCAAAGAATTCCATTGTGTATAAATACCACATCTTGTTGATCTACTCATCAACTGAGGGGCATCTGGGTTGGTTCCCTATCTTTGCTATGGTAAATAGTGCTGCAATGAACATCGTTGTGCTAGTGGATTTAGATTGTCCTTGTTTCTGGATGATTGGGTAAATGCCAAGTAGTGGAATTGCTGGGTCACAGGGGAGCTCTATGTTTAGTCTTTTGAGGAACTGCCATACTGCTTTCCATAGTGGTTGAACGAGTTTGCATTCCCACCAACAGTGTAGTCGTGATCCCTTCTGGCCACATCCCTGCCAGTATCTGTTGTTATTAGATTTCTTGATCCTGGCCATTCTAACTGGAATGAGGTGGAATCTTAGAGTTGTTTTCATTTGCATTTCTTTTATGGTCAGAGATGTTGAACATTTCTTCATGTGTCCATAGGCCATTCTTATTTCTTCAGAGAAGACTCTCTTTAAGTCTTTGGCCCATCTTTCAATGGGATGGTTGTTTCTTTGGAGATTAGTTTTGGAGTGATTCAATTTTTGGAGCTGTTGATATATTTTAGATATGAGGCCTTTGTCTGTTGTATGGTTAGTGAAGATCTTCTCCCACTCTGTAGGCTTTCTAGTTAATTTGCTAGCTATGTCCTTAGCCATTCAGAAGCTCTGCAGTTTAATGCAGTCCCACTTATCCAGCCTTTCTCTGATTTGTTGTGTTTCTGGGTTTCTAATAAGGAAGTTTCGACCTGTGCCAAGGAGGCCTAGTGTATCTCCCATTCCTTCTTGTAAAGTTTTCAGTGTATCTGCTTTTACCTCGAGGTCTTTGATCCATTTGGAGTTAATCCTGGTGCAGGGTGACAAAGAAGGATCCAACTTTAGTTTTCTGAAGGTACTTAACCAGTTCTGCCAGCACAACTTGTTGAAGAGGCTGTCTTTCTTCCATTCTATTTTTTTTGTTCCCTTATCAAAGATTAGGTGGCTATAGGTCTGTGGGTTAATATCTGGGTCCTCAGTTCTATTCCACTGGTGTTCAGGCCTGTTCTTGTGCACTGGCTTTGTTATTAAAGAAAAATGTGGCCAGTAGCTATACCCCAATGCTCATGACCAGAATAGAAAGGAAGAGGGAAGAGGGAAGAAGAAGGGAGCTTGAACACAGCGAGGTCAGAGACTAGAGGAAGTTTTTCCTCTATTTCCATGTAGCACCTGGATCAACTAACAGGTTTGTTTTTTTTTTAAAAAATTGTTATTCATTTTACAACTCAATAAAGCTTAATTATGAGAAAGCAGGAAGACAAGCAGAAGCCATGCTCACAATATTGTATTCCTTGCAGCAATTCCTGCGGGGCCCTCACACTTGCATTGCAATGTAGAACAAACCAAATTATGGGGACTATTCAAAATTCATTTAACAACATCATTGAGGAGCATCATAATAAAAGCAATGAAACAGCCAAGCTTGGGTTGTTAATTTGTAGTGCCGTGTGTTCATGAGGGTCTGTATGCATGTGTACGTGTGGGAACACACGTGTGCCGTAATTGGCTCAGCCAAGAGCAGCCAGTGACTGAAGGCTAGCAGGTTTGAGGCAGTGGAGTGGAGTGGACCAGCCCAAAGAGGACATGAGCAAGGCGAGGATCTGCAATCCTATTCCTCTCTCTCTCTCCCTCTCTCTCTCCTCTCTCTCTCCCTCTCCAAAGGTCGCTAGGCAATGTTGAAGCTTGAGTCTTGGAGGAGTAGTTGGTGTGAATAAGATGCAGACAAGGGCCTAAGCACTGCGTTAGGAGGAGTGTTCAGAAGTGCTCAGTTTCCTGTCTCCCACTTACCCATCTAACCAGAAAGTGCTGATTCCCCCATTTCAGATAAAGAGACCTATATTCATGGAAATGCCCATTCCACAGGGAGTTCTAAAGAGGTACGGAGAGCTAAGGTATTTGCGCTCATGATCCACAAACTGCTTCCCAGTGATGCCAGGCACCTGTCACTCTGAACAGCTAGCTGAGGGCATGGGCAGTTGGCCCATGAGTGGTTTAGACCTACCCAGCAGCCCACCCAGCCTGGTTTTGGATCTTGAGGACTAACCAATTGGTGTTAACTCCCCAGCCAGTTTGTACTGGTTTCTATGGTTTGAGTTCTGGTGTCTTGTCTTATCAAACCTTCCTTCAGTTTTGTCTATCACCAAACCCAATTCTTTCCTCCTGAGTCTGCCCAGCCTGCCCTGACTTTTAAAATACAGATTTTTGTATATTTAAGTAGATGTACAAAGGATATGCAAGTCAACAAAGCAGTTTATGAATATGTTATTTGCCCTAGTCTTTATGTCTTGGGATGAAGTCATTTTTTCTTCCATGCCTCAATCCTACTTGGCTCCTTGTCTTGTTGGAACCTTCAGCCCATTGTTTGAGCCTCAGTTTACTCATCTGAAGAACAGGTGTCCTTAAGCATGCCTTTCCTCCCTCCAGGAATATTTTCCAGATTAATTAATTAACTTAATTAATTAATTAAGTAAAGTGCTTTGAGATAGTTAGATGAAAGGTGCATTAGAAATGCAAATTATTATTTATTCTTAATGAATACTTCTTTGGAGATAATTTACTCCTGATTCAGAAGGGAAACACAGTTCATTTCAGGGGGGATAAAATGACAAGTTTGTTTTTTTGTTTGGGGGGGCTGTAGAAGGGGAAGAAGGTTTATATGTGTAGTTATTCTCTTGGTGAGTTAATAGAGAGGTCACCTAGCATCTGTTCCACTGCTCTGCCAAGCTCAGATTTTAACCCATGCACTGGAAGCCTGCTCCAGAGACAGAAGGATTCTAAATCTAATCACTATTCAAGTTTTTAGGTCAAAAAGAGAGAGGAGACAGAAGAGAGCAGAGAGGAGAGTTTTCCAGCGTGTGTTGTCCATTGTGGCTGTTTGAAGAGACACATAGAAAATATCATGTGCTTTCTCTGTATCCACAAAGATTCTCACCAGGTCTCACTAGGTCTGACCATACCTAGACTTCAATCAGGCTTCCTTCCCTCTTTTCCTCTAATGTCTAGACCTTAGCTAAAGTAGGAAGTATGCACATGTCATCTACAATGCTCTGACCTCATGCTCCACCCCAACTGAGAGCCCCTGTATACTGTCCTTAGCCATGAGTCCATCATTTTTCTGTTCCTTTTAGTGCCTCCTCTAAGGAGATATGTTTAGAGGCGGTAAGGGTGAATGAGACAAGGCCATGCAAAGGTGCTTTCCTCAGGAGTATATGCACGTCAACACAGATCAACTTCCACAACCACACACATATCTTACTCCTAATTGTTTCCTTCCTGTACCTTTGGATAGTCTGCCATTGTCCTGTGAGGAGGCATAGTGTCCTAGCTCAAGCAGAAGAATGAGCAGTCTAAAGACCACTTTTATGGCATCAGTCAGAGAAGTGGGTCTTGTCCTTGACAGTCTGTATGCCCTGAGATCACCTGTATGCTGTGGAGATACTCCTGGTCTGGCACAGAGGGCAGAGGCTGGTCACCAAGTGCTCAAAGGCTGGGTAAACAGACAAGAGCCAAGAAATATAGGTGCAAACTTGCATCTCTGTTAGCCCTTGTGGAATTGGAATTTTTGCAAGACATCAAAACTCTTCCCCACAAGATAAATAGGAACAGGGTTTTGGGTAACTATGCTGGGTACAGACTCTGCAGAATAGTGGGGGATGTACCTTGGGCAAGTTACTCAAGCACTCAGTTTTCTCATCTGTAAAATGGGATAATGGTAGCAACTACCTCACAAAGATTTTATGAGGATTCAGTCCGTTTAAATGGTATGACATTGGCTGGCACTTGGATGCACATTAGTGACTATGATTGCTCTTATGATGTCTGTGTATGTAAGCAGTGAGAGTTTAGGTCTTTCAGAGCATGCTTGGAGAGGAGGGGCTTGTCTGCTGCAGGGGCAATGAGTGACTTCCCAGGATGAAGTCTTTCTGAGGGATAACATCCATGTCTGTCCAAGGAGTCATTGTGAACCAGGCTTGGCTTATAAGGCCACCATTTTCAACTGCCCCTGCAGTGTGGATGGCAGTCTAGTGGAGACTCTCATAGTTAAATGATGTAAGCTTTAGATGAAGGAACTAGGAAGACAGTAGTTAGTGTCTGCAGGTTGCCATGCTTGGTGGCTTAAAAGAACAGACATTCCAGGGGCCAGAAGTCCAGAAATTAAGGCTACAGCAGGTCTGCATTCTCTCTGTCACACTGAGGTTCTAAAGAAGAATTCTGCCAGGCCTCTCTCCTGAGACATCTTTGGACTTCTCAGTTTGCAGCAGCCTGACATTGACCTCTGCCTCCATCTTCACCTAACTGATTTCCTTCTCTGTGTATCCCAGCGTCCCTCTCCTCACAAAAACACTGGTCATTGGGTTTAGGGAACCCATTGCAATCCAGCATGATCTCATCTTCACTTGGCTACATTTGCAATAAGGTCATATTTTGAGGTTCTAGGGACCGTAAACTATAAGGGGACAGTACCCAACTCCATACTGAGAACATGCATGGGCTCAGATGCTAGAGTCAGGAGAACATAGTTTAAACCAGGGGATGGTCTTGGACTTGGGCTTGAGCCAGTGATTCCTGGGTCCCAGAGCAAGGGAGTCCTGGGTGACTTACTCTACTCATAGCCATGAATAACAGTGACATTAGTAAGCTGTTTATAACGGTGGGAATGGAATCCATGTGGTCATTTGGACTTTCTCATACACAGCTTCAGAGGATGTGGAGGTGAATGAGTAAGTGGACAGGAAGGAAGTCCCACCCCTCTGAATAGCCTCAGTGTCTAGGAGAGCCCTGGACAGAGTTCTAGAAAGGGAGACAAAATGCTCTTGAAAGCTTTTTCATGCAAGAAGTCACATTAAAGGGTGACTAGATCATCACTGCCAATAGGAAAATGCTGGTCCAATCTGCACTAATCAATATAAGCTTTGTAACAATGGGCAGATTACTTTCCTTCAGTCTCTTACTTTCCTTCTCGCTACAATGGGATTAATAAAAGAACCAGTATCCATGACTGTGTCGGTAATAAATGTGGTAACATTTATTAAAAGTTTGGCTCAGGATCTGGCACATGGTAACCACTTAATCAATACTACCTATAATTAATTCAATGATTTTTAGATGAACCAAGGAAATGCCTGTAATTCTGAACTGTACCTATTAAGAAAAAGAGACCTGTCTTTGTTAAGCACCTTGTCTGCACCAAATATTCCTTGGAATGATGTATAGCTTTAAGATAAAAACATGGTTTTTATGATTAAGTTATTAATCTATCAGGCACTTACTGAGAACCTACTATATGCAAGAGACAGTAGGGAATCCAAATATGGTTAAGAAAAGGCCATTGCACTTGGGACAGAAAAGAAGTTGAGGCTGGTTCTTAATGGCATGTCAGTCTTTAAGGAAGCGTTTTCAATTTAACTGAACTGTTAAGGAACTTCCTATTCCTTGATTCTGTAGGGCAGAGGGATAGGAGAGGATAAATCATTTTCATCAACGTCACACTTTGCCGTTAGCACTTATCTTTGTTTATTTTACGGAGACAGGATTAATCATTTGAACCCTAAGTAGTTTCTCTGTTCCATCAAAGAAAAGTCTTTTTAGTTAATTCTGGAAAACATCATGTCTTATTTCATTCCCGTGATGATTCATAACAAAATAAAAAATATTATGAGTTATAACCAAACTGGATTACTAATATGTAACCCGTAGCATTGCTTAATTTGTCTTGCTATTAAAGTTTTAATAGAAAATATCATTTGATTGCAATTTAGAAATAAAATTTGATTTCCATATTCCACTAATATGAATAATAAGCCCCAAAATGTCTAATATAGTGAGGCAGTTCTATTAACACAATGAATATGTTTCAGATGTTGTTGGCATACTAATCAAGTACCCATTGTCTCTTCGAACCAGCAGGTTAGCTCTCTTCGGTGCTTCCTGACCTCAGCCAGGCAGCCTTCCCAGCCATTAGTTCTCAGCTATATGAGCCCTTTGGAGTGCCATGATAATGAAAGTGTTATGCCTCTTTAAATGAAGCTGGCTTTTGTGCCAGGCTGAATTACTCTCGGAAGAGTTTTCTCTTCTCTAAGCTTGGGGTTATGGGTAGGACTGCCACCCTAGACTGTGGGCTGGGACCTATAGCTCATTTACTCATAATTCTTGGCATTTGCTGATCCCTGGGCTCATTCTGTCCTATAGAGGAAATCAGGCCATGTGCCTTCCTGTTCCACATAAGCAGCTGCCACTCATTTGTCCATCCATCCATCCATCCATTCAAGAGCCATGAACTGAGAGCCCACTATGTCAGCCCTGGGTTAGATGCTAAATTTACCTTCATGATTAGAAGACACAGCGAGCCTCCACAAATTGAGTAAGAATAAAGAATGCATACATGTATGCCATGGAAAAGAGAAATACATTTCTAAGCAAGGGATAATGGAAGAAGCTATTTACATTTGATTCCACAGGAGGGCTTCCTCTCAAATGTTGAGGTCTAAAAACTGAGGAGGAGTTATACTGAGAGAGAGGAGTCAGAAAGCATACTAGCACATGCAAGTGTGCTGGTGTGAAAGGCCACCATGCCTGGAACTGATAGAGATTGGGGAGGGGGCCCTGTTGGCCAAGAGTGGATGATGCTCAGCAGACTAAGGCCAGGGAGAAGGTTGAAGGGTGTTACTTGCATGCGCAAATAGCGCTGAGGCCACAGGTTGGAGAAGGACTGGAAAAACATAAAACAGAGGCCAGGAGAATAGCAAAAAAGTGTTGCAGAATCCAAAATGGAGATTACTTTGACTACATGCAGCAGAGGAATAAAGAGAAGAGCAATTGATAGGTGATTGGGTGTAAAGGACAATGTGGGGACCTCTGATGCTTTCACATCTACCAAACTCACTCCCACCATTGCTCCTGCTTCTTAGAAGGACTGTGCAGAACTTCTAACTCTGTAGCTGTTGCATATGGCAGCCACGAACAGGTCATTTTTCCTCACCCTTTCCCAGGTAACTGTTTCACTTGCTTCAAATTGTGACCCTTAAGGGCTCCTTGTGTACATGTCCCACCATAGCTTTCTACCCTGACCCATTTCATCCCAGCCTCCCTTCCCGACTGCCACCCAGCCAGCCTTCTCCTAGACCTGTTCTCCTACTTTAGCTTTCAATCTTTCCTCCTAAATTAATCTCTTCTGCTACCTACGTATGCCTGGTGCCCTTCCCTGAACCTTGCCTACCTGTTTTGGGTAATGAGATATCTGCTCCCAGTCATGATATCCCAGGTTCCAGGTCTCACCCCCAGAGACTATTTCATCTTGGCTTTATATCTCTTGTCCTGGCATGTGCATAACTAAACTCTCTCTCTCTCTCTCTCTCTCTCTCTCTCTCTCTCTCTCTCTCTCTCTCTCTCTCTCTCTCTCTCTCTCTCTGTCTCTGTCTGTCTATTTCTGTCTCTCTGTCTCTGTCTCTCTGTCTCTCTCTGTCTCTGTCTGTCTGTCTGTCTGTCTGTCTGTCTGTCTCTGTCTGTCTGTTTGTCTCTCTCTCTCTCTTTCTCTCTCCTCTCTCTTAGAGGCTCCTTGTATTTGAGGCCCACCACTCACTGAATCCATCTCTGTCTCTTTGATCATGTAATCCTTTCAGTGCCAATGCTTCTGCCTCTTCAAGCCAAATTTCATTGGGTAATCTTTACCCAAACAACTCTCTTTTCTGGTTACAGACTATTTTTCTTCACTTTTTCCAGGTAGAAAAGGTTGTTCACGCCATAAGATGTTCTCCTACAAGTACAATGTCTTTCTACTTTTTGCTTCAGCTCTCAAAAACTTGAGGTCAAGTATGTGTCTGATATTAGTAACAACGTATCCCCCAAGTTCTGGTGAAATTCTCTTTTCTCTTTCATTTGTGGTGGTCTTTAATTATTATTATAAAGGTACTAATACATATGGGATTTTTACTGTGAGTTTACTATTCCGTTCTTAGACAAAAACAGTATAAAGAATGCAGTCAATGTGCAGATATTTCTTGGATTTTCTTTCCTTTCCTCTTGTTACCTTCTGTTTTGAATCACTGATCATGGGTTGAAGTTGTCATAGTAAAACTCTGAGACCTCTTTCACAGCTGCCCTGGTAAGGGGGACAAGGTGATTTATGCAAGTGGATGGAGGAAGAAGAGTGGCAGGGAGGATCCTGTCTGTGGAAACAGCAAGCATCAGTATCAGGGTCTCTCCTGCTCCTTCTGTTTGTGTCACCATGGGCGAGTTAATCTTTGTCTATTTCCAACTCACCTCTGGAGAAAGGTAAAGGCATGAACTGTCTAGGACTGTAATAAATAAACTAGTTAAGGACTGGGGTTATTGCTCAGCAAAAGAGAATTTGTCTAGCATTTTTGAAACCCTGGGTTTGATTCCTAAAATCACAGAGGGGAAAAAAGATAAAGTAAAAGGTCTATCCCAGACCATGGCATTTAGGCTAATACTCAATTCAGCTTTCTAACGTTGATTTATTAAAGGGGTCCCTGTCTGTGGATATGCACATTGAGTATTTTGTGGCCTACATTTTCATCATTAGAGTCTCACTAACAGTTGCTTTGTTTATTTTTTTAAGGAAACATATCCTTATGTATGTATGCCTGCTTGGCTAGGATTGTCTGGGAGCAGAAGCTGTTACCAGAGCAGCAGGGGATGGTTTGATGCTGGAGTGAGGGCAAGTGGCTTTCGGAGCCGAATGTCAGGAGGCCACAGTGTGAGAGTGCTTCTGGAGAGTGGGGTGAAGGTGGGGAAGACATTTGATTAGGAGACTGCTGGATGCCCTAACTTCCCAGTGGTTTCGAGCCATCCATTTTGAAGGCAGTGTACACATACTTTCTTAAAGTTTGTCCTGAGTAGATGCTCATGCAGGGTGTTGGGGGTGGGGCCCGAGAACCTACACTTGTGGCAAGCTTACAAGTTCCCAGGCTAGATTAATCTAAGTGGAAAGGTTCCAGCAGACTGACTCAGACCATGGCAGAAAACTGAACTCTGGGCAGTGAGTAGGGGCTCCTGCATTGATTTCTCTCTAGCAACCAGGTCATGGGTTTCCTTCATTCCCAACCCTAGGCTAAGATCCTCTGTTAGGCTCATTTGAATTGTTATTATTTAGTTTTTACCAAGTTTCCACCCCCCTCCAAGTCACCACCCCTAAGCACTCTCCTAAAAGCTCGAGTTATTATATTCACGACATTCCTTTTATCTTCTCATCTGGCATCGACAGAGATTACAAAAAGCAATTAAATTTGTCTGACATGATTTGTACTGCATCAGCTCTTGCTATTTACTACTCATGACTTGTGCAACAATTCCAGGCTTCCCATCCTGTGTGCACACAGCATGACACCCTGGTTTGCCTCAAAGGTGACTTTCATTTTAAGTTTCCTGAAGGAGTGATGGCATAGACTTTCATGCTCCCCATATTATTTTAAGCACACACATGCCCACCAAATGGTCAGAATCTGGGGCTTCTATCCTAGTTCCATTGACGGACATGCAATGCCAAAATGGATATGGGAATCTTCATTTAGATCTGTTCAAATGGAACCAATCAGACATATCTAACTTGTCTCAGAGCTCCAGAACTGTGTGGAAACCTTGATAATAGAGTACACACTCAATAAATACCTTTGGAAAAATTCAATTACTGGGTTAGGACCAATTTTGTTCTTGCTGGTGTTCAACTAAAGTTATATTCCTTCCCAGACTCTCTTGAAGCTATAGAGATAAACTTGGCATGCTCTTTAGCTCAAGGCTAGCATACTACCACTTTGAGCCACAGCACCACTTCTGGTTTTCTGGTGGTTACTTGGAGATAAGAGTCTCATGGCCTAGTGGTATCCTGCTTGGTTCTCATATTACTTCATTTGAAGAGCCCTCTTTTCCCAGGACAGGAAGAAGATTTTAACAGTGTCTAGCTGATGGCTGGTACACAGTGAGTGGGTGCTTAGTCAAATTAATTCAAACCATATACAATAAAGATACATTGCATACAAAAACTGACATATTGAATTAAAATGGCTTTGTGCATCTAAAGATAACAAAAAATTAAAAAAATACAAGAAGCTGTTAAACTTTGACCCATAGTACTAGTCACAATCACATTCTGTACTGTGTTTTAAAGTCTACACTCTCACCTATAGGAATACAACTAAGACTATATTACCCAGGCCATTAACACAAAGTCAAAGGGCTAATGGTAGAACAATCCATAGTTCTGTGAGTCTGATCCTGCCTTTTAATAACAAACCACAGAGGAGTGGGCCATTTAGTGGGTCCCACAGCTGATTCATGGGACAGCAGAGGCTAGAGCTGAAGCCCTTTGACTGCGTTCAATGTCAGCATGTCTCTCAGATCCAACTGTCCATCTGCGCCAATCCTTCTTTCCTTTTTCATGGTCTGGCATGAGATTTGCCAGGCCAAGTTTGGCTTAAAGTGAGTCCATGAAGATTTCTTCAGCATTGTGCTGGATGATTGCCTAGAAAAATGAGCCTTACACAATTCAATATAATTTTAACCACATTAAGATGTCTGGCCAATTAAAGGACATTCGAAGTAATATGTCTTGTTACATGAAGAATCATTTTGCAAAGTGAATACTTACCTCATTCACACATTGAGATTCAATAATGGGTTGTTTTGTAACTGGAAAATTTGCCAGTTATATATTGGTTATGCACCGAAAGTGAACAGTTATGAATTCATTTATAACTCTTGTACTGTTATGAATTATTCATACATTATAATCTTAGATGTACAAAACTGTAATTTTATATGTATAATGAAGCTCATTTTAGTTCTCTATTACCTCGTTTCCTCAAAGATGGGAAACAAGTTTACCAATTAAGGTACTCCTTCAAATAGTCAGTTAGGGCTCAACCTCTGTGACCAACTACCTTTCTTGGGTGATGTAGTTTCCTGCCATGAGAGAGAAGTAAGCCCTTGCTGACTCCTTTGAGGCTATCCCTCTTTATCCTGTGAGATCTGGGTACTGACTGTGCCCCCGCCAAATCTGCAGCACATTACCTTGGTCTCCTGTGTCTTCCAGGTACCGGGCCATTGCTCTTGCTTTTCTCCTGTCTCCTGCAAAGCTTCTTTACCAGCTGCTCTTTAGGCCATTTCCACAGGTCTTTGGGAGAGCTTAGGATTCTGGTGACTTCCTTCACTGTGCACCAAGGCAAACAGCTTTCAAGGATGACCACACCCACACAAGGTCAGGACACACACCCACAGCCATGGCTGGTCTTCTTCCTCGGCAGCATATTGGATAAGGGAAAGCTGCTCTCTTGGGATATTCCTAGGCAGTAAACATTACTCCCTTCAGCCCTCACATTTTCTTACACCAGTATGAGCCCTGTAAACTATCTTTTAGTTACTCTGCAAGTCCCACTTTTCCTCTCCTACTCCTACATCCCTTCCAAAGGTCTAAGAGATCAGAGCCCCTAGGCTCCATGACAGACACCTACTCACTTAATCCTCAATGCCATGTCCTTGGATCTTTCTCACTTGCTGTATGATCTTTCCACCTTTCAGCCTCGGAGTTAGAAGGACAGCCACCATAAGATAATTATTCTTGTATTCTTCTCTGCTATATGTTTAAAACCTATGCTGTGAGACCTACATACTGACTTGATATTCTTTTCTAAACCACCCGGCTTTTACACCTCCATTTCGGCTAACACTTCACCCTTAAAACTTGACTTTTTTTGACTGACATGTAACTTTTGTATATATTTTTGAGGACAATGGAATATTTTGATTTTTTTGTGAACATTCAGAATTGAGCTACTTTGGGTAATCAGCATATCAATAACAGGTTTTTTTTAAAAGTTACTTCTTTAGGTAAGTACATTCCAATTCCTTTTCTGTTAACTCTTTCTAATCATTTTTCTGTTAAGGACTTCTGAAAGCATGCTCTAGCTGTAAGCTGGGTAATGGCATTACTTTCCTGGTCTGTTCACCTTTCCTGGAGAATTACCTAATGAGGTGATGGGGGTAGGTAGTTTAAAAATAGAAGAAAACAATGAGACAAGATATTTCAGCTGCTACCTTAAACACTGCCCACAGCATTCAATGCTGTGAAGCACAATCTAGAATTAAGCTTCCTAGTAGGTAGCTAGTTACAAATGGTTTACAAGCTGGCAGAAGAATAGTAAGATCCTCAGTCCTGGAGGCTGCTGGGATACACCAAGACTTGGATCTCTCAGCATTAAGCTGTGAGCAGTCTGAAGGACCATCCTCTAGTTCTCACCAGTGATACACATGTCCCTCCAGGTTATAATACATGAAGCAGAATGTGCTCTGCTGTGTGCCCTTTTTTCTATACGTAATCTCCCACTGGGATATTGGGAACAAATGGAGGGTTTTCCAGACACCTAAGCAGCGTGGCACATAGGCCAAAATATGTAAGGGACATTTGTCAGGAAAAGAGGTGACTCTGTTTTACATTTACTAGATACACTTTCATTTGTAGCTAAGTCCTTTTAGATCAATCTAAGTTAAATGCTGTGTGGATAACTTCTCAAATATATACATATATAAATAATAAATAATATAAATATATAAATTACAATATTAATATTATAGACTATCATATAAAATATGCAATATTATGTATAATATATATTTCCAGTCACTTTTATCATTATAATGAAACATTTGATAGCAACATTTCAGTTCAATTAGAAATCTAAACGTTATATCCTAAGAAATTTCAACTGGGCAATTGTCAATGAAAGAAAAAGGAAAGGTGTTGAAATCTTAAAATTACAATGTGAACTGTTATATTTTTTTACTATCTATAAAATGATTTAAAATTTTTGTTACCTGCTTGTGTGAACAAAGTTTCTTATGAGCGGTGGTTATTGAAAATGTGAAAAGACTGTCTTTAAAAGGTATTGATCAGGAATTGGTGTGTGGTCATCTCAAATATAAAGCAATATAAAAGTATTATGCTCATAGAAGCAAGTTCACATTTCTCATACAAGTTTGAAAATATATTATTTGAAAATTTGATCATCTTCAATATTTAATATCTTCCCCAATACTTATCTTCTTATTATAATTATATAATATAAAGAAAATATATTAAAAAAGTTCCATCAAGCCCCTTTGAAAAGCTCCCAAATCTCTTTCAATTTATTCTAGTATGCAATATCAATATTATTTGGTTTATGTGCCTCAATGTATGGGCGTTGTTATATTACAAAGAATATGTTGCAAACCAAGTCTCATCTCTGCCACGGGCTGGCTGTACAGCCTTATTCACTGTAGCTCTATTTTGTCATCTACAAACTGAGGAAACAACCTTGACTTCCAGGACTGGGCTGAGATCTAAAGATCCACGCTGGGGCCAAATACTCACCACTATACCTCTGTATTCCTGTTCTGAACCCTATTCCCCCAGAGTTAGAATTTCAAATATTGCTCTTAGGAGGAGGCAGAGCTAAGTTACAGTCCCCCTGCAAGAGGGGGACTGGCTGCCAATCTCTGATTTAGTATTCAGAATTCAGAATTTATGGAGCAGCCTTCCTCTGTCACATCATCCATCAGAGACAGGCACTCAAGAGACGGAAAGGGGAAAAAATTAAAAACCTGTTTATTGCTCAACTTGCTCTAGGCATGTTTTGGCTTATTGTTCAGCTCTGTTCATTTTGGTACCTCGGTTTGAATGGCTTTCTTCCTTGTCAGGGCTAGCACATATACATACATATATATGAATACATTATATATACTATATGGATGACTGTATTACACACATGCATACATACATACATACATACACACACACACACATATATATATATATATATATGAATATACTCCTTCAAATATCTCGATCCTTGGCAAAATGAAAAGGCACCGGGTAGTCCCAACAAGTGAAGTTTTTCAGGTCTGGCGGGCTGAGGACTGCACTGGTGCAGCTGCAGATTTCCAGCACCCTCGGTATCACTGAGCTGGGTTGCCCTTGGCTGGCAGAGGGTGCTGCACTGCGGGTGCTGATTGAGTATGCTGTGTCTGTTCCTGGCAATGGAAAAGAGAGTTTGGGTGGGAAGATGAGCACAGATGCACAATAGCAAAAGGAGCAAAGACAGAAGATGGGCCGTACAGGGAGGGAGGTGACACAGGGAGAGACCAGGCTCCTGTGCAGAATGGGGATGATGTGATGACATCCAGTTTGTTCAGATCAGAAAGGGATCACTTTTGTGTGTCAGCAAACCCAGCAAGGAGGATGATGGCAGAGGGGCATGTTGTGACATCTTCACCTCTGAAATCAAAGATTGCACAATTCCAGTCGATAATGCACTTGTCACCCTCAGAACTGAATGAGGGATCTGGAGTCCTGCTATCTGGTTTTGATTTTTCCCTAGGTATTTCCAACAAGGCCCCTGTTGTTTAGGGGACATGGAGATAGGTTCACATAGGTTAGTTACTGTGGTAGATTTGTAGTGGGTCACCCCCTATTCACTTGCACTTCCTGGCAATGATCTCCTCACCAGTAATGCTGAGATGACAATGTTTATCCCTTTCCACTTCTCTGAAGGGGTTGCTCTAATCACTAAGGGCAAGATATGTTGTTTTCCTAGAGTTGTCAGCTGTCATTGTGTCTAGTGGGCAAAGGTTAACTCTGGGCCCCTCACCCCCATAGCAGTCAGGTACTGTACCTAAGCTCTCTAGACTCACAATATAAGTTTGTGTTTTGTTTTGGACATCCCAACTCCCTCTTTTTGCTTCTTGCTTTCAAGAAGGTTTGAGAAAAAGGTAGTAATAACCAATGACCATTTCTAGAAGAGCTTTGAAAGAGAGTAAGTCTTGCCAATCTGAGACAGGAATCAGGCACAGGTTCTGCCTCTGTCAGGGGAAAGCATGACACTGACAGGCATCATCCTGATCTGCAGTTGTCCAAACCTATTTGCTAGAAAAGGTGGGGTTGTGTCTGAACAGCAATGGTGATTGGGAATTGGGCAGTAGAGAGAATGTGACAGGGATGGGGGGTGGGGCTAAGACAGTGTAGAGAAGCTTTAAGAGTCTGACCACTCAGCCGAACTCCTTTTCAGAAGTAGGTGTGGCTTATGCACTCTTATGCACATATGAACAATCACAGACTGATTCTGGAACCTATTAAGAAGGTGTGACTTAGCGAAACTTTCTTAATAAGGACCAAGAAACACAACAAATCAGAGAAAGGCTGGACAAGTGGGACTGCATTAAACTGTAGAGCTTCTGTATGGCTAAGGACATAGCTAGCAAATTAACTAGAAAGCCTACAGAGTGGGAGAAGATCTTCACTAACCATACCACAGACAAAGGCCTCATATCTAAAATATATCAACAGTTCCAAAAATTGAATCACTCCAAAACTAATCTCCAAAGAAACAACCATCCCATTGAAAGATGGGCCAAAGACTTAAAGAGAGTCTTCTCTGAAGAAGAAATAAAATGGCCTATGGACACATGAAGAAATGCTCAACATCTCTGGCCATAAAAGAAATGCAAATCAAAACAACTCTAAGATTCTACCTCACTCCAGTTAGAATGGCCAGGATCAAGAAATCTAATAACAACAGATGCTGGAGGGGATGTGGCCAGGAGGGATCACAACTACACTGTTAGTGGGAATGTAAACTCATTCAACCACTATGGAAAGCAGTATGGCAGTTCCTCAAAAGACTAAACATAGAACTCCCTTATGACCCAGCAATTCCACTACTTGGCATTTACCCAATCGTCCAGAAGCAAGGACATACTAAATCCACTAGCACAATGATGTTCATTGCAGCACTATTTACCATAGGGAAGATAGGGAACCAACCCAGATGTCCCTCAGTTGAGTGGATCAACAAGATGTGTTATTTATACACAACGGAATTCTATGCGGCTGTCAGAAAGAACGACATCGCCCCATTTGTAAGGAAATGGAAAGACTTAGAAAAAATCATATTAAGTGAAGTAAGCCAGACCTAAAGGAATATAGGCTCAATGGTTTCCCTCATTTGTCATAATCAGTAGAAACCTTGGGCCCTCCTAGCAGAGATTTACCATAGAACAAAGCCTAGATACATAAGGCCATATAGTATGATGCTAAATGAAAGGACCTCTAGGATATAGAAACAAAAGCCAGATAATGAGTGATTGTTGTCCTTAATGTACTATGTTATCTCTCATCTCTTTTTCTGTCCCTTGGTTATCTCGTATTATTACAGTATTTCACCTTGTTATCTGATATATTGTATATATGCTTATTTGGTTATTTGAAGTCAGATAGGGAAGGGAGGAAAACAAGATGAGGGGCGGGTATGGGGAAGGGAAATGGGGACCAAGGCATGAGAAAGGGTATCAATGTATGTGAAGTAATGCACCTTCTATCTGGTGAATATAATGTAACCCTTCTATTAGTTACAATAAAAAATATATGAAAAAAGAAAGTGTGACAGTTCACAGAGATTTGCACAAACAGGAAGCTGGCTGAAGCTGCAAATCCTGCCCTTGACATGCAGGAGGGATGGGGAGGACATTAGAGGTCTAGAAACTCTATCACACTGGGTCTGTCCTGGACCCAGGGACAAGATCATGCTGAGTCTCCTACAAGAAGATGTGAGCCACCCAGTCTTTGGAAACTGTGTTTCCATGTGTCACTTGAGACAAATGAGCATTCTTTTTATTCTCCCTGTCTGGGAGTACACTCCTAGCAGACCAGAAGGAGGAACTCTATGAGGAAATGCACCAAAAGTAGTTGAACATTAAGGGAGCAGAAGCGACAGGGAAAGAACAATTAGAGGTGTCAGTGATTAAAATATAATACATATACATGTGTAATTCTATTTTACTTTACTCGGTTAATAGGCACCAAATAGAAAGAGTGGCAGGAAAAGAAAACAGGAAGGAAGGAAAATGGAGAGGGAGAAGGGTAAATATAATCCAAGTACTGTATACCCATGCATGAAAATAGAACAGTAAAAAAAATTGAAATCGTTTTAAGAAGGAGTTAGGAGGGCCAGGAGTGTGATCTAAGTGGTTGAGTGCTTGCCTAGCATGCATGAAGACCTGGGTTCGATTCCTGGGCACACATACATGGAAAAAAGCCAGAAGTGGTGCTGAGGCTCAAGTGGTAGAGCTCTAGCTTTGAGAAAGTCCAAGGACAGTGCTCAGGCCTTCAGCTCAAGCCCAGGACTGGCCAAAAAAAAAGGTGTTAGGAGTGGGAGAAAGAGAGAAGTATATGATGTGCATGTATGTGTCACATTGAGAACCTCTTGTACAACCAATGTATGCTAATAAAGTATAAAAGAAAAGGGAAGATTAGAAGTCACTGGCAAGAGAGTAGGTCCAGGATTTTTTGCAGGCATTGATGGCCAGGGAGGGGAATGAAGAAAAAAGACTTGGAGGGAAACTCACTCTATCATTTCTGGAGTATTTACTGAGTGCCTACTGTTTGTCGGGCTCTGAAAACAAAACATTCAACAAAGGAGATTCAGATCTCTGTCCCACCCATGTAACTTAGAGTTCTAATTAAGAAGAACAAGACAAATGTTGAGTATGGCAGAGGGTGCTAGGAGGCGGGAGAGGAAGCCAGCTACACACTGCACAAATCTGAGTACCATACTGGGAAACTGCTATGTCAGCCTTGCAAGCACCCCCTGGGATTTCTATGAGGTCTTATTTGTCTTTTCCCACCTAATCCCTTCTCTTGCATTTGAAGTGACTTCAGGGCACAGGAAGCTTCCTTTTCCACCTAGTAATTGGCATTCACTTTTGCTTAACATGTGAGGTTCCAGCTGTTTATGGCAGAGGTTCTGTGCTGTGATAGAGCACCTGTGGGCAGGGCCTGCATCCTAGACTCCTTTTTCATGCTTTCCACAGCATTGTGCTTAGCTTCTCTTAGAAATTCAATAAATACTTGTTAATTTGATGGATTATATGATTCATAAATAAAATTACAAGGGAAGCCTCCAGTGAAAGTCTCTTAAGGAGTTTTTTCATGGCTCTGATTACTAAACACTCTGCAAAGGGGAAAACATATTTAGAAGCAAAATTAGAGTCCTACTCATTCTGCTTTCATGAATGATAGGAGTCAGAAGTGTCAATGTACCACAATCTCCCCAGGACACTGGCTCCAGGAGGAGGGGAGACAATTTGCCTAAACCTATAGGTAGGCTTTCCTCAGATTCAGCCTTCTTATCTGTAAAACGGGATGACTTACCACCAAAGTCACCTATCCTGAAACTGACGGATCTTGTGAGGATCAAATGAGATGTGAAAAAAAAAATTGTTCATTTCCACGTTGTTGCTTTCCCCTGTGTTACCACAGGAGGCAGAATGTGCCTTGTCTGTAGGGTTCCTTCCTTAATGCTCGCCCACGTTCTTTTCACGTGTGCGTGTGTATGTGTGTGTAACTGTGACTGTGGCTGTGTTTGTACCAGGTCTGAGGCCTGAACTCAGGCCCTCCTTTAGCTGTTTTACTCAAGGGAGGTTGCTCTACCACTTGACCACTTCCAGTCTTTTTGGTTGGATAAGAGTGTCGCAGATTTTTCTATCCAGGCTGGCTCTGAACCACAATCATCAGATCTCAGCCTCCTGAGTAAGTAAGATTCTAGTTTTGAGCCACCGACACCCAGCCCACTTCCTTTCTTGTTGGAAAAAAAGCCTGTGTTACCTACTGAACAGACAGCACCTGCCATCAGGGGAAAGGATGGTAGGGACCATGGACAGGCTTGGTACGAAGCAACTCTGTCTGCCTAACAGCTTGCCGATTTTTAATTGAATCTTGGGCCACCTTTGGTAGCATCTGGTTATTATTATTAGACCATAACCACAATCATAAGTACTCCAATTGTATCTTTTATTTGTAGAGTATTTTGCAATCATTTTTATTAGTTGCAGCTCAGTTGTCCTGGAAACCGATAGGCACTCAAACAGGAAGAAAAACGGGGCCAGGGCCAGGGCAAAGTGTTTACCAGGCAGCTCAATTTGTCTTTGACCAGCAGGATGCCAGTGTTCCCTTAGGGGCTCTTGAAGAAGTTAGATGAAAGTAACCTTCAGGGAGAAGAAAACCCACAACTCAACCTGAGGAGTTCTATTCAGTGGGAAGCCAGCATGTCACTACTAGTGAGCTGCCTATTGCTAGACAGCTGGCTAGTGGGAGAGCTCACTGTCCTGCAGTTTGGACACAGAGAAAGGCTGTTCTTTGTCTTGCATCTGGGATGACATCTGAAGAAATCGCCTTGTACATAAGCAAATGTGCGACTCTCTCTCTGGGAGATCAGTCAATTACAGTAAATTGAGCTATTTCATTTCGGCTTGCAAATGGCTTTCAGTTACACAAGTAGACACATTAATCTAATAACTAATGATCATATATTTCACTAATCATACAGCCCTGCATGTGGTATAATATCTAATTATATTTAATATTAAGACATCTTCACATGTGCATTTTTACCAACTGTCTAGCTCAGGGAGCTACACAAGAGCAGAATGGCAAAGAGGAGGAACCGTTCTTAGGTGGAGGGAGGTAGATAGGTAGATGGACAGGCTGATAAGTATCCTGGAGGCTAAAATCCCCTGCCTCCTCCTACCCTCAGGAAGACTGTTCTTTAGAGGACATGGAGGGAGGCCTAAATATTTCAAAGGAAGCTTTGGTAACATCAACATTCTCCAAAGAGCTGCAGGGTGGACCAATGAGAAAAGGCATCCTTTGCCCTCATTTGGTAAATTGAGCTGCTGGAGGCTCAGTTGGAATCTGCAGCAGCAGCAGCTCGTGGTCTAATTTCAGTTCTAACCCAGCCTTTCTCAGGTAGATACCCAGGGACGAGGCACCATCTATGCATTTGCAGCTCTAGGCCGCTGCCCTGGTAGAGCCTGGAGGCCAACTGGGGAAATGGAAAAGACAAATCTCTCCAGGCCAACCTCTGAGACACCTCAGATTTCATGCCTTCTGAAACTTCAGCCCTGCAACCACAAAGGGTCTTGCAGCAGATGTGGTTGCCTCAGAGCAAGGTAGGAACAGGAGGAGGAAGCTAAGGAAGGCCTGTGGTATATACTCTGGCTGGGTGTCAGATATCCTTCAGCTTCTACCCCTCTACTCTTGACTGCATTGCTGCAATCCTGGCCATCTGCCTGGTCCTTGAAATGGCCATGGGTCCTGATGATAGCTCTGGACTCCCTTGTTCTTCAGAGACTAGCTGGGATAACTGGCACCTCCTCCCAGGCCAGCCATTCTGAGGCCCTGGGACCTCATGAGGCTTAGAGATATGGGAAGGGCCAATAAACTCTGAGCCTGAGCCCAAGCTTGGGCAGACACTGACTGGCTCCAAGCCACCTGGCTCTCTGAGCCTCAGTTATTCCCATTCCCAAGGAAAAAATGACCCTGGCTAGAAATTCTAAATGGTGCATGCAAACAAATAAAGGGCACTAGAATGCTTTCACGAAACAGCTAACTATCAACACCCACCAATGACATTCCCATGCACCGTTGTCTTTTGACAAATGAAGGGAAATTTTGTTCTAGGAACCCTACAGATATAACATATGCAAATATAAAATGCTATAATATTTGCACATAGCCTATGTGACCTCTGCATACCTTTACTCCTCTCTTTTTTTTTTTTGCATTTTTTTTATTGACCTTTACTCCTCTCTAGATGACTTCTAGTACCTAATACAATGCAAATGTTATGTAAATAGTTGTGTTGTAACATGTTGGTTAGGGAATGATGACAAGAAGAAAATGCTTTTTTGAAATATTTTCAATCTATGATTGGTCAAAACCAATGATGTAAAGTGCACAATACCGATGGCCCTGATGAATGTGTATGCCACAGACATACATTCTCCAGGCATCAGTTCAAACGGGGACAGGAACCAAGCCAGCCAGCAGTATTTAGGGAAGGCACCATGATAATGCTCAAGAGTGGGTGACTGCAAAAAAACCCAAAAAACCAAACAAACAAAAAACGATGAGCAATCATGGCAACACAGTCTTTTCAGAACCATGTGGAGCTAGAACGCTAGCTTTAGTCTCTACAGCAGCCATTTCCTAGTACCAGGGGCCAACTCTGAAGCACTCCCGGGAACACACCTCTTCTTCCTGTTTTCTCTGTTGGGATCTCAGCGTTATGAAATTTCCCCAGGGACTGGTGCTTGGGTTCCTGTATCATTTTCTTGAGCACTTTCATTGTTTCCTATAATTCTCCATTAAAAATAGAAGCTAGTGAGGCAAAGGGAATTTAATAACATAGAAGGAAGAAGACAGACAAGTATAACAAGCCAAATTCAATATATATATATATATTAATAGTAGTAATAGGGCTTGAACTCGAGGCCTGGGTGCTACCCCAGGCCTTGAGCTTTTGTGCTCAAGGCTAGCTCTCTACCACTTGAGCTATAGCTCCACTTTAGACTTTCTGGTAGCTAATTGGAGATTCAAGAGACTCATAATTTTCTTGTCCAGGCTGCCTTCAAACCACAGTCCTCAGATCTCAGCCCCCCTGAATAGCTGAGTCTGTAAAAGCACACATTTGCACTAGATCAGTGGTTTTCAAGCGGTGCTGCCTGCCCATCCCAGGACCCTCCACAGGTGGGAAGGGAGAGGAGAAAGACCAGTGGTGCCTGTGTCATTTCAGCCCCACTCTCTTCCATCTTGTGCCTGAGGAAGTCATAGACTTGTTTGGGAGAGGGGGTCTTTTGCTCAGATGGTTTGGCCCCCGTTCTATCAGCATTTCCTTTGGTTTCGCACACTTTAAATATGTGGTTTCTGGGGAAGTCTTAATGAATGTGGTGGTCCTAGGGAACTGATGCACAGGAGATAGGAAGGAAGCCAGAAAGTTAGTGCTTATAAGAGTGGCAGGCAAGGAGATGCAAGCAGCCCACACAGAGCATGTCCCGGAGTTTGAACTCTACCCTGCTCAGGAAGTCTTAAGTCTTAAGCAAGGATAGGCATACATTTGGAATGAACACAGAGATCAAGTCCAAGGAAATGGGACCCAGGATACTTCAGGAACAGCATCTCCACATCTGTGATCATCTTCTCCTCTGTGCTTTCCCTGAAGGAGGGAATGAGATAGATGAAGGTTTAGAGGAAGATAGAATTGGCAGGTAAACAATGAGCTCTGAATCCTGCTCCTCCCACCCTGCCTCCCCCCCCACCCCCGAGACTCTGGGCTTTTTGATGATACCCCTCCCCAATTTCTCCAGAGCTTCCTACAATGAGGACAAGGAGACCACCCCCAGGGGCTTCCCTCCTGCTCCAATCAATTCTCCTCAATTACCAACAAATCTAAATGTGATTTATCTGTGCAAGAATCATTCCAATATCAGGCGAGAATCTATCAATAAAACCCCCAAGGCAATCTTGCTCAGAGTTGTCAATAGACACTCTAAAGCACAAAGGCATAGCAGCCAGCAATCAGAGTATTTTTACCTTCCTCCCAACCCCATCCCCCCTTTTTGGGAGCACTTAATTAAGTCGACCAGAAACTGTCAAAGATAATTTTCAAAGCGCATGACCTCGACAGCTGACATTTGATAATATTACATTCTACGTTGATTGAAATTGATTTTCCCCTCTTTTGGGGGGCATAGAGAGAAAGTGGGAGGGTGAGGTCTTAGAAGTTTTGGCTGTGGTGCTCAGTGTAGGCCATAGCCTGTGGAGAGTCACAACACAAGACTACTGGGCTTCTCAGCCTTCAGAGGGATCAGGCTGGACCATTTTCAAGTTGAGCATCATCCATAATTGGTGGACAGAGCTCCACTTGCAGAGAAAGCGTGCAGGAACCCTGATGTAGAAAGACTAGAAGCTGACACACAAGTAGCACTGACTGAAGTGAGTGGTACCCAGTAATCTGTGTTTGTGGGGGAAGATGGCAGCACTGAGTAAAGACAGAACAGGGGAAATTACCATTAGCTATCCTCAGTGGGTTGAATCTTCACATTTGGCCACTTCATCTATGACAAAGGTGCAAGATGACTTTCTCTCTCTCTATGGAAGACAGCTGTCCACTGCTATTAGAGAAGTTCATTATAGCATCTACCAATCCCCTGTCCCGCATCTTCTCCCAAGCCTCAGCAAGAGCCAGCCATCAGCCAATACTTGTACTTAACCAGCTCTCATCTCTGAAATCTCCAACAGACACAGTATAGCCCTCATGTAACTGCCTGCCTCTCATCAAACAACCTTCTCTTAGGTTTGGGCTCTGGATTGGGATCCTATAAAGGACCCAAAAGCCAGCCTAATGGTAAATCTACATGAGGAATCAAATATTGATGCCAGACAGAAAGATCCAGAAACTAGTCCTGGGGCCTGGAAGCTGTCCCTGAGCTTTGGTGCTCAAGACGAGGGCTCTATCACTCTCAGCCACAGCTCTACTTCTGTGCTTTTGGTTATTGATTGGAGATAAGATTCTCATGGACTTTCCCACCTGGCTGGCTTGGAACTGTGACCCTTGGATCTCAGCTTCCTGAGTAGCAGGGATTACAAGTGTGAGCCACCAGTACCTGATAACCCATTCTTCCTTATTCAGCAAGTTTTTATTTATGCCTCATGGTATTATGTCTACTTAAAAACATCTGTCACACTGAGAGTGCATATACATCAATAAACACTAACAAAATCTGTCTTATTTGCCTCAGAGAGATCAGGTATGAGAAATACAAATATGCAAGGAATTACTCTATATATGATTAAGGATGGCATATGTAATACATAGCAGTTCAAATAATTAAGAAAAAATAGGAAGAATAACAGTATATCTGACAAAATAAGCTCAGTATTTTAAAACAAGTGCTGGTCCATGCTGTTAGTATTTCAGTCTCCAAGGAACAAAGGTGTACCTGGAAGGGTACACAAAGTTATGTGACTAAGCAATTGGGTATGAATAAAAATGAGCAAATAAGTAGCACTTACTGAGTTCTGATCATATATCAGACACTATGCTTCCTGTCTCACATAATCTTGTTAGGTTTTAGTAACCTCCTCTTTCCATAAACACACATACATGCATATGCTATACATGAGTATACCCTCAATTCTTCCAGACTCTTCAAATGAAGGACAACCATGTGACATAATTCTAACCAAAGAGATTCAAGATGATACTGAAAGTTCATGATGGAGTTTTTAGGAAAGCTTGTGAAAGAGAATAGAATCAGCTGATATATAATCTTTCACCTTTCTTTTTGCCCTATTTCTTCTTTCCCTCTTGGCTGAACTTTAATGCCTACAGATGGAACAGTCAACTAGAGTCCCATGTTAGGGATGGTGGGCATAGAAGAAAGAGGAGGCTGTTATTTGGGCACTTTACCTGTGCTGTTTTCCTTTGAAATCTATTACACAAGAAGAGTAACATCTTATTTGGATAAGCACTTGTTTAGATTATCTGATCTGTAATAAATTGCCACAATAATTGCATGATAACAACAGCTAAAACTTTTTTGCTCATAAACTTGCAACTTGGGACAGTACAAACAACTTTGCTCTGCTCTGCTTGGCATCAGTTAGAACTGGAAGATCAAAGGGTTGGAGGTATCTGAAGATTTCTTCTCCTTTGTATCTGGGGCATTGATGCTGGCTGGTGACTGAGGTCTAACCTGGGACTTTCGCTAGAATCCCTATGTATGGCTTCTCTGTGGTGTTATCTCCATATAACATGATGCCTAGGCTCCAAGATGAAACATCTCCTGAGAGAGATACACAGGCAGAAACCAAATTATCTTTTATGTCCTGTCCTTAGATACCAAGCAGTGCTAACCATTTGTAATCTAGTCATTGAATCAATCACAGAGACCAGCCTGGTTGCAAGGTGGAGGGATTATACTCTTCCTCCTTTTGGGGAACCAGGAAGGAAGTGGTGGCCACTTATATAAAATACAGTATACCACAGTACTCTTGTTGAGTTTCTGTTACAATCCCTTGGTTCCAATGGACTGAGCAGAGATCTCTGCAAAGTGTACTTAGTGACCAATTCACCCTCTGCTATACCTCTTGGCTGTCTCATGAGTTCTGCAGTGCTATTAGATGGATGGAAATACCTGTGGATGCTCTTTAAAGAATCTATGATGGGCTATATACTCTATAGACATAATGTTTTATTACATAGATTCATGCTTAATTTTAATTATGTTCTAAAGCCTAAGTGCCAGTGATTGTATACAGAGATTCCCTTCTTAAATACTTGTGTGTTAAACATAGCATTTGAAATACAATGTAAAAATCAATGTTAATAAATTCTTTAATAAAAAAAGAGAGTGTCTTGGGGTGTGAGATATTTTCCAAATCCCAAATCTTCAATGAACACTCTCATACTTTCTCCAATCCTGTGTATAAAAGTGGATATATTAATATTTAGGTGTATGACACATTAGCAAATAATATGCAGTGGCTAATAATATGGCTCTGGAAGTGGTGATGAATGCCAACTGCTAAAGATGCTGAGGATATAGGATGGGAAAAGAGAGCCTTTTTAGGCAAGGATACTGAATCCAGCATTGAAGTGAGAATGGATTTAGTAAGTTCAGAGACATAAAGGCAGCTGGGCTAAATAGACAGTGCAGTCTTATGGTGGGGTAGAAGACAGGACTAGAGATGCCGGAAGGGGCATTGAGGACTGCCTTACCAGTTGGCTAATGACCTTCTCTGTGGATATAAAGGATAAAAAGGGCTGGTAGGGGCCAGGAGTTTGGCCTAGTGGTAGAGTGCTTGCCTAGCATGCACGAAGACCTGGGTTTGATTCCTCGGTACCACATACATAGGAAAAAAAAAAGCCAGAAGAGGTGCTGAAGCTCAAGTGGTAGAGCTCTAGCCTTGAGAAAGTCCAAGGACAGTGCTCAGGCCCTGAGTTCAAGCCCAGGACTGGCAAAAAAAAGGGGGGGCTGGATTGTCATTTTGAAAACACAGGTAGCAAACATGACAGGACCAAACACCAAACATACCTTACTTGTTAAAAACTACACTCAGAACCCATAGTATGCTGCGTGCTATGGCTATTTATTAAAGTGAGTATAAAAATTTCTTCTGGGGCCAGGTGTTTGGCCTAGTGGTAGAATGCTTGCCTAGCATACATTAAGACCCGGGTTCGATTCCTTGGTACCACATACATAAAAAAAAAGCTGGAAATGGTGCTATGGCTCAAGTGGTAGAGCTGTAGCCTTGACAAAGCCCAAAGACAGTGCGTAGGCCCTGAGTTCAAGCCCCAGGACTGGCAAAAAAAAAATCCTATTAAAATTTCCTCTGATCTCAAGACCTTTCACTTCATTGTATCACACATGAAAATTGGGCCATCACTATGATGTAATTCTGTGGGAAGTGTAATTGTGAGCAGGTTCGAGGTGAAGATGGAAAAACATAAGAACATACATTGAAGTCTGGGGTGAGGTGGAGTGTCAAAGTATCCCAGGAAAGAACATTTCCAAGTGAATGCCTTGAAAGACTGGATCACACCCTTTCCTTTGGCTCTTTGATGGATAAGTTGGCCAGGGAATAGCAGAGCTGTGGAATAGTCTTGTTAGTTTATGAGCTGAGCGGCCTGGGCTTTAGTTGTATCTTTGTGTCTGTGAGCTACATAACTTAAAGAAATTGCTTTCTCTTTCTGGGCCTCCCATATCCTAATGTATGAAATGATGAGGTTGGTCAATGACCTCTAAAGACTTGTCCATCCTCCACATCTTATTATTCAGATTTTATGAAAGCAATTTATGTGGAGGTATTTAAGGAATGCATATGTTTAGTTAATTTAGTAGCTCAGCTTCCTATGTAGAAATGATGACTGCCCCAAGAGAGAAGGAGTTCTATTAAAAGCTTGGCATTCATTTTGATCATGCTTAGAAATACTGCAGGAATCATCAACAATGCACACGAAACCTCTGCTCACTCATACCCCAGACAGAAGACGAAGTGATAAGCAGAGCTAATTCCCCGGGGCAGTATTTCTTCCCAAAGCATAGATATGGGTGAATTATTGCCATTCTTAATTGCCTAATGATTTTCCCCTTTCATGTAATCTTTTCAGAGGGTTGTATTTTTACCATCTTGCAAATTCATATTGGCAGAGTGATATATATTGTCGAATAAAACACAGTGGCCAATCCATCAAAAATCGGACTGCAGTTGCCTTGAGATTTTGGGGGGAGAAAAATAGAAAGGGAGACAGGGGGGTTGGAAGGAAGGTGCTATGTGATGTAAATGAGTACTTCCTTGCTGTTGAGACAGTAGAACTTGTGACTGACCCGACTATGGGCTGGGCTTTCGAGTCTCCAGCCTCTTCCTTCTAAGTTCGAGTTTTGGCTCTTTGAGGCACTCGCCTTATTAGCCATAGCTGTCTGGGGAACTCAGAAGGCAATTAGGCCAGGGAGTAAGTCATTTAGGAGACTGATAATGGAATGTGGATTCTTTTCTCCCTAACTTAATTGTTTGTATCTGACCAGGAATCATTACAAGTTGATAGCTGCTTGGTGGCATCTAAAAAATAAAAGGGTGACCCAGTGGAGTTCTTCATTCATGACAGGAGAGTCCTTGAGAGAGACCTGGCAGAGAGAGGTTCCTATTTCCTTTGATGGGGAGGGAGGTTTGTCCTAGACTGAAGTGTCCTCTGAGGGGGGAGTTGCTACTGTTTTGTTCCTTTCCACTTTCAGTGATGTGAGACAAGGTAGGAAGATTTGCAGGGCAGTGCCTGCAAGTCTCTCAGGCATTCTAGCCTTGACTGGGAATCTGGTTAACTGCCCTTTGGTCAAGGTTCCACTCAAGACCAATTAAATCCAAATCTCCAGGGATGCAACCTGGGAAAGTATTTTAAGGCTTCCATATTGCTTCCAAAGTGCATGAAAGTCATGGCCTTAGTAAAGAGTACTGTCATCATTACTTGAAAATAATTATCCTGAATTTCCTCACTGAGTCAGGCACTGAGGAAGGAATAGGGATAGAAACAAGGAGCATGGAGGCTCCTGCAAGTAATTTCCTTAACAAGTGTTTATTGAGCTCTGCTATGTTCCAGGCACTGGTTTAGGCACTGCTGGGATGACAACCTGTAGAAGCCAGACCTAGGGATACAAACAGTTGATTCACGAGTGCACAGGTACCAGGTGAAGGTGGCTCCTGCCTGTAATCCTAGCTACTCAGGAGGCTGAGATCTGAGGATCACAGTTCAAAGCCAGCCTGGGCACAAAAGTCCACGAGATTCTTTTTTGTTGTTTTTATTTTTGTTTTTAATTGGTAATTTTTTTTATGGTTGGGAGGGGTTACAGTCACATTGGACAGGTAGTAAATGCATTAATTGTCACACATTGATACCCTATCTCATGATTTGTCCCCATTTATCCCTTCCCATTACCCCCTCCCAATCATCTTGTTTAAGTCCATGAGATTCTTATCTCCAATTAACCACCAGAGAACTGGAAGTGGTGCTGTGGCTCAAGTGGTAGGGTGCTAGCCTGGAGCTGAAGAGCTCAGGGGCAGTGGCCAGGCCCAGAGTTCAAGCCCCACGACTGGGAAGTGGATAAAAGGAGGGGAGAACAATGCCCAGGTTGAATGCCAAAGGAGCACAAACCAATTTCCAGTTATTCATGAAGACCAATCAAAATCTAAGGATGAGGAATGGGAAGGTGAGTTGGGACTCTTTTAAATTTTTCTAGGCCAGTGCTATCTAATAAAATTTAACAGAATGATGGATTCTTTTAAGTTTCTAGTAGCTCCATAAAGAAAGATAAATAGAAACACAAAACTAATTTGAATAGTGTATTTTATCTAACATGCAACCATTATCAAAATTATTGGTAAACTGGCTAATATTTTTCATACTAAGTCTTCGACATCAGTTGTGTATTTTATAATCACAGAGCATCTCAGTTTGGGTAAGCTACATTTCAAGGGCTGGTGGCTAAAAGAGCTGGTAGCAACTAACTTTAGACCAATCAGTATGGTTTCAGGCCGGGGAATGGCATGTTGGTGATGGTGTGCTGTGTTGAGGATCATGGAAACCCGATATGGCCACGATCAGAGGGAGAGGCAGGGCAAATGTGACCTGGATCAAGTTAATAATTTGGAAGATCACCTCCCTACTATGAAAGCAGTGGTAAGAAGGACCGACAAGCCCGATTTTTTCATATATTTTTTATTGTAATAAATAGAAGGGTTACATTATATTCACCAGATAGAAGGTACATTACTTCACAAACATTAATACCCTTTCTCATGTCTGGATCCCCATTTTCCTCCCCCCACCCCTCATCTTGTTTCCCCCCTTCCTTATCCGATTTCAAATAACCAAATACAATATATCAGATAACGAGGTGAAATACTGTAACAATATGAGATAGCCAAGGGACAGCAAGAGAGATGAGAGAAAACATAGTACATTAAAGACAACAATCACTCGTTATATGGCTTTTGTTTCTATATCCTAGAGGTCCTTTCATTTAGCATCAGACTATATGGTCTTATGTGTCTAGGTTTTGCTCTATTGTAAATCTCTGCTAGGAGAGCCTAAGGTTTCTACTGATTTTGACAAATGAGGGAAACCATTGAGCCTATGTTCCTTTGAGTCTGGCTTACTTCACTTAATATGATTTTTCCTAAGTCTTGCCATTTCCTTACAAATGGGGCAACCAACAAGCCAGATTTTGCAAGTGGTGTGTGAGATCCCAAAGCAGGAGGCTGCTGTCATGAATTAACAGAAACAATTGAGGAAGGTTTTAGAGAGACATGACTTTGTTAGGCCACTGGATGAACCAACTTTGGAGCATCCTTAAAGCCGGACATTTTGGCAGGTGAGTTACAAAAGGTTGTTAAGGCACTTTTGGCTGAACAACCAACAGTCTCCTCCCAGTCACAGAGAGAAATGGAGACAGAAGGCAGCAAACCATAAAGGACCTTGAAAGGTACAGCCACCCAGTTTGTTGCCTAATGATCAACTGATTATTACTTTATCTCACTACTATCCCTAGTCCTGGGGTTAGGCTCATGATCACATGGAGAACAGATCTCAGTGAGAGATGCCTGTTACTTTTCATAAACTGGTTGCATTGTCAAATATGAATAGCAGTCATAAATGAGGGTTACTTCTTTGTCAGCACTAGATTTTCAGTATAGGGCCCTCTGTCCTGTCTCAGTGAAATCATATGAAATCATATGAAATCCCATGGTATGGAATAGCAACCCACGGAAGGCCTAAAACACATACTCGTGGAACTACCTGCATCATCTCTAGTGGTTTAATCATAACATTGATTGGAAACACTAGTGTGTTCATGGTCTATGTGAACCAAGATGACAAGACAGTTTGTATTTAAAGTGGAAGACTTGAAAATGGATAAGAATCCTGATTTCATTCAATGGAACGGAACAAGTAGCTATTAAATACATACTTATATTTATATACTTATCAGGTACATACGACTGGAAAATTGAATGTGAATAATTCAAGAAAGGTAAAGCATTTTAAGGAACACAATACAATGTCCATCAACAATAGGATGGACTCATATTCCCTGGCATATTTATACTATAGCATATTATAAAGCAGAATAGTTGAAAAAAAACCTATCACTTGAGCAAATCAGACATCCTTTATAGCCCAGGCTACTTGGTTGTGATGGTTTGAAGCAAATAGTCTCCTCAAACCTCAATTTCTTCATCTGTGTTATTGTTTTTGTCATACTAGATGAGTGTGGTACTTGCCCATTGTGGGCCTGGCGATCCAGAACGAGAATATTGTCTGGAAGCTTCCTTACTTGAACCCAGGGAAGCCTGCAAACATGCATCAGTGGGGTTGGAAATCTCAAAATTGACTTCCTGAAGGAGCTTGCAATGGATCAGGAAATTGTGAATTCTAGAATCAAAAAGAGATTATGCCAGAGGAAAAGAGAATATTGCAGGAAACTGAAGAAGCAAGGAGAAAAATGTAAGCAGAAGAAACTTGAGTTGAAATTGGACCCTGGTTTATATTTCAGGAGGATATCCTGACTACAGACAAACAGATTATAACTTCTCTTTGATGACAATTAGACATTATTAGGAAAAACTACAGTGAGAAAAGCATCATATCATACCATAGGGGATATAAAAGAGTGAAAATATGTCTCCCCGAGGAGTTTAGAAGTTAGCTGAGAAGACCCAACAAATATTTGTACTGAAAAACAAAACAAAGCAAAACACTAGGACAAAATAGAGAGTCATTTTGTCTACAACAATACCATGCATGACAGAAGCTCAGAGAAGGCAGAGGCTTATGTGGGCTGCCAATCCTGCCACAGAAGGACGATGCTATGGGTAAAGAAAGAAGAGAGAGGAAGATATTTAGAGGAGAAAAGGTACGGGATGGCATGAGAGAAACAGTATGGTAGATGCTGATAATAAACTTGAATTGTCCTTGTTCAAGGAGTAAATGTCACCATCTATCATTAGAGGCACACTGAGAGTGCTACATAATTCTCTTGAGGATAAAGGACTTGAACATGTAACTAGCTTATGTGTTTCCTCCTTTGTCTGCCATCTTAATTTATCCACTCTTAGAAACACCTCTTTGCTACTGAGCCATTTCACTACCACTAAGAAGGTGGTGGAGACTAGAGGTTGGTGTTACAAAATGCAGGTATTATTATACAGGAATGGGGTCATTTTCAGGAGATGATTGGCATTTGAAAGGCTGTTTGTTATTCATAATTCACAAGAGAGTGGGGCACTGTCAACTACACAGAGTCACATGAACAAGCTCTAGGCTCATTTAGGAGCTGATGGATCGAAAAAAAAGTAATGTGAGCAAGGGCCTCTTTTGTATACAAAGCATTGCAAACTGTTGTAGAGTAGACTAGTTTGAACAACTTCACTGAACTCCCACTGATGCATACCTGGCCTTGGGGTACATAAGTTAGAGAAATAAGTACCCAAAGTTTAAGAATCCACTAAGGTCCTCACCTACTTTATAGTGTATTGTGAGGTTTAAATTAAAATACTACCAATTCTTAAAACATGGTATCAATGAAAGACTACTTACTATAAGTCTTACTTCACCTTTCTTAGGTAAATGTTCAGTTGGTCCCCCCTGAAGGGATGGATCAGTGTAAGTTACCTCCTTCTTTCCCCCTCAGCTATGGTCTAAATGTTTTATCCTCCCCCAAATTCACCTAGTAACCTAATAACCAATGTGGTGGTGAGGTTCTAGGAGGCGATTAGATGACAAGGATCCCCACCCCCATCCTGCGGAGCTGCTTTCCCCCTTCCCCTTGGCAATACAGGAAGAAAGCCAGTCCAGGGTTCCCCTCAAACAGAACCTGCCTTCAACTTGGACTCCCAGTCCTTCCAGAACTACAAGAATTACATTTCTGTTGTTTAAATGCCACTCTGTTTATTTCGTACGACATCATCCAAAGAGGCTAAGGTAGTCTCCAAGAGTCTGTGGCACCTGGCGAAATTCTGGAGAAAAAAAAAAAAGGAAGCCTCACTGTTCAATCCGTAATGAGGAAAACTGAAGACACGGCAAATCAAATCCAACAGTCAACACCATGGTGCACAATTTTAAATTGTTCCCACTCTAGCTCCCCCTTTCCCCTTGACTCCAGCAATCTGAGTCACCAATCCTTGACCATGGGTGGTGCTCTCCAAACAGCCTGCCTCCCTTAAACCATTTGTTTCCCAACTCCGTCACTCATCAGCCTCTTGTCAGCCACCACCAGGAAGAACGAGAAGGCCTTAATTGATCAGGCACGGCAGTAGCCTTGAGAACTTGATTCAGGTATTGACTTCTGAGGAGCTGCTTTCACTCTGGCCTCCACTGCTAGAAGCTGCTGAACATCAAAACTATTAACCTCTGGCCTGAGCAGTTGGCGAGGCAGCCCAGCAGCAGTAATTAGGAAGTCAATCGGAATCGCCTGTCTCACTTACACTGGCATGTCAATCAATAGTGGCGGTGACAGGTTCATTAGGCCCAGGCCATGCAAGCCCAGCCTGTAACAACCTCATAAAATACACCAATGACTCAGGGCAGAGAGAAATCTGCCTGAAGGACTACAGTGGATGACAATATGTATTGATTAGGGCTCCAGCAATTTATGAAGTGCTACTTGTTGGCCAACCTTTCTGACTCAGTGCTAAATTTTCCCAAGTAGTTGCAAGATGAAACCAAATATTACCCTTTAAAAAATGAGAGGAAGCAAGCTGTTGTCTGACAGGGCATTTTTTTTTACATCCTAGCAAATAATCTATTGGGGGTAAAACTTCAATAGTTACTTAAGGCTGAAGCGATACCTTTGTCTCTGTGACCATCAGACTTTGAACAAAGACATCCATCTGGAGAAGAAAAAATATGATTTGACGTGTGATTAGGCAAGATTCTACCTTCAGAGAGACAGAGTGATTTAGGCATTCATTTCTTCCTGGTGTTTTTAATGGCTCATCTGGGTTGTTCCAGGGGGCAGCTGACACCTGGGTTTTCAGAGCTAATTTAAGAGCTCAATAGAAAGAAGCCTGGGAGGGGGTACCCAAGATATCTTCTGACTCCTGCCTCATCCTCATGGATGACACTACTTGGTCAGGTTTGCTAGAGAGCCTGTTTGCCTCTAAGCCTGCTTCATAACAGGGCAGTTATTCTAAGCTTGTTATAGGATGACCTTGAAAATAATACAAGGACAGGAGACATGTTCATGGCTTAACTGGACTTATATGTCACCTCCCTATTATCCTGGGAAGCAGCTAGAGGTGTGTGGAATGCTGAATAACTCCTGATATTTGCTTCTGCCTTCAGTGTCCAGTGACCCATGTTTCCATACTTGTATGAATTTTCAGGCATAAGCTTGAAGTCATTTTAGATTTGATAAAAATTCCCAAACACACCTGACTTGTCTCCAAACCAGCTCCCATGTGGGTTGTCACAAGGAACAGCCACACTAAAACAGAGATATGGTGGTCAAAGTCAGGTCAGAAGGTCTGAATTCAGTCCCCATTTTGTCACAATTGATCTGTCACTATGAGAAATATTCCTACCTCTTTGTGTTTAGTTTCTTCATCTATAAAATGGGATAAAAGTGTCACTGTTTCTAGCCAACATAGTCATTGCGAATCACCTAGGAAATACAGAGCAGAAACATTTTTTTGCAAAATATTATGCCCATGTAAAGGTAGATTTATAGAAAGAACATCACCTTTGTTCATCTCATCTCCCAAGAAGGAGAAAAGGATCCACCTGACTCCATAGAGGTTGAGATTTTTTTCCCCAACACCTATGGGCACACCCATATCAACCCATTGCAATCATTCACTGATCTTTGTATGGTACTTGGCTGCAGTTAGGGCTTCCCTCCTTTGGCCTGAGTGGAAGTAACAATGGGGAAAGGGAAGATATAGGATTTTCCCAGCCAAGTTCCAAGTTACACATCTTTACTTGAACTCATTTCCCCAAGCAAGACTTTCTTTCATCCCATCGTTTCTGGGAATCTGGTTATTTGTTCCCAACTACAATTATACCCCTCTTTGCCCTCACCTAACTTTTTCTGGGGTCTTTTTACTTTCAAAGAATGCTTGCCATTTTCCAGATCACCATCCTTATATCCTCTTTAGCAAGCAGAGAAATGGGGATACACAGCCAGGCACAGAAAACAACAAGCAAAAAAATGTAACCAACCAAACAAAACCCCAAATGGAACAGAATACCAGAAAAATTCAGATGATATGCCCTAGTTAAAGTTGTCTCTCATTTATTGTGAGCTGTTTGGTGACCATGACAGCCTTTAGCACCTTTTCCTTGCACCTGATCTTTGGTCCTAGACTTTCAGATTCCTCTATCTCTGTCCTAAGCTGATGAGATGCTCCAATGAGGCAATGGTAGAATTGAGTCAGAACACCTGCCAGGACTGGACATGGTATTTTTAAGACCCTACTATGTGCTCTGGCATTTGTTTGTAGGTTCCCAGCCTAGCCACTCTGATAAGCAAGCATAGCTATCCTCTGACAACAAAGACTCTTCCATGGACCCACAACTCTCAGCCCTCAAAAAACATGCTCCTCCTCCTAGACTAGTTACTCCGTCTGATGGGCTTAAGTAATTTTTAGAAGTACTATCACATTTGTGATAGGTTTGGTTTTGTCTGTGAAGTCTGGCTTCTTGAATTCAGGCTTCTGACTTGGTTTCTGGCCATGGTCACATTAGGGACCATTCAGACCTTGACAGGAGTGGGGCCGGGAGCCGCGTCCCACAGGCCCAGGAGCCTCTTCTTCACTTCTACCGTCAAAATCTCTCCCAAGTTTCTATTCCTGATGTGAGTGGATTGTCGTTTACAGTTCCACGGACAGATAAATGACGAATTAGGGGCCTAAACCCTCCTCGTTTAGGCTTCAAAAGCCACATTATCTCCCAAACTCAACCTTGGCTTCAGCCACTTGGAGTAAACCATGCCTTCTCTCCTCAGGGGACCTCTCCAACCTTTATAATTAGAAAACATTCTAAGCAATGAAAGACAATTTTCACCAAGGGAAAAGGACTTGCACCATGTTTGGTAAACCCACCTTTAACTTTCTGAAGCCTTTCTGTCCCCTTTACCTCAGTCTTTCCTTATCCATGCCCCTCATGGATGGAGAGTAACCAGTGTTAGCCCAACTGCAGTGGGGGCTGCTGTCCAGCCTTCAGGAAGACCACCACGAGAGCAGCAGAGAGTCCCATGTGGACATTTATCAGAGAACTCTTCTGGACTCTGCCTCCCAACTCTGTTGCCATCTCTGAAGGGCCTCAGTTTTGACCTGTGTGAAAGGCAACAATACCTTCATTTTTAAATCTCACAGAGCCTCCAAAAGTTTAAAACCAGGGACAAATATAGAATTGTTTGGTTGGGCTCTACTATTTATTCTGTGTGTGCTAGTACTGGAGCTTGAACTCAGGGCCTCATCTTCTTGATTTTGCTTTTTTTCCCCCTCACAGCTAGTGCTTTATTATTTGAACTACACTTCCACTTCCAGCTTTTTGCTATTTAATTGAAAATAAAAGTCTCTAAACTTTTTTTTTGCCCAGGCTGGCTTCAAATAGTGACTCAGATCTCACCTTCCAACGGAGATAGAATGACAGACTTGGGCTATCAGCAGTCCATGCAGGGAAGATTTTTATTGATTTTTGTATTATGTTTTATTGTTGAGGTAATGTATAGAGGGGTTACAATTCCATTTGTCAGGTAGTGGGTGCATTATTTCTCGAACATTGATGCCCATTTTTATTTTAATTTTTTAAAGTCATATTACAAAGCATCTCTGTCCCTTTAGCTTCTTACAATAGCACTGTTTGTTCTGTGGCTCAGGTTTTATATGACACCTAAATTAACTTTGAGGTAGGGAGACCTCAGCCCTCAGCCAATGAGGCTACATGTTTTGGCCACTCCATGACAATGGAGAGGTGGCCAGAGAAGAACAAGGGAGGCCATCTGAGCCTCAGAGTACTGAGCTATCCCCTTGCCTGGCACCATAAGCACCCTTATTTCACAACCAATTCCTCCTAAGTGCTCCTGTGAGGGTGGTTGAAGGCCTGGGGAACACTGGCTTTTCCATAGTGACTTGCAGCAAGATCTGCAGGAGAAATCTTTACTCTCCAACCTGGAACAAGCATCTAGTCACCACTTGCCTCACACCTGTGCCTATTGCAGCCATTCTTATCATTTTGCTACGCTTCATTGACCAATGGATTTTCCCCCAGCTTTGCACTTTTTTATTACTATTATTTTTATCTTCATCATTACCTCCATGCCTCTGATGGCATTTAGATATGAACCGCTTATGAACCTTCGAGCCTGACTGTGCCATGACAAAAACATTGTCGTTTACATTCTGTGCCAAAGTATTATATAAAAACACATCAGCGAAAAGGAAATTCAGGAAGCTGGGAGTAAGATATATAGTCAGTAAAGTATATAACTTCTGGCATATTACTGCTTAATCCTAACATAATTATTCTCATCCTTTTATTTGATTAACTTCTAATGGTTCCTCTTGGTGTTAAAGGTCCCACTCTGATCGTTTGATTTTAGCGTCTGCTATAATTACCGATAATGTTCTTTGCAAGACAATTTAATGATAACCGCATAATGGCCTATATGAAGAAAGCTGCAGGGTTTCAAAGCTTTTGAGTAATATAAAATACATTAGACTAACACAAGCTATCAACATGACAGGGAATGTTTGATTTACACTCAGGACTATGTTAGAGCATCGTGGATTTTTTTTTCTTTTCCCTTTTTCTTTTATTTTTTTTTTCTTTTGAAGCTGTTTACAATAAATGACAGAACAGTTGGACAATCTGTAACTTGCTGATTACAAAAACAAAAATGTATTGCAAAGTTTGAAATAGTGCAGAGACAGCTGCAGGAAGTTATGAGAACACTGAGGGGCAGGGTCCTGGGTGCAGAGCAGGGACAAGAGCTAAAGCTCTGGTTTCCTAGAGAGAGTGAGCAGATAACTTTCCCCTGGGTAGATCAGTCAAAAAAAGTAAAATCGAGTTTTCTTTACTCCTCTTTTTGCAGTTCCAGATCCCAGTAACCTATTCTCTCTGCTAACCCTATTTATCAGGTTTCTCTCTTGCTAGCCAAAGTTGATTAGCTATTTTAGAGATCAAAATGATAAGAATTTTTGTTCTCAGTTACTTACTCTCTCCTTTTTCCCAAATCAGTATATGAGCCAGTGAACAGAAAAATGAGTTTCAAACAAAACAACAATTTAGTCCAAACTCTGATGATCAGCAGAACTGGCCCTCGCTTTTTGTCGGTCTGCTCCTTCGAGCCAGCCCCTCCGGCAGTCAGTGTGCCGTGTTTGGGAGCCTGGCACGTGGGTCTCTTTCATTGGAAATAAAGTGATCACTCACCATTCTGGCCAAATGCAGTATAATTGATGGTGTGAGTGGATGGAGAAAATTTCCTGTCAGGAAAAAAAGGTTAACTGTGGACATATTACACCCAGGGTCTCTGATTCCAGGATAATGGCATTTGGACAAAAGTAGGGCCCGTCCTTTTTATAGCTCTTTATGCCCCATTAGTATTACTGCAAGTCCCAGGACCTGCCTGTTCAGGCACTTAATCAAAAGCAATGGGTTGAAAATCATGTTCCAGCTCTCCTCATATTTGATTCATTCCTTCTAGATAGGAAGAAGTAAAAAACACATTACTAGCATCCAAACAGCACATGCATTATGCGCTAAGCAGTTGAGAAGGCTATCATTGGATTTTATCCCTTTGGGTACTTGGATGGACAAGAACTTTCCTATTCATCCATTCACTGAGCTGAGACAGCCATATTTCATTTTTTCCCTTCCCCTGACAGACAATCTGTTAGTTTTCCACAGATCTCTCTTTTAAAGACACATTCATGTCACTTATTTTAATTGTAGGCTTCAGGCAGCAAAGCCCAGCCCAGCATGTGTGTGTTCACTACACACACACACACACACACACACACACACAAATTGGAAATTCACTCCTTAGATGTAGCTCCTCTGAGAGCCAAATCTAATAATAGGAGAGGAATATTTCTTAGGGGAAGAATTAATTTATACACTTAATTACTCGGGATCCACTTCAAGCTCTCCGCCTTAATGCTCTTTCTTTTGGAGAGAGTTTTTAACTAAACACCAAGTGCTCTGACAAACCCTGAGGAGAGCCTGCCTCATTTAATAGAGTGTTGTCCCGTCTTCCCTGTTGTCTTCATGACTAGTTCTGCACCCTCCAGAAGGAGGGACCTCAATGTGGATCTGAGTCCCTGTGCTTCTGCATGTTGATTGAGGTCAAGGTGAGCGGTGCTTTGGCTCAGTGAAGTGCTGTCTTTTGCTCCTACCCTTTCTGGGGATCCTCAGTGGATCTTTTAGCTGGATGTGTTGCAGCATAATTGTACAAATGAAACAATGTCTTCCATCTGTTCAAAATGGGGCAATGGCCAGGCACCTGTTCTTTCATGTGGTCTCAGTCTGAGGAATGGGCCTCTTTCATTTTAGGTAATTTGCTCCATTTACCAATATCTTGACAAAAGAGTCGAAGGAAGACGTTGTCATGTACACAATTGCACAGAGTTGGGAAAAGGGTTGCTGGATTAATGAGGCAGGAGAGTTTTCACTTGCTTCCAAAATCATCAGAAAAAAAATGGATTGAACAAGAGGGTTCCATGGAGCCAAACAAGCCAGGGGAATTGTGTCTGCCAGGCCTGGGGCGGAAACAGACTGGGGTTCTTGGACATCAGGGTTCCCAGTGTGAGTGTTGGCTAAGCACAGAACAAGTAGCTCCTGATTCCCTGAGAAGAGTTAATGCCAGGGATTGTCTATTTTAGGGAGAGAAGAGGGAAGGCAAATGTGGGAAAATGAAATAGGGTCTAGGGGAGGGAAAGGGAACCTGTCCAGTTCTCTGGCTTGTAGCCACCCCTCAATCTCTTCTGTTTCCCTCTACTGGGTCAACATTTGGGATTCCGCCACTCTTTATTGATGAACCATGTTTAATTATACTTCTGATATCTGGGAGCAGTGAAATGGCACACAAAATTAATATGCCATTAGCTGCTGCCAGTGGCCTCCACCTGTAATCCTAGCTCCTCGGGATGCTGAGATCTGAGGATTGTGGTTCAAAGCCAGCCCAGGCAGGAAAGTCTTTGAGACTCCTATCTCCGGTTAACTACCAGAAGTGGTAGAGTGCTAGCCTTGGGCTAAAGAGCTCAGGAACAGCAGCCAGGCCCAGAGTTTAAGCCCCATGACTGACAAAAAAAGTTAATATGCCATTGCATTAATATAAACAGAGGTTCAATCATTTAGTGTTTTTGTATTTTATTGAAAGTATGTCATTTCATTGAAGAATCTATTTTTAGAGTCTTATGTCCCTTTTATATAGCAGCATAAACTCTATATGCCAGCAAAATAATTATTTTTAAACCAGAGAAGATCTAGAAGAAAATTAAATTGACCATTTATCAAGTCCCAAGAGACAAGGATGAAAATGGTTTTTCTAAGCTTAGAAGCAACAAAAATCCCCAGAGGAAAAGACTGACAGATTTAACTATATGGAAGAGCAAAACAAATCTATATGTAACTAAGAGGTAACTAAGAGCAATTTTAGCTGCTATGATCAAGGGTTAATATCTTTATTATTTAAAATGATTGTGTTAATTGAAAAGAAAATATGAAGTTTCCATAAGCTATGAACATAAAATTAATTCAGAGATAGAAAATGCAATCTGTAAATAAGATGTAAAGTGATTGACTTCCCTATAAACCAATTTTCAAAGGATCATTTTAAATAAATGTTCTTTAGAAATCTTTTACTAATATCAGTAACAGTATTCTGAAAATGTTTCCATTGAATATGCCTAGTAGCCTTGTAAAGAGATGAAACCTTCCAGAAAGCAATCCAAATTCATAAAACTGTTTATGCCCTCTGACCTACGAATTCTGCTCTTGGGATACTATCCTGAAGAACTACTCTAGAAGATAAAAAGGCTCATGTGTAAAAGGAAGTCTTTACTGCAGTGTGGCTTATAACAACAAAATCTGAAAGCAACCCAAACCCACAGAGGTGCCTGTTTCCCATCCACTCAATGGGACATTGGTCAATCTTAAAACCACTGACATGAGGAAAGGGCTCCCTTCACAATTCAATGAGAAATAGTATGCATAAGAAGTAAAGCAGGATTTTCAGTAGGTGAAATGCTGCAGGTGTGAAAAAAGATAGAAATGCATCAAAAGTATATGGGATCACTGTTCCCCCTACACACTTATTAAAATCGATTTAAAAACTATAATGGACAGAATGGAAGAAAGACAGCCTCTTCAACAAGTGGTGCTGGCAGAACTTGTTAAGCACCTGCAGAAAACTAAAGTGGGATCCTTCTTTGTCACCCTGCACCAGGATTAACTCCAAATGGATCAAAGACTTCGAAGTAAAAGCCAATACACTGAAAGCTTTACAAGAAGGAATAGGAGATACACTAGGCCTCTTTGGCACAGGTCGAAACTTTCTTAATAAGGACCAAGAAACACAACAAATCAGAGAAAGTCTGGATAAGTGGGATTGCATTAAACTGCAGAGCTTCTGTATGGCAAAGAACATAGCTAGCAAATTAACTAGAAAGCCTACAGAATGGGAGAAGATCTTCACTAACCATACAACAGACAAAGGACTCATATCTAAAATATATCAACAGCTAAAATATTTGAATCACTCCAAAACTAATCTCCAAAGAAACAACCATCCAATTAAAAGATGGGCCAAAGACTTTAAGAGAGTCTTCTCTGAAGAAATAAGAATGGCCTATAGACACATGAAAAAATGCTCGACATCTCTGGCCATAAAAGAAATGCAAATGAAAACAACTCTAAGATTCCATCTCATTGCAGTTAGAATGGCCAGGATCAAGAAACCTAATAACAACAGATGCTGGAGGGGATGTGGCCAGGAGGGATCACTACTACACTCCCGGTGGGAGTGCAAACTCATTCAACCACTATGGAAAGCAGTATGGCAGTTCCTCAAAAGACTAAACATAGAACTCCCTTATGACCCAGCAATTCCACTACTTGGCATTTACCCAATCATCCAGAAACAAGGACATACTAAATTCACTAGCACAACAATGTTCGTTGCAGCACTATTTACCATAGCAAAGATATGGAACCAACCCAGATGCCCCTCAGTTGATGAGTGGTTCAACAAGATGTGGTATTTGTACACAATGGAATTCTATGCTGCTGTCAGAAAGAATATCATCGCCCCATTTGTAAGGAAATGGAAAGACTTAGAAAAAATCATATTAAGTGAAATAAGCCAGACTCAAAGGAACATAGGCTCAATGGTTTCCCTCATTTGTCATAATCAGTAGAAACATTGGGCTCTCCTAGCAGAGATTTACAATAGAACAAAACCTAGATACATAAGGCCATATAGAATGACCCTAAATGAAAGGACCTCTAGGATATAGAAACAAAAGCCAGATAATAGTGATTGTTGTCCTTAATGTACTATGTTATCTCTCATCTCTTTTGCTGTTCCTTGGTTATCTCATATTGTTACAGTATTTCACCTTGTTATCTGATATATTGTATATATGCTTATTTGGCTATTTGAAATCAGATAGGGAAGGGGGTAAACAAGATGAGGGGTCAGGGTGCAGGGAGGGAAATGGGGACCAAGTCATGAGAAAGGGTATCAATGTTTGTGAAGTAATGCACCTTCTATCTGGTGAATATAATGTAACCCCTCTATTAATTACAATAAAAAATATATGAAAAAAAGAAAGCAAGAAAAGAAAATACAAATACTAAAACAAGACTTTTTAAGTATTTTGGTAATTTAACTCCAATAAAGACAATTTTGTTAATTTAAGAAAAATAAAAAAGATGAAAAGCAGAATATCACTGAATATATGAAAATAAAATAAAATATATAAAAAAGAACTGTAATGGAAAAACTGGCCACACCAAATGCTGGTGAGTTCCTGAGGAATGTGAAGTCCCACACCTTGCTGGGTGGATCTTGGTACTGCAAAATGGTAGCATGGTTTTGGAAAACAGTTGGGCATGTCTTTATCAGGCTAAATATACTCATTACCATATGACTTTGCAATCTCACTCTGTCTACACAAGAGAAATGAGAACACACTCTTACCAAAGCCTGGGTGGGAATCCTTTTAGGACCTTTATTTATATTACCTAAAATAAAAGCACCTCAAATATTCATCAACTGGTAAATTGCTAAACAAATATTGGAAGGAATGAACTCTTCACTTATACATACAAATTCCAAATGTACTATTCTAAGTGAAAGAAGCTAAAAATAAAAAAGTGACTTAGCATATTATTCAGTTTAAATAACATTTGAAAAATGCAATGTTATAGGATCAGAGACCAACTTTCCATAAAGAGAGGAGAGAGTTTACTCTAAAGTGGTCCAGTAATACTTTTACATGGCTGGCATTTGAATTCAGGGTCTTGCATTTGCTAGGCAAGTGCTTTGCCACTAGAGTCACATCTGTATTCCTTCATGCATTTGTTATTTTTCAAATCAGATCTTACATTTATGCACAGGCTAGTGTGGACTATAGTTTTCCTGTTTATTTCTCTAAAAGAAAAAGCTGAGATGACAGGCATCAAGCTTTTGCTGATAGAAATGGGAAATTTTTACTCACTTTTTCCCAGGTTGGCCTTAAACCATGATCCTCTTAATATCAACCTCCTAAGTAGCTAGAATTACAGGTATGAGCCACTACCCCAGGCTTACAAAGGGATTTTAAAATTGAATTTTTCTATATCATGATTGTGATATCAGTTACATGTCAAATTTCATAAAATATTTCCACATTTTTTCTTCTCTCTTTGTAAATTATACTTTAACATAGAAGGGAAAAATAATAAGCTCTTCAACCCATAGTGGTGTCCAGTGGATATCATGAGATAGGTGTTGTTCTGGCCACCACTGGTTGCCTATTCTAGTTTATGTGTATAATTTCCAGAGCCTGAGTCAAACTGCCTGACTCTGTTTCTGTTACTTGCAGACACATATTTGTGACTACCTATACTGAAAATTTTAAAGAGATTGTTTTGAGTATCAAGGCTTTAGGTGAAAAGATTGTTTCCCAAGATGTCTTCATAGTCACTTGAACATGGTAGTGTGTCTACATGTTCAAGAAGGGGGAAAAAAATCACAAAGTAGGTGTGATTTATACTCAGTGAATTTTCCTCCTGCAGCTCCTTCTCGAGGGTGCTGTGAAGCTCCTTGACCTACTCTTTGATGTATCTCTGGTGACCGCAGCTCTTAGTGCAATGCCAAGGCAGCTTAATGAAAGCCTGTATGTCCTCCTCCACAGCACAAAGCCTCCGCACCTTCCCTACATGGTAGGGAAGATTACAAATGATCTCATTTGTACATGAATACGTGAAATCTCATTTCTATTTAACTACCAGAATTGAGTTGATGTTGAACACTTGGCAAGGTGACACTGTGAGAACGTTTGATTAAAGTTTAATTATTGTTTTGCAGTTTTCTAATTTTTTTTAAGTTGTAGAAATAGCTTCGCAGTCTCTTGTTAGCCTTATATCACCCAGGCAGAACATTGGACAGGAAGCCTTGCTTTGCAGGCTTAATCAGTGGTCAGTTAAGAAGTCATCTGAGCAGCTTGAGGAGTTCCTTCTAACTCCTAAAATCTCCATTAGTTTATTCATTGTGCCAGTGGTTTGACTGGGTCTACCTCTTTAATTGGAAATCAGACTCTATACCTAGGTCCACACCTCGAAGACCTAAACTGCTGCCATTCCCAGGACCTACTGCTGCATAGCAGTGGCCTGGAAGTGGAATACTCAGGTGTTGACAAAGATTAGAAGAGCTCGATGGACACCGACATGGATTCATTCTCCACTGCTCAACTAATCAGTTGTTTCACAAGCACTTTAGTCCTACTCCATCATATCAGCCAAAAATACCTGTTGTAATGCTTGGGATCAGCCATCCCCCATCCCAATAGCTTGTATTACTGGTTTGCTTTAGAAGGAGGAATGAAAAAGATCTTTGTTCATATATATTTATATGTATTTATATGTAAAACAACAGCTATTGAAAAAGATTATGGCCGAATAGGAGAATAGAGTACATGTCTGCTGCATTCAGGTAATTCTTTCAAGCAATTAGATGACTGTTTCAGTCTAAGTCTCTCCATCTCATTTGGTTCCCCCCTCTAAGAGGTCTGGAGAGATGGTAATGGTTGGCTATGGCATCCAGTGGACAAAAAAGAAGAAATGGCCCAGACAAGATAATGGCTTTAGTTAGAAAGAGAAAGAAGGCTGGGAAGTTCTATGAGTTCCAGGAGATTAGGTCAGATCATAGGTAATGTGGGAGGAATCACCAGAGAGGGCAATGCAAGGACTTGCAGTGGGCATGTGCTGGCACAGAGAATAAGCTGGCTCATTCCGAGACATGGGTGCATATCAGCGGAGTATGAGCTCTATTAGAACTTTCTCTCTATTGGAATTTTGAGGAAAGGGACCATTCATTCTATAATGACCCTGCTTGAAGGAATCAGGGAAAATAACTGGTCTGGTCTCTTGTAGCTATAGATGAATCCCTTCAACCCTACCCAGGGCTTTTGTCATATAGACTTTCGTGGTTCAGGGCCAGTGTGAGTCTACAAGGCCATGTCAGCTTTTATAGTTCCTGATATACCTAGATTCCCATCCCTGTGACCAAATAGCTAAGATAAACAACTTTCAGAGGAGAAGATATTTACTTTGGTCAGTCAATGGTAGCTTGGTTCTATCACATTACGCTTGTGGCAAGGCAGAAATCATAGAAGGAAATCTGTGGTGGAGGATAGCTGCTCCCCTCATGGCAGCCAGGCCAAAAAGGGAGAAAGGAAAGGGCCAGACTTTAATATAGAGTTTCCCCCCAATATACTCTGTTTCTTCCAATTTGGCCTAATACCCTAACATTTTCACTTCAGTCTAATAGAGCCCACATTAGCTTCACCACATTAGCTTGGGATGGAACTCCATTTTTGCTGTAGAGGAACTGAGCCTATTTGTCTCTGTCACTTCCTACTTGGAGTCATGTTGTCCCATTCTAGGTTGTCTACCACTGAATGTAGCCTCCTAGCTCCTTCCCCAGAAGGAGAGGGGGAACAACCATTTGAACTGAGAACTAAAATGTTCACAAAAAATTTGCTCAGGTAACAGATGAAGCTCAGGATATGTTATCCTCCCAAATATCGTACCTTGACATTTGAGAGAGCAGCAGAAGCAGAAGGTTCCTCCAACATTCTCTGGCCCTTCTCTCCTGAAGCAGGCCATGGAAGAGTTTGGCCTTCCTCTAACATTGATTATAAGAATGCCTTCTGAGCCAACAGCCCTGCCTGCTATGTTCCTGTTTGACTATCATTGGTTTGTATGCCATCCTTCTAATCATGCTTTGCACACTGGGTCACTGTTTGTCAAACCTAAGGGTAAAAAGAACTTCCCCCATTTCTTTGGATGTTCATTTGTAAAGGCTTTTTGTCACATAGAACCAAATGACTTTGAAGCTGGAGCTTTACAATTCCCTGCCATATTTTTGTTTCTAGATTAGCATTTGTTATATGAAAGGTTGGCGATTAGTGCCTATTTGTTGAAGGAATGAGTAAAGGAATGGATGGTCATCTCAGGGAAGGGGGTTTGGAAATCTTGATTTAAAATTCATTTAGGGCTTAAGGTTGAGTACTACAGTGTACAGTGTTCGAGATCGAATGTATTTCCCATTTCTGAAGATTGTGGAGGGCCCTGTTTAACCTAATAGAATAAATCTCCAAAGATAGTATAGCAAGTCCTGTGACAAATATTTAAAAGACATGGCTCAGAATGTCCCTCCATTCTTTTTGTTTGTTTGTTTGTTTGTTTTGTGGAGCTTTTTTTGTGTGTGTGGGGAAGGTGGTGATAGGGCTTGAACTCAGAGCCTGGGCATTGTTACAAAGCATTTTTGCTCAAGCAGAGCACTCTATCACTTTGAGCCATAGCACCACTTCCCATTTTCTGGTAGTAAATAGGAGATAAGAGTCTCTCCCTTTCCTGCCCAGGCTGGCTTGGGTTTGAATTGTGATCCTCAGATCTCAGCCTCCTGAGTATTTAGGATTTCAGATGTGAACCACTGGTGCCTGGGTACCCGTTCATTCTTAACACACGAAGGACTGTTGTCCTTGCTTCTCCATGTTGCTGGTCCTGCTCGTGGCTCAATAACTGGGAGATAAAGTGCCTTCTGTCTTCTTTGAAAGGAATCAATAGTAAAAATGAGTATTTGGCTCTCTCCAAAAGGTCAACTTGACACCTGATTTCTCAGGCTATTCTCTTGATCCCCCCTTTCCATTAATGGGGTAGCTTTCTCTTTTCTAGCCGACAACTTTCAAGGAACACATTTGTAATCTGATTCTGAGAACTATGAGATTAAGATGGTGTCTCAGGATTCATTTGATTTGGCCTTTTGAAGGATGAAACAATTCCAGAGCAAAATGCAGTGCATACCTAGGACATGCCTCTATAGCTGCTAATGTAAGTGTGGGTAAAAGAAGCAGCAGGAAGATGTCCCACAAATGGGAGGGTTTTCCTTTCTTGTACACGTGTGGTTTGGTATGTAGCCTGTGGGTCTCTGTGTGTCTAGTGGTGGGTATGCAGAAGCACGAGCAAATAAATGATATCTGTGTGTTTAGATGTTTGATTTACATATGGTCCTCTTGAATGTGTGTCAGCCCATGTATTTCCAGGAGTCTGTAACCATGGAACTCTAAGCAATCACTTAATTTTCCTCAGTTTACTTGTTTTCCTTTGAGAGAAGCAGAGAAGTTCCCCACATCTTAGTTGTGTTACAAACATGTATGTATGTGATGCTGACTCCCACCCATGTCCACACCAAACCCTAAACTCCATCTTGCCAACCCCTTAGCCTTTCAGCACAAGGGTATCTTACTGCGAGGAAACCTAATATGCAAACCCAGAAGTCCCAAGTGCAAGAGGGAGACAATTAGCCTGCTTGGCAGGGGGGCGGGGGAGGGGGGAGTTACAAAGGGAAGGGTGAGATCTTAGGATTTGGAAAACATCTGGCCCCCTTAGACTAGCACCCCACCCCCATCCTGTACCTTGCAGAGCTGCAGGGAGGAGGTGGATTATCTCCCCCCTTTAATGAATAGGATGGGCCGTGGGTGCCTGGCAGGCCCCATCTGTCTGCTGCCCCAACTCAATTTGATTCCCATTCACCGGCCTTTGTTTGCCCTCTTTTTTATTTTTTGATCAGCAATCTTATGGGGGGTGGGGCCACAAAGGCTTAATGTTCTCCACAGCTTAGCAGATCTGAGACCCCTTTGCTGCTCCCCCCCATACCCCTCCCCACGGCAGCTAGGCCATGCTTCTAGAGATGAGTGTCCTCTGTAGTGCAAAGCTGGCCAGAGGTCTTTAGCGGCCCTTGTTGTCTGTCATAGGGCATGGATAGCTGCCCCCAGGTGTGGGTGAGGTTTGGGGGGATTAATATCTCCTTCTACCCCTGTGAGGTCCCTCTACTGAGAGGAGAAGGTGAAGGAGGCTATACTAGAGCCTCAGGGGCTTCCTGAGTAGATGAGAATATAGCCCAAAAGCGACATCTCTGTAGGCCAATTTCATCCCCCCTTTAATAAAAAAGATAATGGAAAAGCCCCAATTAAAAATTTTATCTATAATCATACAGCTGTAGCCCTAAGAACATTTTGAAATTTGCCTAGAACCTTGGTCTTCAGTTTTATTTTATTTGCCTTGTTAGTCTAGCAAGTGCCATTCTGTATTAAAAGGGAACCTAGGGGGCTTGATGAGGACTCACCAGTCCATTTTACAGATGGCATAAACAGAGAAGAACAATCCCAGGCTTCTGGGCCAGTAGTCCAGAGCTGATCACTGCAGCTGAGGTCTGAAGGAGCTTGAGAGGATGGAGCAGCCATTCTCTAGGCAGTGTGCCAAGGTTAAAGGTTCTGGTACAGGCTCAAAGGAAATAAAGAGCTCCCAGCATCCTCAGGTCAGATGCAAAATCAGACAACAGTAGTAACTTTAGTCCAGAAGCATCTTCTGTGCAAGCAGATACGTTAGAGGTGGAAAGTCATGCTTTTAAGATCCTCTTGGTCAAAATGCAGTGTACTCACAATCTGACTTGTTGAATTTGTACAACCTCTTAAAATAAAATAATATACATGATCCTCCTGATTTGATCTGCAAGGCTGTAGGGCCTGGCATTGTGAGCAAGACCTTTTGTTTTTACTTCATACAGAACACTACAAAAGACTGCATCTTACTTGGTTTGCAACTGTACGTAAATCATAGTTGCTGACCTCAAGGCTACATGATTCTCCATTTACCCCCTAGCAGTCTTGTCTTTAAGAAGTTCAGGTCCTAAAAGCAATGGGAGAGCATCTCAGTGACTAGGAGAGAGAAACTGGGAAGTGTTGGGGCATAATAGAGGTAAATGACTGAGCTGTAGCAAGAGAAGAGATTGTTTCCCACCCATAGTGTCTAGGAAGCTTGAGGAAGAAGGTGGCCTCTGTGCCTGGGCATAGGTGAAGACATGGGGTCTTGGGGAAGGAAACTAGGGCAGATGTTTGCAAAGAGGTAAGTCATGGCAGAAGCCAAAACTGGGTAAAGTTCATGGTGTACACAATAGCTGGAAACAGATTCACAAGGGACATCTGACCTGGACCAGAGGACAACTCCACGAGCAGCAGAGGTACCCCATCCCAGGCCAGGGGCCATTAGGATGAGGGAGATGGGGAGGGCTATGCAAGGAAAAGTGCCTGTGTACAGGACAGTGGTGAGGAGAGGAGAGTGTTTCTCCCCAGTGACTTTGGGATGGGTGGGTGTATAGGATGCTTGTGACTGATCATTATACAAATGCACTTGAAGGCATTATCCCATTCTTAGGTGCTTTGGTCATTCTGAAGTTTTGCAAGTGATGGATGCTTCAGTCAAGTAGAGCCCTTGAAGTGCTTGTAAATGAAAAACACCCTCCCGTGTGCAAACAGTCTTCCCACCAAGTGTTTCCTGAGTGTCCTCTGAGCTGCCTGTACTCAGAGGAGGCATGAAAGGATCTTCACACCGCCGAGTAACAAGGCTCCATGACAGTGACAACAGGAAATGTGATGAGACAAAGAATGATCAGGCACCAAACCTGCTGTAGGAGCCAAGCACGTGGGATGGAATCATGAGAAAACACAGAACTCTAGGTGGATGGGTTAGCTGGTAAGTGGTGATGGACACACTAGGATTTCATTAATTCGTAAAAGGTATATCGTAATCAGATCAGTGGGCAAACACTAGTAGGCTATTATTTATTTGTATTTACCAGCTTGTATTTTCATTTTCTGAAATGAAAATGAGCTACAGGAAAGCACAGAGAACAATATAACTTAGGTGGCCTAGCCACTATCCAGAACTGGTAGTTATTAATATAATTTTTTTGTCGATTGTGGGACTTGAACTCTGGGCCTGGGCACTGTCCCTGAGCTCTTCAGCTCAAGGCTACTGCCCTACCCCTTGAGCCACAGTGCCACTTCTGGTTTTCTGGTGGATAATTTTGAGCATATCTGCTGCTGTTCTTTTACTCTTTGTTATCCAGGATTTTTATATCACAGAGATAGGAAGTCCTGCAGATGGCTGCCCTGCTTTCGTTTTCTTTCTTTCCAAAGCCTAGAAGAGGAGATGAGGTGAGCACAGGGGCTTCATGCAAAGCCCTGGCTGACTGGCTCCGAGGAGGAGGATAAATGACTTGGGCTGCTGCGCCACCAGTGTTACACAACATGTCTGTGTTGGCTTGAGACCTCGGTGATCCCGCTCTAATTGAAATCACTTTCCCTGACCTCCTCCATAAGCTGGGAGCTTGGAGTCTCTCTGCCAGCCTAGGACTGCAGAGGTTGGAGGAAATCCTGGCTGGGAACGGGAGCTGGTGACGCTACATCCATCTCTTAGGCTGCCTGCAACAGAGCCAGGATGAAGCTGGGTCTGGCATCCTGGCAAGGTAGATCCCTTCTACCCCAGGGTGGAAGGGAGGCTGGCAGTGGGGCTGGTGCTATCAGCTGGGGCCTTGGTGAACACTTGGCAGCAGAGGCTGTTGATTGGCACTATAATTTGGGGTGCTACTGTGCAATTGGAGGGGATAAGCCTTGGCCCCGTCCTGTCATGGGTGGAAGGGCCCTGCAGTCTGATGAGTCCAGCAGTGTACATACAACTATTTGCACTTAGACTTTTCCACACAGGCATCCAACTGTTTTTGCTTTGTTGTAATATTCTCTGGTGTTCTTAAGAAAACAACTATTGTGTCGATCAAGGGAAATTGATTTTCCAGTTCACCTCATCAGGAGTGATTTACCATTTAGGCATATCTCAACATCTGAAAGATGCTTCATCTGAGTATCTGTCCATCCATATTCCTGTGTATAATACACATAGACATACAGATACAAAGAAGCCTGTGTGTGCACATGCATATTTACTATATATATATGCTTTTTAATTGTTATTTATATCAGGGATGAGCTGGGCATAATGGCACAGGCCTTTAATTCTAGCACTCACGGGGCTGCGACAGGAGGGTTTGGAGTTTGAGGCCAGCTTGGGCTACACAGTGAAATCTCTAAACAAGAGGATATTTTTAAAAATGCTTTAAGCCAGAAACCATGGCTTATGTCTATGATCCTAGTTACTTAGGAGGCTGAGATCTGAAGATTGAGGTTCAAAGTCGGCCCAGGTAGGAAAGTCTTGAGACTGATCTCCAATTATCAACCACCAAAACAAATGCTCAAAATGGAGCTATGGCTCAAGTAGTAGAGTGCTAGCCTTGTGCAAAAAAGCTTGGAGACAGTGCCCAGGCCCCGAGTCAAGCCCAGTATGAGCATATGCACATGCACGCATGCATACACACACACACACACACACACACACACACACACACACACACACACACACACTCACACACCTCGTAAAGTAAATCCCAGTTAAAAAACAAACAACAAAATCAGGTTTTTTGCCTTAGGCCAAGGATGTTCACATCCACCTTTTTGGAAACTGCATAAATTTGGAAAGAAAATGAACTCTTATCCCTAAATAGTTGAATTAGTTATAAAACATTTTCTTTTCTCTTTTTTTGATTATCAAAATTATCTTTAAGCAGCTGTACAAAGGAGTTGCCATTTAACGAACGGTTTTATGACTACAATATATCCTGATTAATGACACCCTAAATATATTTACTGTGAAATATTGCCCAGCTCTTAAAAAAGATGGCATTGGGTAGCATGTCACATGAACTTGGAACTATTGTCCTGACTTACTTTTGCATGAAGAAAGTAAAATATAGGAAGGTTTATCTGTGACCCATTTTTGTGATGGTATCATCCAGGAAGTACACATATAGTCATATATGTAAATCACTACATAAGCATAAAGAATATTATGGAAAACATTCAAAACAGACACCAGTGAACAGAGATGAATGATGAAGATGTATGCATATGTGTGTAAAGCATTAAAGATTGATAAAGCAATCTTAAAAATTCATATAAAATGTAAGAGCAAATAATGATTAAGACATTGACAGAACACTGATATATATGGACCTGCATGGGGCCATCTTGTGCTGTCAAATATCAAAGCTTACAACTTTGGAAACTATAGTGGATGCATGTATATTGGTTTTATAGTAATTCCACTGAGCTATATATGTACAATTTGCACACTTTCCTGTATTATGTTATACTTAAAAAGTAAAACAATGGTAATTACCTCCTATAACGAAATTTTAAGTAACTTTTATATAGGGGTCTCTACAAAAAAAAAAAAAACATTTCAGTGGGATGCAAGGACAGAAACCATTTGGACCATAGAAGGACAGCCTAGAAAGGCCACATAGAATATTTAAACATTTTTCTGGATAGGAAAGCAGAAAGGTCAAGTGACAGCTAGAGAGGAATAGGAGGTTAATGTAATCATTTTGTGTACATATATAAATGTTTATATATGTGGATGCATGCATACACATATACACAGAAAGAAAGAAAGGAAAAAAGAAAGAAAGATAAGAGAAATGCTTGTGTTGAGCAGGGAACTATTATACCTAATTCAGTTGGTTAAAAAGGTCAGATAAGTTTTTTTTCTGTCAATGTCTGTCCATTCATCTTCCTATCTGTCCATCCGTCCATCCATCTGTTCATCTACCAATTTCATTGTGTTCTCTAGGCTTTTATTTTCCTAGGCATGCATTGGGCACTAGAACAACAGCCTAATTATTTGATATTTGCATATTGGCTAATTCAGTGAGAACATTTACTCAACAAGTGCTTGTTGAGCATCAACTAGTTTGAACCCTTTGCTAAGGGAGAACTATGGATGCAAAAGGAATTCCATCTGCTTGAAAGAAGCTCAGAGTCTGGATGGGCAGACTCTTCAATGTCAAATTAAAAAAGCAGAGTGCCATCATAGTTCAGAAGGCAGGAACTCTGAAGAGGGAGCTTGGAGAAAACAAACCAACAAACCAACAAACCTTTGGGTACACAAGGCCATCACTGACAAGAAAGTAAAACTGAAGTCAGATCTGATCATCTCAGCTCTCATCTTCAGAGAGGGGGAAAAAGATCTAAACTTGAAGAAATAGTGCCAGTATTAGAGTGCAGTCATAAACATAAAACATTAACATGTAATTCCCTTATGCTTTTGAAAAATTACTTCATAAACGCAAAGTAAAATATTTTTCCTTTTTTATTACCTGACAATTACATATTAAGAATTTCTTTTTATGTTTAAAAACATATGCAAGCCGGGGAAGGCAGACGCCAAAATGTAATTGCTTTCCTTCTATAAGAATCAGATGTCATTTTCTTCCAACTCAACTCTGAAAAGAGATAGGAAAAAGCAAATTGTTGTATACATTAAATTTGGAAACATCTGATAGCTTTCCTCAATTAAACTATTTAAATGGAAAAAGATTGCTGTACAGCACTATCATATCCCACTGAATAAAGGCTCAGCTGAGGCAAATTGACAGTGGCAGGTACCAAATGCCTTGGCAATAATGAGATTGGACAACCCAGTGGAGGTCATTGGTAATTGTTATTATATGCAATATCACACTGTCAGAAACAGAAAAAAACAACAACTTGCTAGTAAGAAGAGCCACTGCTGAGGACCCACTGAGTTGAAAGCAGCCACCTCACTAGAATGACCTGAACAGTGTCAGGAGGAGCAGAACCTTGCAGCCTTCTGTGTACATTCTCTGTGTGGGGGGAATCAATCACAGAACATCCCACCACTGGAGGTCTGCTTAACCGACTCCCATGAAGGCTCTCAGGGGTCAGTCTAGAAGCATAGGGTGGGAGAGAGGAGAGGTAGGACAGAAGTGGGACCCTGAGTAGGGGAATAGCAGAGAGAGTAAGGCAAGCTATGCTTTTTCTTAGAGCTCTGGTCTTACTCTACTGCTGGGATTTGAACTCAGGCCTGAGCATTGTCCCTTAGCTTTTATACTCAGGGCTAGTGCTCTCCTACTTGAGACACATCTCTACTTCCAGCTTTTTGGTCGTTAATAAGAGAGAAATGTGTCATGGACTTTCTTGCCCAGGCTAACTTTGGACCTCAAGTCTCAGATTTCAGCATGAGTCAGCAGTACCTGGTCTTGACTCAAGGATCATTTTTTCCAGCTACTGCCTTTCCAGATGTGGAGTAGGAGAAAACACTTTCAAGGTTCCATTTGAAGGTACTAAGTTTATGAAAGAAGGGGAAGGAGCTGCCTTGGGCTGCCTAGCCTAGCAAGTCTGCCTGCCTGCCTGCCTATCTATAACCTCTTGGCGCTGAGCCTTGCTCAGGAAGAGTCCACACTAGGACCTGCACCTGAGGGTAAGAACTGCACCTGGTACAGGACTCTTAGAGGAGGCTGGTTGGTTTAGAGCTACTTAGGCCTAAAGATATCTCCATAGTAATGGATCTGTCTGATCCTGTTTGATGCTCATTCACTGTCTAATCTTAGGACCAAACACAAAAGCGTGGCCCAACAGCCCTCCTGCCACACAGCCATATAGCCAGTCACTAGGAAGCAGAGTACAAACAAGTGCACTAGTGAGCTTGGTGGGGTGGGGGGTTGTGGATCTGGTGAATTTGAGTGACAGTAGGGAGGTGTGTCTGCCTGGCTGGGACCAGTTCTCATGTCAGGAAATGGGGGCAGTGGAGGTAAATGCAGGCTTAGAAGCTTGAAAGCCCAAGCCAGGCGTTTGGATTAGTGGTAGAGTTCTTGCCTAGCATGCATAAAGACCCAGGATCGATTCCTCAGTATCACATACATAGGAAAAAGTCAGAAATGGTGCTTAGGCTCAAGTGGTAGAGCTCTAACCTTGAGAAAGTCCAAGGACAGTGCTCAGGCCTTGAGCTCAAGCCCAAGACTGGCAAAAAAAAAAAAAAAAAAAAAAAAAAAAAAGAAGCCATTCTGCCACTTGAGCTACACTTCTGGTTTTCTAGTGGTTAATTGGAGATAAAGAGTCTCACAGCCAGGCAGCCAGGCACAGTGGCTCACGCCTGTAATCCTAACTACTCAGGAGCCTGAGATCTGAGGATTGAGGTTCAAAGCCAGCCTGGGTACTAAAGACTGCCAAACTCTTATCTTCAATTAACCACCAGAAAACCAGAAGTAGTGTTGTGGTTCAAGGGGTAGGGAAGTAGCCTTGAGCCGAGGAGCTCAGGTACAGTGATGCCCAGGCCCAGAGTTCAAGTCCCATGACTGACAAAAAAAATCCCACGGACTTTAGTGCCCAGGCTGGCTTTGAATCATGATCCTGAGATCTCAGTATCCTGCCTGAGTTGCTAGGATTACAGGCGTGAGCCACCAGAGCCCAGCAATTCTCTTATTCTGTAGATTGTCTTTTTAGCTTATTATGTATGTTCTTTATCATGCAGGAACCTTTTAATTTGATGAGGTCTCATTTATCAAGTCTTCTTTAATTTGCTGTGCTTCTAGATCTTTCCTCAGAAAGTGTCTACCTGTGCCCAAGAGCCCTAACGTTTCCCCTACTCTTTCCTGTAATCATTTCATGGTTTTAAGTCTTATATTGAGTCTTTAATCCATTCTTAATTGATCCTGGTGCAAGGTGATAAATAAAAAACAACATTGAGATAATATACTACTCCAGTTAGTATGGCCGCTCACTATCATGGAAACCAAGAACAGATGCTGGCAAAGATTCAGCCAGAAGGGAGACTTTACTGTTGGTGGGGATGTAAAGTTGTTCAACCACTCTGGAAAGCAGTGGAGAGGGTCCTCAAAAAGTTAAACATAGAACTACCCTATGCTCCAGCAGTTCTACTCCTGAGCATTTACCTAAAACTGTAAACTAGGTTACAGTATGACCACTAACATAACCATGTCCATTGCAGAACTAGTCACCATAGAAAAGAATGAATCAGCCCAGATGCCCCTCAGTGGATAAATGGATCAGGGAAATGTGGTATGTACACACACCATTGTGTGCCAATCCTGGGCTTGAGCTCAGGGCCTGAGCACTGTCCTTGGACTTTCTCAAGGCTTAGCACTCTACCACTTGAGCCTCAGCACTACTTCCAGCTTTTTTCTATGTATGTGGTACCGAGGAATCGAACCCGGGTCTTCGTGCATGCTAGGCAAGCACTCTACCACTAGGCCAAACTCCTGGCCCACAATGGATTTTTTACTCATCTATTCGAAAGAAGGATATCACACTGTTTGTAAAGAAAGAAATGTGAAGATTGGGAAAAAATTATGTCAAGTAAAGTAAGTCAGGCCCAGAGAGCCAAAGGATTCATGTTTTTCCTTATATGTGGAAAGCAAAGCAAGTAAGTTATTTAACAGGTCAATGTTGGAGCAATTGCCTTGTTTGACCTTTCAAATGGAAAGTGCAAGACAATGCAGTGCCCAGTTGGCCTCCTGTGATTAGCTAATTTTCTTTTAAATTAGAGACATAGGAAATGAGTTTGAATTTTGTTTCAGTTTACTTATATAAGAACCAGGGGTGTTAGAGCCGCCTCAGTCTAATAGCCTTTCACTTAATTTTTTTTTTGCCAGTCCTGGGGCTTGAATTCAGCACTGTCCTTGGGCTTTCTCAAGGCTAGAGCTCTACCACTTGAGCCTCAACACCACTTTGGTTTTTTCTATGTATGTGGTATCAAGGAATCCAACCTGGGTCTTCATGCATGCTAGGCAAGCACTGTATCACTAGGCCCCTCATTTAATTATTTTAACACAGGCAACCAGCTTCCTATTCTGCATTTGACCCCAAATCCCACACAATTTCTAGTTGTAGCTGGAACTAATAATAATAGCAACAAGTCCTAGAAAACCTTTTATGAGCCAGACACCATGCATAGTCACACATGCATAATACACTTCATACGTATTAAGTTACTTAATGCTTACAAATAGCTTTTATTGTCTCTTACTTTGCAGGTGGGGAAACAAAAGGCACAAGAAAGCTCCTGTTGATCTTCTCTGGTAAGTGCGCTACAGTGTCTTGCTGTTGTTTTGTTTTTGCATGCAATATGATGTGTTAGCAATGCAGCTTGATCACAGGAGAAGAAACTGGTACTATTCATTAGAGTACAATATGATCTACTTCTGTTCATGCCTCATTTCTTTTCTTTAAGTGGCAAACAATGTATTTTTTGTTTCCCCAGTACATCCCTTAATATGAACGATAGAAGGTGAATGGGGAACTACAGATTCTAAGGGGAGTGAGGTGGTGAGTGCTATTTGGAGAGGATCTATTGACCATTGAGAAGAGGTAGGAACAGGACCCGCATTACTCTGACGTGTGACCACAGTGTGAACCCTGGGGCTCCCCTTTGTTTTCCAGGTATACCTTGGTCTGAGGTCTTAGTCTGGGTTCCTCTATAATTTCCTGTTTCTTGATTTTGCACTGTTTCCTGCCTGGGGAAAAAGAAAAAAGGCCTCTGGTGGAATTCCAAAATGGAAGAGGCAATGGGTGACTGTGAGGCCGCTGGAAACCATTTTTTATGCTAGTGTAATTTTTGACTCACCTAACTAAAGAAGGCAGCTGAGTGAGGGCCCCCACCCAACTAGCCAAGGCATCAGAAACCCCTCGACAACTACAATTAACCTTGGCCCCAAGGATAAGGAAGTAGGCTAGTGCGGAATTTCCCACAGCCTTCGGCGAACAAAGTGCCCAAGCCAGTGTTGCAGGTCCAGCCCCCGCTGTTCCTCTCTGCTCTCCTTGGTCTCCTCACCGGAAGAGCTTCAGAGCAATGCTGTTCCAGGGTAAGGCTTACCCTGTGATTCTTTTTTCCTAAGAAACAACATTAAATTGATACATTTAATTAAGCCTTTGCTCCTCCTTCCTTCCCACTTATATATTTATATTCCACCTCATTCCTAAAAGGACAAGAATGTCCCTTATTCCAAAAGATGTCCCTCAGAATACCTTAGGATGAAACCACCCAGGAGACCTTAGGATGCATCAACATCATGGATAGCAAATTCCCTTTTTGTACATGCCAGTCATGGAGAAGGATTCTGAGAATAAAGGATGAATCTGACAAAAATATCTGTCCTTAGGGAACAACACTGGTCCAGGCAGGATAAAAGCAGGAATAGACACCCTATACAACCAACTGTAATTTGATGTGGTAGAAACTAAGCAGTGTGTGTCTTATCAATCAGGATACTTTGGGTTGCAAGCAACAGAGAATTCAACTCAAAATAGGGATTTGTAATCTCTCCTAACAGCAAGTCCTAGGGCAAGCACTTTCTAGCCTGTTTGCATCTCTGCTGCTATGTTCCAGGAGTTTATCTTCAGGCTGGTAGCAAGCTGGCTGAGGCAGATCCAAACCTCACTGACCGATAGTATGCAGGGAAGAAGCAAGACATCACTGCCTGATGGGTTGTTCATGTGCATTGGTGTGGGATCCCCCAACCAGCTCCGAACCAAGGGCAATTACTACAGCAAACAAACATCACGTTTCATCTCATATGTTAAGTCTCAATCTGGAAAAGAAGAAAAGCATGCATGCCAACAGGAGCTATTGGAGGATGGGATCAGCAGCATTAGAAATGCAAAAGGAGAAGGTATTAAAGTATATTATAAACATGCATAACGATAACCCACTGAAACTGGAAGGAAAAAAGAAGGGAAGAGAACAAAAAAGAGTACTAGATGGGGTGACCATGATCAAAGCACATGATATACAGATATGGAAATATCACAGACGTCCCATGTACAATTAAAATGCTTTAACAATCGACTACATTTTCCATCACTATGCAAACCCTAAGTGCTTATTTATTAAATTATATCTATATGTGGAGTATCAAAATTCGAAGGCATTGTGCAATCAACATACACAGGGCCAATATACAAGACAGGTTTTTTTTGTTGTTGTTGTTGTTTGTTTTTTGCCAGTCCTGGGGCTTGAGCTCAGGGCCTGAGCACTATCCTTGGACTTTCTCAAGGCTAGAGCCCTACCACTTGAGCCTCAGCACCACATCTGGCTTTTTTCTATGTATGCGGTACCGAGGAATCAAACCCCAGTCTTCGTGCATGCTAGGCAAGCACTCTACCACTAGGCTAAACTCCTGACCCAGATTCTTTTCTTTCTTATTCTGTCTGAGTTGTGTGAATGTAGTAAGTTGCAAACATTTGACACTTTATCCTTAAATATTTCACTCAGAATTTCCTAAGAGTAATAATAAAGGGATTAAATGTATTCTACTACTTAATCATGATATTGTCATCATGCCTAAAATAAGTGACAAGAATTTCCTATGATCATCTTAGAATCATTTGATACAATTAAAGGTTTGCTGATATTAAATAAAATAAACAGGAAAGTTTATGGCTTTGTTTGTAACCTCATGAAATACAGCATGCATGTATGTATGGTACGTGTGTATTTATGCATGTATATGTTAGCATCTGTAAGTAAAGTTAAATGTGCATGTCTTGTGTGAGTATGTATACTATATGGGTATGTATGATGTGTGTGCATGCCTGTGTTGGGAAGGATGATGCTAGGGATTGATATCTGAGTGAAAATGAATCAAAATGTGCAAGCAAGTAGATGCGTCAAGTTTTTCTCTGCAAAGCATTTGAAGATATAAGAGTTAAACTCCAGAAACTGTTGAGTGGAACCAATCTTGGCTAAGGAGGCTGAAGATACTAATGGTTTTGTTCCGCTGATAGATTGATTCAGGTGTCCCTCTCCCACATCATCTTGGCAGTGTTCCGCTGAAAGGGAGCAAGCACAAAAGTCCCTTCTCTTCTCTAAAGGGTCAGCATTATCTTCCATTTTCCTCGCCAGGCCTGCAGCTGACGCACAAAGAAAGGTGTAATTACAATGTGACGTGCTGCTCATCACCAGGGCCTGGAAATTCTGAACAGCTCACTCGGCTCAGAATACATTTCAATTTGGGGCTGTGAATTTTACATTGAAATGAGCTTTTTCTTTAAAAACCCTAGAGAAAACAGCCTGTGCACAGGAGCATTAACAAATGGCTTTGTAAATCTAGGCTAAAGCGAACATTCAATTTGAGGAGGTCAAATCAGCCTTCAACCCCGAAGCCCAGAGCATGGGCTTTGCGAGGCTGTGTTGGCTTTGGGTAAAGGTAGCCATGGATTTGGCTCTCTGATAGACACTACAGCCCACCCTAAGCCTCTTTCTGTGCTGACTCCCTCTCTTTTCTAAATTCCCAGACGCTTAGGGTCCTTAGGGGTAAGGGCTGGAATCTGCTTAGACTGACCCGCTCCAGTGACTGGCCTTGATCGGCCACGGTTCCCTGGGAGAAGAGTCCCCCAGGGGCAGAGCTCCACAAGTCCTTTATGTCATGAGCATCTGAATGAACCCTTCCACTTTACACAGGAGAACACTGAAGTTCAGTGGTTGGCCCCCAAGTCCCCTAGTGATCATCATAATTATACAGTTATGGAGCAGCAGTCATCTCTCAAGCAACATGCTGAGTGCCTTGCCCTTTCCCATGTAAGGGTCCTGGACAGTCCTCTTTGATAAGACCACTCGTACCCCTTCCCACCTGATAGATGTGGAAACGGATGCAGATAGGTTTAGCAAACACATGGTTGCCAAGCCATGCAACTGGAGTCTCATTTGAGACATTTCATTATAACCACCTGATTGCATTGCTGGACCACAGACCCGCCCACTCCCGTTCATGCCTGAGCTGCCCTGGCCTTTGTGGCCCCCATGAGTCACAGATGGTTTTTCCACAGTCTAAGGCTGATTACCATCCGAATCCTTCCAGCCTGAAGACCCTATCTATGCCTATGTCCAGACCTTGAGCTGAGGTAAGTCTCCAGAGCCAAGCTGAATCCTAAACCTTGGTTTAGGTGTGTTCTGGAATCTAACTTAATATGGTTTGGTTCTGTCCATTTTGGTTTGAAGTCTGACCCAAGATAACTCGTGCTGCTTTCTCAGTATTTCTCAGCCATCCACACCATCATGCTCACCCTATACTAATGTTCCGAGAAGTGGAACTCAGAGCCACAGTATGCAGATGTCAAACACTTGTCTTCCCTTTCTTCAGACACTCCTCTACAGGGAGAAGCATGCAGGTCTCAGCTGCTCAAAAAGAGCTGCCGTAGACCCGCTGCTCAAGGTCAAGCTGGCCAGCCTTGCCCCTGCCAAGTGGCCAAACCAGACAGCATCACTGGCTCCTGGGGCATCCCTGGATGGAGGCACCACAGCCTTTGGGTGGTAGGGTACCCCCCCCCTCTTGCCTCCACCTTGAGCGAAGCTTCTCTAGAACAATGGAGATCAATTGGCCCCAAATGAGCACAGGGAGCTGCTGTAAACTCAACCTCCAGAGCCTTTGCCACAGAGCTGGGGGTGGCTTGGGGATCTGGATTAAAATGATACATTTTCAATTTGGTCTTAAATGAATTCACCAAATCGGCATCTTTGATGTCAGGTGGAAGTGAATTCCACAAATCTCAATTTATTTTATGGGGCAGTGGTATTGATTTTTTTTTTATCGTCTGTTTCTCTTTCTTCTCCCCTCCTAGCTGCCAACACTCTTCCACCTGGATTGAATTGTTTGATTTAAGAGCAGCAGTTCCCAAAGAGAAAGGAGGCCTCTTCCTTCATTCCACACCTCTCCATACCCCTGCACCCAGTACACGCATGTCCCTTCAACTGCAAATTTTAGGAGCCGCAGGATGGGGCAAGCCTTGGTTAGGCTTTCTAGAGACAGGTGAGTTGCCTGTATGCCTGCCCTCTTTCCAGTCCTGCATAATATAGGTGTACCTGGACTCTTAGCCAGCATTGTTACTATGTACAGTCTGCTACAGTGTCCTGGCTCTATATCCTGTCATTAGCCTTGTTAAGGCCTTGTGATAGCTGGGCTTGGCCGTTGCTACATGTACATACTCCAGCCTGTCTGACCTGCAATATATCCATCTCGTCTTCTATTATCTGCTATGTCTTCAGTTCTGGGTGGCTATATGGGACTCAGTACCTACTTATTGCCCCAAGAAGGCGTACCTGGAGCTCCCTTGAAAGCCAGTTAGGTCTGGACTTGTATGACATTCTTTGGGGATGTTGAACCCTTGCACAAGACTCGAAATCACTGCAGCCTGCACATCCAAACATACAGCATCTTGAGCAGAATGGTCATGTCCCTTGCTCTTACACCCCACCTCGTGTGCTTCTCCCAAGGGACTTGTTTGTTTTGAGTGATGGCTCTATCATGGCTCAGAAGCTCAGAGAAAACTCCATGGTTTCCTTCCTCTCTCTCATGCCTGAATTTAGTCCATCAGCAAAACTTACAGTTCCAACTTGTGGTAGACAGACTTATGATCTTAAAGCTCTCCATATCCTCATCTCCAGGAGCCTGTGGATATGCTACCATATGTGGAAAAGACATGATTGTGACAAGGGCTTAAAATTTGGAAGTGGGAAGGCTAGCCCAGATTCACTGGCAGGCAGAGGATGGTACAAGTGGCAGGTGAGTTTAATGCCCACTAGTGGCTTATGAGCAAGACTAGAGAGAAGCTTCTAAAAGGTGGAAAAGTTAAGGAAGGACATGAATTCTTCCTCTGAGCTTCCAAAAGTAACATGGCATTTCCTGAATCTTGATTTTTACCCAGTAAGACCTGTTTGGATTTCAACCCACAGGACTGCACAGTGACAAATTTGTGTTGGTTTTTTTTTTTTTTTTGCCAGTCATGGGCTTGAGCTCAGGGTCTGAGCACAGTCCTTGGACTTTCTCAAGGCTAGAGCTCTACCACTTGAGCCTCAGCACCATTTCTGGCTTTTTTCTATGTATGTGGTACCAAGGTCTTCGTGCATGATAGGCAAGCACTCTACCACTAGGCCAAACTCCTGGCCCCAAATTTGTGTTGTTTATAAGCACCAAATTTGTGACAACTTCTTACTACAGCAATAAAAAAAAAATCAGAAGTCCAGAGAAATATCCTGAAAAATGACCTCTCTTTCCTCTCTGTTCCTTTCCCTGGAGAACTTTCTCACTGGCAACCACTTCCTCCACTCTCTACCCCTTTCTACCCCTTCTCCCCACCCACTGCAATCAACTGTTCACCAGGAACTCACGTGCCCTTCTTGTTTCACTTTTGATCTTAACGTAATTTTGAGCATGTAACAAGGCTCCAGGGAGAATACCAATAACTCAAATGCCTTTCCCCCTATGTTCATGCACTGCTAACATTTTGCCCACGTGCCCCGCCAGCCTCTCTGGGACCACGTTGTGTCTTGATCCAACCTCCAGGGGACTACCAGTGCCTTCTGCACCTCTTACCCTAGTATCTTGCCTCACATTTACTGTAACCCAATAAATTTCCTCCTTTCTCCAACACCTGCCCCGCCCCTGCCCCCAGCTCCAGGCTGATCTCTGGCCATTTTCATCTGCATGAGAAGTATCATCCCTTTCTCATCAGACAGGCCTCACACAGCTCTATGCCATCATTCCATAGCTCCTCTCACAGCTGTTCATCTAGGACAGCGCCCAACTAAGATGCTGGCATTCCAGTTACTCCTTCCTACTTTCCTCACTGCATTTATGATCTGATGGTTGATGCATCCATTCATTCCATTAAATAGATACAATTTTTATTTTCATGTAAATATAAATGATCCTATGTACCAGATTTTTTTTCACTCATTAATGAATAAGAAAATTATTTCAACGACACATACACACACAACCAAAAATGCTGAGAGAAAATGGCTAAAGCCGCCAAATTAATTAACAATGCTCTATAAAGCAAAGACAATGCAAGGAAGAAATATTCTTTCACCTTTCAACCTTCCCTTTTCAGGGCTGACACAGGCCACATGACACGCTGGTGCTTGGGGGTGGGGGATCTTGTTCACGAGCAGGGGCTCCTTTATGGGGAGGGCTATGCCTTTCCTCTTGCCCAACACCTTAACACCAAAATGGAGCTCTGCAATGATTGAGCACACTGATGGAGATTTGAGGTACCTACTTTCTCCAGCTCCATGCTCTACTTTCAGGTTTTTCTAAATGCTATTAACCTTCACAGGTTAATAGGGTGAGCACACGCAGATAGCGTCACCCCATTTGATGAATGATGAAACCAAAGCAAAGGTAGGTTAAGTGGCTTGCTCCAGGTCACCTGGGTAATTAATGGCAGGACAGCTCCTCTGATCTCTAGCCCTGTGCCTTTTCCTGGAGACCACAGAGGGCTGGCCCTCATTTCTCCCCTCGGGAACTGAGGAGCCCAACCTGACATTATGGGCACAGAGCTTTCAGCACACAAACAGAGGGCAGGAAACTGTGTGGTTAGGTGAACTCTGGGTATGTGTGTGTCTAATAGCTTTCCATTTCCTTTTCTTCCATTCACAGAGTCATTCATTCACCTAGGCAGACACGCTTCACCATGCATTCACTGAGCGCCTCCCACATCCTTGGCTTTCTGCTTGGCGTAGAGAGAAGGCTGAGGAAGGAGGTGGAAACCTGTTCTCCCATTTCAGAGACTTTCCTACCACATCGGAGGTAATGGGGCTGGAGATGGCATTCCTGGCAGGTAGGGCACTGAAATCTCTGAGATAAAATAGACTTAGCACAAAGTTAGGCCCAGCCACAAATTGTTTAATGAAACTTTGTATAGCTCTCGAATTGGAATTGATGCTTTCCATACTTCTAGCTCATGGTTCCTATTCTCATCCTCCCTATTGAGAAGACTGTCTCATGTTGAGGGCTGGGGCCCAGGTTGAGTTGCTCTATCTACAGACCTTAAAGGCGACCAGGCCATAGGGAAGTGTTCTGACCCAGACCTGGCCAATCAGGGACCTTTCTGGGGATTTGAAATCTATTTATGAGATCGAAATTCTCTCATTTTTAGGAGTTGAGAGTGAGCAGGGGCTGACTGCAGCCACATCCCTGCCACTTGCACAACCAAGAGATTGATGATAACAACAGAGTGAAGAAAGGGGTACAGTCATGGTGACAATTGACTTTCTGGACCCTGAGGTTCTGTCATTATCTGTGCAAAAGTTTCATAACTCACATTTTTAAATGCCACTGAGTTGCCCGTGATAAACGGTATACTTTGTCTATTAGTCATGAACACTGGGCCTTCTTAAAGATTTTAAGTAGATAAGAATGCTTTCAGGTTGGGTGCAAGGAATCTGGGAAGAGGACCCATTGGTCCAAAATAAAGGAATAAGAGTCTTGTGGTTCTGTGCAGGGCTGTAGAGTTGTCCATGATGCATGGATGCTCTGTGGACTTCTACTGGGGCACATTTGCCCAGTTACTCAGGAATTTCCCCATGGTGAGTAGATTTGACTGTCCAATCATTCCTTTCAACCCTCCCATCCACTATCTCCTATCTCTATTCTTCAATGACCACTTAAATTCCAAAACTTTCTGATTTTTTTCAAGTATTAATACTCTACTCAGTTCGAAGTGTACTTTCAGTTGCGTTCTGTGTGGTATCTCTTTGCCTGGCCCCCAGTCAGTTTGAGAGGGACACTGAGTCCCTTGAACATTGTCTGGAGAAGTAATGACAGAGAATGGAGGGAAAGTTGGGAAGAGTTGAAGGCTGCTGGCCAGCTTCTGCGACAATTCCAGCCCCTTTCCTCTCACTGGCCGGCTCCTCCAGGAGAGTTGAGAATGGGGCAAGTGTCTTTTTACCAAACAGGTAGCTGGGTATCCTTCCTCTCACAGGCTAATAGTGTCTGCATAGCAAATGTCAAAACTCTGCTGCCATGGTCCTTCATGTGAGCTATCTGGGGCTTCCTGGGAGCCTCTCAATACACAGTTCTCTGACCTAGTGGTGGTCAAGCTCTGAGCTGCTTGTCTTCCACCCTTTCCAGTTATAGGATGTCTGCCTTCCAATTCTATTGCTGAAAGGGTAAGATTTACCTGTATGTGGTAACATGGTGCTCCCTGTCTTCTCTCTTCTCTCTAAGAACCTGAATCTCCCAGTTCCCACCAATGTTGTCCCCAGACACTTTCCCAACCCTTTCGTGGTGACTCTGTGGTTCTCCATCTTCAATTATCTGTTTGACTACACAAGAAGTAGAGGAGGTTGTTCCTTAGAGGAGCTTAGAGCCCTATTAGTAAAGAATAAAGTAACAGAGAAGGAGAGCAAGTGTACCATCCTCATGCAGTTTCTGTGAGGATGGAGTGGAAACTTGAGAAGCACTGAGAACAGCACCTGGCATAGGCAAAGTTGCATTCACAGATGATGAGAACCTAGAGCGCAGACCAAATGCTATTAGATCACTTCCCAATAATTCTGTGCAATGAGAACTCACCAAGGCTGTATGTGGGAGCTGTCCCACGGTGGTGGACACAGAACTCCTAAGCAAATGGTGTCATTGCCATCTTCCTTCCCATGGGAGCACCAGTTCCTACCATTGAAGCCTGTCTGCTTCAATGGTCCAATTGGGATGCATGCCAAAGTGTTGCAAGCAGCAGAACGACACTGTGGTGGCAGTGGTAGTGGTAGTGGATGCCACAATGCCAGAAATGGGCATAGCAATGGAATGTCTGCTGTGGCTTCATTCCTAGAATCTTAGCCAGGGGAGGGTCTTCTCATCAGGACTCAGGGTGGTGGATGTTGGGAACAGGTTGAGAGTACACCTGAGATGTTCCTTTATACCCAGACTCTTGATCCAGGCAGGCAAAGGAGACACAGTCTGGCTCAGAGAAGCCCTTCCCTGAGGTTGAGCTTGAGTCTCAGGAAGTTATCACCCTGCCCAAAGTACTAGGAGTAGGTGAAGCAGAGCCAACTCTGGAATCACCAAGATGTAAAGTTGTCTTGGATAACAAATAAGCAATTTGCCAGGGTGGCACATTGCACAGGCATCTGATGCCTGCTCCACGGAGCTGCAGATATGTACCTGGGTGTTTACTGCCGCCCCAGTGCTCCTCGGGCTCAGCTCCTTGGAAAGCTAGCCTCAAAGCTTCCCGCAGCATCTGCCAAGAATACACCCGACATAATAATTTCTTTGACCTCCACCACATGAGTTTCTGAAAAGAACAAAACAGCATCATTCCCTGGCATTTACAGTTTAAACCTTTCCTATTCAAGTTTCTAACAAAAAAAGCCACCAACCCATTCTGACCGTGATTAAAATTCATAGGCTTGCTGCAGACAACAGATGCAGAAGCAATTTTAGGCCAGTCATATCCCAGGTCTGCAAAATTAATTTGACAGGTTTGCATTAAAGCACTGATCAATATCCACTTTAGAGCGGCAGAGGCTAACTGAGAAAAAATAAGTGACCGGAGTGTTACCAGACGAGAAAAAATGAATCTTTGAGACTTTTTTCCCTCTAAGCTTGCACCTACATCAGAAGTCCTGACCTCAATCCATTGATCGGCTGCAGTTAACATGACAAAAGGCCCAGCAGATAGACCAGCTCAGCCTACCAGGGAACAATCACCCGGATACACTAAATGTTTGACGAGTGACTAGACTACAGAATTAGTCTTGGCTTTCTGAGACCAGACACCAGCCCCGCCTTCCTGAATCCCCTACACCTCCCTGCACAGATCCATTTGCAGTGAACCAACTTTTCCTAAACTTCCTTCCCTGGATGACACAGGGATGTGGTCCTGGCAAAGTCAAGGCTTGGCTCAGTTCAACCACTGTGAGAAGGAGGCAATTAGTCTCGATGTTTCCTTGGATAGCACTTTAGGATACAGGCATTGAAGCCAACATCAAGAAGGTCTTTGCCAGGGTTTGAGTCAAGGGAAGCCAAGTCTAAAACACAGCAAGCCCAAGATGGATGACCACTTGCCTGTATTTGAGGGGAGATGGGCTCCGGCCAGCTTTTATTTTCTTCTTCAGGAATGCAGGAATATATTTCAAGGGGAGCATGCCCTGAATCTTTGCTGTTCTGGCCATGGGCCTTGTTGCGTTCCTGCTTTCTCCCTTTCTAAAGTCTAAGCGGAGTACCCAGAAGGATGGGATGTGCGTCAGATTTTGCATGCACTGGAGAGAGCATCTTCTTGCGGTTTTCTAAGAGATTTGAATCTTTCCTTCCCCAGCTCACTCATGTGTTAGGAGTCACTTTCTTTGAGGCAAGGCCTGTGCCTCACCCCCTCCATATCTTCTTCCTTCCCAAAGACCCAGTTGGGCCCAACCTACATCTTATTTCTCAGGGTTCAATTTTGCTCTCCAGGATGTGAGACCATCCATGGCAGGGCCTCGTGTACCAGTCTATCCTGAGCATATATTGCAAAGTACAGTATAAAATTCCAGAACATGAGCTCTGACCTCAGAATTTGAATCCTATTTTGCCACAGAGGGACCTTAGGCAAGTAAGCTTCTGTTCTCTGCATCATCAGTGCCCAACAATTACCTCCAAATTCAATAGCTACTAAAGTATGCTCATAAATTCAGTCAGGACCTTGGACAAGGTATAGGGGGGATTGTACAGGAAAGCTTATCCCTAATGAAGCTGGGTGGAGAGGAGAGAGACAGGAAAATACCAATAGGGGCCACATAAAACACAGAAGTAAAAGCCAACCTGGTAAGATGGCTCCACATGCTTAGTTCAAACCATCCTCCAAGAAAAACAAAACAAACAATTGGCATGAACCACAAAAGAATCAGCTAATCAACACAATCCCCAGTAATCTCAAAAAACCCCAAAAAACAAAAAACACACAGCTGACCTCTAACCCCACAGGGGTACAGTAGTAACAGTGCTGTACCACTTTGTCTAGCTGCTCACCATTTTTCTTTAATGGCATCCTAATAGATCATTTCTCCTGTTCTTCTAGCTCCTAAATTCTTTGACCAACCTGTGGCTCCAAAAAAAAAAAAAATATCTGTAATAGAGGTGGCTATGTCTATAAAAGTTGAGTCCTCACTGGGAAGATTTGAAAGCTGAGAGAAACTCCAAATTTGGGATTGGAATCATCCAAAGACTACTATGCTTGGCCCCTCAGCTGGAGTGACTCAAAACCTAGCATCTGCCTATGTGCTTCCATTTGCCCTGGCTTAATCACAACATGGCAGTCTCCCTGTGGCGGAACTTCTTTCATTAAGGCTCAGTTCTCCAAGTATACGGTTTCCAATATATACACAGCATCACTAAAACTATAGTCTCTGGTCTAGAAGCCTATCTATATTCTAAGGGAGAGAATATGTCAGTGAGAAGGGCACAACTTCTATCAAAATTCAGTTTTCTAATATGATAACATGCCTGTCATAGAAGATTGTTTTGAGGCTTACATTAGATAATACATTTGGAGTGTTCAGTGCAGTGCCTGGAACTGTTTAGTGTCAATATTCAGTATAAAGAACAATAGCTAGGTTGGCAGTTACCATGCTTTATCTGTACTAGTGACACATGTACAGCCTCATGGTGGATGCTGTGAGCTAGGCCAGAAGTCCATCCCTGGGACACAGATTCAGATAGAGGCAATTAGCATCGAAAGTCAAACGATGTCAGCCAGATTCATTGTTGACAAGTTCGGGGGGAAAGTGCAAGCCTGGGTGATGAGAGAAAAGTTTGCAAAGAATGTAAAACTCGACTAAGATTTTGCAGGATGAAAGGGAAAGATGCAGGAATTCTGGGTAACCAAAACTGATCTGGAAAAATCTATGGACTTGGATGAGCTGAAAAGTTCCTGGGATCATCCAAAGAACCACCACTACTTCACAGAGGCCTTTAACTCTTCACATTGAGGGTGCAAAGGGTGTAGTCCACAATAGTGGACTACGTAATTGTTTATCCAGTCATCTGTCATCTATCCTTCCACCAATCCATCTATCAAATCATCTGCCACCTGTCCACTCATCCATCTACCCACACCCTACCCCATCCAGCAAACCTTGCCAAGAGTTCTAGTTACGAAGTATGTGAAAGTGGGTGACAGCTTCAATTATCCAGTAATTCTCTCCACAATATTCTGGATATATCCTTCAACTACTCTTTCAGTCTATTCTCAGGAAGGGCAATCTGTTTCTAGTTTATATTCACCAACAAATTCTAGCAAATGTAGTAGGAGGAGATGCACCAATTCACAGAGGACCATCTAGACATCGGTTTTCTTTAGAAGGGATTTAATGTTTAGCTTAACCATTTAATAGATGAGAGGAACTTTGAAAGAATAAGAAATCTGACCACTGATATTCAGAAGGAGGCAGTTAGGGAAGCATTTGAAACCAAGCAACTCTGGCTCTAGAGACCAAGCTGTTTGCTATGAACATTGTGGAAGTAGAGGGCAGGGGTCTCACAGTACACATTATGCTTTAAGATACTGACCAGAAGGTTTAGTTTCTGTCTTTCCTCTGTAGTTGTGAGGCTTTTGGCTTACCACTAGTCATAGTATTTTTGAATATGAACTACTTGCTCATATTCGATTCCATCTCGTCAGCATTGCTCATCTCTCTGCACTCCAAGATGTGATGCTTCTTACTGGCAGGGGGATAGTCTCAAAATGTTGGTGAGTTTCAAATACGTTTTTCAGTAGTAAGTTCATGTGTTTCTGTAACCATCCTCACTGCAGACACACCATCACTGAGATTAGCCTCGTCTATATGTGAAATTTATTAGCTTAGAGTTGTATAGCAGTGGAGGCCCCCATGCTCTGGGCAAATAATGCTTGTGAGCACTTGGGTAGAAGTCCTTGATTTTATTGTTTATGGACTTCATGGATGGGCCAAGGACATGAAGAATGACAGTCCAAAATCGGTTTATGCTTTCCTCTCTTGCGACCATCCGGGGTATAGTGGACCTCCCCATCTCAACATCTTCAGGAAGAGAAGGCTTCCTTAGACCAGCTGACTCCAAGTCAAGACACCAAATTTATATCCTAGTTTTTCAGTGGAATTACATGGCTGCCTTCTGGGGTGTACATTGTTTATCATCAGTGTTTAATATCCGACGGAGCTACCAATTCAATCATTGGTTGTATTTTTCTAAGTGTAGTCACACATCCCTAGCCATTCTTCAGAGATATTAATCTCATGGGGTTTTAAGAGATTCTGAATGAGTGTAAGGTCAGTATCAGGGTCAAATCGGGGAGGTGTATACCTATTAACCTCCCATTTTGGCAACCAAACAGCCAGTACATAAGGTAGGCCTTGGAACCTGTCACTATTAATAATGTCATCAAAGCAAGGTGGCTAAGGTTCAGCTAAAGCTATTTCAGTGAAAATATCACTATTGCTCAACCCCATGAAGCAGCCCATAAGATGTGGGAAGTGGGGGCATGTTACGATCCAGAAATAGAGAGGGAATGGGAGAAGGGTTGGTTCAAAAATATGTGCAATGACCAAAGTTCTGCGCCTAGGGACTTTTGCAGATATTCTTGTGTTTATAACATGCATTTATTTAGGCACACAACATTCATTCATTTAGCATCATTTATTTGGCTCTTAGGATGTTTTATTCTATTTATGAGGATTAGGCAGAGATTTAAGAAATAAATAATATAGCTTCATTTGGAAGTCTAGGAGGACAAGAACACAAATACCCATAACACAAGGGAGATCATGTTACTGTATCAAGAGCAGGCCTGACAACAGACAAGAGAATATTCAGAGCAAGGACAAATTGTTCCAGCAAGACCAAATCACGGAGGACTTCGTGTAGGATTTTTGTGAAGCAATGCTGTGTAGAAGAGCCATCAACAGGCTCTTACATTTTACCTTCTCTGTCCACATAAAAATGGCCATAGCACCTTCTTCCACTGGAATCAACCATGCCATTCCGCGCCATTTATTTTTCATCACAAGGTCTTTTTCTGTGTGCCAGTCCTGAGCCTTGAACTCAGGGCCTGGGCATTGTCCTTGGACTTTCTCAAGGCTAGAGCTCCATCACTTGAGCCTCAGCACCATTTCTGGCTTTTTTCTATGTATGTGGTACCGAGGAATTGAACCCAGGTCTTTGTGCATGCTAGGCAAGCACTCTACCACTAGGCCAAACTCCTGGCCCCATCACAAGGTCTTTTTGATACCCGTGGGACATATCACAGAGTGGGGGTGGGGGGAGAGGAGAAGGGGAAATGGAGCAGGCTGTCTACACCAGAGCAGACACTGAGCAGGTATAACCTCCTGGCTCATGCTTGGCAGTGTATATTCTTAGTGTTCTGAGGCCAGAGCATTTCTTTTCCAGAACCTTCTAGATTTCATCCCTGGATAGCCAGGTTCCAGATTCAGTGGACTGAGCATCAGAGAAAGATGGGCTACAAGTAACCAACCAGTCACATCTTCATTTTTCAGACACATAAATGAAGGCACAGAAAGGACAAGGAGCTCACCTGAGATACAAGGATTTGGACCTCAATCTTTTCTTTCAGGCACCATATTTTTAAAACCTCTCCTCCTCTAGCTGTTGAGGGTACCACAGACACCGACTCTCAGGAGAAGCCCACGAAGGCTAGCCAGCCACCACACAGTAGGATTGCTGTTTCCCTCCTGTGAAGAATACTTGCACCCCTTGTAAGTCACTTCCCATCCCTGTCAGCTCTCAGCAAGGCTCTGCTCTTACAATTTTTGTGTCATTGACAATGATAATGTCTGTCTCTTCCATGAGACAGAAAGTTCCATAAACCTGTCTCTGTGTTCCTAGTTCTCAGGTTGAAGTAAGTTGTCCAATAATGTTTAAACAGACAGCTCCAGATCACAGAAGAAAGAGACTTACAGTAGAAGAGACCTCAGTCCACCTGAAAGATGATACAACTGAGGTAGTAAGAAGGCCAAATCTCCCCGATTTCCAGAAGGTGAGGAAAATGGGCAGCTCTAGGGGCCATTTCTGGGCTGGCCACCAGAGTACTGGACTATACCACCCAGAAAATGAGCCATGCATGTTCATTAAATCCCTTGTATTTATATCACAATAGGATGTGGAGGCACATTCCTTATAAAATATGAGTGGTTCCCATGCATTCTTCTCACTCTTTCTGTAAATAAAAAATAAATGCCAAATGTCAGGCCCAGTTGTTTGATGGCTTCTCTCCTGGTACTTGATTTTATTTCACTACATAAAATAAGGGAGAAGAGGATGGAAGAAACCCACTTTTGTCACCATACAGTCTTATTGGTTCACACCGAGGCCAAAATGACAGAGAACTTAATTCAAAAACAATCCTTTAGGTACCCAGGAGCTTCTTTCAACAGTAAGAGTCAGACAGTTATGGAGAGAAAGACATCAATAAGCAATCAACCTGCTTAGACTTTTAAGTCGGAATCCCAGTCTTACCATCCCAGGGTAAATTGCATCTTTCCAACCAACCTCCAAGAAGGGCTTCATGCCTATGTGGACAGGGAAAAATCTGCTGGTTGGAAATGTAACCTGGCCTCTTTTTCTAGGAGGGTATATATTCTTTGCATATATATCCTATGTAGATCTGGCATGTCCTGCTTCATATTGTGCATAAGAAACAAGGGAATGAGCCTGTCCCTACAAACCCAGAAGCTCCAGTTTCTCACTGGGTTTTGGGCTTAAGGCATAAACCTTAAACCCAGGACCACATCACCCCTTGTAAACAGCTGGAATGGGAAGAGCTCTAGGGAGGGAGGGGTGCTGCTCAGGTCCTGGCCTGTGCTCAGGTTCAAACCTCACCAACATCCAAGGAGATGCTAGTCTTTGGGAAAGAACACAAATACTAATATGGTAATATTATATATAATATTCCTCCAGGAGGAATGTCATATTTCAAATCTGATGAGGCCTATGTTTCTGACCAAGCCCAGAATAACCACTGCCAGAGATATGGATTAGTCAGTGTGACAAGGGAGCAAATATCTTCCTAGGTGCAATTTGAGCTCTACCTCGTGCTCTCAGGCCATGGCCCCAGATCGCTGCCTAGGGTTACAGTAGGCCAGGAGGCCCCGGGCATCTATCACCTGTCTTAGAGTGCTTTATGAGGCTGTCTTCCCAAACTAAAGAGCCAGTGAGGAGCTTTATGGAGCCAGCCTCCTTATACCACAAGCACTGTGTCTTATTGTTTGTCATTTTCTCCCAGACGGTTGACATCTCATCCCTTTAAAAGCAAACTGGCTTCAGTGGGCAGGGCAAAGGAACCAGAGAGCAAAGCTGCCTCTGTGCCTTTAGAACTCACTGAGCTGCCTGAAATGTGGGGAGAAGGCTTCCCCATGGTTTTGGCATCCTGATGGTGAGATAAACCATGTAAACCATTTTTTCTGTTCCAAGGAGGAAGGAGAGGCCAGACAGCGTGGTGGGAGGTTCTACTGGAATGATCTGTGTAGTGGGAGAACCTACTGATTTCAGCCTGTGGGTCCTGCTTGGAAGAGGGAGAGAGGCACTGGGGTGGGCTTGGCCTGGCTCATTGGCTAGTCAGAATTGAGATATGCTGATGTGAAAGGACACACTGGGACTCTACTCAGTGCTAAAAAAAAAGACAAATAATCATTAATGCTAATTATTATAACTACATCTTACATTATACAGGTTATATATTAGTACATTATTATTAAAATTAATATTTTAATATTGATTGCACCTCAGAGTGACAATACTCTGGCTATACTAGCTAAATAAAAATATAGCATTTTAATAAATTTCATGTTTTATTTTTATTTCATCTTACATTTTGGTAGGATTGGAGTTTGAACTCAGGGCCTCATATTTATTGGGCTTGCTTGCTCAGCTGGAGCCCTGGCACCTGAGCTATACCTATAGCCTGGCTTTTTGCTGCTTCATTAAAGATGAAATCTGGTGCACTTTTCTCCCCAGGCTAGCTCTGAACTATGATACTCTGGATCTCACCATTCAAAGTACCTAAATTACAGGCATGAACTCTCAGTGCCCAGCCTAGTTTACTTTTTATATGTGACTATTAGAAAATTTTGAATTATAAAAGTGACTTGAATTATGTTTTTATGGGGCCCCACAATGACATATGCGTCCTTTCATTACTCAGAGGGACTTTTACCAAGCTAACATCACTGTTTGTCATTTCAGAATTGTGTTGACAATGAAATATATACATCTAAAATATATACATTATGTATAGAGTGGTTTAAAAAGTTTTGAAATAATGCTTTCCACCATCCAGTTTATCAACAGAACTGTGTTCTCCTCTGTAATCATGTCTCTCTCTGTTTGAGATCAGAAGCAATCGCCACAGGAATTCACATTGTCCTTATTCTACTAGAACTTTCACTTTGTGAACTCATAAACAATTCAGAAAGCTTTAATCATCCTCCAATAAACCCATATATACACTATCCAGCAATCGTCATTAGGAATAATTTCCCTGTATGCTTCTCTGTAAATAAAAAGTAGAGAAGACATCACAGATAATACTAGAGCTGTCTTTTAGTTGTGGGTAAGTTCACTCCCTTTCCTAGCTGCCTGGTTGTATTATGGCAGAAAAGCTGTGAGGCCAGCCACTCAGTTGGCACTAGGCCCTAGTGGCCTTTGCAAAGTATCTCATAGAACATATATGTTCTGGGGAGAAATTAGCAGATTGTAAAAGAAGCTTCTCTCTAGACTGATTTAATTTTTGTATGAAGTCTTCAACCGTCATGGAAAGGCCATAAGAAATCAGTCACAACCCATCACCAGTGGCTCACGCCTATAATCCTAGCTACTCAGGAGGCTGAGATCTGAGGATCGCTGTGGCTCAAGTGGTAGAGCACTGGTCTTGAGCTGAAGAGCTCAGGGACAGTGCCCAGGCCCAGAGTTCAAGCCCTATCACAAAAGAAAAAGAAAAGAAAAAGAAATCAGTCACAAGAGGTTGAGTGAAGGGTCCAAGGTCATCAGCCAGGCAGTGTCAGAGCCTGGATTGGCACATGGCTCTCCTTCCTGCGTGAATTCGTGAGGGTCTCAGCTGTCATCTGGAGGACCATCCTAATCACAACAGTCTCCACCAGACTGCCTAAGAGTTGTCCATGAAAGAGAAACCAAGCGTTATCAGCTAATTGAGAAACATTTCTTAAATATCTGGGTCCACTTCCTCTGACTAGAAGCCCATACCACTTCACATCACATATTTATCTGGCTGCTTCCAAGCCTTCAGGCACCGACTTGTAAGACAGTAATGCTGCCCAAGCTGCAGCTGTAAGTGAAGAAGACAAGAGCCAGAGAGTAGAAGGGATGAACGTGATCAAAGTGCATTATATGCATATGTGGTAAAACCTCTTGCTATGTACAATTTAATATATTCCAATGTTATAACCCCACAACTTAAAAGAGAACCATCTTAGACAGGTGCTGGTGGCTCATGCCTGTAATCTTAGCTACTCAGAAGGTTGGGATCTGAGGACTGAAATTCAAAACCAGTCTGAGCAGGAAAGTCCACAGGACTCTTATCTGCAATTATCCACCAGAAGTAGAGTTGTAATTCAAAATAGTAGAGTGCCAGCTTTGCGCAAAAGAGCTCAGGGACAGCACCTAGTCCCTGAATTCAAGCCCCATGACTGAAAAAAAAATTATCTTTATCCCTTTCTATTCCTGCTATTTGATACCATTCTTCTTATGTGTTTCTGATTGAACTTAGAATGGTATTTTTTTCTTCCCACCAGGAGTTCTATTGAGTGAGTTAACAGAAGCTTCGCTGTGATGATCCTTAGCAGTGACTGGGGGCTTTGGAGCAAGAAGACAATACAAACAGACACATGAGCGTGGAAAGAGATAGTATGCCATATTCTTTTCCAGGCACAGACAACTAAGAATCTTGGTCCATGGATGGGTTGAACTAACTGAGGAATCAAGTCAAGATGAGAGGCTCCATTTGGCTAAGTAAGAAAGCCAGGAGCTAATCCCTTACCCTTCTTTCATAATCCTCAGATCCCCATGGAAGTGAAACCCTAAACACAAGCTTGGTGAGAGAGAACTTAGGCCTCTTTAATAGTTCACTACGCATAATTCAATATTCTGCTGCACGCTGGAGATATTTGAAATTTGTTTGTGTGTGGGAAAAAATGATAGCAATCAATATTTACTACCCTTACCCTTGTGATCTGAGGGTTGTGGTTCAAAGTCAGCCAGGGCAGAAAAGTCCCCTTGAGGCTCTTATCTCCAAGCATTAACTCAAAAAAATGGAAGTGGCACTGTGGCTCAAGTGGTAAAGCACTAGCCATGAGCACAGAGGCTCAGGGACAGCACCAGGCCCTGAGTTCAAGGCCATAACTGAAGTAGGGTGGAAGAAGGTGAAGCCCCCCTCCTCCAGGTAATGAGTGGTGCCTGCATCCCTGGAGACAGGGTGGGCACTTGACTGATAGGTTCCTAGGCCTGTCAATCCAGTACCTGAGACTAGAAGTTTCCTGCGACCCTGCCCCCTGCTCTGACCCTATTTAGGTCAGCTTAGGTGCCATGCCAGATGCCTCCATGTTCTGGTCCTCTGTCCTGTCTCCTATCTGTTCTCCAGTTACCGTGGCGTCCCAATTTAGCTCTCCATCAAAGCTGAGTTGGCTTGTTGGTATTGTATCTGTTGTTTCTGTGATCTCTGGCCTGGTTCCTAACTGTATTGAGTGGGCTTTCTGGCTACTGGACTTGGAGACAGGAGACCGCTATGCAATCACTGCCCTTTTATTAAAGACTCCCAAGATTCAAACTGGCAAAACATGGCTTCTGTAAATCTTGCCTTTTTACAAAACCAGCAACAACAAAAGATATACTGCCTTGTTATTGAAAAAAAAAAAGCAAAACACAACTTTCCATCTCAGAGCAGCTCCAGTGATGTATATCACAGAGTGATGCATTATAATGCCCAAAGACCAAAATCAACAGGAAGAGAGGGAGCTGCTTGCTCAAGAGGAGAAGCAAGGAGGAGAGAAAGCACAGAAGCCTCTGAACCATCCACAGCACAATGCCTCTTCTTATAAATACACACAGTGTGAGGCAGTTGTTTACCCAGGACGATCCAGGGAGGAAAAAGCCAACCAAAGCCAGAGAGATTCACATTCCACAAACAAGGGATTTCCTGGGGGAAAGAGTGGCAGGTAATGGGTTCTGCAAATTTCTTCTCTTGATAACTACATCACAGACCAAGTCCGAAGAGACTCTGCCTTCCTGCTGAACCCTTATTTAAATACTGCCGCCTGTTTCAAGCAGAATCGCCTCTGTATTGGCTGGATTAGACTGTTCTTTCAAACCTTTATGAAATACTCAGGGAAGAAATAGACAGCCTGCGTCTCTGTGGGAGCAGGGGACACATTGCACAGGGATTTCTCCTCCTGAAATGTGTCAGGAGTCAGCCGATCCCAATGCTGATTAGTGGCCTTCAACCAAGTCGAATCTGTAGAGAAAACAAGAAGCTGTGTGTCTTTAAAAAAAGAAAAGAAAAAAAAAATTCCGTTTGTATGGTGTGGACAGTCTCTAGCTCCTCTATCCTTGATTATGCCAAGAACAGATGCTGCAGTGGAAAAGTCACCATTGTTATTGACTTTACAATGTCCTTCTGCACCACTGTATTCTTGCCCAGGATTCTTTTCAGGGAGAGCAAAGAGCTCAGGACTGGGGTTTCTAATGTTTGTCTCTACACAGCCACAGTATTCTGTGGGACTTGGGATAAATGATGTCCTCGGGGTCTCAGTTCATGTTTAGTAAAGATAGTGTTAGATTAAATGACCCTAGACAACCAACCAAGTTCCAAAATACCGAGTCTTTGCTCTTTTCCTTGGGGTTGGGATAGGTGTGTATGTGACTGTCCATTCTTGTTCACTCTGACTAATACCAGTTTGGGATTTGGATTTTTTGTTTTGAGAGAGTTGGGGGATTTTCTCAAAACACAAGTAAAGATTTGGTGTGCGACTTTGTTACCTGATATATCGGATATATTTGTATTTGGTTATTTGAAATTGGATAGGGAACGGGGGAAAACAAGATGAGGGGTGAGGATGGGGGGGAGGGAAATGGGGACCAAGACATGTGAAAGGGTATCAATGTATGGGAATTAATGCACCATCTATCTGGCAAATATCATGTAACGCTTCTATTAATTACAATAAAAATATATGAAAAAAAAGATTTGGTGTGCGAAACCCTAAAACTGTGCAAAATCTACTTGCCCCTTTTCTTTGGCTGATGGAGTTAGCTTTGTGTGAGTTAAAGGTGAATGAATCAATAAGGGTGAATGAAATTGGGAAGCTCTGTCTAGCTCAGTCTGGTGATCAGAGTTGGGGGGAAGGAGTTCATTTCAGACAGCCAGTCAAGCCTGTTCTTTACTAACTAGGCAGCCATTCTTGACCCTACTGCAGGTCTGTATCTCTCCACATTGTGTGTTCAACTAATATTTATTGAGCAGCTATTAATGCCCCCAAGCTCTGGGCCTAACACTGCACAGATAAATGGGAAGACAACAAGCCTGGTTTCAGGCTCATTGTTCTTATTGTCTCATAAAGACACAAGAAGACCAAATCACCCCAAATTAAGGTTATACCACACAATGGAGCCCCAAAGACTTTAAGAAGTTTTCATGAAGAGCTACAAGTATTTATCATTGCTTCCTTGTTGCTCTCTGGAAGAAGGGGTGTGGTAGGTGAGAATGGCTCCTATGGCAAGAGGGAGCAGGGAAGGGACTTTTCTGAAAAGTGGACAAACCTCTTTCCTGTTTAGATACTCTCCTATTGAGCTGGCAAAGACTTCTGGGTATTTTTATTTTCTAGTGGTCTAGTATGCTACCAGTGGCGTTAGGGAACCGGAGAGGGGTATCCTGGGGGTGGGGGGAGGGGAGGAGTACTTGGGCTGGGTAGAAACTAAGAGGCTCTGCATTGAACCACCTCTGAATGGGTTGGGGAGGGGTTTGGGTAGTCTGAAAGGGTGAATAGAAAATAGCCCCAAGGCAGAGCCAGATTTATTCACTGTCGGCTTGGTCCCAGCTGGTCCTTTGCTCAGCTTTGGTAAATCCTCCAGTTCTGGAGTCATTTTTATTAGCGATTACCTTTTTTTTTTTCTTTCCTTTGAAAATGTGGTTGGACGAAAATGAAATTTCAGATGTGTGTGTCTCGGCATTGATTTTTCTATTTGTAATAACACACCCTGGCATATCTCCTTTGATATCAAGAGGATAAAATGTCCCTAACACGGAGCTCTCCATTCTGGGTAATGGATAAAGCCTGTTTATGAGATGTCATTTATTCCACAATAGACAGTAAATAAAAGCCATTTCAAGCTTGGGTTAAATCAAAGCTTGTTCAGGATTTCAGCAGATTTGCAAATCACCTCGGGGACCTTCATCAGTCGCACTTGCTCTTTCCTCCTTCCTATTGACTCCGCCTGCCTCTGCCTGGCCTCCTCCTCCTCCTCTTTCTGGCTGCCCCAGCTCCTGGTTGATTTGGAAACCAACAGGCCATGCTAAGAACCTAGTGTGACATGTTCCTTCCCTCCGTTTGAGGAATAAAGGCGTTAAGAGGCAGTAAGAAATTGAAGTTAGAACAACAAAAGCCTGAATGGAAAAGGGAATTTAAAAAAAGTTGGCAGGAAAATAGATGAAAACTTGAATCAGGGAAAGTCTCTAAGAAACATTGGAGGCTCATTTTAGTCACGTGCAGACTGATTTCTGTCCTCTCCTAGGGATATTATGTGTGCTAGGGAGAGGATAAAGAGTGGTGGGACACTGCCAGCATCCCTAGGCTAGAACGAACCCTTGCCCTGTGAGTCCTGCCTTATCTATGCTTACCCTGTTGACCACATGACCTGCTCTGGCCAATGAAATGGGAGCTAGAGGGGTGTGGCACAGGCCAACATCTTTTACAGTTGTCTAACATGAGCAGGGAAGAGACGCTTCCTGTTAGAAAGATGTGCCAATTATTAGAACTAGACTGGACTATGAAGCAAATGTCCATCCTCTAGGAGATTCTTAGAAATTGAAAATATGCTAAATACCTTCAGTAGATTCACAGCCTACATGGGGCAAGTACTGTCCTTATCTCCAGTGCCAAATAAGTGATAAAAGTAGTAGGAGAGGGCTGTGGGCATAGCCTAGCATGCACAAAGCCCTGGGTTTGAGTCCTCAGTACCACATACTCAGAAAAGCCAGAAGTGCTCCTGTGGCTCAAGTGACAGGGCACTAGCCTTGAGCAAAAAGTGTCCAAGGACAGTGCCCAGGCCCTGAGTTTAAGCCCCAGGACTGGCAAAAAAAAAGTAGCAGGAGAGGAGAGTGTGGACTGAGCACCTTGAGGAAAGCTTTAGGGAAAGTGAAGTCTCTTTGTACCGGGCCAGTGGCTTGGGGACTAAATCACACTGAATAAATCTTAGCAATCTCATCTGCTTTTGGAAGTAGAGGCCCATTCGGACTCAGCCTCTTGTGCCTCCTGTGTAGAGAAATTTCAGGGGGTGAGGGACATGGGGCTTCCTGTTCCTAGGACGAGATAGAGACAGTATAGCCCCTGCACCTAGAATCATGCCATGCCCAGGGGAACTTTCATTCAGATGACTTGCTAATAAAACCACGTTGATAACATCAGTGTAAAGATATTTGGAATACATATGTCCTTTTCTGTCTCTGTAAAATCAAATTGGAAGAAACTATGGTTCTGAGTAAAACTAGCCTGGGGAAGGGGCTGATTCTGAGGTAGCTAGAAGGTCCTCAATAGCTCAAGCCACAACTGCCCAGTCTCCATTCCCTCCCTGGAATAGCACAGCTAGCCTGGCATTCATCACCTCATTGGATTTTCTCCACAACCTTGCAGGAGAGAAGCTGCTGTTTCCATTTTACAGATCAAGGCACCGAGGCTTTGGGGGGCTGCATAACTTGCCTGAGGCAGTCAGTAAGTGGAAAGCTAGAACTGTAACCATGACCTGTCTGGATCCATCTACCATCTCTGTCCCATTGTCCTCCCCAAATCAGACCAAGGTGGAGAGTGGAGGAGTCTGCCTTAGGAACCTCCTGGAGGCTCTGTAGCTCGGCCATGACTCTGATTCCCAGAGGCTCTGCTGAGGAAGAAGAGGTGGAAATAAAGGAATGATAGATAAAGGAAAAGAGGGGGAAAAGACAGAAAAGAAAGAGAAGAAGGGGGGGCAGATGCTGAGGCCACTCCCTTAGTGTCATAGTGCCTTGAACCCTTACTCTGTGCCTCTCATTTCTTACAATTGGCGCCTGGGTGCGTTTTGTTACAGTTAGCGTCATGTCAGTGGTTTCATTAGGAGCTAGGTTTTGATTTATAACCCTCCTTGTGAAAATGTGCTCCTGGCTGAAAACTGGCATCTTAGGTCTTGGACCAAGAAAGCCATTTCTATAGAAGTTGTGCAAGGCTGGATTTGGGGGTGGGGTTTCCCTTCTAGTTTGAGTCTAGCTTTCTAGCCTGAAATAATCCAAGGAGGGAAGGACCCGCTTAGAATCATAAAGCACCAGCTTAGCTTCCAGAAGGTCAAATTCTTTTGCATGCAGAATTCTTTGTAAAAGTCTACAAAAAGCATTCATGGAAATACTGCTTTGGACTAGCTCCATCTTGCAAACATCATTATGATGATAATTAATAATAATGCTAGGGATAATTATGGTGATGCTAAGATTCCTTTGTGGGATGATGATTCAACCTTTCCACACGGCTTCCAGGTGCTCAGTCTCACTGAAAAAGAAGCCTTGAGATGCTTGGGGAGAAACACATATTCCCACCTTGTAAATGACAAAATGGAGCCCCAAGTCCTGTGCTGTCAGCCCAATTCTGTGGCTTCAGCTTGCCATCAGAACAACAAAGCCAAGTCAATGTGTATGCTAGGCTCTCGTGATTGTCCCCCCCACCCTTACACGTTTATTTTAGAAGAATACGCATCACTGGAAACAGGGTTCCATTGTAAGCCACATGAGGCTTGAGAAAAATAAATATGAAAATAAAAATGCTATTTAATACAGGAATCATTATTACTATTATTATCACAAAGTGCCTATTCGCAACTGCCTCAAAACCTAAAAAACTGATTAATATTTTAGAGCATTAGAATGTATGGGATTTTTCCCCCTCAAATACAAATTTTTCATTCCCCAGTGGTTGAAAAATCATAATCATCACCATCATTCCTTCCATAAATTTGTTGTATGGCACATAATTTCCCATGTTGTGGCAATATTTGATGCTCAAATACCCCCATTTAACAGATATGGAGATGGAGGCTTAGAAGCACATAGTAAATTGAGGTGGCTTAGGATTCAATTTTGTGATAAAACTCACCATCATGTCACTCTGCCTCCCATGGCAACTATTGGCTGGGTGAATGCTTTAGAGGCCCAGAGTGTGTGGGGTTGGAAATAAAAAGTCACCCTCAAGAAGAAAATGAATGCAACAAAGCCAGTCACTGTCAGCCCCCTGGATGGTATCTCACCAGCACATTCACTGAGCCTGGGGTCCTCAGTCCTGTCTCAGTTCTCAGCCGGATTCTGGCCCTCCTGCTGGAGCCCTGTGCCATAAAGTCCTGCCCCAGGGGCCAGGAGCCAGGCAGAGCACCATTCCCCCCACTGAGCAAGACTTGGGCTGTCACCGTGCTGTTATTTATGAGTCCCCCTTGCCCAATGAGTGGCCTTGAAGGAGCAGCCTGGGCCTGCTGTCTGGCCACACTTGTCACACGTCATTAGACGTTTGGTTGCTGCTGACCCCTTTGCCATCTGGCTGAGTGGCCTCAGGGTGAGGGGAGGCAGGCAGCAGCTTCTCATGCAGCCTGGAGTCTGCAGTGTTGGGGAAATGGAAAGATTTCAGAGCTGCTGGGCCAAGTCTCTGAAGGGAAGGCAGAACACAGAGGCAATCTCTTAGAGAGAGAAACCTGGCTTAGGGTTTCTTATCCTGGCACTCTTCTCTGTGGATATCTTGTATGTGGTAGTGTCAATCCTGGCTGTATGTGCCACCCCTGTCCCAGGTGTGACAATCTCAAATTATTCCAGACATAGTTGAATTGTTCCCTTGGGAGAGTAAGAAAATTCCCCCTTTGAGAACTGCTCTGAATTGTGAGAAAAATCTTCAGGCAGTGGGTAACATAAGCCATGACCACAGTCACCCAGCATGTCCCCATTTAGTGAGCAGCATAAATACATAATTGGCATTCATCCCCCCTCCCCCAGCACACCTTTATGTTGGTGGTCAACCACTGCAACCTTCTGTTGTTAACTGGAATTCCTAGTCCTTTTAAATGAAGAAAGGGCAGTTTAGAGAGGAGAGGCCATCTCCTCTAGAATACTCAGTTGGAAAGTGATTGAGTTGGGTTTGAAATCCATTTGCTCTGGAATCTTGTGGTGGGACTTACTGTGGCTTTGTACCCTGGATCCCAGGAAATAAACTTGGCCAGACTTGCTTGTTGCCTCCTGAAAGTTTGCTTATTGCATTCTTCTCCTGGAACAAAGAATATTTATATTTGTCCTACTATTTCCTCTGATTTGCTCCCCTTCCCTGGCCTCTATCCCAGTAGCCCACTTCGCCTAGCGATGCCCTCTCTGTGCCCCAGAGGAACCCTTTTGACATAGTATCTGAGCTGCAAGAAGCAGAGGAACTTAGGGTTTTTCATGGGTATGCTTACATTGCAAATATATCCCGAGGCAGAGAAAGCCAAAGCAATGCCACTCTGTGACATTTCAATTTGCATAGCACTTTTTGGGACAGGGTATTTTCTAGCTTATAGAAACTAGGAGATTCAATCTCTCCAAAAGTATATTTGAATTGAAAAAAAATAGAACTGGTTGTGATGGCACATTCCTGTCATTGCAAAGCCTGGGAGACTGAGGTAGGAGGATCATGAGTTGGAGGCCAGGCTGACCTGACTGGGAAACCATGCCTCAATTTAAAAACTCTGAAATATTATCCAGTGGTTGCTATTACTATTTTAACAATTCTGTAATTATAAGCTAGCCCTGGTTGCTCTCTGGCAAATTTCAGAACATCTTTTGTGCTCACTATAAACGAGGCCATCCAAAGATGGCCAAAGATCTGTGGCCATTTCTAATTCTGCTGCCCTTCTCATTAGGACATACAAACTTCAAGGAACACTGCCTGTATGGAGCAATGCATAGACAGGAAAGGTCATTGGCTGTACAGAATGACCTGGAAATGGAGCAGACTTTTTCACTGGAAGGTCACAGAAGGCTGAGAGTTAGCAGCCTTTTGGGCTGTTTCTAAATCATATAATTGGAAAAATGATTCTGTTGGTGGTAATGGAGCTGTAAACAGGTTTGAGGTGGAAATGATTCCCACCCATGTCCAGAGGAAAGGCAGAATGCAATTTGAAAAGCCAAAGGCAAACAAGTGTTCATTGTCTCCTTGGGTCCTGTTGGCTGAGGATCTGGCCAGGAGGGGATTGTTTAACAGGGGGATTGTTGTAGGAAACACAGGTACATTTCAGGAGAGGGTGGGAAGTAAAGGCTGTGAAAGAATTTCTGATGGTCTGGGGCTGCTAGATTTGCTTTTTGTCCAGCTGAAAATTCAACATCTTCTGTCATAACCCCCGAAAACCAGGTAAGGCAGTGCAAACTCTGCATGGCAGGAGAGACAAAGGCAAAACTTTTGAAAATTCCTCCTTCCTTTCTCCCCCAATCCCACCTATACTCTTACTTATATACAAGCATCTGGGGCCCCAAGATGCTATCATTACTGGAGTGGCTACTGGGCCATCAAATCAAATCAAATTAAGCAGAGTCTGTAGTTAGTAATCGCAATATTCTAAAAACATAGATACCAACAACTTAGCATGTGCTCAGTGCCATCTCTCATTAGCTGGGACTACAGCTTCATGAAACAGGAAGGAATATATACAGAGACTCTGTCAATAGAGCAGAAGGTGAGGAAAATAGCCAGTGCCCAGCTAGGTGATACCACATGCTACCTAAGACCATCAAGTAAGTCACCTGTGGGCCTCAGGACACGTGGCAGCTGTCTGTTGCCAGGCTCTGCTGGAGAGCAGCCTGCTGGGAGCTTCAGACCCTGATAGCTGCCTCCTCTCCAACTTCAGGACAATTCTTCTGCAAGTCAGACACCTGCGGACATCCACAGCACCCTCAGGTCTCTGCATAGAGGCACAAGAGGGTCACTCAAGGCTGAAACCCCATCAGGAGAGCCCACCCCATAAAAAGAGCCTGGGCTGCCAATTTCCATTTTCATTGGAGTGGCTGGTGCTTAGTAATCCAGAAGCTTTATTTAAGGGCTGACCTCTGACCAGGGCTGTCACTCCAGTGGCAGGCGCCTGATAGCCACTGGAAATCAATAGCTGGCATGAAGGTCACTTCCTAGAAAAACTGGGGCCATCAACGTGTCAGTTCCAATGAAAGATTATAACCAACCAGCAGAGAAGTTTATCTGTGGCTGGGAGCTCATCTGAGCAAGGTTTGTTGTAGGCTGTAGCTGTGCATTTGTAAGTACCACTGTGTCAATGAGCATGTATGCATGCATGTATAAATGTATACATACACAAAACACACGCATGTGCATAAAAGATTGTGTATATGTGTTTTGTGATGCAGATAAGCATGTATTTGTGTGTGCATAGGCACGAGGTGTATTTAAGTGCAGATGATAATACAATGAGAGATGTGTGTATCTGTGCAAGTCTGCCTATGTTACATGTAGGCATCAATGCACATGTGGCCAAGTGCAGATGACATCGTAGATATGTCCTTTGAGCAGATACACATGTCCATGTGTGTTTATGTGTATGGCAGTATAAACACATGCAGGCAATGTATGCACATGTGCAGCTGGATGCAAATGGTCATAGGATTGGGTACACAGGAATGAGGGTTATTTTGATACCAGGCATACATCTTACATGATCTGTAGGGTGATCAACATCTGGCTCCAGTCCCCCCCCACACCCTTGGCAGGCTCACCATCCCCTTCACTGCTCCTTGCTCCATGCTGTACCCTCCTGGCCTCAAATCCATCACTACTTCAAGGATGTGCATGCTCACCTCAGGGTGGCCTACACAGACTGTTGCTTCCTTTCTTCTCTTCACTCTTCCTGTCTACACCCTTTCCCGTCACTTAGTTGTCAGATTAAATGCCAACTCTGTAGAAATAGAGGTGACTGTGCATGTGTTTTCCCCATGAAAACTGTAACAACATGTGAGGACCTGTTCCCACTTAGCTCATTGTTTGCAGTCTTCAGTCCTGAAGGGCTGAGCCCTTGCTGAGGTCCAGGGGTATCTAGTAAGTATCTGATATGTACAGGATGGAAAATTATACCTGGAGAGACTTTCACACAGCTCTGTGATCTCCACCTCTCTAGCTCTCAGTTTTACTATCTTAAAATGACACTGCCTGCCATCTCTACTCCACAAGAAATAAATGAAATAAACATGACTTTAAAAAAAACCTTTGGGGGCCAGGAGTTTAGCCTAGTGGTAGAGTGCTTGTCTAGCATGCACGAAGACCCCAGTTCGATTCCTCGGTACCACAGGCATAGCAAAAAGCCAGAAATGGTGCTGTGGCTCAAGTGGGAGAGCTCTAGCCTCGAGAAAGCCCAAGGACAGTGCCCAGGCCCTGAGTTCAAAGCCCAGGATTGGCAAAAAAAACAAAAAAACAAAAAAACAAACAAACAAACAAAAAAAACCTTTGGGAAGTACGATGCTATGGGAGTAAAGGCAATGCAATGCTTGTGTTTATTATTATTATTCAGGAAAAGATATACAGAAATGAGTAGCAGAGATAAGCCAAGAAATTTCATGCAGTTTCCCAAACAGTTTCTCACATATCATTAATTCTATTTAGATACACACAAGCCTAGAGGCCTCCCCAAGCCTTCATCAGCCACAATCTTCATTTCCTTCCTGGATACCTATTTTCTGGAAGGCATCCTAGCCTCTTCCTTTCAAGAATGAGCCCATTTGGAGCAGGTGAAGAATGTATTTCCCTGAAAGAAAAAGAAACACATTATGAATGAGCAGTCAATGCTACCCAAAGAAGACGGTTTGTTCCATTTCGTTGCTATGGGAACTTGAAGCAGGGTCCCAGGGTTTTGTGAGCTTTGTATTGTTAAGCTGCCCTGGACTATGATTTGGGAGTTGAATTCTTGTCTCCACCCAACCATTGCTGAGGTGTCAGGCCTTATTTATATCATGACCTCACTTCTTGGACTCAGTTTCCTCATGTGTAATTGACAGTAAGGGGTCTAAGAGATGATCATCTCTTGTCCCTTTCTGCTTTGCATATATAAACTTGTAGGTGATGGCTCTTCTCTGGGTCTCAGTTTGTTTTGTTTTTTTTTTTTTAAACCAGATCCTGCCTTAAGTAGAAATGACACTGGCCACTGGCCCTCTGAAGATGGCAGCCAGAGGGCCACAGCAGCCCTGTCCTCATACTGGCAGACAGAGGTCTTCATTGTGGGGCCTTTTCAAGCCCTGTATATCCTTTGGGGCTGCAGCCTGGGTACCCTTAGAAGCTGGAGTCTGGGCATCCTTAGAGCATGGGGCCTGGGCACTCTTAGGGACTGCAGACTGGGCCTGAGCTGGAGTGGCAGCTGGAGCCTGGACCTTGGCTTGTGCCTTAGCTTTGGCCTTAGCCAGGACCCTGAACTTGGGCCCAGGGAGCCTGCAGCCCTTGGTGATGTAGACACGGATATGCTTTCCCAGTGTGGGGTGGGTGAGGTAGGTGAGTTGCTGGAGCATGCCGGTGGCCTGTGCGGGGAGCTTGCATTTGTTGCTCACTACTTTGGGCTTCACCAGGGTATTGACGGCCTTGGCCCATGTGCTCATGGCCTTGGCATAGTTGGCTTGCATCTTCTTAAAGCAATTCTTGTGCTCCTTCCCAAACACGTGTTCCTTTGGAACTTGGGGTCACCCCCTTCAGAGATTCATATCTTTGTGATCTAGATTTCTTGATGCCATTTCTGGGACTGATTGTGCATAGTGTGGTTCTTGGACTTGGCCATGTCTGACCTGCCAACCTACAGGAGCTGATCTCGGGATCTCAGTTTTTCCATCTGTTAAGTGGGGAATGCCTCTTGTAAATGGTTGAAGGAAAGAGACAAAAATGAAAGCTTGAGCTGGATCTAAATTATCTCACAATGCTATCTCTTTGTGTTTACTGCAAAGCCTCATACTATGAATTCTAGTAAGTGCAAATTCTAATCTTTGGTTTATTTAGCCAGTAAAGCTGTAATAAGCAACTACAGCATCATGGTGTCAGGCACAATGGATGGAGCCAAAGGTCAGGACCTTTAACCAAGATCATATGCACGACAGTTGGGGAGAGATCTGATTTCAAAGGAAGATCTTCCTCCTTATTCTAGTGCCACCCTGTGTCTGAAACTCTTCTTAAACACCTGGAGCTCATAACCTTTGAGATGCATCCAACCCCAGTTCCCATGTCTGGAACCATTGAGCCAGCACTGCAGAACTACTGGGGTACAGTTCAAAGGAATGTGAAGTTGAGGGAAGAAGAAAGTCCTGCCTTGGGTTACACAGCAAGGGCTCCATAGGGTCCACTCTGAGTTTTGAGGCTGGGTTCTGGGTCCTTCCTTTCACAGTCTCCCTTTGTAGGAGGACAGCGCTCCTGACTCTTCCAGCAATATGAACTTACAGACAGAAGTCCACTTTCACCATCAAGAAAAGGTGAAAAGGTATTTTATTCCAAGTTATCACCCTCTCTGTCCTCTGGTTCAGGGTTTGTGTACCCTCAGGACATGAGAGCCTGCCTGCCCTCCTCACCTCATTGTCCCCTGTCCCAAATCATTACTCAATTTGATATCTCCTATTAACTCAAATCCCTTTCTCTAAGTTCCTAGATCTTAGGCACTTGTGAGGGAAGAAATCCCTTTGATTAATTCCCAGTCAGATATGAATAACTGACAACTAGGTTTATACTGTCAGAGTGTCTGAAGGCACAAAACAGCATAAACATCCCTAATTCTTTTCATCTGTTTGACAGTATAGTTTTAGAAGTTTTTCTCAAAGCTGGACTTAGTGGGTTAAGAAATTTGACTTGATTGAAGTTATTTAATCTCTCTGAGCATCAATTACCTCACTGGGAAAATAAAGGCCACCAATTAAACCCCCAAATATGAGGTGAGGATTTAACTGAGCCCATAGCATAGCCCCTCACTGATTGATTCTTAGTAAGAATTGATTCTTCTGCATTGTGAAAACTGTGAGTCACAGAAGTTTTAAGAAACTTGTTCAAGAACACTGTTTGGAGAAGGGCCAAGCCAGGAGCTCAGCAGCTATTGGTAGAGCTGAAAAGCCCCATCATTGGAGGACCACAGCACTGGCTTCATGCAGTGTCAGAGGCAGGCAGCTGGGCCTTGGGAGCATAAGGGCTGTATCACAGAAAATCACTGCTCTGGGTGCTTCCGTAATTGCCAACCCTCATGACTATGGCCAGGCTGAGATGAGGTTGGTAGGAGGGATCTTTTGGCATACATACATGGACAAGTAGGAAGTGGTTCATGAGCTGTGCCTGCTTGGATGGGGTCTCTGGAAATATACCTTTCTGAGGTGCTGCACAGCCCAGGCTTTATGGAGCATCAGCTGGACTGTCCATCACCCACTGGCTCTGGTCAGCTAACTTTACCTTCCTCATTAGAGTTACCGAAGGACTGGACCTCTGTCAAAGTCCAAATCTGGCACTGGGAAAATGCATGTGGGATGAGCACTTTGGAGAGATACTGGCTCCTTCTAATCCAAAGAGAGGGCTCCAATATCACTGGACAACCCTCAGGGTGACACTGCTGAAAACCCTACCCTGAAGCAGACTTCTTTCCCAGAGTCAATTCTTGCTTTTGCTTTTAAGCATTGACTTCCTTGAAGATGAGAACCACTGTTTTCCTTACAGAAACCACAGCTGAGGACTCACAGCAGACAAAGGAAATGGCAAAACATAGAGATGGGATTGCAGCAAGGGTTATATCTGGGTGACAGGTGGCCAGGATGACACTGGGACATCTTTTTGCTGGCAGATTCATTTTATTTGTTTCTATTACAATTGACACTGTGAAGGAACTTTTCATCAAACATGGTTCAGAGTCAACAGTGTTTCTTTAAGTTGCAGTCCTAAATGTGTGTCAAAGGGAATAAGCTTTTCCAAAAGCTTGCTATATGCTTTTGCCAGTGTGAGTCCCAAAGGTTTGGAAGGTGTTCTAGTTCTGTCTGAAAGCTGATGGCAGCCAGCTTAATCTTCTCTTTAGGCTCTAGGCTGGAGCCAGACTGTCAGAGTCTGAGTTTTAGTGATTTTTACTGGGTGGAGTTGGAAAAGTCACAAGGGCTCTGAACTGAATTCCATTTTCCTCATAACATAATATAAAACAACAATTAAACAGTATCTGTTTAACCAGTTTATTAAGAGCATGGAAAAAGTTACAAGAAGGGCTTAGGACCAAGCCCTGATGCAGGATAGCTCTGCAACCAGCCACAGCTTTTCTGCAGAAGGACCTGAGAGAGGATAAGGGTTTGTGCCCTCCTTTCTCCTCATGGCTGTGGAGTCTGCCTCGGTGATGAACAGCACAAGCCACATCTCCCCCCTGACTTGGGAGAGTGCTCAGAGCTGCTTCTTGTGAAATTTGAATTGCATCTATGCTTCTTGAAAGTGAAACTCCTGAGTTGCCCATCGGTATGCATTGCCCATGGTCCAGTCTCTAGGAGGCTCCTGAGAATAGGAAGACTTTTGACTGGGGTCCAGAAGGTAGGAGCAATAGCAGCCAGAAGACTGCACACATGGATTCTTCAACCAGCTTCAGCCAGGTGTTGAAGTGGGGAAGACAGACAGGGAGATGAGAGCCCTGTGGGTACTTTGTGCTAGGTCTACAATGTATGTCCTCTATCATGGGGTTCCCTCCAAGATTCGATGAAAATAGAGTAGCAGGTGAGTGGCAAAACATTGTAACCCTTAAAACATCAGTCAGAATACACATCCACCTGTAGCAGGTAGAAAAGAAAAGGATCAAAAGCAGCTTTCCTTGCCCTGCAGGGCTGTGCCCACAGCAAGACACTCAGAAGAGTGTCTTGGGAGAGGTAGAGGAAATTACTGGAAGAGAGCTGATAGCAGAAGTGCAGAAGAGACTCCAGGCTACCTAAGGAACCCCCATGAGAGCATGTAGCCAAAACATTCCCTGTAAAATTCAGCACGGACCAGAAGCAAAAAAGAAGGCAGATAGCTATGGCCCTTTAAGCCCTCCATTCCTCCAGATTTGCAGGCAGGCAGGCTAGAGACTGCATCGGGGTAGACCTATGGGGGAATGCCTGCTACGAGATGGTGATTGAGCTCTCTCAGGAAAATGTCCCAATGTGATTTTTACCTTCCCATGTGTGATATATTCTAGCCTTTTTCTGCTGTGTGCTTCTATTTCTCCTTCTTTCCTCTGTCTCCATCTTCTTATCCTACTTCTCCATGTCCTGTTCTTCCTCTTTTTCAATCTCTTCCTCTCCTCCTTGTAGACCATCAAATTGATTTCACAGACTTGCAGTTGGACAGAGAAAACAGATACAGCCCGGATAGAATCAAGCGCTGCATGATACATTGCTGCAACATGCAGCACTTGATTTGCTGCACAGAGCTTTGAGAGAGGGACTCTGAAGGGCTGGAGCATGCTAGGAAGACAGGACGGGGAAGAGGAAGTAGCTTAAGCTAGATTGTTGACAAGCCTTTCTAGATCTCTATATACCAGCCTCAATAGGTGGCCCTCAGGTTAGCAACAGAGGGGGAAGAAAATGGGCACCCCCAACCCGAGGCCCATGAGTGAAGGTGTAGAAGAAAAAAGTAGTGTCTGTAGGGGCAACAGTGGGTGAAAAGGCAAGTGAGTGGCTACTTTCTTTTTTTTTTTTTTTTGCCAGTCCTGGGATTGAGCTCAGGGCCTGAGCACTGTCCTTGGACTTTCTCAAGGCTAGAGCTCTACCAGTTGAGCCTCAGCACCACTTCTGGCTTTTTTCTATGTATGTGGTACCGCGGAATCGAACCTGGGTCTTTATGCATGCTAGGCCAGCACTTTAACCACTAGGCCAAACTCCCAGCCCCATGAGTGGCTACTTTCAAGCAACAATCATGCCTGTCATTTGCAAAGACCTATGGCATTGAAACATCTGATATAACACCATTTCATAATGATGGCATGTATAAGTTGGTTGTCCACCCACCAGACAGATAAGGACCCAGTGACTTGGCTGCAGACACGTTGTTAATATAAGACCAAGTTGGACCTGGAACGTTCATCTTCTGTCCCCAAATTTGCTCTTTCTAATCAGAAGTTAGACTGCCCAGATTTGAAAGATTTTTTTCCCCCACAGCAAGTTATTTACCCTCCTTGGCCTCAGTTTCACTATGTGTCAAGTAATGTCAATCACAACATTAGTGCTGTCATACAGTGCTGTTGTAAGGTTTCACGAGTGAATTTTGTAAGCCATTTACAATAGTGCCTCTATAGAGTGCTGTTTAAAAGTAACCAAGTAGCGAACAAGTATTTATTAGGGCCACATACATATAGGTTAGCACTGGGTTGGGAAGGGGGTAAAGAGACATTGAATATATAATTACATAATTTAATAACTGTGGTAACTAATGGAAGGACAAAGCACAGGACATCATGAAACAGAGTAATAAGGGGCCTAATGATATAATCTCACCAATCAAGGAAGGTTTCCCAGGAAGCAACATTAAAGCCGATATTTAAAGAAAGAGTAGAAATAAGCACAACTCCAAAAGATGGTGGGAGCTTTCTAAGCAGGGACCTGGAATAGGCTTTCAGAAGCCTGTTTCAGAAGACTGGCAATGTTCAGAGAACCACTGATATCCCTTCTGCTGAAGCAGTCAGATGAAAATAGCAGAAAATCTTGTCTCCCATTCATAAGAAAACCATGTCTCTCATCCTTACATCCTCTCTTCTATTACTCAGCCAGCGCTCAGTCAGCATTCACAGAATCCATCACTTTCCAGACACAGGTAGAGATTCTCTGTAGCTCCCATAGGCCTCCTTCTGCAATGCACTGCAAAAGGGACTCTTGGTAACTGCAGGTGTACTTCTCTCTTCTCCAACCATCAGTGGACAAGTTTTAAACATTCAGGGACCCAGGATTGACACCTTGTCTACTGGCTGGATGGGTGGCCATCTGACCTGATTTGCTCCAAGAAGCCCCAGTTTACTCCTGTGACCGCAGCATGAGGCTCTACTCTGCCCCTTGAGCTGCACTTTTGAACATGCCCTTGTTTGGATGAGATATTATACTTACATCTAATGCTGAGGTAAAAAGCAATACCCAGATATATCAAAGGTGCCACCTGATAGACTGATGTTCTGTTTAATGAGTTCCTGATTTCTCGAAGTTTTGCAGCCTCCTGACAAGTGCCAGAAAATCCACTTCCTTTCCAGAGCAATTCTGATGCTTTAAAGGCAGCTTGCTCTAATTTCCACCTCAGGATACTTCAACTATGAAAGGGGAATACTATAAAGTGCCCCCCCCCCGGGCTCAGGGGAGAGTAGGAAGAAGGTGGCAAAAGGGGCTTGGATGGCCTGTTCAGGCCATGGTCTACTGTACCTAGTCCATTGACCCTAGGTAGGTTCCTTCACATGTCAGGACTGGGTGTTCCCCTTTGCTGAATGAGGATAATACACATGTGCTCTGTACTCACACAACTAAAGGTGAGGTCCTCTGGACACAGATAAAGAAAAAAAAGAGTCACTGGTGCTCCAGGATGGGACCACTGGCTAAGGTTTAGAGCCACAATAGGAGAAGTAGCTAATAATCAGGCTAATTAAAATAATCCTTTGAAACACCAGGTTAGCCTCCCAGACGTCAGTCCTCTGAGCAGGAGTCTACAGCTTTCCTGCCACCTTGACAGTGACTGCCACAGCCAGGATTGAGTCAAGTGTCAGCAAAGAAGAGAGCTCAACCTGGTGCTGGGACACAGGCTACAGAGCAGTACCAGCCGTCCACCGCACAACACATGGAGGATGCAGGACTATGGTTGCTTCTGACAATTTTTCCTTTCTATTTATTTATTTTTTTTCCTTTTTTGGAATCTGGAGATCCCGTGCCAAGCCCTCCAAGCAGTCCCGACTTTCCATGCAATAAAGCAGCAGTGAGAAAGGCTCAGAGTAATTAAGTGGCTGACGCACAGAAGAAGCCGTTACAAAGAATTGACTAAATTGCCCATTCATTAGCAGCTCGGCATGGAAGGAGAATTACAAATAGACAGCGGAGCCCGCAGTAATTCAATCTAACCTTGTACTTACAGAAAACAATGAGATAATGAACAGAAAAATTACCAGGCACATATTGTATTTTGTTAAAGGGGCGGGGGGGGGAGAATGGGGCGGTGGAGGGATGGACTGGCACATGCAATGCTAATAGCCTTGCTCAAGCTGAGCAAACGTTCCTCCAGCACAATCATAGCTCTCAGTCTAAGGGCCTCTGGGGAGCTGAGATGAGGCAAGATCGCGAACAAAAAAATGTAATTTATAAGGCGTCTGTGGACTGGAATTTATCATCGGATCCGCTCGCCGACGCTCAATTGATATGTAGTTGATTTCAAACAACACCCCCCGGGCGCCCAGAGGGAACATTTTTTAGATTTTACGCTTGGATATATCTGTTTAACTCGCCATTTACCAAAACAACGGCTGATGACAGCACAAACCAGTCACTCTAGAGAAAACACACGCACACAGCCCTCATACACGCTCACATGCACACACCCACCCCATACACAGGAATCCAAGAGCAGCCGCCGCCATCACAACCCAGTAGACAAACCTGCTCAGCCCGTAAGAAGACTGCTGTATACCCGGACAGGGAGAAGAGACAGAGAGAGAGAGAGGGAGAGAGGGAGAGAGAGAGAGAGAGAGAGAGAGAGAGAGAGAGAGAGAGAGAGAGAGAGAGAGAGAGAGAGAGAGAGAGAGAGCGCGCAAAAACAAAACAAAAATACAGCAGAAGAGAGTGAGACTTTCTCAGTAGCTTTGCAGAGAAAATGAAAGGATGGTAGCTGGGTTTTATGGTTCACTTGGTGGTTTTCATGCCCAACTCTTCTGGGGAAAGTGCTTGGAAGGACTCACCTCCTCCACGGTATGAGCCCTGCAAGCTCCTTGCTGAGACCAGGTCTGGCCTCATCTGGGACCTACCAGGCCTGGGACCTCAATAGGTGGACAAGGGTGGGGAGCTTCATACATGGAGAGAGAAAAGAATAAATGTAAAAGTCTGATTGGCCCCTTTCCAGAGCTCACCCAGCCTGCATACATGAGTGCTGACAGACACAGCTTTAGAAGGGTATGGGGAAGTGAAGGTATGGTTCAAGTAGTATAGTGCCAACTTGGGCATAAAAGCTAAAAAGAGAGCCTAAGACCCTGAGTTCAAGCCCCAGTACAGAAAGGAGAGGAGGAGAGGGGAGGGGAGGGAAGAGGAAGGGAGGAAAAGGGAGGGAAGGAGAGGACAAGAGAGGAGAGGGTTACTGAATTAAATAGAAAGTAGAGATGGGGTGCAAGTGATACCATGCCAACCTTGAGCCAAAAAGCTAAGAAAGAGCATGAGGCCTCATCACTCAAGGAAGGGCTGAAGCTTCATAGACTGAGTCCACAAGTCATTCCATTTTAAGGATAGATTTAAGGACCCAGCATACTTATCCTTTGGTGTCCAGATTGGGCACAGACGGAGGATCAAAGACCAACAGACACATGTGGCAGAGGTAAGGTGAGGTTAGGATGGAAAATGACCAAATAGAAGCCTCAAATCCTAGATACTCAGGAGGTTGAGAGCTAGAGGATTATAATTGGACTGCCTGGGAAGAAAGGTCTTTGAGACTTCATCTGCAATTAACCAGAAAAAATGTCCAACTAGAGGCATGGGTCAAGTGATAGATCACCAACAGTGAGCAGGATAACTGAGCAAGGACATAAGACCCTGAGTTTAGGCCCAGTTTCTAACAGGCACATGTGCATCCATCCATACACACACACAGACAGATGAAATAGATAAAAAGACTAGATCAGTAGATAGATAAAAAACAAATAAAAACAAGGAAAGTAAAGAAGAGAAAATGTCTAAGTAGAATCCTCATCTTTAAAATGGAGACATTTAGGCATCTTTAGTGATTATTGGGTTTATGTTCCTCTTGAATGGATTTCAAGAGGAGATCCATGAGATAGATCTTGAGATAGATCTGCTGGATCTCACATGTCCCACATGGTAAACAAACCAAACAGATATTTGTGAATGAGCATCATGGAGTCTCAGAGGTCATCTATCCAGTTGACCAACGGACAAAAAAAATCTCACTGAGTATTCTGGTTGATCATTCAATCTTCTTGAATACCTGGCATGGTGGAAATCACATTGCAGAAAAGGCTTTTGAGACATTCTATTCAAATCATTAACACATCCCCTAGAAAAGATTTTGGGAGGCCCATGTTGATTTTTTTTCCATTAGAACTTATCCGGTATTTTCCTTCTCCTAGAAGTTCATTGGAGGACACGAAGTCCATTGGAAATGTTGATGTAAGTCACCATTGGCTGAATGCCTGCCCCCACACCATGAGAGTGTTCAGGGAAGGTCCTGTCTGGTGGCCCCACACTGGCAATATGCCAATGTTTTGGGGTCCGAGTTGAACAATCTTATTTCACGACTTGCTGCCAGATTTTTACCTGTTGCCTTTTGCTGATTTGAGGAAGTAAAACACCCTGAAAAGAAAAAATAGAAATCTTGAGAAATCCCCAGACTCTTAGATCTATGAATCCAGGTAATATGTTCGGAGAGGGAGATCAACGATTAGTTGATGAATAACTAAAATAGCTTATTCTCTAATTTTGGATTTGCTGATTATTAGCTCCTTGAGCTTGGCCAAACTCTGAGTCAGTTTCCAAATCTGTGAAATGTAAAGAAGAAGAATATCTCACTTTTAGGGCTCTTGCAAAGACAGACCCAGGTCTTATCCTTCCAGCTGCTGCTTGACTGCTTGTTTCTTCTTTCTGTTCCAGGGAGATACTGGTGTGAAAGTGGGGTGGGGGACAGTTACTAAGGGACTGGCCACTCTCTATTCTTCTTGCATTACTTCTAGAAAACATGTATACTATGACAGCCAGATCTATCCTGCCAGGTTCCTGGAGCCTGGGGAATTTTGATCAGAGAGATGCCAAAAGTTAGATCCCCATCCACCTTCCTCTAACTCTTGCCTTTTCTTCTTAGGAATATGTAGCTTGATGTTAACCTGGATGTTCAGGTCCTGTTAAATAACCATCTGCCTTTCCTTCCTTCTTCCTTCTTTCTTTCCCTTCCTTTCTCCCTCCATTCCTGTTCTCTCCCTTCTTGTTTCTCTTCCTGTTTTCCTCCCTCTTCCCCTCTTCCCCTCCTCTCTATCCCTCCCTCCTTTCCTTTCCTTTCTTTTCTTCTTTCCTTCCTTCCTTTCTTCTTTCTTCCCTCCCTCCCTCTTTTTCTTTCTTCTCTTTGTCTTTAGCCTGTAAATCATTGCTGTGTCCACAAGGTGCCTGGAGCTTGAGGGTGCCTTACCTGTCACTCTGGGGCATATTCAATGGCAACTCTGCCCCTCTGCCCACCCTTCATCCTTTGGGAGGGCATCGCTCTTGGTAGACAATTGGTTGTGACCTGCCGAAGGCGCCACTCTGCATGTGTGCCAAGCACATCTCCTCTCCCTCCCGGCATGCCAGGTTCCTCTGACAAGGAAGGGTAAAGACCCTCCAGGGCTCTCAAGAACATCAATATGTTGTGTATTTAATGTGCTGGCTCTGTTACAGCAAATTAAAGCGAGGGGGCCTGGTAGAAGGGAACACAGCCCGCTGTTCCCGTCCCTTGTCGTGCAGGAGGCTGTGGAAACGGCCCTCCAGTGTGGAGGAGGAGTGTACATTACCCCCCCTGCAGGAGCAGAGCAGGCATTAGACAAGCCCCGAGTCTTAATGGGACGCATCCGGCAAACATCTGAGCTTGGGCCTTCAATCACAAACGCTGCAGGATTTAAAAATGAATAAACTTCACATTGTGTTTCTCTTATTTATCCTTTATGCAAATTGTCCCTGGGAGGACCCATTACTTGCACTGCATGGGGACAGCAGAGGCCGCCTCCAAGGCTTGGAGGACCACTTGCACACAGTTCCTGGAATGCCAGGCCCGTCCTGGTGCTTTACAGAAAGAGGGAGAGAGAGAGAGAGGAAGAGAGAGAGAGAGAGAGAGAGAGAGAGAGAGAGAGAGAGAGAGAGAGAGAGAGAGAGAGAGAGAGATCATAAAAAGGAAATAAACAGACTGAGCTCCCAGCTCCTGCAGAATGTAGATGCATGCCTGTGCTCACACATACGCATGCGCAGTGACACACCACATATACATGGGCCACACATGGGCTATGTTTAATCAGCCACTGCAGACCTGCCACAAGGCCTCTGTGAGGAGAGCAAGTGTCATCTCCCCATTATTTTCCTATATTTCTAATCAGAGGAGGGGCGATTTGTGAGGCTGAGAGACAGGATGGTGGGGAACATCCATACATATATGCCACAGATGCCACTATGAGAAGGCCTTGGGTGAGAGATGGTCTTGTAAGGCCTGTTGACTTCCTAGTTTTGTGGCTCAGGGCAAATCAGGGAGAACTGGGTTTGAGATTTGGTGCCATGAGTCCAGACTGAAAGATCCCAAGAGTCAAGCCAGGTCAGTGCAGGTCTAGGAGTGCAGATCCAGGGCACCGGAGGTTCTCAGGTGAATAGCACCTTTCTGCCCTGCACTGACCAACTAGCATCGCCTGCTCACTTGTCTCCTGCCTAGAAAAGTGTGCCCTGAGCTGCCAAATGCTGCTATTGGCCGCAGTCAACTCTGTGCTCTTTGGATCTTGAGGATTTCATGACATGCATGTTTTTCCTGGCCTAGGGCTACGCATCTGCCACAGGTGGGGCTTGATGCTTGTCAGATGACATGGGAGCACTAGACTCTGGAAAAGAGGGAGGTTCCTGATACAAATCACACAGAGTATCAGGACAAAGGTACACAGAGATGAATTCTCAACCTGAGTGCTCGCCAATTACATCTATCGCCATTACTATCAGCTAGAACACATCCATTCCCCACCCCTCTTCCAGTATATCTCTCTCTTTAATGAGTATACAGAGTCATGGCAGAACTATCTCATTCCTCCCCTATGTCCACCCCAATCCCTAGCTGCTGCCAGCCCTCCCACACAGGGTACAGAAGTCACCACTCTTCCAGTCTCAGACATGAAAAGGCCTGGGTCCATCCACCAATTCTCTTCTCCCCTAGTCACTCTCCCTCAACTATCATCTGCTGAAAGGCTCCTGGCTAGAATATTATCTTTGACGTCCTCACCTGGGCTGCTTGGTCAAGCCCCTCATCATCCTCTATGTCTACAATGGACCAGCTCTGGCACCCACTCCAGGCAAAGATGTCTCATCCAGACTCGGCTTTGACCAAGTATCCTTCTTCTAGAACACATCTGGCCCCCTGGGTAATCCTATGTAGAGCTTTATCTAATTCTTCATGGTCGCTGCAACCCACTCTATCAAATTACCTATACTCACTCTACAACTAGCCACCTACTTTCTTCAGTCACTCAAGTGAATATTCATTGAACTCATGCCAACCAGCCTCAGGATATATAGAGGGAAAGTTTGTCCTTAAAGTGAGTACAGTGGTTAGGGGCACAGACTGTAAAATCAGTGACTTAAGACATTATGTTATCTTTCAAATTCTTAGGATGAAGAGAGTGGAGAAGAGGAAAGAAAGGTTGGTGGAAAAAATGGCAAATAAATATTGAGACAATCTTTTAAGTAGAATGCATATTTTTTATTCCCAGTTTGAGTTTCAGAAACATATTTTATATAAAAGAAATACCAGAGGCCGGGAGTTTGGCCTAGTGGTTAAAGTGCTTGCCTAGCATGCACGAATCCCGGGTTCGATTCCTCGGTACCACATACATAGAAAAAAGCCAGAAGTGGTGCTGAGGCTCAAGTGGTAGAGCTCTACCCTTGAGAAAGTCCAAGGACAGTGCTCAGGCCCTGAGCTCAAGTCCAGAACTGGCAAAAAAAAAAAAAAAAAAAAAGAAATACCAGATATAGATGACAAAGTATAAATTCAATATGCTAGAGATTAGTCAGAATAGTTTTCACTCTCTTCCACAGAAACACAAGGCCATTTTGATGCCTAGATAATATAGTAGATTACATTGGGCAATTTACACAAAACTCTCAAAGTATCAATTACAGCAGCATAAGGTTAGGTTGTGGGTTAGAGAGTAAAGAATCTAGTCTATGGAAGATTTATTTTATAAGTATAAGACAAAAAAACTGTACACATGTAAAATGAAGAGCTATATGAGTCAAAAATAAGCAAACAATAGCCAACAATCATTTCATAAAAATATATACATGAGAAAAATTGATGGGCATCCTATATAATTTATTAGACAATATGAACCAAAGCTTAAAATGGTATCAGTAAAGTTCATTTTTACATTTGAAATTTAGAAGGAATTCATCTTTACTATATTTTGGGGGGTGGAAAAGAGAAAAATACATTTATTGTGCATATAATTAAGTATATATTTATAATGAAAATATAATAATATAACATCTGAGTGTGTCTCAGTATTATAATTCACACTCAATAGAAACTTCCTGGGATTTTAAACATGAATCCTCTTGGAAGAAATTAACAATTACATTTTCTCATAGAATGCATATTTTTAAAGGCATGGCATGCTACAGAGTGGGAGAAGATCTTCACCAACCAAACAACGGACAAAGGCCTCATATCTAAAATATATCAACAACTCAAAAAATTGAATCACTCCAAAACTAACCTCCAAAGTAACAACCATCCCATTAAAAAATGGGCCAAAGACTTAAAGAGAGTATTCTCTGAAGAAGAAACAACAATGGCCTATAGACACATGAAGAAATGCTCAACATCTCTGGTCATAAAAGAAATGCAAATCAAAACAACTCTAAGATTCCACCTCACTCCAGCTAGAATGGCCAGGATCAGGAAAACGAATGACAACAGATGCTGGAGGGGTTGTGGCCAGGAGGGATCACTACTACACTGTTGGTGGGAGTGCAAACTCGTTCAACCACTATGGAAAGCAGTGTGGCAGTGCCTCAAAAGGCTAACCAAACATAGAACTCCCCTATGACCCAGCAATTCCACTACTTGGCATTTACCCAACCATCCAGAAACAAGGACATACTAAACCCACTAGCACAACAATGTTCATTGCAGCATTATTCACCATAGCAAAGATATGGAACCAACTTAGATGTCCCTCAGTTGATGAGTGGATCAACAAGTTGTGGTATTTGTACACAATGGAATTCTATGCTGCTGTCAGAAAGAATGACATCGCCCCATTTGTTAGGAAATGGAAAGACTTAGAAAAAAATCATATTAAGTGAAGTAAGCCAGACTCAAAGGAACTTAGGCTCAATGGTTTCCCTCATTCGTCATAATCAGTAGAAACCTTGGGCTCTACTAGCAGAGATTTGCAATAGAGCAAAATCTTGATACATAAGGACATATAATGTGAAGCTAATTGAAAGGACCTCCAGGATAGTGAAACAAAAGCCATATAATGAATGATTGTTGTCCTTAATGTAGTATGTTGTCTCTCATCTCCTTTGCTGTCCCTTGGTTATCTCATATTGGTATAGTATCTCACTTTGTTATCTGATAAATTGAATTTATTTGTATTTGGATATTTGAAATTTGATAGGGAAGGGGGGAAAACCAAGACGGGTGGGGGGGTGTGTGGGGGGGAGGGAAACGGATACCAAGACATGTGAAAGGGTATCAATGTATGTGAATTAATGCACCCTCTATCTGGCAAATATCATGTAACCCTTCTATTAATTACAATAAAAAAATAAAAAAAAATAAAGGCATGGCATGATTGGTTTTGGACATAAGTGAACACACACTAAGACTGCAACAATCACAGACAAGAAGAGAATTAAGGAGACAGAATATAAATATTTTTGCCAATCCACCACATGATGAAGCTTTCTGAGAGCTCTGTATTTATATCATTTCAATAGAACAGGATTCTAGGAAGTAATTTTGAGAAGAACTTCTGGTAACACTGAGACATGACTACAGGACAGGGTAAGATAAACCAGCTCTATGTTTAGGATCCCGAGCTCTGGCATCCCTTTGCCCCCATTAGCTGTGTGACTGTTAGAAAGTGTCTTGACCCATCTGTCCCTAACTCTTAGGTTTATTGTGAGGCTTCACTAAATGATTATATCACATAAAACAGTGCCTGGCCCAGATCTGGTGTTGGTACTATTACTGTTATAAGTGCTTTAGATGTATGCATTCATTCAACCTTCACTGTAACCTACTAAGATACAGATACTATTTTCTCACTTCACAAATGAGGGCAGTAAGGATAAGAGATCTATTACCATTCTAAAGTCACACAGTTGATCAATAGAGGAACTGACTTAATCTTTGGGTTGTCTACTTTTAAAGGCCATAGTAAGTTCACACATAGCCATGGGACATCTGGCAGTGACAGTGGACATAGACACCACTACTTACGCTTCAATTTAATATTCTTTGTAAATGCTAAGGCATATTATTGAAGAAATTGAAAGTGCCATTTAGAAAGGCTGTAGAAGCCAGACACTGGTGACTCATGCCTGTCATCTCAGCTACTCAAGAAACTGAGTTTGAAGACTGCCTAGGCAGGAAAGTCTATAAGACCGTTATCCCCAACTAACCACTAAAAAGCCAGAAATGGAGCTACGGATCAAGTAATAGAGTGCCAGTGTGGAGCAAAATAGCAAAGAGATAGCACCCAGGCCCAGGGTTCAAGCACCAGAAAAACAAAGAAAGAAAGAAGGAAGGAAAGAAAGAAAGAACGAGGTAGAGGAAGGAGGGAGAGAAAGAAGGAGGAAGAAAGACAGGAAGGAAGGAAAGAAGAAAGGAAAGGAAAGGAAAGAAAAGGAGAGGAGAGGAGAGGAGAGGAAGGAAGGAAGGAAAGAAGGATGGAAGGATGGAAGGAAGGAAGGAAGGAAAGAAGAAAGGAAGGAAGGAGAAAACAGGGGAAGCAAGGAAGGAAGGAAAAAAGGAAGAAAGGGAGAAAGGAAGGAAGGAAGGAAGAAAGAAAGGAAGAAAGAAAGAAAGAAAGAAGGGGAGGGAAGAGAAGAAGGGAGGAAGAAAGAAGGAAGGACAGAAGGGTATGTGTGGATTTGATCCACATTCCATGAATGAGCAAGCAGAGGTTGAGTCACTTCTACTTCCTGCACGATCACCACCTTGTCTCCTGCAGTCACCACTGGTCTTTGCTCCGTGCCAGACTAGTCCTGTCCTTAGAGAGCCCTCGTCCTCTCCCTGCGTGGAGGGGAGGAACATGATGGGCAGCACATTGGTGTTTTTAGTCAACAGCAGGCTTTCCATAGCTGATAAATGTACTCAGGCTTGGTGGGAGCCGGCAGAGCCTGCCACGGTGGCTAGGCCTCTGCCTCTCCACCTATGCAAATGATGGAAAATTTCTTTGCATAGGGAAAATGTAATTACCTAAATTGGAACAGGGCCAGAACTCCATTGCCTGGTCTAGAGAAATGCTGGAGGATTCTTCAGAACATACGGACTACCTCCTTTTTCTCTTCCTTCACTCAACAGCCTAGGAAATGAGAATGCCTCTACTGAGATCCTAAAGCTTGGATCCCCTGTTCCTCTATATACAGGACTGGAAGAGCCAGAACATGGAGTGACTGATAGAAGTGAGAAGAAATGGTGTTTCTATCTACATGAAAAAGAAAGGCTGCTCTGTCTTCTCTTTGTGGAATTCTTGTGCAGTATTGTTTTGTTACAAATTCTTTTTTTTTTTTTAATTTTTTTTCCAGTCCTGGGGCTTGAACTCAGGGCCTGAGCACTGTTCTTGAGCTTTCCCCAAGGTTAGTGCTCTACCACATAAGCCATAGCACCACTTCCAGCCTTTTCTATGTATGTAGTATTGAGGAATTGAACCCGGGTCATCATGCATGCTAGGTAAGTACTCTACCACTAGGCCAAACTCCCGGCCTCTGTTATGGAGGTCTGCTGGAGAATCGCCCATTTGCCTTCATGAAGAAGAACTTCAAACTGACTGATCTTTGGCTAAAAATAATTAAGAAAAAGACAGAGGTTGTATGTCAACAAAAACAATTCTGAGAGGCAGGCAGTAAATGTTCTGTGAAATAAATCTCCAAGAAAAATGTCAAGGCCTCCTTGGTTACCCCCCTAAATGTTTCTGTTCTACACATGTAAGGGAGCTGAACCTAAGATGCCCAAGCTTTGGGTCATTTCTAGCATTTCAGTCTTCCATGGCCTACTAACTACTTCCCCATGAGACTCTCACACAGACGATCGCCACAAACATCCACGTGTCCATCCCATGATGAAGCCTGTCCCGGCCACAGCTCCATCAGCCAACCAACTGGACATTCCAAGATGTTTCTGCTGTGTCATTCGGTGGTAACATATGGGAAGGCAGTCATTCAACTTTCATTCCATCTGTCCGTTTAGTCAATCTATTCATTCCATCCTAGGAGGAAGAGTTTGGATGCATACATTTGACTATATAGAGAGTGTCAGGCTAGGAACTTAAAAATAAAAAGGAAATTACAATCCATCTGAACTCTGGTGCTCACTTTAAACGGGGCAGAGATGGCTGGAGAGACACCTGTCACCACTGTAACATTTCTGCAGGTGTTGTGCTGGAGTAACCCAGCCCTTAGTTACTCTTTTGCTGGAAAAGGCATGCTTTGTTTAAGGGCTCCTGTTCGATTTGCAAAGCCAGCACAGGCTCTTATGGAAAACAGTGGGGGATGGCTCCACGCATGGAGAAGTGCCTTTGCTCAGGGCAAAATCTGCTGTTTGGTGAGCTGCTCTGCTTTCCCTTTGTGCCAGTATGATTTGAAGGAACCATTAAGCTTTAACAATGCAGAAAATAAATCCCTATTAAAATATATGCACCTGAAAAACTGAGTTCTCCACCCAAACTGTAGAGTTGGAGATCAGCTACCCATCCCCCACACATGCCTCTCACCAGCTTCCCTATCCCTGAAATCCAATTTAGGCCAAGAAAGCTCTTTCCATCGTTCCTCCATTCACTCATAGACACTTATTTACCAAATACTTAGCGTAGAGTTTTATCTGGATTTGATTACAACATGAATGCCTTGGGAACAGCTCTTCAGTACCCTTCAGCCTTGCTTTAACTTTGTGTTCCCATTTCATATCCAACTTTCCTCATGTCTAATTTTCTTTGGTTATAACTGGATTGCATGCAATGTGTGCTCCAGAAGAATGGTTAATCTGTACCCTCCAGCTTTGTTTTAACTTCGTGTTTCCATTTTTTTTAACCCAACTTCCCTCATCTCTAGACATAGTAGGAGCTTCTGAAATGTTTGTAGAATGACAGAATATACTTAGTTGCCAAGTGAGACACTTTATCTTCTCCATAGCATCGGCCTAGTGCTAAAAACACATAGTACTCATATCTCCAGCAATGGCTACTCCCTGTAAACCCTTGGTAGGCCTTGCTCCGTCTGACCTGTTCCTCAAAGACCATAACCCTCAAAAGTTCCTTGTCTGTTCTCTAATCTCTTGCATCTGGGACTCTACATTTTTTCCCCTTTTTTTCTTTGTCAGTTGTGGGGCTTGAACTCTGGGCCTGGGAGCTGTCCCTGAGCTCTTCGGCTTAAGGCTAGCACTCTACCACTTGAGCCACAGCACCACTTGGGACTCTACTTCTATTGACCAGTAGCCTCATTTATCTCCCCTTCTGCCACACTATTGTCTGGCCTATCTAGCCAAGACTTTAGCCTGGTATCCTCTTTGGAGATTAAGAGTTTTGCTGAGGACTAATGGGTGCTCAGTGCATGCAGAGCAATGGATTCATCATGTCAGACTCACTACTGGGTCTAAATATTCAAGTTATAGACAGTGACTGATGAGTTAGAGACATTTCTCCAGTTGTCCAAAGAAGAAAGCCTCTGGGGCCTAGAAGGCATTGTGAAGAAATGTATGAAGATTTGGATGCAAAGTTTTTTGACTCTGTGAAGAGTCTTGTTTTTCCTAAATTAGTTTCTAATAGCAAAACATAGCCACGAACCTAGCCCCAGTACTGCCATGCCTGGAACTCTTTTTTTTTTTTTCAATCTGTCCTTCCTTTTCACATTAAAAACAGGTCCTATATGTGAAAATGGAAGCAGGTAATTCAAGGGGATGGGTAGGGCGTGAGTGAGGAGAACAACAGAAGTGGTAACTATGATCAACATTATACTCATAAATTGATATGTGAATTGAAACTCATTGGTACACCTACTTAAAGGTTATAAAATTAATAATTAGGAAAAAACAAGTTCTTAGTTCCTGAGAAAACAAAATTAATCAAAGAAGGCCTCAGTTCCAACAATTAGCTTTCTAGTTAGTGGGCAATAATAAAAATTCCAGGTCAATTTGGTGCTACAATAAAAGATAGGCCAAAAAAAGAAGTGCGATGGATTTATGCATCACAACATGAGAAACCTTAGATAGAGCCCATAAACACTCCAGGTACCCAAAGGAATTGAACATTTCCTAACAGGAGCTAAGAGTAGTGGCTTACCTCTATCTTAGCTACTCAAAAGGTTGAGGTGTCAGAAGGACTGCAGTTCAAGGCGAGGCTGGGCACAAAATTGAGGAGATGGGTCTGGTTACATGTCTGTTATTGTAGTTACATGGGAGTCTGAGATCATGGTTCCAGGCCAACCCTGGAAACTGAAGCTCGCAGGACCCCATCTCAATGGAAGAAGTTAGGCTACTTGCCTATTAGCTACAGCAAGAAATGCAGAATAGAAGAATCATCCAGCAATATGACTCTTAAGCATTTATCTAAAACATTGCCAGATCATATGTAGCTTCCTCTATTGAGAACACAATTGTCAAGCTTATCAATAAGTATTTCACTGGCCCTTCATGTCTGTTCACTGGCCTAGGTTCTATAGGGAACCAAAGAGAGTTCAGGGGTACTCCTGTACTTCAGATGGACTAGGTGTCTCTGAGAAGCCAGGATATATAACATAAGGAAAGTGCAGCAACACAAATGCTAGTCTGAGACCAGAACAGGATGGCAGAGTGGCAGACATAGTCAGTTATCACTAGGTCCTTCTGATTTTATCTCCTCAATACGTGTTTATTGCCCTTCTTCATAACACAAAAGCTCCAGAGCCAGCCCCTACTGTGGTCTTATTCACCTCCTAGTTGCTCTTTAAATGACAGCCAGAGAATGATTTCTCCACTTTAATGGGATCTTAACACTACTCAACTTGAAATAATTCAGTAAAAACACAGGGAGGATATTTTAAGCATAGGAGTAGAGATAGCCTTTCTAATCAGGACATAAAACAAGCAATCTATAAAAGAAAAGAATGATAAATTTGAATGCATAAAATTAAAATTTTCTGCTTGGAAAAAATGCCATAAACAAAGTCAAAAGACAAACAGCAAACTAAGAAAAAATATTTGCAATATAAATGGCAAGGCATTAATAGCCTAAATATATAAATGGTGTCTACAAATCAATAAGAGAAAAACTTAAGTATCTAATATAGAAATTGTCAAGGGAACATGAACAGAAAATGAAATATAGATAGTTTTTAACAGATGAAAAAGAGCATTAACTCAATAAAAAATGACAATTTCTCTAATATTAGACATCATCAAACTGATTACTGAAAAGTTTAATACATTAAACTGATAATTTTTTAGAAAACAGGCAGTTTCAAATGCTATTGATGGGCATTCTAATTATCTATCAACTTATAATATTAATAATTATATATAATTAATAATATACCCCTTGAAAGTATCTATCCGTAAAATTATTTAGCCGGGTACTAGTGGCTTATGCCTATAATCCTATCTACTTAGGAGATTGAGATCTGAGGACCATGGTTCAAAGCCAACATGGTCAAATGTGAGAAACTTATCTCCAACTAACCAACAAAATCCAGAAGTAGAGGTACAACTCAAGTGGTAGAGTTCCAGCCTTGAGAAAAACAAAAAACAAAAAACAAAAAACCACTAAGTAAGAATCCAAGGACCTCTCTAAGTTCAAGCTCCAGTACCATTACAAAAATAACTACGCTGCAAATTCATAGTTATGTATGTACATAAGCAAAAAACTATGTATAAGATATATGTGAAATAGCTTGTGTCTTAGAGAAGACTGATGAATCTACTACCACAATGTGCATGTGATAGAGAGTACAGCATGCCATGTAGGTGCATGCTATTAGATAGAATGAATGGGAAAGAGAATGGGGGGCAATGTTTCACACATAGGAGAGAACAACCTCCAAGATAAAACAGTAAAACTTGGAGACCTACTTAGGGTAGCGATAGATCTCAGTGGCAGGTGTTTGTCTAGCATGTACACACCACCTCAAAGCTAAATAAAAAGAAAAAACCAAAAACAACTTCACACAGTGTCTTCTGTATGTTGGAGACTAATCTGAAAGCTTTATAAATAGTATTGTTTAGAATATTTCTATATGATTAATTTATGAATCATTATTATAACCCTATAACATAGAAAGTCTTATTTTTACCATTCCCACTTAAACATGAAGAAAGCAAACCATGTTAGAGTAAAACAATTTCTTCATTGTAAGTATATATTTCTTTATATAATTTTTTCTCTATACTTCTATATAGATATTCACATGTAATCTATTTTCTAGAGAAATAATTTTTGTCTCCAGAAAATACAATTCATTGAGTTCTTCATTTCCATTTCCATATTTCCTTTCAGTTTTAGAATTTCCAGTTGCTTTTTTACTCCTTGACTAAAATGATCAATCTTTAATTCTTCAGATGTATTGTTCATAATGCTTTAAAATCCAAGTCAAGTAACTTGAGTCTATTTCTAATGCCCATTGTTTACTTTGGTTTTACATTCCTGTCTTATCATCTTGCATACTTGGTTATGTTTCATGCGTATTAGATTATCTATGATAACTTAAGGTGGTGGTTTGATTCATTGGGTGATGTAGTCCACTCAGAAAGAGTCACTTTTGCTTTGTCAGGACAGCTAGGCAAGTAGTAGCGGTTTCAAATCATGTTAGCATAAGAAATATATTGACAGAAGGCTTCAGTCTCTGTGAGAACTTGTCTACGTGTTCTGTCGTGATTACTCCCATGAGCCTGCTGGAAGCTCCGTTCATTACAGCTTGAGGGGAAAATGAGCTCCAGCAACTGAGTTTATGTCTCTGGCCTTCCCTCTTCTCTTAAATCCTGACTTTGGAATGCATTAAGGACTCAAAAGTACTCCAGTATTTTCAAAGATATTTCTTCTTTTTTTGTATTTAAGAAATAGTTTGTTTAGCTCTTAGAGTTGTTTGTAAAGGGTTGGTTGAAAACATCTACTGCTCATCTGTAAGACATACTCTTTAACTATGACAGGATAAACACAGTCAGAATTCAGTCAGAAAATTTTCCCAAGCCAGACAATTTAATAGAGTATTTTTTTTCTTTCAGTAGTACTGGGTTTGAATACAAGATAAGTGCTCTACCACTTGAACCATGCGCCCATTGTTTTTTGCTTTTCATTATTTTAAAAATTCTCTTACTTTCAGCTTTCCACCTAGCTGAGATAACAAGTGTGCCAAATGTCCGGCTTCTAGAATGAGATTGTCTTGTTACCTTTTTTTCAGTTGGCTTTGAATAGCAGTCGTCCATTCTCCATCTCCCAAGTAGTTGGAATTATAGGTATGAGCCACCCCACCCAGCCTAACAGAAGAATTCAACATATGAAACTCATATTGACTACGACAGCTGAGCCAAGAGGGTAAGTTGCAGATAATAAAGGAGTGTAAAGTTGAAGAGTAATAAAATGAGAGTAACAGACAAAGGAGATAAAATGATCAGAGCCCAGGATCCAGGGCCACCTGTCTGGAGCTGGGACAATAGTTTGCTCAGCCAACCTAGGACCACAGGGCCATACACGCCAAGAATGCTGCTCAAAAGAGAGGGCAGAAAAAAACCCAGTTCATTAACTTGTCTATCCTTCTCACCCTCCAGGAAGCTTTCCAGTACCTCTCATGGACCAAACTGAAGAGAAAGAAGAGGCCAAGGAAATCTTGGTAAAGTAGAGATCTCAGCAGGGCAGGAATCCCAGACCAAAGAGACTAATGACTAGCCATTACAAGGACCTGGAATGACATCCAAGGAAACTAGTCAGGATGGCTTACTTCTGGGAGAAAAGGAGGATGGAGAACGGAACTAGTGGGTAGGAAGACTGGAGCTGAAAGAAGTTCAGTGTGTGAATATCTTACGTATTCACACATTCTAGTGAATAGTCCAATCAAACCCTTCAACAGATGTCATCTGCCATGCAGCATTTCTCAAGCTTTGAGGTGCATTGAAATTACCTGTTATACTGAGAAAATGCAGATTTCAGGAATGGTCAAGGGTGTGTCTCTGGCAACAACACTTGAAAGATCATCTTACATTCTAATGTGCCTAGTCCCGTGGCTGGTTCTGGTGTGTATGATCCACAAGCAACACTCCAACTGGAAAATTCAAGCCCCTTCAGAATGATCCCATGTTCTTTCATACCGAAATGACCAGTTCCTTTTTGACCTCTGCCCTCCCTACCAAGAAGGGCGGAGAATAGTCCTTACTCCCTTCTTGCCTCTGATCTTTCTGCATGATGTCCTTATAGCTTGTCCTAATAATGTGTCTGTGTTTTATTATTATTATTAGTTTGAGAGCCAAAGGACTTCCCTTTTAAACGCTGAATCCTAGGAATGTCTTGTACTGTGCAAGGCACACAGGAGATGCCAGTGGAAGTTAGGTTTCCAGAGAAAGAGAATCCGAGCCTGCCAAGGTGTCCAGAAAGGGCTTCCCAGAGGAGAAATCTCCTTAGACAAGCCGAGTGGAAGGGAAATGCATTCTAGGCTGGGGAAGGGGAATACACTAAGGTACTAAAGCCAGCCAGGCTCATTTCTATTAGTGCACAACCATGGCAATGAATATAAAGTGCTTTGGTGTTTTGTTTTTTTAAAGACATATTCCCTTCCCCCTCCCTATCCAGGGCCATCACTTCCCCAGATGTTAATGAGTGTTTCCAGCACTGGTCATGGGGAGAGACCCCCACAGCTTTATAAAACATGCAGATGACTGATTTTTAACAAATGCAAAATGTCAAACAAAAGCAGCATCAAGGGCCAGTTACTCATGCATAGTAAAGTTCCCAGGGAAAAGGGGAGCAAATAAATAGAGAAAAAAAATACCTTAGCTGGAACCATTCCTAATAGGCAATGGACAATTGAGAACAGCAGGGGTTCATAGGGACACAGGGACAAATAGCAAATACATTTGGAAGATTTCAGCGACAGCAAGATCAAGGCAGCACCTAATGGCCCCCTGGCTTTTGTTTCTATTAGGGCACTGGCCTTGAATTCAGCCCTCCATGATGGAAATGTACAGGGCTAATCTGTTGTTTGTTGGATGGGAGGGTGAGTGAGCAGTGGGGAAATAAGAGAAAAGAGCAAAATCTGGGCATACATACAGCAAGGAGAAAGCCATTCTGGAAATGGTGAGGATAAAATGGGTGTTCTGGGTATGCTGAACTAGAAGCCAGTGACTCACACCTTGCCTTCCATAAATGGATCAGATGTAACTTGACCCAGACCTTCTATTTCACCTATCCTCAAAGTAAGGCCTTTCAGTATTTCTTTGTGCTATCCAATACAAAGTCACTCTTTTTTTTCTATGAAGATGTATACATCAAAGTAAATAATTTATTCAGTGTAAATAGTTTCTGTAATCTTCTTTTAGTATGTCTTCATTTTTAATACACCCAGACCCTCAAACCCTGAAGCCAGCCTGTCTTCCCACTCTTGTCTTTTGGGCCGGCTTTCTGCTTGGGTGGTGCAGATGGCATGGTGTTATGGTGTCAGAATCTCTGGGAGAATGCTCTACCTCTACGTTTCTCCATGCTCCTCCCCCAGCCAGCTTAATGATGCTTGGAATTAAAAACCCCCTGTCTTTGTTTTCCCTATTGAGAAATGAGCCTTACATTGCACTCTCCAGGGAGAGAAGCCCCCCAGTACCTCACTGGCTTAGAAGTCAGTGAATATCTCCAAGTCCTTCTGGGAGAGACCCCTTCCCAGATTTACAAGGTGCTAAGAACCAGCAAGAGTAAAGGGCAAACCAGTCAGGAATGTCCGCAGGTCTCCACAGAGGTTGCCAGAGTGGACAGTGCCTGTCAAGGGTCATCCTCACATTTCCTGCAAGTATGAGAGTCTACTTGATCCTCCATGTACATTATTTTTAACCTTCTGGAAGAAAGGAAAGCTTAAAGGAAGCCCTCCATGTCCCCACCACCTCTGAAATCTATGGTCAGAAAAGATCTGATGACTAATATTATCACGGAGGAGGGGCCTATTATCCTGGCCTTGAGGACAGCAAGTACTTCTGGATTCTGGATGAACCAAGAAATGAAAGAGAAGCCATGTAGAAATACCATTAGCACTTTCACAGTGATAAAAGAAATACCTTTAAAATAAATGAGGTGCTACTAAATAAACGAGTCACTTGAAAATGTACTTGTGGGATAGCTGAGATAAATTAAAAAACGGATTAAAGTAACATCTGTATATTAACATCATCATAAAATGGAATGGTAATGGGGGAGCGTGCAAGGTATTATAAAACAATAACCAGAAACATGTCAATTACTGAAAGCCCACCCTGATGTGAAGGTACTAGTCTGCTGTTTCTGAAACACATTTTCCTCAAATGATTCTCTTAAAAAGTCTGTTCAACTCAGATAAAACCTCTTAAATCTCATCACAATGTATCCTCACCTCAGAAAGTCTGACTGCATCTGAATAGCTCATTGTCACCAGTAATGACAGGTCCTAGCATATGACAGCTCCTCTCTAGAATAACAAAATGCCTATGTGACATAGCCAAAGCCCTTTAGGAGATAATAATAGATTTCTTCACGTATGGATAACAAAACTGCAGTTACAAACTTTGCAACTGTTGGCCAAATTTTCACTTTATAACTCACTTTCCCATCTGATCTTCCTCCCCACCTTTGGCCCCACCCTATGGGAAGAGACCTATAAAGCTGGGTCTCCTTGTAAAGGAAGAGGGTGGAGGAACACTAGAGGATCACATGACTTCCTCAGAACCTAGCCACAGCATATCCTTTGGTTTTGGTCCTCTAGTCCCTGCCAGTGCGTATCTACTTCTGATCACTGGTTATCTGGGCCAGTCCAGGTCCAGGACAACAACTAGATGCCATTGCTTCCTTGTGCAGCAGTGAACATCTCCCTCAGGAATAGTTGGCATTTCCCTTTTAATGGGTCTCATTTGATGCCCACCCAGGACCACTGTGTGTGCCTGGTCATCTGTTCAGCACCCTGGGAAACTTTTCTCCACTAAGTGAAAAGAAAAAGCCACGAGAGAGCAGTGTCTCACATCTTTATCTTAGGCTTCTTCAGAGCCCACTGAACCAAGGACATTGGCCAGTGCTTTAGAGCAATCACCAGGTAGCTAGCCCACAGTCTCTGGAGAATGCAGCAATTCTTCAAGTCTCTGGGGCTTCCCCACAATCATTTGGGTTCTTGCTATGTACAGTTGCATAATGTCTATTAGTAATAATTCCAACATATCAAATATCTTTTCTTGGCCAGTTGCAACTTGCTGCATAGTAGGCTTTTTAAACAACAGAACGTTATTTTCTCATAGATCTGAAACACAGGCATGACAAGGGCATGCTCCTTTCAATCCATCCAGACATGGGTCTTTCATGGCCTCCTCAAATTTCTAGTAGCCCTGGGTACTGCTTGGCAATGGCAGTCCATTTTTCTCCATTTTGGTGGGTGTGTCCACATTTTCTTCTTGTTTTAGGGACACCAATCAGATTGGCTGACATCATTCAGTACAATGTCATTGTAACATGGTATATAATGAGAGCAAAATGGGCTGGGAAGTGGGTCAGGTAGTAGAACACTTACCTGGCAAGTGCAAAGTCCTGAGTTCAAATCCCAGTACAAAAATTAAAAACTTCTCTGGCTGAAGGAAAATAATACTGAAGGGAAACCTGAAGCCAAGTGGACATATTAGAGAAAATTATGTTAAACGACAAAAGTCAAATAGAGACAAGTGGAGCATATTCTCTCATAAGTGGATTCTTTAAAAAAAAGACTTAGCAGAACTATATTTTAGCTTGTTTATGCCACTAATTCTGTAGTTAATAACTGGTACATTTTAAAGAAGATTGAGGCCTTCGGGGAGGACACATTGCAGAGATGGGACATGGGGACGCCAGAATTTAGGACACTTAAAATGAGTTGTACTTTTAGTGTAGCAGATCCTAGGTATTTTCAAGGGTTCTGGTAATCTAGTATTTGACTGTTATATCATTTTAACCCCTAAGTTCTATTCTTCTCATCTCTCTTCTTTTTTTTTTGTTTCTTTTTTTTTTTTTTTTTTTTTTTGCCAGTCCTAGGGCTTGAACTCAGGGCCTGGGCATTGTCCTTGGTCACTTTTTTTTTTGCCAGTTCTGGGGCTTGAACTCAGGGCCTGAGCACTATCCTTGGACTCAAGGATAGCTTCCTCAAGGCTAGCACTCTGCCACTTGAGTTACAGCACCATTTCTGGCTTTTTCTATGCATGTGGTACCAAGGAATCAAACCCGGGTCTTCGCACATGCTGGGCAAGCACTCTACCACTAGGCCAAACTCCCGGCCTGCCTAGGCCACTTTTTGCTCAAGGCTACACTCTGCCACTTGGGCCAGCTTTTTCTGTGTATATGGTTCCAAGGAATTGAACCCAGGTCTTCCTGCATGCTAGGCAAGTACTCTACTACCAGTGAGTTTGTTTTCCCAGTCTTGGGGCTTGAACTCAGGGTTTAAGCATTGTCCTTGGGCTTTCTTAAGGCTAGTGCTCTACCACTTGAGCCATAGTGACACTTGTGGCTTTTTCTAGTTATGTGGTACCAAGGAATCAAACATGGGCCTTCATGCATATTAGGCAAACACTCTACCACTGAGCCAAACTCCCAGCCCCTCTCTTCTTTTCTTCTTGGCACTACTAGGGTTTGAACTTACAGTTTCTACCTGAGTACCACTGGAGCCATAACCCCTCCCCCCCACATACCGCGAACCTTTTTACTTTAGCTTATTTTTAGGAATCATATCATTTATATGGAATCATGTTCTTGCCTAGGGCTAGTTTTTTTTAACCTTTAAGTAGTTGTACAAAGGGGTTTCAATCAACATGTCAGTTTATAAGTACAGTTCATCTTGATCAATGACACCCGTTCCATTATTCTCCCCCAGGGCCAGCTTTTGATGCAATTCTTCTACCTCTGCCTCTTGTGCTGTTATGATTATAGGCATGTACCACCATGCCCAGTCCTCATTTTTTTTGTCTTTTTGAGAGGTTATCTAAAACAAAAGAACACCAACCTGTGCTATTGAAACGGATGAAAGTAAGTCAGGAAGAGTTCCTTTGTTTGCTTGCTTGTTTGTTTGCCTGCATGAGACCAACATAAAATGCTGAGCTTCTGGGTTAGTAAGAGGGAAGGTATCTACCTTCTTATAAAGGAAGGAACTTAAAATAAAAAGCATGTTTTGGCTTTTCCAGAACTGTTGTTTGGGATCCATCCAGCCTTAGGCAGGCAGAGAGAAGAAATGAAAGAAAAATAGACACAAGGTATAGCTCATTCCTTTATCACTGTTTTTCTTCATCTCTTTCTGTCCAGGCACAGGTGAAGACAGGACTTTGGTCTCCGTGATTACTGGCAGTGTCATGCAGCTTCTCTGAAACCTTACTGACCAGGGACATTACAAACAGGTGTTCCACCTCTGAAGGCCACAGAGGGCTTGCGTCTGTCAGACAGTCCTTCCAACACTTCATTTGTTAGTTCATTTCATCAGTCAATGCCTTAGCTGCTCCACCAGCAAATGTATTAAGTTCCTACAGTGTGCTACAATCAGCTCATAGGACACAGAAAACAAACTCCACCATTACTATTAGAGGAGATCAATCTGCAGTGACTTCAGATGAGAAAAGTCAGTTCTTGAACAGCTTGTCACCTACCTTGTTGGTTATTAGAAAATTGAGTATTTTCTGAGAAAGAATTCTAATTCTTACCTACCTCACCGAGATGCCAGAAAGAGCAATTAGCTGATGATCACAGACAAAGAAAAAGATGGAAAATAAAAAGCTCTATAAATGATTCTCTCCTCTGTTATTATCATTGCTATTACTATCCTCATCACCATCATCATTATTGCTACAGAGTTAAAGCTTCAACAAACTATTCCTGCATCTTCAATCAGTGGAGAATAAGCTTGAATGGAACCTGAAAATTAAGGAATTAGGAGACTTGTATCTAAGAATGTACAGAGGGAATTTTCTGTGCTTAACCATTGAATTACCTCTATTACATACCAATCCCGTCACCAGCTCTATTTGTCACTGGTGGAGGCCTTACACAAGAGTGAAGTTTGTGATGAAGGTCCCCTCCCTTCTATTCTAGCCCCTAATGAACCCTCAAATTGTCAAGGACAGCTTTGGTGTTACCCTTTCTCTGTCAGGCTGTAAATGCCCCCACCCAGTGGCTATTTTCCATTAACATATCATTTCTAGGTCTGAAATGAGCAATGATTTGATGAAAGAATCTTGAGCTGTTTGGCCATTGGCACTAGAGTGGAAGGGTCTGGCAGGGGCGTTGTGAGGACTACTGCACCCAGAGTGCAATGAGGCCTATTGAGCACTGGGGGTGCTGTCCAAGATACCAAGACAATGGTCCAGCTATAAGTGCCAGGAGGCCTTGGCCCACAGGAAAACATTACACACCAAGTGTGCTCTCATTCCCCATCTTGTTAGGATTCTGAAATGTTCACAGCATTAGACAGCTTCAAGAGAGATCTTGCAGAGCACAAAACTGCAGGAGCTGGAGCTTACAACTATAATCCTAGCTACTCAGGAGACTCAGATCTGAGATTTTCAATGATAGACAAACCCAAAAATGTTGATCTCCAACAAAGCATCAAAAAGCCAAAAGTGGAAATATGGTTCAATTGGTAAAGCACCAATCTTGAATGAAAAATCCAAAGCAATATCTAAAAGCCCTGATTTCAAACTCCAGTATTGGTACCAATAAATAAATAAAATTGGATAAAATAGAGCATGGGATTCATTCTTGATGGCAAGGGCTTAAATGGAGAGCTGTTGTGCAAGGTCATATAGAGCCCAAATACTGAAGGTTTCATAAATGTCTCATCTTCCAAAGATCCCCTCCTGGTCAGTTTAAACTTCCTTTTTACATTGGTAAAGACCTAGTCACAGACTCTCTTCCCTTCAGGTCTGCAAGGCCCATAAAAGCAGACAAGGCATACTGTCTATCTGGTTTAGGATATATCCCTAATAACTATGTGCGTGCATGTGTGTGTATATACTCGTGGATATTGTATATGTACTATCAAGTCTTCAGACGTAATTGCCTTGTTTCCTTTCTTAGGAAGTACAAAGCCTCTGTTTCTCCACCTTTTTCCCTCCTACCCTGTTCTCAGTAGAGTACTTTGTTCAGAGTGAGCATTTGTGCTACATTTGATAATTTGTTGATTCCAAAAGAATTTACAACATAGCAGTGATAATCACACCTTCATTGGTCTAGCTCTATTTAATTTTAAGTGTCTTTGCTTGAGCGAAAATTAATTGCTCATTTTCAGTATGATACACATTTCAAATGTACATTTGAAATGCACATTAGTTAATATATAAATTAGATTGGCAGGCATTATTTGTCTCTTGTAGGGGAATAGGAAGGTGTACTATTATAGAGAAAATATCACTAAGTAGAATAGATTTGAAAGTTTGTCAGTCTTTCTGGTGAGAATCAGGAAAAAGCCAGAGTTGAAGTGGAGTCCAGCCCTTACCTCACCTGCTGGATGGCTCCCTCCACAAACATTCTTCATCTTCCAGTCTCCTCTTCTCTAAAAGTAGCTCACAACAACCTCATTCCTGGGGCTCATTGTGAGAACTACAGTGATTCCTATAATTTCCCTGGGGCACAGAAAATCCAGCAACTGTGAGCTTCTCCTGTAAAAAGTCTTCTGAATAAAAGAGTTTGAGGAAACCAGGTGTAATTGGCTCATGTCTATAATCCTAGCTACTCAGGAGGCTGAGATCTGAGGATCATGGTTCAATGCCAGCCTAGGGAAGGAAAGTCTGTGAAACTCTTCATCTCCAATAAACTACTCAGAAAATCCAGAAGTAGCACTGTAATGCAAGTGGTAAAGTGCTAGCCTTGAGCATAATGAGGCTCAGGGGAAGCACACAGGCCCTGGCAAAAATAGATGAACAAACAAACAAATAAGTTTGAGGCATTAACCTAGCACTCATTCCTTTAGTTTCCTGAGTCCTTTCCCTTAACTTCTATCTTTAGAAGAATTTGAAGAAACACTAAGGCCATCATTCTACAAATTTTCTCCAGCATGGACTTTTACCTCCTCTCTGCCTTGCTGGTTTGTCCCATTCAAAGCTCTTAAAATGAAATCATTCCATCTGTCTCTAGTTACATTTATTTTTTTTTCCAAATCCCTCTTGCAAAATGCAGTTTTAATAATGAGAGAGTGATCAATTTGAGGTTGAAGCTGTACACGTACCAAACCACTAAGCCCATTTGATGTTTCTGGCAGGGAAATATAACATTTAGTAAACAAAAGATGCAGGAAATGCAAACCAGGTTTCCCCTCTCCTTCCTTCTCCTGAAGAAATTAAACAACTTTCACATACCACATCGTCTTCAGGAGAGGATGCTAATGATGTCCCTAATGCCTCTTCATCTGATCAAACCTTATTGTCTGTGTCAGGCTGCCAATTAAGGTATGGCTCTCCTATTGCACAAACTTCACAAGCCACCCTAAAGGTTAATTGAATCATGCACATGTGATGCTTCAGTGGACAGAGGGCTGCAGAACTCCTTTCAGACAAGGATCTGTTGGGAGAACAAGTAAAATAAAATCCAGTGATTACTGTGCAGCTAAAGCAGAGGCCTCTGATGGGAAAGAAGTGGCCATAACCCAGCTTCCTTCACTTGCATTCAGCTTTTGCATGCTGCCCCTTTTGGATTCTCAGGAGCCTTTTCCATTTCTGTTCTTTTCCATTCTGTATCCTTTGCTGTTGAAAACAGGAGCTGTCTAAGACACCAATAAAAATCCTGGGGATTGCATCTGAATCTGAAGACCAGCCAAAGCTTGGGCCTCTACAAAACTTTAGTGAAGTACTTCCTATATATTTCCTTGAAACAAACATTCCTTGAAATGAAATGAGTTGCTAAGAAAATTGTTTCTGGGCCTCAATAAGTGAATGCATGTAAATAAAAATAGATGGGTGAATGTGTGGAGGAATGCATGGATGCATGGATGGATATGTGTTTGAGTTTCTTCAATTTCAATCTTCCAGGGGTCAAAATGTGATCTTTTACTCATTGTGTAAAAGATTACTACCTAGTAAGCAGGCCTGGATCACTATAGTAAACTCTGTTAAAAAGTTCTTCCCTAAATTAAACCTGTTTGTCTATGACTTAAAATGATTGGGTTCCCAGTTGTCTTTTAAGGGGCAGTTTAGAGTGAATCTTTCCTTTCCCCTCTCTCTCCAATATAGCAGCATAATAGCTCCACTGTTGCTAAAACCTTTCAAACGGTACGGCCACTATGGAAATCAGTATGGAGCTTCTCAGAAAGCTAAAAATAGAACCTCTATGTGGATCCAATAATACCACTCGAGCATTTACCTGAAGGGATGTCAGTCAGGACACAGAGGAGGCACCTTCCTTCCCATGCTCACTGCAGTACCACTCACTACAGTCAAGCTACGGAAACTGCCCAAATACTACACAACTGATGAACAGATTGATAAATATGGTACGTATCCATAATCAAGTATTATTCGGCAATACAGAAGAATAAAATTGTTTCCTGGGAAATGGATAGGCCTAGGAACCATCATACTAAGTGAAGTGAACCATGCTTTGAAGGACAAAAAACTTACTTGTGTCAGATGTGGATTGTGTACCTAAACTATATATACAAAAACAGATACAAGATCATACATATGTCTGTGCGTAATTAATCTGAGTAAAGTATATACTATATATTAAGCTGTTTGTAGTATGGGATATGTCTGAGTGAGACACTATGATGAAACCTGTTTGAATGATTAACATGAATTTTAACACAAAAGAATAGATATTAGCAATTCTTACCTGGTGTACAGGCATCAGTGGGAAGGGAAAGACAAAAGGATTGGAGGAAGAAGGGCAAATATAGGCAAGATAGATAAGTGGGTGACGTGGAATAAGGTAACATTGTGAGACTGGTTTAAGGAGGAGGGAGAGAAAATGGTAGATGGGAAGAATATAACTGTAACCCCTCTATATATTGAAATAAAATAAAAATAGAAGAGGGGTGAATATGATCAAGAGGTATTGTATATATAAATAAACTTAAGATAAAATATCCTTGTACTAATTGAGGGCAATAAAAAAGTTTCCATCTAATTGTATGTCTAGCTTAGGAAATGTTTTCAAGTATTAAATGAGATAATCTGGTAAGCACCTTGCATATGGTAAGCAATCAGTAAAACATAGATATTATCACAGGTATGAAGCCTTTGATCCCAACTGCTCAAATATTAAAAAAAAGCTTTGTGATCAAAACAACCTGTTTATTTAATAAGCCTTTCTGAGGGAAGCTTAGTCACAATGACTCTGATGGTGATATCATAGTTGAGACATGTCTGTGGACATACTGTAGGGTATGTTTGTATGTGTGTGTGTGTGCATGTGTGTATGTGAGGGAGAGAGAGAGAGAGAGAGAGAGAGAGAGAGAGAGAGAGAGAGAGAGAGAGAGAGAGAGAGAGAGAGGAGAGAGAGAGAGAGAGAGAGGGAGAGGAGAGACAGAGACAAAGAGATGCTAGAGTTTGAACTCAGGGCCTTACACTTGAAAAGCAGGCACTCTGAGATATACCTCTAGTAGTCCCAATTTTCCTGGTTGCTTTTAAGACAATCCACCTATTTAGACTTGCTATCATAGCTGAAAGATAGCTAGCTGAAAGATAGATCCATTGTGTCTATCCAGCTCTACTTTGAGAAAAGGTGTCTTGAACTTCTTTGCCTGAGCTGGCTTTGAATAGAGTCTCTTAAAAAGCATGCCAGGCATAGTAATTAGTACTTAAAATAATTTGATTTCATTATGATACTGACCACATCCAGGTAAGCATAAATATCATCATTTCTTACATTGCACCTGGGAAAATCATGTTCTCGAGAGGTTAAGTTGTCCCACAAATCACATCACAGTTAGCCAACCAAAGAGCTGGAGAGCAAGTCCTGAACCTCGAATTCCAAGGCTTCTGATTTTTCCACTGGTCTTTCTACCATCAAACCTATGTTAATCTCCTTGGCTTCTCTGTTTCCTAGGACAGGACTTTAAAAATAATACCAACAAACATTTAAGACCTGCAAAAAGTTGTAGAGCTCATGAAGATCCACATATCACTCTATAGCTTGAGAAATAGACCATGTTAACTTCATTCATAGTCTTCTATGTATTGTTTCCTTACCCAGGAAGTAGAAATTGTGCTGAACTTTCTTCTATAAGTTCCGTATGAACCACTGTACTGTTAAGACACACATATGCACCCATAAAAGCCCATTGTCTAATTTTACAGGTATTTTTTTAACTCATGCAAATGTTAGTATGCTGTGTTCAATCCCCCCCCCAACCCACACACATTCAACAGTGGAGATATTCAAGTTCATTCATCTTTTTTCAGCACTGTAGTTGTCTACTGTGTGAATGCACACACAGTTTATTGTCCCATTGAAGAATAATGAAAATCTTAGTTTCAATCATTCATGGTCTCACTGTTGCTGAGTATCCATGAGCCTTCTGCACACTTGTTCTCATGCTCTGTCTGTGACAGAATCTGTAGAGTGTACACTCAGGAGATGAGTAGCTGGCTGTAAGCAGTGACATGTCTTCCCCTTGACTAAATATCACCAGATTATACTCCAGAGTAATTTTAGCAATTTACCTTCTCACCAGTAATGTCTGAGTGATTTAGGGTTGCTTCATATTTTCACTAAACACTGGATTAATCAGTATTATTTATTTTGCAATACAATTTTGAAAAATATATTGAAAGCTTGTCAAATTGGTTTTAATGTTCAGTTCTTGACATGTATCTGATTGCTATGAAGACAGATTCTCTTCAAACATTTATGGACTGAGCTCACCCCTTCATCTCTTTACCCCTCCATCCTCTGGGATTACCTTCACTTAAGAAGGTTGGCTTTGCAAAAGAAAGTCATCATAAATCAAGATATAATGCAAAAACGAAATAAGTAAACTGGAGGAGGACTATTACGCATGTCCCACAATCTTGCCAAATTCTTATTTTCCAAACCTAGCCTCCTGCATATTTCTCCTACTGGAGCTTAAAAGTATGATTATAGGAATATTCTTGCAGATCCCTTAAGTTCTCCAGAACAGTTAAATTTGTGTTTATATTTTGTTCATCATCCTAAGATCATATTATCCTTGAGTATTTTCTGGTCCATCTTGGTTTATTTTGTTTCTTTTTAGTACTTCTGTGTGATAAGAGTACCTGATTTTATAAATAACTTCTTGCAAAGTGAGATTCTGAACAGAAGAGACCCTAATGGGCCAATCAACTAAGACATGGATGGGCTTAAAAAAAAATCCATCTTGGGGCCAGGAGTTTGGCCTAGTGTAGAGTGCTTGCCTAGCATGCACAAAGACCCAGGTTCGATTCCCTAGTACCACATACTTAGAAAGAGCTGGAAGTGGTGCTGAGGCTCAAGTGGTAGAGCTCTAGCCTTGAGAAAAATCCAAGGACAGTGCTCAGACCCTGAGCTCAATCCCAGGACTGGCAGAAAAAAAAATCCATCTCTTGTATCACTAAGCCTTGGGGTAGATGGTTCAAGGGCTGGTTTGGAGATCAGGAACCGAAATTCTTTCTCTCTTGCTCTTCCAGCTGATGTATGCTAGCTTCCCAAACACAATGTCATTGCCTCAATCTCATGTGAACTGCTCCAGGACCCAGGCATATCAAATTCAGATGCAAAGTCAATGTATAAGAAGCCAGTGTGGATTGGGCCGGGAGTTTGGCCTAGTGGTAGAGTGCTTGCCTAGCATGCACGAAGACCCAGGTTCAATTCCTTGGTACCACATACTTAGAAAAAGCCGGAAGTGGTGCTAAGGCTCAAGTGGTAGAGCTCTAGCTTTGAGAAAAATCCAAGGACAGTGCTCAGGCCCTGTGCTTAAGCCCAGGACTGGCAAAAAAAAAAAAAATAAGAAGCCAGTGTGGCCCATAAGAATATATATACTGAGAGGAAGACAGAAATCTTATCACAGAAGCCACTCAATTGTTTTTCCTTACAGAGCAATCCCCACTACACACAGTTTTGCTTTTGAAGGCATCAGTTGCCTGTATTCAAAAACATCCAAAACATAAAATTCCAGAAATAAACAATTTGTAAGTTTGAAAGTGTGTGCTAATCTGAATACCATGATAAAAACCTCATGCTTTTCTCTCCCCAGGTTGGGAAACGTCATTTTTTCCAGCGTGGACAAACTGTGCATGCTATCCGCTTCTCAGTAACTCAGTATCTTGGTTATAATTTGACCACTGTGGCTGTTCTGTGCTTTTGTGTTCAAGTTACCCTTATTTTACTTAGTAATAGCCCCCAAGCACAAGAGTGATAATACTGCAATTCAGATATGCCAAAGGGAAGCCATAGAATACTTTCTTCAAGTGAAAATAAGAGCATTATCAACTTAATTACAATAGAAAACTGAATTATGTGCTGTGGTTGCTAAGATCTACAGAAGGAACAAATCTCTTTACAATTGTGATGAAAGAAAAAGAAATTTATGATAAATTTTGCCAAGATATCTCAAACTCCAGCTATAGTTAGAGTATTTGATTAGTTAAGGTGGAAAGGTATTTAAGTATCAGGTTTGGTAGCATCCACTGAGACCTTGAACATTTTCTGTAGATAAAAGAGGATTATCAAATCTTAAACTCCCATCACAACAGCACTCCTATCTACAACAGAATCAGAGAGCAAATATCTAGCATCCTTCCCTCTATGGTAGAAAATATATTCTGCTGGCTTGAAACTGAGATCATTACTCAGGGGTCAAAAAAAATGCTACATATATAATGAGTAAAAGTTGCATATTGACAACACATATTATAAAGGTGCAAGTTTTGCAGCAAGATAAAAGAGAAAACGATAAAAGAAATCCAATCATCATTCAGACCATAGGGCACAAGTGAGCCAAATCTGGAGCAATGTACACGGGTTAACTAAGGTGTCATTTGATCTCCTTTCCTGTCCACCCAAAAATGGAGCCTTCAGCAGAATGTGAACTGGGAAGTGCTTGTGTAACGTAAACCAGTATGTCACGTATTTTAAGAAAACAAACTTGCCTTCTTCCCCTGCAGTTCCTGAGCTCTTCGGCCTTTTTTTTTTTAGACCCCAGAATCATGTATACACATAAGAGCTTCTTTTTAGCAAACCTGGTTCTCTGTAGCTTTGGATTGCTATCAAATATTTCTTCCTGAAGACTTCATATATGCGCCTTCCTTAACAAGTCACAACTTATAACAGGGGTAGAGTTATATCATAGCAAGAACATAAACTCTGGAGTCAGTGTTATGTTATTATGTTGCATCATATCATATCCTGGCTCCAATACTACATATACTGATAACATAATTGTGGAATTATAAATGTAACAGTTGGGACGAAATGCACAGATTATATAAAAGACCAAAAATTACAAAACTGTCTTAAAAAGAACCCCCTCCTCCACAAATATAAAGAGGCTGGGCACTATGGCTTATGACTAAAAAAAGCAGAAGTTGGATATCAGGAGTATTGCAACCTGAAACAAACCCAGGAAAAGTTGTAAAGACTCCATGTCAACCAATTAAATCTGGATATACCGACACACTATGCCATTCCAGCTCCCCAGGAAGTTTAAATAGGAATACAGTCAGGCTAGCCTGAGCATAAACATGAAACCATGTATGAAAAACAAATAAACCCAAAGAGATAGGGGCATGCCTCAAGGAACAGGATGTCTATCTTCCATGGTCTGGACATTGAGTTCATATTCTAGCATGATTAGTTAGTAGTTTAAAAGATCAACCAAACAGTCCCACAACAAGAACAGCCAGAAGCAGTAACACCAAACCTCCACAAACTCTTTCAGAAATAAGGAAGGAGTATTTCCTAAATCATTTTATGAAGAGACCATTATCTCTGACACTAAAACAAAAGTTATAACAAGAAAACTATGAGCTAGTTCTCCTAAAAACAGCCACAAAATGCCTAATGATGTATTAGCCAATTGCATCCAGCAAAATATAAAAAGGGTAGTTTATATAAAAAATGTAATGTTAGTTTTACAGTTTAAACCCAATCACCATGACCTGTCAAATAAAGGGATACAAAATATCACAGATCCAAGTAACAGTGGCTCATGCATCTAATCTGCTGAGATCTGGGGATCATGGTTCAAGGCCAGCCCAGGCAAGAAAGTTTGTGAGAGTTTTTATCTCCAATTAATCACAGGAAAAGCCAGAAGTAGCACTGTGGCTCCAGTAGTAGAGCTCTAACCTTGAGCAAAATGAGCTCAAAGGTAGCACCCAAGGTCAGAGTTCAAGCCCCAGGACTTGCAAAACATAAAATAAATCAGTGTCATAGAGCTGGGCACCAGTGGTTTACACATCTGTACTCCCAGCTATTCAAGAAACAAAGGTCTAAGGACTGTGGTTTGAAGCCATACCAGACATGAAAAGCCATGAGACTCTTATTTCCAATAAAGTACTCAGAAAAAGCCAGAAGTGGTGCTGTGGCTCAAATGGTAGAGCACTAGCCTTGAGCCAAAGTTTAGGGACAGCACCCTAAACTTCCCCGAGTTCAAGCCCTAAGATCAGCAAAAATAAATGATAAATAAATAAATGAATAAATAAATAAGTCAGGGGTTTGTCTAAATAGAAACAGAAAAATACATTTAATAAATTCAGTATCTGCTCATACTTTGTAAAAGTATTTGACAAACTAAAAGCCTGATAAAGGATATCTATGAAACATTTACAGCTAATGCAATAAGGCAAGAAAAATAAAAGGTTTACAGTTTAGACAGAAACAAGCAAATGTGTCCTTATTTGCCAAGAATATGACCATATATTGAGACAATCCTAAAAAAAATCTATTAAAAATTACGTATGTCCACAAAGAAAGTTGGCCACAATAGTTCATATTGTTTTCTTAATCAGGGAAAATATAAACTTCCGCAATTTCTTCATTTTTATGAAAAAGAAATGAACAACTGATTTGTTGTTATTTTAAATATACAGAATGAAAAAATGCCACATTATGTATATATATGTATATAGAGTATACATACATATAGTGTGTGTGTGTGTGTGTGTGTGTGTGTGTGTGTGTGTGTGTGTGTGTGTGTATGTGTGTGATTTCCTTCTGGTGAAATGCTAACAAAGGTACATATTACCAGTAATGAGTAAAGAGATCAGTGTGTTTCTAAGGATGGAGCAGGAAGTGATTGGGAGAGGACATAAAGAAAATCATAGTGTTCATGTACGTATCTCAGACCTTGATTGTGGTAGTAGTTGCGTGGATGTAAACATCTGTCAAATCTACAAACTTAAAATGGGTGTATTTTAGCCACATGTGCCAATGACTCATGCCTGTAATCATAGCTGCTCAGGGGACTGAGATCTGAGAATCATGTTTCCAAGCCAGCCCAGGCAGAAAAGTCTATGAGACTTTTATCTCCAATTAATCACCAAAAAAAGCTGAAAGTGTGGCATAAGTGGTAGAATGATAGCCTTGAGGGGAAAAAAAGAGCTCAGCTCTAAGTTCAAGATACACACACACACACACACACACACACATACACACTTTAAAAAAGTGTACATTTTATATTTTGCAAATTCTCTCAGTGAAGTTGATATAGAAGATGTATTCTATTCTCTTCACTTATATAGTGGCCTAGACAAATTTGAAATTAAGAATCTCAACTTTATGAAAAGACAATAGTATTTTCTTTGTAGATTTTGCTGTCATAGTCTACATGTGACAGTGATCTGTACTGGTGTGCTACTTATGACAGAGTGAGCAAGAACTAAATAAAACACTATTCTTATTAAGTGATAGCTGAAGACCACAAAAAGAAGTAAATCGTTAATGGTAGGATTTCAAGAGTGTCAAGTGATATAAAAAACACTTTTGGCTAAGAACTCTTGGTCAGTGGTCCTCAAATTGACCATTTTCCTTAATTTCTCCAAGGCAGCCCTGTGTTTAGAGCTTAAATTATATGATTTTTTATGCTGAAGCAAATTTATTGCATTTGACCTCCAGAGCCATCTTTGGAACTAGGTAGCTGAACTATAGATAAACTATATAACCCAACCCCGATGCCCCTCAGTTGATGAGTGGATCAACAAGATGTGGTATTTATACACAATGGAATACTATGCTGCTGTTAGAATGACATCGTCCCATTTGTAAGGAAAGGGAAAGACTTGGAAAACATTATATTAAGTGAAGTAAGCCAGACTCAAAGGAACATAGGCTCAATGGTTTCCCTCATTTGTCATAATCAGTAGAAACCTTGGGCTCTACTAGCAGAGATTTACAATAGAGCAAAACTTAGATACATAAGCCCATATTGGATGATGCCAAATGAAAGGACCTCCAGGATATAGAGACAAAAGCCATATAATGAATGATTGTTGTCCTTAATGTACTATGTTATCTCTCATCTCTTTTGCTGTCCCTTGGTTATCTCATATTGTTACAGTATTTCACCTTGTTATCTGATATATTGTATATATGCTTATTTGGTTATGTGAAATAGAATAGGGAAAGGGGGAAAACAAGATGAGGGGCAGGGGTTGGGGGGAAAGAAATGGAGACCAAGACATGAGAAAGGGTATCAATGTTTGTGAAGTAACGCACCTTCTATCTGGCAAATATAATGTAACCCTTCTATTAATTACAATAAAAATATATGAAAAACTATATGACACAACACAGAGAATTAAAGGGACTTACTTAAGGTCATAGAGATCAACCAAACTTACAATCCAGTGACTTAATTTAATTGCTATCCATGGAAAGAGGTATAGAGACAGTTATAGAGGTGAGTTTTCTGTAATCACTCTATTTATAACACTTTAGAGATGAACGTTCATGTCCAGGATCACAGAGAAAATTACTGTAAGAATGAGTCTCAACTTACTGTGTTTTTCCTGTATCCCCAGCCTTTGTCTCTCCCTTGAAAATGGTGATGAACCTGGAATTTGCCCTTGACCTTCAACATGGCTTAACGGCACAAGAGGCTCTCTATCCATGCATTTTCCCCTTGTCTTTTCAAGGAACCATGGTCCTTCACCTCCTTTGATAGTGAAGGTCAATGGACAGTTGGCCCAGCTGTTTGCCTGGGAGGATACCCTACTCCTGGCTACAGTAGGAGCAGGAGAGGTGGAGTAATTAATTTCTATGCATATCATTGCCAGGATCACTTACTGAACTGGGGAGGGAGATTAGAGATGTCACCTTGTAAATTGAGTCAGAGCCTTCACCTCGGCACTTGGCTTGGTAATTTTACACGGTGCCTGACATGGTAACAAACACAGGGTACAAAAAGGCAGCAACTCCCCTGGGTGATGGACGGGGGGAATTGGCCCAATAAATTGTTCCCTGTAAAAAGCCATGTTTCCCTCATTAAAAAGCAGTGAATTCTCTATTGCTTTTCATTAGCTCTGGCCTTGCTAGACATGAGGTGTAATTGACAGTGTGGTTACAGGAGGTGGGACCCGAGGTGAGGAAGACAAAGAAGCTGAAAAGAGATTCTTATTTATTAAGGTGGAGGTGACAGGCGGCTGGACGTGGAGACCGGGAGGTGAAAGAGTAATTCAGAGCCTCTGAGGGTTGCTCCAAGGGCATTCACAGTACTAGAGCTGAAAGAGGGCTGTCCAGACCCGGTTGGCAAGATGGGCCATCCATAACAGGTAGACACATGCCCAGGAGAGGAAGGCAGGTAGAAGTCACAAATTATAGTCACTGCCTCCCAGCCTAGGGTCATGAACGTTTGATCAGGGCCAAAAAGGTTGAGTCTGCTTTTGGACTATCATGGATTATACTACTAAGAAATCCTGGAAATATAACCTAACATCTTTCCAGGTTTCAGTTTCACCATCTGAAAAAATAAATAAAACAAAAGGATGGATCAGAGTAAGTGAGAGTTCATCTCTGGAAAGACACTTGGGGAACAAGTGTAAATGCCAGAGAGACAGACAGCTTCCTAGAATTGCTCTGTTTACATATTCTCAGCATGGATTCAAGCTTTCTTTTTAATTCCTGGATTATAACATTCATTTTACTGCCATTTTTATGTCCCCATTGCCCCATGAGTACCTGCTGAGAAGCTCAAGCTGGCTCCTGTGTCATCTCCTGGGCCCCCTTCATTCTTGGAGCTCTTCCTCCAGTTCTAGTACAAGATGCACTAGATTCATTCGCTATGTACATTTTGAACTTTCCATATCCCAGACCTGGCTCTTCTAAAGGTCCAAAGCCTATATCCATAGGGTGGAGGGGAGGTCTGCTTCCCCTCTCCTGAGGCCTAGGTAGAGGGTTATACCAGGTTTCAGCGTGACATGTGTCAGAGCCATCTGAAGACAAGAAGCTGTGTCTTTCATCCGGAGTAATAAGAGGTTTGGGGAAGGCTACCTGGATGCTTTCAAGACCCTTGGGCTTTCCTAGAGTAGGCGTGGGCTAGCAGGAGAGGGAAGGCCTAAGGTCTTTCCAAATCCTGCCCAAAAGCATCACCTGGGGTGATGAAGCAAATCCATTAGGAAGCAGAACTCTTGGAGTGACCAGAGAAGTAGTCACAGCCCAGTGCAGCAACTGAACAAATGTGTCCTTCTCACAGGCAGTGCAGTGAAGGATTTCCCACTGCACAGGGCACAGTGGGAAATTCACAAAAGTGTCCCTGAAAATAACCCCTTCAGCAGACTGACTAGCCTAGAGAAAATCAGCAGGAAACAGCTTCCAGAGAGTGAAAAACAAATCCAGCTTACTTTAGCTCCTGGTGGGAGTCAATTGCACCACCCTGTTCCTAGCTTGTAAGGGTCAGGAAGTACCTCTGAGCCAGGATGGGAAGCAAGGAGTGGAAATGGAGGAAAATGGAGAAGTTAGTCACAATCCATTTGCCTCTCCAATCAAAATTGCCAGAGCCACTTGGGCTATGGGAAAGAGAGTGTTTAAACATATTACTTGGCTGGACATTTTAATTGCAACTATGATACCATTCTAGATGGGTCCTGGAGACCACTTATTTTCTAAGAGCCAAAAGTTGAGCTAATATCACACCCAAGGGCAGTGAAGGCTTAAGTCCCACACAGGAACTCTGCATATGTAATGAGATAAAGGAAGGACAGTAAATATAATTATCTCCTAGTTGAACTTTAGTAAATTTGTTTCCTGAGGCTACTATAACAAAGTGGCACAGATCAGATGTCTTAAACAACAAAAATAATTATCATCTCATGATTCTAAAGGTTGGAAGTTCAAAATGAAGGTGTAGATACAGCCATAGCCTTCTGAGGGCTTTAGGGAAGGATCTATGCCAGAGCCCTCTCCTGGCTCTAATACCTCAGGTATTCTTTGGCTTGTAATAGGTCATCTTCTCTCTAGGTCTCTTTATATTATCTTCCATTTATGTAGTGTCTCTCTGTGTGTCTACATTTCCCCTTCCTATAAGAACATGAATAAGATTAGACTAAGGCTTGTCCTCATAATCTCACCTTAACTTGATTACTTACAATGACTATTTCCAAATAAGATCATCTTCACTAATACTGGGTTAGGACTTCACTATCTTTTGGGAGGACATAATTCAACCTATAACACCTATTTGCACAACAAATCCTTCTTTCCTGAGTACCTTTTATGTCAGATGCTGCCCTGGGCACTTAAAGAGAGTAATGTATAACCCAGAGAGACTACTGTTGTGGGGAACAAAGTAGAACAGTGTGAGTGTATGGGCGGAATGGAGCTCTCCTGTACTCGGGATGGTACATCTCTCTGGAGGAAGTGACTCTTAAATAGAGTCATACATTTCCCATTGACTGTAGCTTAGCAAAGCTCTAATGGTCCAGCTAGGATAAGGTAAGGGTGATGAACCCTCCTGGATTTCCCAAGACTAAGAGGGCTTTGGGCAGATGTGGAGTTTCTAGTGCTCAAACTAGAAACGTCCTGGGCTGAGTCTTTGTGTGCTGTTGTAAGCACTGTTGTCTGGAGTGCCTTAGAAGACAGCAAAAAGAAGATAGAGCTAAAACTGGACCATTGACAATGAGCATCTTTGAAGGAGAGAAAGTGACCCTTTTCCAAGTAGAAAGAGCAATATTAACAAGAATCATAGCTATGGGGCTTCCGGTATAAAAGAGGTGTCATTCCTGCACCAAGATCTGGGGGAAGGAAGGAAAGCACCTTGTAGTGCTGCTTCAGAGCCTTTTGAAAAAGGCTCACAGTAAAAATGACATCAGCCAAGAGAAAGGCTAAGAAAATTACTTGTACAAGAAAATGCTAGAAATGGCAAACCACTAGAGAGTCAGCTTTCCCAGACTCCTGGGTTTAATTCTGCTCCACTCTTGTGGAACACTAGGGACCAAGTTTCAAGACTCCAAAAAGGCTAGGGCCAAAACCTGTGAGCCTTTGAGCAACAAAGGCTTTCCCGTCTTCCAGATGACCTTCATCCTTCCTTTCTTCCATCCACCCAACAATTAGCATGTATTCTTCACGTTCCAGGCCAAGAGCACAATAGTGAGTACAAGAGAAATGATCCCCACTCCTGAGAAAGCCGTAGCTCGAAGTGAAGAGACCCACATTAATTAAACACTCAGATAATAAACCTGAGATCACAAATAAGATCAATATAACGAAGATGAGGGCCAATGGTCCTATTGAGACTATAATGATAGGGATACGACTTGGCCTGGAAAGCCAGAATGCGGGGTCTGCTGATTTACTGAGGCATTCCCAGCAAGGCAGGGGGGAAAAAAGTCAATGAAAAAGATTAAAGAACAAATTTAAAATTGATAAGAATGTAGGAGAGAATGTAGAGGGGAAGATCCTAGATCTTGTCTTTTCAGGAAAGGAATTTTAGCCAAATAATGCAAAAACTCTTTAGATAGAGCCATCCACAATTGGTTGGAATAATTAATTTGCCCTCTTCCCATTTGACTCTGCAGATAATTGAGGGATCTCAAGAAATTGGATTGAAAGTCATTTCCACATAGTAAAAAGCACGATTCTCTCCTTCATTGTTCCTATTTGAGATTTCTTAATTCTCCTCTCTATCCTCTTCTTCTGCCTCCACTGAGATGCGGAAGGAAGACAAGTCCAGCTGCCTGGCACTCCACGCCTTGTTGTCCTCAGAAGAAATACTAGCAAAAAGGGAGCCTTAAAATTAAATAGCATGGAGTGTCCAATAATTAATTTGATTTTCTACCCATTGTTTATTTAATACAACTTTAAGACTACATTAAGAAGGCAGAACTGCGCAGCGTAGCATGAAAATGAGCTGGAAGCATTCCAAGTGGAGGCTAGGAATTAGCAAATTGGTCAGATGTATAGGATGGCTCAAGTAAGAAGTAATCAAGGAGCCATGATTCCACCGGTTCTGCAGCAAGGGATACAACTCCAAGGCATTCTATCTTCCTGATCCCCAGGTTCAGAGCAGCCTGATGCCATTAACCAGTTAGGGTAAAGTCAGTGTCAGCAACATACTTCGAGGAAGATGTTTGGGAATATATCCTTGAGCCACAGTGAGGGGTACAGAATCTGTACTACCTCCCCATACGGGTATCATTTGCTCCAGATTGCTTGCTGCCATCTGCAAGGAGAAACTGCTTTCTGCCTATCCAAAGGTAAAATGGGAGCTCCAGGAATGAATGAGAGGTCTCTCCCCTAATAAGGGGGTGGTGATTGTACTGGGCCCATTAGTTGGTTGCTTCATCACACATTGGTGTGGCTTCTTTGGATCTTAGTCTTATGAGCTTCCTGATCATTAACCTCCCCGCAAACCCTGAACACAGCATTTGCTTGCATCTCCCTTGCCTCCAGTATTCTTAGACTAAGACCTCCCCAAACCTAGGTTTAAACCTACTATACTTAGTCCCTGCTGATAGTCAATCATTACATATGACTCATGATTACAGATGACCAGTCACCCTCAGGTTACTTTGAATGCTTGATATGTGGCTAGAAAAAAATGACTATTGCCTAGGAGTGGCATAAGTACATGCGAGAGGAACAAGAGGAATGTAGAGAGAAGAATGGAAGGATGGAGAAAGGGAGGAAGGAAACAGTACATGCAAGAATTAGAAACTGATCAGAGTTCTAGAGTATAAAGTTAAAAACAGAAATAAGAAATCCCAAAATACATAGTCTTCCATAGTTTAGGTCTGAGTTGGGCTACCCAGGCCTGCACACTAGAAGCTTCGTCCCCAGTGTGGTAATACTGAAGTGCAGAGTCTTTAAAAAGAGAAGTATGAGACAGGATAATTCGATCTTGAGACACTAGCCTCAGAAGGGATTGACACACTTCTGGAAAAGTCACATTAGCTCTCATGAGAATGGGTTGTTATAAGGCAGGTTTGGTTGCTTTGGCTCTTGTCATGTGATCTCTTATCATATGATTTCTTCTGCCCACACTCCCACCAATATGGTACCACCTGACATAAGACTCTCTTTAGAGACAAAATGGTGCTGGTGCCATGGTTTTGAATGTCTAGACCTGTGAACTAAATACAGCCTCAGGTGTTTTATTATAGTAACACAAAATAGACTAAGACAAGTAATAAAGCAAGAAGCTCAGAATTACTTTCACAATAGGAAATGGGAAGTCTCAATATTCTAAGCAGAGGTGTAACACAAATTTGGTGTTAGAAGATCACAAGTGCTTAATGATAGAGGGAAGAACGAGAGAAGAGCAAGGCTGGAAACATGAGGTGCTAGGCTGAACAGAGCACCAAATGAGCAGTCAGGAGGCACGAACTAGGTAAGGGCCTGTAGCCTTGTGTTGTCAAAGATATGAGGAAATCAAAAGATGCTGGGCAGAGAAAAGCACAGTAGCTATTCAGGACATGGTGACAAAATTAATTTCAAAATTAACTTCTGTCCCTTGTAATGCCAGGATACAGAAATTCTTTAAAGTAGCAAGAGAAAAAACAGGAAATATTACTTCAAAGAGCAGAAATAGGGCTTACAGCTAACTTTTTGACAGAAATAATGGAAGCCTAAAGACAACAGATAATATATTCAAAACCCTAAAAGAAAACAATTGCCAATATAAAACTCTTACAATGAATATATCCTTCAAAAGCAAATATCTACAGGGTTTCTGCTTCCTGGTGTTAAATGGCAATAGTTTGATCAGCCTTCCTGCCAAGAACAACTACAAGGCCAGATACAATAGATACAATAGAGAAATCACACCTTTGGAGGTATTGAAGACCTTTACTAGGGAAATAAGAACTAGAGTAGCCAAGATGCTAGATAGGGAGGTAAGATGACCTCTGCAACTATCAGGATGGTGAAAGAACTTTGTACTGGTGCTGGTGACTGCTGGTAGAGACTAGAGAAAATAGGAGGGTGTAAATATGGGGGTTCTAAATCTCCTGGTCCCTTAACATAACCCCCTACCCAGAGCTCCATGCAGCACTACGGCAAAACACACACACAGTGAGATGGTGGCTTCCTAATCCTTGTGAAGATACCCTTGAACATCCTGCCAGGTGCCAGGAAGGTTAGGGCTGCCTCCCTTACTTCTGTTCTGGTCATCTTTCCCTGAAGCCCAATGTGACAGCATTAGTCCTGGAGTACCTGAAAGGTGTCATAGCTATTGTGATTTAATGGGAATTGAGTTGAGAGAAGGGTTGAGGGCCACAACTGGGAGGCTATTTTTAAGGCAAATCTAAGTAGTTAAAATTCTATCTCTTATTCTCCCTGATTACTTTTCATGGCTGTTCTCTTACCCGGGGCAGTTTCTACTCTACTTACTTGTTTTTTCTTACTTTTTGTGGAGTACCCCTTCAAACCATTATACCTCTGCCTACTTAATATTTCTCTTAGATACCTGATGCCATCATGAGGCCATTTCCTATCCCATACAGAGTCCTTCTTCATTTAGTTTCTGACCACTTATCATTGGTCATTTGACCTCTCATTGGACAATTCCCAACCACCAGACGTAAGTTCTTTAAGGGCAGAAACCAGTCAGGGGGTGGGACTATGCAGTGCACACAGCTAATATATGATGCTTGGATCAAGAGAAAGGAATATAGCATTCTCACAAGGTAAAGCATCTGACCATCCAAATGCAGAAAAAACTTAAGATTCTCAGTTCCTGTAGGCAGAGGCCTTGTCTTCCCTTTCCTCTCCCAATTTCCAGCCTCTTTAGGACTGGCTCATAGAAAGCCAGTCTTGAATGAGTGAATAACCCCTTCCCCCAGGTTTCCTTGGCTCATAGCCCCATCCTTCAAAGCCATGTCTTCATATTGCCATCTCCTGGACTGTCCCCTCTAATCCCTCTTCTGTTATTTTTTTTAAGGCAGTACTAGGGGTTAAGCTCAGGGATTTGTACTTTTTAGAAAGAGGCTCCATGATGTGAGCCCCTTTTTGCTTTTATTCTTTGTGTGTGTGTGTGTGTGTGTGTGTGTGTGTGTGTGTGTGTGTGTGTGTGTGTGTGTGATGGGGCTTGCACTTGGCCTGGACGCTGTCCCTGAGCTCTTCATCTCAAGACTACCACCCTACCCTTGAGCCAAGCCCCACTTCCTGTTTTCTAAGGTTAATTGGAGATAAGAGTCTCAGGTCTTTTTCTTTTGCATTTTTTTTATTGTAATTAGTAAAAGGGTTACATGATATTTGCCAGATAGAAGGTGCATTAATTCACGTACATTGATACCCTTTCACATGTCTTGGTACCCATTTCCCTCCCCCCCACACCCCCCATCCATCTTGGTTTTCCCCCTTCCCTATCAAATTTCAAATAACCAAATACAAATAAATTCAATATATCAGATAACAAAGTGAGATACTATAACAATATGAGATAACCAAGGGACAGCAAAGGAGATGAGAGACAACATAGTACATTAAGGACAACAATCATTCGTTATATGGCTTTTGTTTCGATATCCTAGAGGTCCTTTCAATTAGCTTCATACTATATGGCCTTATGTATCAAGATTTTGCTCTATTGCATATCTCTGCTAGTAGAGCCCAAGGTTTCTACTGATTATGACAAATGAGGGAAACCATTGAGCCTAAGTTCCTTTGAGTCTGGCTTACTTCACTTAATATGATTTTTTCTAAGTCTTTTCATTTCCTAACAAATAGGGCGATGTCATTCTTTCTGACAGCAGCATTGAATTCCATTGTGTACAAATACCACAACTTGTTGATCCACTCATCAACTGAGGGATGTCTAGGTTGGTTCCATATCTTTGCTATGGTGAATAGTGCTACAATGAACATTGTTGTGCTAGTGGATTTAGTATGCCCTTGTTTCTGGATGGTTGGGTAAATGCCAAGTAGTGGAATTGCTGGGTCATAGGGGAGTTCTATGTTTAGCCTTTTGAGGCACTGCCATACTGCTTTCCATAGTGGTTGAACGAGTTTGCACTCCCACCAACAGTGTAGTAGTGATCCCTCCTGGCCACATCCCTTCCAGCATCTGTTATTATTCGTTTTCCTGATCCTGGCCATTCTAACTGGAGTGAGGTGGAATCTTAAGAGTTGTTTTGATTTGCATTTCTTTTATGACCAGAGATGTTGAGCATTTCTTCATGTGTCTATAGGCCATTTTTGTTTCTTCTTCAGAGAAGATTCTCTTTAAGTAAGAGTCTCAGGTCTTTTTGTGCCCGGGATGGTTTTGAACCTTGCTCCTCAGATCTCAGCATCCTGAATAGCTAGGATTATAGGCCTGAGCCACCATGCTGGCTACTTTTATTATTCTTATGATAAAGTCTTGTGGGCTTTTTTGGTCTGAGCTGGACTGACCTGTGAAAATCTCCCTCCCCTGCCATGTCTATCTCTCTCTTGCCAGTCCTGGGGCTTGCCAGAGCCTGAGCACTGTCCTTGGGTTTTCTCAAGGCTAGATCCCTACCACTTGAGCCTCAGCATCACTTCTGGCTTTTTCTATGTAAGAGGTATCAAGGAATCAAACCTGGGTCTTCATACATGCTAGGCAAGCACTCTACCACTAGGCCAAACTCCTGGCCCTGGACTGTGAATCTCTTATTTATGTTTCTTCTATGACTTTGTATGGCAGGTGTACGACACCATACTAGTTGAGATAGGATCTTCTTAACTTTTCCCTGGGCTGACCTGGAACCACAACCATTTGTATCTCTGCCTCCTCAGTAGCTGGGATTACAGGTATGAACACCCTTCCTGACCTCTCTCTTCGAATGTTAAGGATCTTTATGGTTACAGTAGTCCCACAGGGTTAGTGCAGGTTAGTCTCTAAGAATTAGAAAATAGACATCTTTAGACAAATTAGTCTTCCTATTAGTGCAGAAGATAGAAATTAGGACATTCCAGGTAATGGAAAAGTATAAACCAAGGTTGATAAGAATATAGGTACTGTGTAGGTTTGAGAGGAAATGCAGAGTCTTGTGTGATAGAAAACTAGGTTTCCAGAAAGAGGGTTGTAATAATGAGAATAAAGACAGTTTGGGGCCAAATGGGCAAACAGATTTGAATGCCAAGAGGAGAAGGACCCTTCTGTATGAACAACAGGGATCCAGGAGCTCCTGCTCGGCAGTGGGGCTTACTAGTTGGCTGCCATTCTATCTACCATACTATCATACTAGTTCTTTGCTATTCTGTCCACCAGAGCTTTGGGAAGTGAAGAGGCAGGATACTCTTGGGCGTGGGAGGGACAGGTGGAGGATTAAAGGCCAAAACAGCAGGATATTGAGAACAGTGAGAAAACAGGAGGAAAGGGAAGGTGCAGAACAGGGTGGAGTTTAACCCATTGATGACCTGCTCTCACCCTTTTAATTCCCATTGAATAGGCCTGATTCCATTTTGATAGAAAACATGCCCAGCGCCTGGTTCCGAAGGCTATAGAATTGAGAGCTATTAAATACTAAAAAGACAAGGTGAGAAACAATTTGCAAAATCTCCTCTTTTTATAGACTGCAGCGATTGAGAAAAATTGAGTAAATTCCCCAGCTGCCTCAACTGCAGTCTGTTTCAAGATTCCATCAATTTTTTACGGTACAATCAATATTTATGAATCCCCAAAGAAATGTTGCACAGACAAACCTAGCACAACATTTTCTCCGTGGTTTGCAGAGATGTAACAGGGGGACCTAAATAACTTTTAAAATAATCTCAATGACAATCAAAGACTCTTCCATCACCAATATACAGTTTAATGTCAGTGTTTATATTAGCACTAGTTTGCCAGGAGTGGGGGCAGGGAAGATAGCATGCTCACAGTCTAATCTATCCAAAACATGACACTTGGCAATAATAAGTACGCTATGATATGGTACTTAAAAATTCAAAGGAAGTGCCACATTAAAAAAAATCCTGGATTTTTTTAATGCATTAAAATATTTTCCATCAGTTAAGCAATGGATTTTTTCAGTCAGCTGGAAAAAAAAACACAAGATTTCAGTGGGGGAAAAAATAGACAAACAAATCCACATTGTTTTAATGGCTACTTTAGGTTTAATATCTAAACTTATTTAAATAAGTTTCTCAGCCCTCCTGCTGAGAAATATTGAAACTAATGGATTCCTTTGTGCCATAATCTCCATTTAAATGTAGAGTTTAATTTCCCTTTTGGCTAAACCTGTGTGAAACTAGTCTTGAAATGTCCCTCTAAAAGAAAAAGAAAACCCCATATAGAATATTTACGGGGAATCCTTTATTTTATTTAAAATTGGTTTTGGGCATTAAAAGTAAATAGCCAGCCAAAAGTGAGCCCACAGACCCCATAAGTTTCTACCTGGAGCCTGAGGTGGGTGCTGGCTGCCTGCTGTGCCCATGTGCACAGACAGCCACGTGCACAGAGCAGACACCCGTGTGCGCAGCTGCCCACATGCTCAGTCTCTGCACTGTGCCTTGACTGATCCTGCCATTCATGGGGTGGGCTTCCTTCTAGGAATACTGTCTCAGCCCCCAGTCCTCCTCCCCTTCCCCATGCCACTGTCTCTTTCTTTCTCAGACAGATAACAGGGGAAATTACACTCTAGAAACTTCATCTCTATGGCTTAAGGCTTTGATTTCTATTTCATGCAAATTATCCCAGGCAGAGTCCTCCTTCCCTGTGGCTGAGGACCATTTTGTGAGCATGAATATGCATGGAGGCCTATGATGTCAGAATGGGAACTAAGACCTAGAAAATAATCAACACTGCCCTTTCCTTCACAGATAATGACACTAACCCCTGAGAGGGAGGGGGAGTCATCAGGTCAAAGTCAGAGGTCGAGATGAGAACCCAGGTGTGTTGATTCCCAGTCCATCCTTCTCTCTTTACCAGAAGTGTATACTACACCAAGACTGCCTTATGTATCCATATGTTAATTGATGTGCTTTGCCATCTTTGCTGTGAGAACATAAACTGCACACCTGATTCAATGGGTTAAAGTACAATGGGTTTCTTATAGCCACTATAAAGAGTACAGGCAGGGGAGCAGTCGGATTGCCACCAAAGGACTCCTTTAGCTGGCTTCCCTGAGTTGTGAAAGTATAGGTTATAAAGATGCTACACATGTATAACTCTTTTTGCAACACCTCACTGGCCAGGAAAATTCATGGGAGCCTGCTAATGGCTTAAAGTTGGAAGGATAAGATGAAAGTCTTTAATACAGTATCTCTGTGAAGAGAAGGCCCTTGAGGTAGATAGCCAATCTTGATTCTGTTCTGATTCCTTCTTTTGCTTGCAGTAGATGCTGGGCAACTCTACATTCCTTCTGACCATCACTTGCCCAACCTTTAAAATAAGTATAATAATAACAATAGCCAATGTCAGGACCCAGAGCTCCAAGGCAGCTCCAGAACATTATAGGTAATGGGTTCAACTATTTTCATGTATGTGCTGATCCTAGGGCTTGAACTCAGGCCTTTTTGTTTTGAGTGTGGGGGGTGGTGCTAACTATAAACAAGAGTCTCGGGAACTTTTCTGGCTTCAGACACTATTCTCAGATTTCAGACTCCTGGATAGCTAGAATTTCAGGGTGGGAGCCACTGGTGCCTGGCATGAGACCAACTTTTGAGTTATAGTGTTATGTGGATCATAAGCCAAAGCTTAGATTCTATACAATTGAAGTCCAAACCATATTCTGGGCACAAGGAAGCTCAATCATTCATTGAAGTACTTGCCTCAATTCTGGTCTCACCTCCTTAGGCTGAGCAGAGCAGGTCATTCGGGTAATGTCAGCCACTAAAGACAGCAAGCAAATCCCATGCTTATTTTAGCATCTTCTCTGTGCCCATTTCATTGACCATAGCTAGTAACATGATTAAACCTGGTATCAGGTAATAGAGCAGGTCACTCGTCTCTGGTAAAAGTCCCATGCAAAGTTGTATAGGAAACTGTATGAACAGAGGGAATGGTCAAGAACTGAGAACATTAGGATTGGGAATGTGGCTTGGTGGTAGAGTGCTTGCCTGGTGTGCATGAAGCCCTGGATTTAATTCCTCTGTACAATATAAACAAAAAGCTCTGAGAGTGGTGCTGGACTGGCAAACGTGAGAGAGAGACAGAGAGAGAGAGACAGAGACAGAGACAGAGAGAGACAGAGAGAATTGGGAATATTATTGTAATCTATTAGTGGTAGGTAATATTTACCACGTGTGTGTGTGTGCTCACATGTGTATGTGTGTATGAATGTATGTGTCTCAATGACCCATGAGTCATACATTCCTGTAACTTAATCAGCAGCCCAGTGCCCCATACAGAGGAAATGTCTTAGTTGTTAGAGTGATGGATGTAAGGACTCAGTATACCTGGCCCTATCCCACTGTCCCACAGGCAAAGCAAGACTGAGTTTCTCTGGGTTTCAGCTTTCCCACAGAGACAGCTCACTGTAGGCAATGAATAATCAAAGTCTTTGGCTCTCAAGAGAGAAAGGGAAACTGGCCTATATGAATTTTAAGAAGATAAGTCCCCCATCACTACTACACTGTTGGTAGGAATGCAAACTCCTTCAACCACTATGGAAAGCAGTATGGCAGTTCCTCAAAATACTAAACATAGAGCTCCCCTATGACCCAGCAATTTACCCACTCGTCCAGAAACAAGGACAAACTAAATCCACTAGCACAACCATGTTCATTGAAGCACTATTTACCATAGCAAAGATATGCTCCCAGATGCCCCTCAGTTGATGAGTGGATCAACAAGATGTATTTATACACAATGGAATTCTTTGCTGCTGTCAGAAAGAATGACATTGCCCCATTTGTAAGGAAATGGAAAGACAGAAAAAGCATAGTAAATGAAGTAAGCCAGACTCAAAGAAACATAGACTCAATGGTTTCCCTCATTTGTCATAATCAGTAGAAACCTTGGGCTCTCCTAGCAGAGATTTGCAATAGAGCAAAACCTGGATACATAAGCCCATATTGGATGATGCCAAATGAAAGGACCTCCAGGATATAGGAACAAAAGCCATATCACGTGTGATTGTTGTCCTTAATGTACTATGTTATCTCTCATCTCTTCTGCTGTCCCTTGGTTATCTCATATTGTTACAGTATTTCACCTTGTTATCTGATATATTGTATATATGTTTATTTGGTTATTTGAAATAGGATAGGGAAGAGGGGAAAACAAGATGAGGGGCGGGGGTGGGGGGAGGGAAATGGGGACCAAGACATGAGAAAGGGTATCAATGTTTGTGAAGTAATGCACCTTCTATTTGGTGAATACAATGTAACCCTTGTATTAATTACAATAAAAATATATGAAAAAAGATAAGTCCCCCTCTCACTCTGCGTCCCTCTATCTTGTCACCTAGGCATTCCTACTATACCCTGTCTGTGAAACCCCTCATCCCAGGATGCTGTTCAGATTTAAAATGATCAACATACTTGGTAGAAATGCCTATTCTAAGAGATTAAGAAAGCAGCCTGATTAAACAATACTTCTAAGTGACTGCAAAATTGCTTGAGCATCTAATAACTTCATATTTACTCTCTCCACTTTACCTATAGGACCATGATTATGCATGCAGGCACATGCATGCCCTCTCCCTCCCACACACAGCCCCACTCCCCCACAAAACTTATCCTTCCTTTCCCCTGCACCAGCCTTTCTGACTCTCTATAGATAGGAGAATATTGCCAGGCACTGGTGGCTCCCATCTTTAATCCTAGCTACTCAGGCTGAGATCTGATGATCATGGTTCAGAAGCAGGCTGGGAAGGAAAGTCCATGAGATCCCTATCTCCAGAAAGCCAGAGTGACTCTGTGGCTCAAAGTGGTAGAGTACTAGCCTTGTGTGAAAGTGCTCAGGGACAGCACCCAGGCCCCAAGTTCAAGCCCTACAACCAAAACCAAAAACAGACAAAACAAAGACTATCACTAGTACCATCCTTGCTTTCCAATGATCCTCCAGCTTTCCCCAGAGAAAGGGCTGGAAATAGTCGGGACAGGCTGAAGGAGGGAATTCCACTACTAGGCAGAAGATTACCCTCAGAAAAGGTGGACTGTTGCCTCTTACTCCCCACAAAAACTGGATAATGCAAGACACTTGGCTGGTTAAATCACCTTGGCCATCTTAGCCATTAAAAAAAATGTGATGTGGATCCAGGGCATAGCCTAAAGAAACCACAAGTGGCCCAGGTACTAAGGAGCTCCTAAGTTAGACTGCCTCATATTGTGCCATACAGAGGCACTTTATACTGAAACTATCACACTCTTGTGCCTGCGAAAACTGACGGCTAACTAAACAGAAGATGGGACACAGGCCTGTACTTGTTGTGTCCATGCTAAAGATATTTTCCATTCCTCTTAAGTACAACTTGGTCTCAGAAGAGCTACAACTTGGACAAACTTTATACCTTAATTCAATCCACATTCCAAAATATACATGAAATATTATACATCTCTTCCCTAGATCAGTTCTAGCTTCTGTCTATACCACCACAGACACTTGTTTTGACTATGTTTTTAACTAAATCATTTTAGTGATGTCACAGACTGGCTTGCTATTAGTTCTTAATTATTTGCAGCCCAATAAAAACATTACCAGATAAATTTAGCTTCTGTTTTGTATCACTGCACCACACTTCCCGCTTTGATCTTCTCCTCTGTAGTTGGCGGATAACAGTTATCCGCCCACTGCACACATCATCGCGGGTCACCTGGTGTGAGAATGGGTGACTGACTTATTATTTTTTTAATCTGTCCCGGCATTAAAATCCCTGATGGTAGTAATACTTTCCAATATATGGGACCTGTGTTCATGCTTCTGAAATGTTTCTTAATTAATAATCTTCTTTCTGTCATATGCATAAATTAATCAAGGTAATTATTGTAGCATTATTATTATTACATTGTACTTATAGAACACTTACCTCTATGGTACTCAAAGTAGTTTATAGATTTTTTTAATCTAATGAACTCTGATAGCCTCTAGGCAAGATGGAAAGCAGAATGGGGATTATTAAGAGTCACCTCACAGGTGGAGAAAATGGGTCAGGATAGAAGCAGGGTGGCTGCTGATTGCTGTAAAATAACTCACTCAGATCCATGATTTCCCTGTCTATGGGGGATCAGGGGTAGAAGAAGGGCAGCCTCCAGGGTGTGGTAAGGAGATTCGAATGTCTGCTGAAGTTCCATTCAGATAGAGGCTTTAGGAGTGGAGTGCCTTCACACACAGTCTGCACTCAGACAGTCATTCACCCTCTTCTTCCCTACTTTCTACCTGTTCCTCAATCTGACCAAGTCTGCAACACAGTTACTCCAGGGGGAGCTGGAAACAGAGAGGGTAACGCAAGAGCAAGAAAATCTCCCCCGAACTTGGTATGAGCACCAATTTACTGTGTACCTGACTCCCATTTCCCATCTGTTGTTTTCTTGGATGCTCTGCATTCCTTGAGAGTGGCACAGGAGGGGCTCAAAAGCATTGGGTAAGCATGGCATGCTGATGGAGAAATGGACAGGTGCTAGTCAACTCTAATTTAACCAAGACAGAGTAGAAAGCAACTTCCTACCTAGTTTAAACTTCCTGTATTTAAGACTAAAGGACATGGCATGTTTGGTAGATGACATAAGGAATGTTCCCTGCAAGCACTGCACAAAACTAACAGTAATAAGGAGGGAGAGGCAGTTTTCCTGTAGCTCTCTCTCTAAATATAGACCAAAGACTTTCTTGTCTCTTGTGACACTGCTAGGATATGCTTCATTATCAACATCATCAGACTCTAGTGATTAATCATTACCTTATAAACAAATCGTGTTACTTGTAAGACAGAAAACCTTTGTGACATATTTGGTCACTATGGGATCTCTGTAATCAGGGGACCTTCATCAATTTCAGTAAGCACATCAATTTATGATGATCCACATATTTCAGGAGCCTCTTAAGGAAGATGCAGTATTCCAGGCAGTGGGATAGAGTGATAATCAACAGAGAAAAAAAATCCTTCCTTCCCAAGGTGGGAAAGTGGGAGAGGAGAGAACAAAGAAATGGCAAGTTGTCCAGTGAAGTTAGAAACAAAGTTCTGTGGATAAACAGCAAGTAAGATGCTTGCTAGGGTTTGGATTTGCCATCATCCTCAGAATGTCAGCAAAGTTTCACTGCATGAGAAGCTTGGTCCTCAGGATGGCAGCACTCGGAAGTGATGGAGGAGGGGCCCATTAGTGGATCAGAGCCCTGTGTGATGCCCTGGTACTTCTCCCAAGAAGGTCATTACACTGCGTGAGCACAACCCCACCCAGCTCTCTCCTGCTTCATCTCTGAAGAGATGATTGCTTCTTCTCTCGTATGCTCCGACTGACGCCTGCCATGATATGAGACAGCTATAAGGACCCAGAGCTGAGTCAATGCAGGCCTCATGTCTTTGAACCTTCAGAGATGTGAGTTAAATAATCCTGTTTTCTAGTGTTATAATGCTGAAATTTATTTACAGGTTAAAGAATGGTCCACAGGGCCAGGAATTTGGCCTAGTGGTAGAGTGCTTGCCTAGCATGCATCAAGACCTGGGATCAATTCCTCGGCACCACATATATAGAAAAAGCTGGAAGTGGTGCTGCGGCTCAAGTGGTGGAGCTCTAGCCTTGAGAAAGCCCAAGGACAATACTCAGGCCCCGAGTTCAAGCAACAGGAGTGGCAAAAACCATGGTTCGTGGTGTTCGAAGCTGCTAAGAGTTCAGATAAAGGAGAAATGAGAAATAACAAATAGAAATACAGAAGACTGACAAAAATACTCAGAAGAAAGGGGAAAGAAAAACCACCACTCTGAGGCAAGGTCAAAAAGGAATGGAAGGAAATTGGAAACAGCAAGAACAAAGATGACTTCCTAAGAAGAGGAGCAGAGAGGTGGAGTAGTTGTTGGAAAGAGACATGAAAAGGGTTGATGGCCAGGAAGCTGAGGAGCCCACCTCATCCCTTCTGGCTGATAGAGTACCTTTTCTTTGTCTGGGAGCATCTGAGCATCTGTGCCTCATTCATCTCTGAGTTCCTGAAGTCTCACAGTACATCTAATATGCAATAATTTTCAGAAAATTTTTTTTGATGAACTAAGTACAGACACAGGCAGAGTCACATTGATTTATGAAGGAGTAAATTTGGATAAGAAAAAAAATGACACAAAGTATGGACTGTGACTTTAGGTCCTGCACCTATGATCTGCTATGAAGTAGCAGATCTACTTGGAGTAGAGACATTTTGCCTTTCATTTTAAAAAGATGGTGTGCTTTTAGATCATTTCTGTTCATCTAATTCTTGTCCCTCTGCAAGTGTAACTTGTCAAGTCAGAGGCACTAGGGGGTGTGCATATGCACCGTATTGTAGCAGGACTTGGCTCTGAGGTCTGTGCTGATACTGTTGAAGGCCAAATTTATTAGTAAACTTCAAGCTAATGTTATGAGCTTGATTTGGAACTTAAATGATTAACACGGGGTTGCTAATTCTGTTAAATGTCTTGATTTTCTGTCACCTGCATGGCAATTTTGAGACAAAAGCTATTTGGATAGAGATCAACTTGCATTTCATTTCTGTCTTACAGTAAGAAACCAAAAGGAGACCATACCCTTCATAAAAGGCTGGGGCCTGGAGTTTGGCCTAGTGGTAGAGTGCTTGCCTAGCATGCACAAAGACCGGGGTTTGGTTCCTCAGTACCACATACATAGAAAAAAGCTGGAAGTGATAGAGCTCTAGCCTTGAGAAAGTCCAAGGACAGTGTTCAGGCCCTGAGCTCAAGCCCAGGACTGGCAAAAAAAAAAAGGCTAAGCACTGTAATCATCTGTATTTTTCCCTTGGCCAAGTAACAGCTTGCCAGTTAACACTTAACTCTGTGCCAGGCACTATACTAAAGCCTTTTATATGCATTAATGCACCTAATCCTCTCAACACATTTACGAAATAGAGCCTATTACTGGCTCTGTTCTACAGAAGAGAAAATTATAAGCCATCAAAGTCTAACATGTCCAAGGGTATGAGTAACCATTGCGCTCCAGCACCCCTGCTCTGAACCATGGCTTGATTTTGCCTCCAGGAAATGGCAACCATACCTGTTCCATAACTGCTTTTACTTCCAATTGGCAAGTTGGTGTTCCCTATGCAAGGGCCCATGTAGCTAAGACTAGTTCTTGGTTCTACTTTGGAATTAGTCAACTGCTCATTAGGACAGGAAGATCCCTCCTGTGTGTCCTTTGAAGAGTCATTAACCGGATTCTTACTAAGCCTTAGCTCCTGGTGTAGCTCCAGGTTTCACTCAGACAGGCAGAGGACACTGGCAGTGGACTGACATGCATGCCAAGGGACACAGAGAACAAGGAGTACCCCAGGGACTCCAAATCACTTTTAGCGAAGTTATTTCATTGCAATCTTTTCTAATGTAGAGGTCTTATAACTCTGGGAGAAGCCTGGCATTTGTGGAGGACACAGGGACACATAAAGAAATCTTTTCATAAGTACAAATCTCATTCAACCTAGGCATGTCAAGAAAATACACTCCATGGTTCAAAACTGCACAAACGCAAAGTTCTGCAAGTCAAATCTGTGATGTGACTGAACTGGATTATAGCATGGAAGATGTTCTACATGCTCTTTGAGGCTAACGGGGGCACCCCTCTTGAGGTTTCCAGACTGCTGCTTTCTTGATTCCAACAAAACTGTGACCAAGGGATTGACTTAAGGACCACTGTCATTCTGTTGTCACCTGCCTTTCCAGGCAACTCTTACTCTCCCAGTGCCTCCCTGTTCTCCACTGCTAAACGAGGACTCCATTTCTCAGCAATGGGCACAGAACTTTGCTTGGCTACATCTATGGAGATGGAAATGTTACTAACGCAGATGGAACTTCTTTTGCTTTCTTTCCAGAGTAGATTTTATATATTAGACCTTTTATTTAATGTCCCGCAGAAGGCAACTCAGAAAACACAGAATGCCATGTCTAAGCACATTTGTGCTGCTTGAACAAGATAGAAGACTGGATAATTTATAAAGAGCAGAAATTTGTTTTCTAACTTTTCTGAAGATTGACAAGTCAAAGATCAAAGTGTTAGTGGTTTCCCATCAATGACATTTCATTATGGCAAAAGACAAAGACACAAAGGGAGAAAACATTGTCCTCACATGGCAGAGAAGTGGAAAAGAAAACACTCCCTGAAGTTCTTTAATAAGACAATATCCCAAGGGCCCATCTCTTAATATAAGTTTCAATATGAGCTTTAGAGCTAACATAAAACAAATCATGCACTGTCATTTCCATATGAATGTTTCATATTTGCATAACCACATAGGTAGACCTTAGATTTCACCCAACAGAAGGTATTACTACTCATCATTGGTACTTATTTGATACTTAACTATTCTTGAAATGTAAGGATAAGTAGGTGATATAGTACTAAACTACTGCGCTAGCATCTCTCAAGAGCCAAGGAAGTGAGGAGGCGGCTGAGGCTGCTTGCCCTTCTCCTCATCACCTCAGCCATCCTTGCCTCTCCCTACCATGTATCTCTGAGTTCACTGCACTCCGTCATATGATCCCTGCCAGTGACATGCTTCCTTCTTCAATGAGGGTGTCTCCTGGCAAGTTTCTCTACTGTGTGCTTAACTTTGCCAGTAACTTCTCCTTCCACTTCACACATTTTAATCTATGAAAGTAGATTAAAGAATCTAAGAAACTAGATAATTATGGTTCCTTTAAAATGAAAAAATGCAAAGGCACCAGCCACTGAGACAGGAGCCCCACTGAGGAAGGGCTTGAAGTCTCTGTGTATCAGTCAGTGAAACCTATGTTGGCTGGACTTCCCTTGGAATTGTGTCTTAATTTAGTGCAAGCTAGGTTTCAAGAAGAATGAAACAGTTCTCTAAAATAGTGAAACAAGTACTAGCTGACTCCAGAAAACCCAGTCTATCTGCCCTACTTGATATAATTTGGGTGGATTTTTAGAGACCTTTGGTCCTATTGTCAACTTTAAAGTCCAATATCAAGGGCAGGGGTACTTTACCATTTTTAGTTCTAAATATAATAGGATTCTGCTTCATTTCTCAAGATTTTCTTAATGATAATTGCTTGTTTTGGAGTCTTATTCATCTGGCATACCAAGGCAGGATTGAGGCTTAATTAACACTTACAATGAAAGTACATCATGTTACTTAGGCCAACAATATTCACTCTCCAGAAGAGAACTGCTAAGTCTAAATTCAAAGATTTTCTTCCTAGAGTTTTGCAACATCAATGTGTGATGACACGTGGCAATGAGTTCAGGTATGTGAGTCTTGAAGTCTCTACAGAAGTCAGTCTCATCACTTAGAGCCAGATGTCCTCAACTGTGCCTGCTGGCTCACTGTGACTGCAATAGAGTCATGCCTGATGTCTAAATATATAAATGTGCAAAGACAGTTAACTAGGACTTATTTGTGCCTTGAGAATTAAAAAAAGTAATTAACTGGTATTTTTAACGCACTTTCTCTTTACAGGATGATCTAGTTAAATGGTTTTTATAAGATCAGGGAATTTGGTACCATTTGAAATAGCCCATCTTAAATGGTTCCAAAGTTATCTTAATGGGATGATCACTTATGCTTTGCTTCCTGAAGAAACTAACAGAAAAGACAGAGGTGATCTGAGGAGAAGATGGAAAAGACCCAAGGACACAGGGCACAGAGGGTCAGCTCCATGGGCAAGACAGAACACAGCATTTTGTTCCCTGCATTCAAAAATGAATTTTCAATATTATTTCAGATTGAGATAAAGTTTTCAACCTGTCATGAAAGCAATTATAATATCCACCTTGAAATATTTGAAAAATATTAAAATAGAAATTTCGCTAATTATTTTAGACATCAAGTTCCAAATTTTACATTTGCATTTACCAATTAGCCCACTGTTAGCTCTGGGGGCGTGAGAGTTCTGGCTAGGGTGTGCTATCCACTAGTACCTACTGCACAGGAAATGTGAACTGGAACACAGTCCAGGCTACAAAGACAAAGCACAAGGGGTAGTTAACCTCCAAGACAATCTTCAAATAATACCACCTCCTTCAAATAAGACCACGCCCTGTGTAGGCCTCCACTATATTATGCCCAGGTTATACTATGGGACCAACAGAATTTGAGAGAATGAATGGCACCCCACTTTGGAAATCAAGTTACAAAAATCAGTGTGGATCCTTTTGAACCTCCCATAATCCAAGTGATAATATGCTTTGACTTCTACTTCCCCTTTCCCTGAAAATTCATCTCAGGACATCAATCAGGGCATGAGCTTCCAGGAGCTGCACAAAGCAAGCCTTAATGTTTTTTCTTTGGTTTTATTTATGGGTTCATCCTGTTAAGGCTTGTGGAGGCCAAGTCCATATGGTAGCTTTAGGTCCAATGCCTTGGAGTACCAACTGTCTAGTCAGTAGATATTTCGGAGCCCTAAACATCTTACATCTTGGAAAATTGTGGCTCTGGGCCTTCAAATTTGCTTGCCCATCCTTGAGGAATTATAATTGGTTGGAGCAACAAGGCACAGAAACCCTGTGGTAACCCATCATAGCCCCATTGCCATGTCAGACTACTCTCTCGCGTTAAATGGAGCAGCACGCTTATGGTTGGGAGAAGCCCTCTTCTGAAGATAACGGTATTTTCCTAGATTAGATACTGGGGACCATGTGACCTGACACAGGAAGGCATGCTGTATAAATGAGTGGATCAGCCAGAGTTTATGCAAGGAAGAGAAATCATTCCATTTATATTAAGCAGCAAATGATTTCATGTGAGAAAATGGTGCTAGTAAAGTTGATGGAAGGCTATAGGAATGTGCTCTAGGCTCATCTTCTTAGAATGACAGCCCGTGCAGGCTCAGAAACACCCAAATGACTGTGGAAGGTGGGGATCAAGAGGCCACCGTGAATTAATTGAATGGAAATGGGCACTTCTCTACCCCTCTTAGAGGTACTCTCAGTCTCAGGAGGCCATTGCTTCCTTCACTACAGCTGCCCCTCAAAACCGTCAGAGCTGGTGTTTGCCCCTGAAACTTCTGAATATGTCATTCCACTCAGGGGTCTGCAGCCTTATCCAAACCCTCTGGCCTTGCCTCTACCTTCCAAGTCCAACACGAATATATCTAGTGGACAGTCATTAACTTCAAAGTTGCCAGCAAGCCTTAAAATGTAGGTTTCGGTTTTTGTAGACTTTGAATATAGGACATGTACCTTTCAAGGAAGTCAGAACCCATGCCATAAGATCTCTTGGTTAGAGGTCAGTGATCAGGCCAAGGCAGAGGGCCATATTCTAACATCACGGCTGAGTTTCTCCCTCATCCACGTATAACATTTCAGGAATGTAGATGTATACAAAGAAGCACCCATATGGCAGAGGTTAAAATCAGCTTCTGTACTACAGAGGTAGATGGGAGGCAGTTGGGGCCCCCTCGACAGGATCCTAAATAAAGGATAAGGGGCTGAGTATTATCTATAGATCTCATTTATGGTTTTTTTCTTTCCATTGTCTACCTTTAACAATATCTCAGTTAAATATTTCAGCTCGACCTACCTGGAAGAGATTTGTACGACCAAATTATAAGTGTAAGGTAGGAACAAGGATTTAGTAGCTGGAAATTACAGTAAAGGCTTCTCAAAGAAAAGTGAATTCTATGTCTTCATCCCTGTAAACAACAGAAATGTATTTCTCATGGTTCTGGTGGTTGGGAAGTCCAAATCAAAGTACAACAGATTTGGTGTCTGGTTTCCTGACTCAGAAACTGCTGTTCTTTCACTGTATACTTATAGGACTGCTATGGTTTGTATGTTTGCATGTGAAATGATCCAGTCAACTCATGTATCAGAGCCTTGGTGCCACCTGATGTGCTTTGGGGTAGAGACTGGATCCTCCTTCATATGACATTTTTGGGAGGTGGTAAAAATAGAGGGTGAGGCCTACTTGGAGAAACAAAATGTGCCCTGGAAACATGTATCATGTCCCTGCCCCTTCCTCCTGCTCTTTTTACTTCCTGTCTATCATGAGATGAGGAGATTATTTCATCACATGAATCTATGATGATATTCAGCCTGCCTGGACCCAGAGCAGTGCAACCAGCCAACAAGAGACTAACCATGAATCCAAATAAACCATTTCTCATGTTAAATGGTTCCTCTCGAGTATTTGTCACAGATGTGTCAAATCTCATTCACAAGAACTCTACTGTTATGACCTAATCACCATCCAAAGGCCATATCTACTAATATTCTCAACTTGGGAGTAAGGATTTCAGCATTTGAATTTGGGGAACACAAAAACATTCAGCATAAAGTAAGAGTAAGCCACATTCTCAATGTAGAGATCCTTCTTCTTGCCTAGAGGCTCAACTTTATGGTGATCAGCTGACGGCAGGGGACCCCAGCTTGGATTCTTCCTCCCACTCCCACTCAGACATACTAAACTAAGCAAGACTTGTAATATTCTTTGGTCCTCACCACCACCTCATCTCCAAATATCATCAGCTTGGCCAGAAGAGCTACCCAGAGTCCTACCAACTATAAGGACCATGAGTTCAGGCCCGACATTTCTAGTACAGGAATGACTAGTCATGAGGGATAAGTAGCTGAGCTTCACCCTTTTTGGATTATGTGGCAGAGATCCCCTAAGAATTGAGTCAAGGAGAATAGTCAGAATAGAGTCAGTTACCATCAACATCCAGGGTCAAGGCTCATGTGAGATCAGAATGGCTAGCGTCAGAGAAAGTGGTAGAAAATATTTGTACTGAAGACAATCTTAGGTGGCTATCTTGGGTCTGTCACCATTGGCATTTTCCCCTCCCAGATGACTAAATGCTTTCTACCCAGACTCTTGGGGAGGCAAGCCCCATCCAAACCTACCTTTCATCAGCATCCAAGTCTCAAGCTGTGTGTTTTTTTTTTTAGCAGCAGGTAGGCATTGGGGGTGAGTCCTTTTCCATAAGAGCACCTTGGAAGTCACTAGGGTTTATACGAGCGGAAGGGATTATCATTGAAATAGAATTTCAACAGAGGTTATTCAATGCTCTGTTCTGCAATGATGAAATGTGTCATTAAATATAGAAATAGATCAAACACCTTCCCACTGAGGTCCTTGGGTACTGAGAATCTAGGTGAGAAGCTGAGTATCTGTGAGAGCTCACAAAATGTGAGGAAGGTGGGAGGGGAAAAATCCCTCACTAGGGAGATGTACTTAACTAGACTTATAAATAGCCCGATCACAGCTCCTTTGATTAATTTGGGGAAAAGGAGTAAAAGTGTTTTGCCAATTCATCAGAATTCATGCTTTCAAAGCAGTTGCTAATGTAAATATTAGCACCCAAAAAGAACAAATTGTCTTTGGTAATTAAATGCCCTAATTTACAGGTCCCATTAGCAGAGAACTGAGATAATTTTCCCCTTAAATTAACTTTTCTCCCCCTTGTCTCTTTTCCTGTCTTTATAACATCCATCGGTGGGTGTGTCTGCAGAAGGGCTGAAATGCTGCTCTCTGGTACTCAGGAGTACAGGGCATTGAGTTAGTCCCTGAAGACAGAGATCAAAAGACCAAATCTAGTGCTTGCCCCACAGAGCTTTCCCTCCAATGTAGTGACAGGGTGGGTTCAACCCTGAGCGATGACAGTTGTGTAAGACAAGGTTCCAGAAGGTGAGGAGTTCAGCCAGTCTCTGTGCAAGATCTGCCTTCCTGCATCCTACTGGCTCTCCTTAGATCAAGAAATCTCTTGGAAAACTCCACAGGTAGAGGTAATCAATAACCTGGGCTCCAAGGCTGGCCCTGACTATTTTATCATCATATTCGGCCTCTGCATAGCTCTTCCTTTCCATCTTTCTTGGCCTGCATTACCCCCCTAAGAAGCCCTATTTTGTACCCTATTGTTCAACCTTGGGATGACTGGCCTCCAGAAGAGCTAGCTAGTAACTACCTACTTGTCCTGAGAACACTTAAAGATGGCCAACCTCTGCCAGAGGGATGCTTGGACAGGAAGATCTAGCGTTACCCCTTGGGTCACATGTGGTATCCCATTGTCCTGGTTTTCTCTGCTCAAATGAAAGGACCATGGCTCCTAATATCCCTGCCCAGAGCTGGCTCTAAGATGAGGCAAGCAGGAGACCTATAGTACAAAGTTTAAGGTATGCAATTAGCATCTACATGGCTCATACCTGTAATCCTAGCCACTCAGGAGGTTGAGATCTGAGGATCCTGATTCAAAGCCAAAGACCATGAGACTCTTATCTCCAATTAACTACTCGAAAACCGGAAGTGGCACTGTGGTTCCAGGTTTAGGGTGGAGCCTTGAGCTAAAGAGCTCAGGAACAACATCCAGGCCCCAGTGGTAGGGCGGTAGCCTTGGATTGAAGAAAGAATTTCTTGCTTAAATCTGTACTAAAGGCAATTCAATGGCTTCATTTCGGTGCTGGACCTGCCCTTCAATATCTCCAAGGAGGCTGGCAGAAGTATCAGAGGTCTCAGGCCCAGGCCCCCTCCTCCTAAGTCAATCCTCTACTATGAGCCTGGACTTCTGGCTGTTAGAGCCGAGAGAGACCTGGAGAGACTCCTCTGGTCCTCCATAATCTAATCCAGCTCTCTATAACTTGAGAATGAGGAAACTAAGACCCTATATGAAAAGTCTGGCTATATATACTTGCATGGACTGCAAATATATAGTAATTCCTAATAGAGGGATATTAGGGGTAAATTAAGGATGAGTTCTTTAATAACTAGGACTGAGACAGGTTTCCCACTGCCTCCTCAGCACACGGCAGAGAAGCACAAATAATGGCATCAAGAAGGAATTAGTTCTTAGGAAGGTGAGGAGAGGTGAAAAGTCTCTTGAGCCCTTGGCCTAGCCATATGGAACCACAGTGAAATATATTTATTGGCATTTTTTAGGTGACAAGAACTAACTCAGTAGGCATATACATATTAAGAACTACCATATGCCTAGGCTACATTAGGTCTAGGGAAAAGGTGAGAAAGTGTACAGTGGCTTCACACCTGTAATCCTAGCTACTCAGGAGACTGAGATCTGAGGATTGAGGTTCAACGCCATTCTGGGCACTAAAGAACAGGAGACTCTTATCTCCAATTAACCATTAGAAAACCAGAAGTGAGGTTATGGCTCTAACAGTAGGGTGGTAGCCTTGCGCTGAAGAGCTCAGGAACAGTGCTCAGGCTCAGAGTGCAAGCCCCACGACCCACAAAAAAAAAAAAAAAAAAAAAAGAAGTGAGGAAGTGGATAAGGATAAGGTCCACTCACTGCTTGCCCTCAGTTCATTGACAGGACAGTCAGGAAGAAAGAGAGAAATGAACTTGTCAAGTTAGTTGAGACAGGCCAGCAGGTAGAGAAATGAATGCTGGCAGGGTTCAATTCTTTGGGGATACATGAGCAAGTGTATTAGGGGCTGCTTCCAAGGGGAGAAACAACATGATGTGAGCCTTGAGAAATGAAATACAATAGAAGAAAGCATTAATCCAAGAAGCATATTCTCAAAATTGTAAGAATGAGCTCTGCCAGTGGTCATCCCTAGACTATCATCAACACTTCACTTTCCTAATATGTTACATGGAAATGCTAATAAAATATATGGGGTAGAGCTGTTATGAAGCTAAACACATTTTCAGAATTGTATTTGAAACATAATGAATAATATATGAATATAAAGGTTATAATATATGAAATGTATTTATAATATAGTTATAATATATACATGTATTTATAATATATACATTCATTTTATATATTATAATTATATAATTTTTAATATTATAACACTATATAAACATATATTTTATATAAGTATATGAATGTATAAACATACATTTTTTTTTTTTTTGCCAGTCCTGGGCTTGAGCTCAGGGCCTGAGCACTGTCCTTGGACTTTCTCAAGGCTAGAGCTCTACCACTTGAGCCTCAGCACCACTTCTGGCTTTTTTCTATGTATGTGGTACCGAGGAATCGAACCCGGGTCTTCATGCATGCTAGGCAAGCACTTTAACCACTAGGCCAAACTCCCAGCCCTAAACATACATTTTATAATGTATATGTATCATATGTAATGTATCATATTTATATATGGTGCATCATATATAAACTTATACATTTATATATGATGCATATATATTTATAGAAGATAAATCTCTATATAAATTTATATATTTATATTTGATACATTTATATATTTATATATGATGCATATATATTTATATGTGGTAAATTTATATATAAATTTATACATTTATATATGATAAATTTATATATTTGTATATGATGCACATATACTTCTATATGTGCATCATATATAATTTTATAATGTATGTTTATACATTGTTATAATATTTGAAAATTATATGAAATATAAATACACAAATTATAATAAACATCAATGAAAATATTCTAAATAATTATTGGCTCTTTATTATTTCACATTTTGCAATATTGGTTAAAATAGTCTAGTATTGCAATGCTTAATAATGATTCTGGTGTCTTTAAAGGACATTGCTGCACAAAATTCTCTTTGGAAAGTAGAGGCGCTGTAATAGCTAAGAGTAGCAGTAAGGCAATAAGAAGACACATAGAATGGAGCCCAATTATGAAGAATTAGGGGTGACAAGTTGGGAACTTTGGACCTGATTCTGACCCATGAGTGTGTAGATCAAAGATTTTCTTGGAGATCACTTGGGGGTCACCTATGGAGGCCACACCAACTGATCCAACACCACCCTTCCACTGCCATAGGGCAGTAGCCCCTCAGAGCCAGTCACACTATGCAAGGCTGCATCCAAGCTCTTTCCCAGACTGGCTGGCTGACTCTGGACAAATCCGTTCACCATTCTGGGTCCTGAATCTCCTCCTCTGTTAAAGGAAAAAGTAGATTGCAGGACCCACCAAGATCCTCTGACTCAGCTACTCCTGTCAGTTATCCTAACTCTTTCTCCCAATTTATGCTGGGCTTGGAGTTCTCAAAGTCTCCCTGGCATCTATCCGACCCACCTTTTATTCACTCCTTTCAAATCCAGCTTAGATCACCTCCTACCTCCCATCCCTACAAGCACGCTTCTTGTTCCCAGAAAACCCTGACTCTGCCAGCAGACCCAAAGTGAGCTTCCTTGCCTACTTCTACCCAGGAGAACACAGTGGAGCTGTCCAGTATTTAATTGGTTTGGAATATTACAAATCTTTCAGATCTCTTAATCCATTTAGTATTTTTAAAAGTTAAAATACATAACACAACTAACCAACTAACAATGGCCCCAATTTGTGTTTTGTCTGACTGGGAGTAATATTCATGTCTACATGAGGATGGCATGTAATTAACATGTCATAATCAAAATGACTAAGTTTGACACATTATAATCACTGCATGGAGATTATAGCATAGCCAGAGGCAATCCACACAGCCTATCTTAATATCATTTGCATAATGAAAGCATGGTGGCAGTAATAGCTTTTTCCTCTTGTTATCATAATTTCACCCAGGGCTGCAAGGGGCTCTCGCACTGTCAGATGTTGCCTGTTAAAAGTCATTGTGACTTGAAAAAGGCAGCAAAAGTGACCCAGAGCCTTTCCCTTTAAACAATAGCTTGATGGCAGGCCCCTGATAAACAGAGCAGGGTAATACAAGGACAGGCTTACAGAAAAAAAATATCTCTCACAGACCTGTATCCAGCAGATATCTGAGTAATCTGTTCTCCCCAGCCTCCTCCCCCTTGCTTGCAGAAGATGTGAGATGACCTTCTGGTCAGTGGCATATCCCACATAAACATGGCTGAACAGATATAACTGCCCTGAGAAGACCCTTTGCAATTCAGGAGTTGCCTGAATGGTATTCTTGTCCATCTAGGTTGACCCTACAGCCAACATCATGAGTCTGAGAGACTGAAAAGCCCAGACCACCTGTCTTTCGTGGCCATAGACTTACTCCTAACCAGGGTGAGTGCCTCATGGAACCAATCAAATGAGAAACAGTGAGAAAACATCCATTCACACAGGGTCCTCTTTAGCCCTGAATTGCCCCAGGCCTCATTTAAAACTGCCTTTCTTATAGCTCCCTGCTTCACCTGCCTCTCCATCCCATCTAGCACCCTGGCACTGTTTAAGCATCATTTTGCTCTCCTTCTTCTCCTTCCCCTCCATCTGCCCTCACCCACTAGAACCTCAGCTAGAGCCCTGCCTTGATTTAATCTGCTGAGACCTCTTTAGACTCACCAGTACCTCCCAAAGCATCATGTACAATTATTACAATTTAATCTCAGATAATCAGAGACTTCAGGACAAAAGGGAATTTTTTTTATTATGACCTGGCATTAGAAGTAATATCCTGATACAAATTTTAAACATAAAACTACTCACATTTCAGAATGTCTCAGTTCCCCTCTCCTACATGTCATTCAGGAATGGTTCATCTTTCTTTTTCATACTTCTCCCTACTTTTTTCTGTTTTGCTAAATAAAAACTTGTTAATCTTTAAAAGAAGAAAACTCATACTTGTAACCAATATAAAGTAGAAAGAAGTCACTTTATAGTAGAGAAAGCTGGCAGACATTGCCTGAGCCCAATTGTGTATTAGCAGTCATGCTGTCATGACACACCCCTCATTTCACTGAAAGGTCACCCCACCTCAGTCAAACTAATCAAGAGACCATATCCAAACTGAGAAATGTTCTTTAAATTACTTAGGTCTAGTCAAAAGTGTCAAACCTTTTTGGTTTTTGGAAAACCAGAAAGGGATACTAGTAACTGGCCCAGATCAGAAGACACTGCAGAGATAAGAGGAGCCTAGGGGGGAAAAAGCTGCTTTGTAGGAAAGCCAGGGAATCTCACAGGCTTTGAACAAATAGTCCCAGAATCCAATGTTTGTTCCTAACTACAGTTTCCCATGGTTTGGCAAATTCTGCCCACCTAGCTGATGGCTCTTGTGTCTCTAAGCTATAACTACACTTGGGATTGTATAGAAGGTATAGGAAGGAGAGTCTGATTTATGATCACAAACCCTAAATTGTAAAGATACCTCATTCGATGGAAGCTTGTCAATCAAATTGTAAAAAGGCTTTGTTCTTTATCTCACAGTGATGCCATAAAGATGTGGACAAAGGTGAATTAATAGTGGTTAAAATAGACTGGAAGAATGACCTTCCCATAGGACTCCACAATAGAGCTCAAGATCCCATGCACTCACAGAGCTGTCCTTCATTTTTATATGAAGGGTTTGGGGCTGTTGTCTCACAGCAGGTTGAATATCAGATGCATCTCTTCACATTCCTGGCAACAGGTTGAAATAAAATCATAGGAGTTCAGATCCAAGTGGCATAGTCCATCTAATCTCCTGACCCTAGAGATAGGGAACTGGAAACTGATGCTTCAAAGCCAGCCAGTACACCCACTGAGGCACTATAGCCTCTTCCTGCACTGCTGACACTCTCTCGTGGGCTCTGCCTTCCATGGCACCTACAAGCTGTCCTCCTGCATTCACCCAGAGAGGAGCTTCCTGGATGTACTTTCTAGACATGATTGGATGCTATTCTCATGGCCCCAAAGCTAAGAGCTTTGTTGCCAAGTCAGGGCTGTTTTTCTCCTGCCAACACTCCTCCTTGTTTAGGGGGGCTTGTCATTCACTGTTGTCTGCCAGTCATCAGGGTCCTGGCAAGGAAATGAGGCCAAGGAACTCAGGCACAGAGCCCCCCACTGAGAGGGAAATGTTGACTCACAGCCAATGCATTTTAACACAGGGAAACTCCCAGGAAAGCTAAAGGGCTGCACTAGAGCTCCTAAGAGATGAGCTTTCTACTCTTCTGCAGGCCCAGAATTAATGCTTTTCATTTCCTCCTGGACCAGCAAATTGCAGAAACACCTCCCATCACCACCATGGGCAGCCTTCCTACCCAACAAAGAGGGCACTGCTCAGATTTCAAAAGCACCTCCTTACTGTGGAAGAGCCTAACAGTCAGCAATGTGATTTGAAAAGCAATGCAAAGGCTCTATACCTGCTGTATCTATATCTAATCTTTATATCTCTCTCTCCCCCTCTCTCTCCCTCCCGTACCTATTTCCTATGCTATGATTCCTCCATTAGCTGTGGCTTCTTCTGACTTCAGAAAAGTCCTCTTTAAGAGGACAGCAGTTACTTGGGAGCAGGTGAGCAATAAGAATTGTCAAGCCCTCTAAGGACAACCCTCTCCTCAGCCCAGTGTCAGGCACACAGCAGGCCCTTGATAAACAACTTGAATGCTGTTGAGGTTGCAGAGACAGAAACAGCAGAGCTATTTGGTCACTGGTGCCCCTCTGCACATCTCTTCCTGTCTCGGGAAGAACCTAAGACCATATCTCAAGGCCTGCCTTGTTAAAGGCCTCCCTGGATCAGTGATGAGGAAAGGATCTTCCTGGTCTGAAAGCCTCCTCCACCCCTCCACTCCCACTTATCCATTCCAAGAATGACCATGAAACCCCACCCAGGGCACATGAAGTTCATCTCCCAGCAAAATGCAAATGTAAAACTATAAAACTCAGAACCCATGAAGCGCGGAAAGGGCACTGATATTGTATCATTTGTAAAGAATTACAAAGACCTAAAAAATTATATTCAGTGAAACAAGTCAGTCCAGAGTGATAAAGGTTTTATGGTTTCCCTTATATATGGAAGCTAGAATTAGCTTAAAAACTTTTAACTAAATGTGCTGGGTGGTGTGCAAGTATAAACGAATATGTTAACCGAAATATGGTAGATTCAAAGGAGAACTCAAATAATTCAATTCCTTACAAAGGCAATATCAAAGTTCAACAAAATAAACACCAGGAAATGGGTACTTGAAAGGGGTCAGAGAGGGTCGAAGGGAGAAGGGTAGAAGAGGAGAAGGGAGGGGGAGAGTACAGTTAAGAAAAGTGAGAGGAGTGGGTAGGAGAGGGATGGTGAGAATGTTGAGAGGGGTGGCATTGATCAAGACAAATTACACTCATAAACTGCTCTGTTAAAAGGCAAATCCTTTCTATGACTACTTAAACATAATTTTAAAAAGGAGGAAAATACTAATAAGAGTTGAAAGGGGAAGGAGGAAGGTTTTTGGTGATATATATTTAGAATCAGTTCCCTGGTTCCACATCCCAGTTTTCTGAGCCTCAGACTTCTGTTTGTCTATGGTCTGTGTAACTTTGAATGGCAACAGAGCATGGGGCACAGGAAAGACAGGAAGCTCAGAACTTCAGTACACATAGCCTTGTCCCAAGGCTAAGCTTGCCTTCAGAGACTCCTGTGAGAGACAGCATGTCTAACGCAGTTCTAGTAGTTGATGTGTGAGTCATTGCCATTTGGTTTTAGGTCATTTAGATGAGCTGAAATGAAAGGAGCAGTAATATGTGTTAGTGAATGCTTGAACACACACACACACACACAGATATACACCTAGTGTATACACCTAGTATATATCTGTGTGTGTGTATGTGTGTTAGTGAATGCTTGAGCACACATACATCTTACTGATGCTGATTAAAGGTTTATGAGAAGCAAGAAAATCTGATAGGATTTGGACAAAATCCGACTAGTTTTAAGTTTTCTATCCCTAAGCTGTTAAGTCTTCACAAGCCATTATTTTTGCGTTTGATGTAGAACAGAGCCTAAGTTAGGGAATGTAAATGGAAAGGCCCAGAGTTTTTGAGACGATTATCAGATTTGTATAAGATTTACTCTGCTCTTTAAAAAAAGATGTTGCACATAAACAGAAACACCCTGCTTTTCAGCAACCCCAGCATGCAGAGATCATTGGTAAAATCATCTCTTCAGTGAGGATCTGTGAGTGGTGGTATATTGTCATAGCTTATCAGATGAAAAGAACATTCTAGAAGCTTCCAGGAGTCTTACAGGAAATGTGGATCTACCATGTAAACTTGGCCTTGCCTTCAGGGAGTTGTAAGTTGTTCTACTCAAAAACTAACACAAAGATGTTTATTTGAAATAGGAGGGGAAAAATGAGGGGAGGGGGTGGAGAAAGGGTAATGGGGACAAAAACGTAAGAAGGGATATCAATGTGTGAGAAGTAATGCACCCTCTATCTGGTGAATATAACTGTAACCTCTCTATACATTGAAATAAAAAGTTATTAAAATAAATAAATAAAAATAGAAAATAAAAAACTAAACACAAATACACAATCATCACAGGGTCAGAAGAAATTATTTTCCTACAAAAGCAAAGTAGCAACATTATAAAGTAGACTGTAAGCTAATCTTCTGAGTTAAAAAAAAAAAAGATTTTAAACCCGTTGCCTTCTGCCCGTTTATTCAAAGGACACAGTTTCCCAGAGCTCAAGCCCAACATTCCTGCAGTTTATTTCTTTTTTTATTAAAGAATTTATTAACATTGATTTTTACATCATATTTCAAGTGACACATTTAAGAAACAAGTATTCAAGAAGGGAATCTCTATATACAATCCAGCAGTTTATTTCTAATACCTGCCTTCCTTTATCTTAAACTGCCTTTCTTCATCTTAAACCAGAAGGGTACTATGAACATTCAAACAAACCTTTGAAAAAGAGCTGATGAAAACAAAAACTTTTTGCTATGCTGCAGATGTCTTTTGCTAAGCTGAATAAATCAGAAAAGAAAAGTAAGTGTCGCCCTAAAACTTCATAGAAGAAAAGAGAAAGCTTTTTAAAGCTCCTAGAAAATCATGGCTATTAAAAAAAAAGAAGGAAGAAAAGAAAAATCAAAAACAAAGTTTGATTAGAAATCATAAGAAGCTAGAGGTAGTTTTTGAAAACCAGGGAGGTGGTCAGATAATTCTCAGGAACTTAATCAGGCTTAGCACAGCAATGATAGAAATGCAAATCAAAGGCTACCCCTAGTTAGCCTGGCCAGCAGAGGAAAACCTAGAGGCAGAATCAATTTCTTCTCTCAGATTAAAACTACAGCTTCCCTAGGTTGAAGGCAGAGGTATAAAGTCAAAGGCTTCAGAAGTTCTTCGAAAATGACAAGTCAATCCCCTACTAAATAATCCAGAGGCAACTTCAGATTCCTATTTTTATATCCTCCTCTCTAAATCAGATTACTTTAACAAACACTTTCTGGTTGTGTTAATTCCAGCAAGCCAACTCTCCCCATGGGTAAGCAGAATTAAACTTTCATACCATTCTTTTGTCACGGTGACCTTTGTCATTATGCCTGTCCAAACCAACCAGAGGATAAGAACATCTAACTCCTCCATGTCTTCCTACCCCAAACCCAGTTAACTGTAGTATAAAGAAAAATGGGCACCATCCTAAATAGGTATGCTGTACTAAGAGCAAGATCCGATAGTCCAACTTTCCCATCAGCAGTGCAAGTTCTACTACTTACTAGCTGAATTTATCTTGGGTAGGTTATTTCATCTTTTTAAGAGACTTGGTTTTCTCATATATTATAGGGTAATAATAATGCAATCTGTCTGATAAGGTTGTCAAAAGACTAAGCTGAGATAGAACAGAAATGTGCATGGGGAACAGGTGATAATTCAATAAACTGAAACAATGTTGTTACCATGTTTTGCTTAGCAGTACCTAATCCAATCTACAATCATATCACCCCAAAATATGCCTGATGCTGGCTCATTTAAGAAGCTGAGCAAGGTTGAACCTAGTTAGTACTTGGATAGAAGTGTCTTGGCCTAGAATAATTAAGTTTAATCCATGCTGTTTGCTCTCATGTCTCATATCCATGAACCATTACATCCTGTCTACAATTTATACATTAACAAGACTTCACCACACCTGCTCCAATTAGCAACTTCATGTCCCTTAATTCCTGCTCTTAGAGAAGAATAAGTCCTAGAAAATGGCAGTTTCAGCAAGGAACCCAAAAGGCAGAACCAGAAGCTCCTAATACTGCTCCTCTAATACCACTGACATCCTAACATATCTTGGGAGACTTTTTTCCTGGACTCTGATCATATAGTGCTCATACCTCAAATTACATTATATCCAATCACACATTGTAAGTATTTCCATATTTTTCCAGTGGCTTGTAGTCCCAGGTTATTTCCATCCTTGTGTGCATCTATCACATGGTAGATGTTGAATAAAAACTGAATAAATAAATTAGTTAAAGGATTTAATCCAATAACAAATTAATCTACTAAATGACATCTCATGCAAGGACTACTAAGTACCCATTGATAGATTTGACAAATATTTATTTATCACCAGTCACATCCCAACCATCCCATTAGAAGCTAGGGTATAGCAGTAGGTAAGATAAACATGGCTGGTCCCCATGGTATTAGCTAGTTCCCAAAGGAGATAGACAATTAAAAGCAATTACAATAAAGTGGTTACATGTGTTCAGGGAACTGGACGGGGTTCCACCTCACTGGGTAAGGTGGACAGTTAAGGGATATGAGGCTAAAAGGAAGACAAAGCCAGGTGGCAAAGGTCCTTGTGAAGAATTTGGATTTTTTTCCCCAAATAATGGATGGCCACTGAATATGTAGCAAATGGAAGAATTCCAGTTCCTACTAGCTTACCAAAAAAAAAAATTACTGGCATTTTTAATTGAAAACTAGAACTATCAATTGGCTTTAGGTAGACATAGAACTCAGGGTTCAGACCAAACCATCAAGACATGACTTTGCCATCTCAGCTCAGACCTCTTTTCTCCAGAAGTTGGTTGCTTCCTTCAGCTCCACACAGAGGCCACAGCTGCTCCCACATCACTTCTTCCAACTTCTTCCTCAGGTAATTCATGCTAAAGCCCTGGGGCCTGGCTTAGCTTGAACAACCCAACCATGAACAACTATTATAGCCAGGAAAGTGAAATGGGATGTTTCATTTAGGGTTAAGTGACAGGTTGCATCCCACTCCTAAACCTCTGGGGGGGAGGTTGGGGGTGGTGGCATTCTCCCAGGGAAGAATCAGAGATTGACATCAGTAGAACAATGAATGAATGCTGAGTATCAAAAACAAAAGTCCAAAAGAAAAATCCAATACAGAGAAAATTTTGGCAAGGAGAGACTGACTTGGTGATTAGATTTTTAATAAAAAAATAATAATGATCAAACAACTCCACACTGGAGTAACAATGTGGGAAATAGGCAGATAGGGATCTACTATACTGGATGAACTGTAAAGAAACATCACAATGAACCAAGAGAGAACCAACAGAGCCAGGGAGTAGAATAGGGGGAAAGAAAGCTCACTAAGACATAGAACTAAGTAAGAGCTCACACATCCCAGCAATCAAAACATGGAGACTCACAGGAGCAGCTTTGGTGGAGGGGAAGAGAGGTGAACTTTGAGTAACTCAGGCAGTTTGGACTGAAGAGGTTCACAGGGCCTGCTAATGGAAAGGTCCAGAAATCACTTGTATTAATTAGTCTAGAGCTCAAGAGAGTGACCTGGCTGGAGACACACACTGGAATGTCATGAGCACACAGAAGGCAATGGAAATCCAGCGTGTGCATGCACCCTCTCGACAGAGGGTAAAGAGGGCGGCTGACTCAGAACCATCATGAGGACAGTACTAAGAGAGGGGTATAAGTAGAAAAGAGGTCTGAGCAACAGAAAATTAAGAGAGGATGGAATCAGGGACTCAAAGAGAAGAGAGAGGTGAAGGAAAAGGTAGGATCCTCAAGACTGACTAGACGTTACCAAGAGGCATTAAAACTGAGTCCATTGGGTTGGCCTACCAAGAAGAGACCATATCCTTAGAAAAGTTCTAGTTAGGTGGTGGTAAATTGAAGAGTGGGTGGGAAATAGGGTCTCTTGGTACAGACATTGAATTCTGAGAAGTGTGAAATTAGACATAATTAGAATAATGATAAGAGTGGAGGTGATTAGAGAGTTTAAATGGGAGAGCTGTCAACATATAAGGGTTGACCCTGAATAATTGAGGGTTTTATCCATAATTCAGAGAGGGTTTTATTCTCACTATTTCTTTAGAATGGTTATTTGATAGATTTTGTATACATAGTGATCCAGTCTATTTACAGGAACAAGTCTATATACCAACTTTTTATGTAACTTAAAGAAGGTATATTATTCATTTATATCTTGAATTGGAATGGAGTTGAAATAGCTTAAGAAAGTCTTGAGGTATTGATCAAAGGAAATGTCATGTTTGCCATGTTGTCATGATCCACGTCTTTAATCCCAGCCACTCAAGAGGCAAAGGCAGGAGAATGGCAAATTCAACATCAGGAGAGGAAAAGTTAGGGAGATTCTATCTCAATAAACAAACAAATGAAGGTTTTTTTGACACTAAGACTCTAACTTACCTTCAACATTCACAAGATATTATAATCCAATGCTTGATTCCACATATAAGAAAACTTGAGTCTAGCATTATTAAACAACTTGCTCGGCATTATGCCCATGAACTCCTCAAACATGACCTCTACAAGATTCCCTCCCCTTCCTGGCTGTGACTCCTGCTAGACAATTCTATTCTAGTTAGGATTCCAAAACTCATTCCCATTTCTATTTCATATCCTATGCACTAAAACCCAGCATATCATTCAACACCAGCAGCTGTCTAGGAAGAATGGCAAATAACAATGATTGAACCAATAATCTAAGCAAGTCTTCTGAAATAGGGAATATTAGACCTGGGTAAAAAGCCCATATTTTGAGGAAGGTAAGACATTTAATCTTTCTTAAATCCTAGTTGTGTATGTGTGTGTGTGTGTGTGTGTGTGTGTGTGTGTACATGCATGTGCATAGATAATTGCAGTTGGAAATAATAGTGATATTCAAAGCCAGACCCCAAACCAGAGTAATATACTGTCCTAATTCACGGGATTTCCCTACCTGTGGAATGTTCAAGCCCCATACAGCTTTCCAAGCAGATGGGTAGTTACGGCGTGCAAATGTTACATTGACTTTGGAATGTTCTCACATGCGCTCTTGAGAATTAATGAGCTCCTAATATTGTGATAATAATCATTTTCCATAAATATGCGTAGTCAGCTTTTCAAAGTGTCATATGGGCTAATCATTAGCTGTCTGGGTGCTAATCACTTGGGGAAAATATTTACTTGCATGTGAAATGGAACCTGTGTTTGTTTTGTTAAATGCACTGCCTTGCAGCAAGCCCAGAGCAATTATCAGCGTGATGTAAAGAACTCAGAAGCTAGAGAACTGGGATTGAAGGATAGGCCTCTGCCAGGGATCCAGGGCTTTATCCAGCTTCAAAACCTCACTCAAAGTGCTTGTGAAATGCTTGCTTGGATTTCATATAACAAAAATACTCTGAGAACATTCTACATACAAGGTATTTCAGAAAGAAAATCTAAAAAGCATTTTAAAAATCATTTGTTATCATCAAGTTGGTGTACAGAGGAGCAAGAGTTACAGAACTCAGGGGAAAGATATATTTCTTTTTGGACAATGTCACTTCATCCCTTACTCTCTCCCAGTTTTTCCCTTCCCACTCTCACCCATAAGTTGTAAAGCTCATTTTCAACATAGTGTCCAGGGAGTACCACTGCTGCATTTGCTCATTGTTTGTCCCTCCATTTCTGTGCCCACCCTTACCTCCAAAAAAGACAAATGAACATGTAAGAAAATGAGAAAAGAAAAATAAAACAACAACAATGAAGAAAAAAATCTCTTGTCTCCATTTCTTGGAGTCCGTTTTGATAAACATGATTTTATATGATCAGAGGCACATCGGCATTGTGCCTTTGAAGAACACCATCTCTGATGCTGGAATGGGCTTAAATCCCAATACTTTCTGACCTTGAGTAAGCTTTTTATCTCTGTATCTTGATGTGCTCATCTGGAAAATAGGATAGCATCTACTTCCTAAGACATCAACATATATTAGGTTTTTATCATAGGCGTATCTATGCTAAGAGAATGCATGGATAAGAAAACAGACCCACTGGGGTTAGAGGTGTGGCTCAAGGGGTAGAGGGTTGACCAGGAAGCAAGAGGCCCAGAGTTCAAACCCCAGTACCACCCCAAGAAAAAATAGCTTTAGAAAATGGACCCACACAATTTTCTCAAATAAGGACACATTTTGCTTCTGATTCAAGATGGTAGCCTAAAGCACTGCTGGGTTGAAAAAAATGCAGCATGGAATACCACACAGGCGGCTCAGAAGGCCCAGCCTAGAAGCACATGCCCAGCTCCCCATATTCCATGAGACAGACTTGAACATGTAGCCTCACAAAGCTGCTGGAAGGTAAAGGAATATGGTATGGTAAGTTGTGTGAAGCAGAGGAAGCAGAAACAGAAGTTTGACTTCACTTTGCTAAATGGTACAAAAGTATTAGTGCCAGAAAGGAAAGAAATACAGGAAAAAGAAACCCATGCAAGTGTATATCGGGCAGAGTCAAAAGTCTGATGAACATCAAAGAAACAGGAAAAATGCATTCAACTACATTAGTCTAAATTAGAACCAAAAGTCTTGTCACTTGAGAACTGTACAAGAGACTCTGTCACAGGTTATCTTGTGTTGAAATTCAAATTTCAAGCACCCTATGAGTGTCTAATCTCATCTGAAAATGGGGTTTTGATGATGTAATCAAGTTAAGAAGGGTTTGTTGGTGTGTACCCTGATCTTACATGACTGGTATCCCATGAGAAAAGAAGACCTTGACAATCCCAGAAGGGATCTCTACTACACTGTTGGTGGGAGTGTAAACTCATTCAACCACTCTGGAAAGCAGTATGGAAATTCCTCAAAAGACTAAACAAAGAGCTCCCCTATGACCCAGCAGTTCAACTCCTTGGCATTTACCCAAATGTCCAGAAACAAGGACATACTAAAGCCACTAGCACAACAATGTTCATTGCAGCATTATTTACTATAGCTAAGGTATGGAACCAACCCAGATGCCCCTCAGTAGATGAATGGATCAAGAAGATGTAGTACCTATACACAATGGGATTCTATGCTGCCAAAAAGAATGATATTGCTCCATTTGTAAGGAAATGGAAAGACCTGGGGAAAAAATCATATTAAGTGAAGTAAGCCAGACCCAAAGGAACGTAGGCTCCATGGTTTCCCTCATTTGTAATAATTAATACACATCTAGGATTCTCCTAGCAGAGGATTACAATAGCTCAAAAACTATGTACATATGGTCATACAGGATGAGCCTAACAAAATGCACTCTAGGCTATGGAAAGAAGAGTTTCATCTTTGTGATTGTTGTTCTTAATATACTATGTGAAGTGATTTCTTTTCTCTTTTTTTGCCCTTATGGTTAATCTCATGCAGTTACTCTATCTGACTTTGTTACCTGGTATATTGTATATATGCTTATTTGTTTATTTGAAATAGGGAAGGGAAGGGGGAAATAAGATGATTGGGAAGGGTTGGGGAGGGCAAGGGAGGCAAAGATGTGAGAAGTAGTCCACTCATTACCTGACAAATGTAACTGTAACCCCTCTATACATTATTCCAACAATAAAATACAATAAAAAAGAAAAAAGATGGCCTAGTAATAACAGGCAAAACTTGGAGTGATATAGCTACAAGTTACAGAATGTCAAGGATTGCCAGGAAATACCAGAAGCTGCAAGAAGTGTAAAAGAATTTCCCCAACAAGGTTCAAAAGAAGCATGGTCCTGCTGACACCTCAATTTCACACCTCTAGCCTCTAGACCTATGTGGTACACATTTCTATTACTTGAGATACCCAGTTTGTAGTGCTTTCTTATAGCAGCCTCTGGACATGAATTCAGAGTCATTCATGCCTGCTCAGAATTTGGACTGAATTGACAGGAATAGTGAGCAGCAAATCTCCTAACCTAGATGGAGCAGGATCTTCAATGAGGTCTTGAAAAGAAGACATTATGTAAGAAAAGATAGCCAGTGGTGAAGGTTATGATGGTAATTGGACTTACCCAGACCGCTGCTAGGTGTATCTGAGACCCTGTTTCCAGAAGAGATTTGCAATCAAATCTGCAAATTTAGTACAGAAAATCTAGTCTCACAAGTATGGATGACTTCCTTTATTCCTTGAGACCTCAAGTAGAACTAAAAGGCCAAGAGGGGTTGTACATTTTCTCTCTTGGGTTAAGTTGGACCATCCCTCTTCTCCTGTCCTGACATTAGTACTCCCGTTTGGGGGCCTTTAGACTCAGACTGGAATTTACACCATTTGTTGTCCTGGTTCTGATTTGGACTAAGATTACACCACTGACTCTCATGGGCCTTGAGTTCACAGACAACAGATTTGAATGTATCTCCATAGATTCTATTACTTCTGCTTCTCTGCAGAACTTTATTTTACCTTCAGTGTGGAACATCCAGAAGCCCCTCCCAAGACAGATTGCTTCTGACCATAGCCTACTCTTCTCCTGCCTATTTCCATGTGACTTACATGGGCTGACATGAAAGACTTAAAGAAATAAGAGTTGAGTCCTCCTCTGGCCTCAACAGTCAGCACTGCAAACTTCTAGAAAATAGAGGAGCCCCAGGGAAATCTAATAACAGCCCTACTTAAAAGCACACGACAATTATTACCTCCAACTGTGAGGGAGGCTGAGTAATTAAAAAGGGTTCTTTATTTTGATTAAAAAGATTCCTTTTAGTGTTTCTGAATCTTTAGTGAAAGCCCAGAACTCTATTTTTAGATACAAAACAAGATATGTGGCCAGGGGCAGGGGTATAATTTAAAACATGGGATGAGCATTTGTAACCTGAAAAATGAGCACATACCCCCTGTGGCCCCCAAGTTGAGCCCATCATCACCCAATGGCTTTCAGGAGGCACAGTACCATGGCAGCCCCCACCCTGCTGCCTGGATTAATAGGAGACCCAAATTAATTGGTTTTAATCACTATAAATTTCCTTCCCAATAAAATTTCAAGAATTTCCAATCATGCTGATTTATATGTGTAATTAGAAATCCATTCACAGATGTCACACTGCTAGGTGGATGAGTAGTAGAGAGACCCAGCTTAACTCCAGCTTGAGGCTTGAGCAAAGAAAAATGAGGTCGGAAACTTGGCAGGAGGCTGGGGCCAGGGATGCCCCAGACCCTTGGAAGTGTCCATGCCTCAGGGCATCTGGGAGCTGCTAGCTATGAACGAAGCACAGGTTTTGCCTTCTTAGTCCCCAGTCTCTTTCTTGCCACAAACAACCCCCATCCAGCCTAGATAGATGCAGACCAGTACCCCTTCTATGTATCAGACACCTGACTGAGATAAATACCGTATAGCTCCTGGCCATTCTTCTGTCCAGAGAACAATGAGCGTAACCAGAGAAGGCAGGAAAATCAGCAAGAGGGTCCTCAGCCTTCCTGCTCCATTCTTCCCGCAGTCAGATGAGTCACATCTGCATATCCCACACTCCAGGTTATCCAAATCTGGATTATTACAGACAAGCTGGCTGGACTTCAGCTTCTGCTCACTTTCTTTCTTCCTCTGCTGCCACACTCTTCCCACAAGTGGCCCCAGTCAGGCAAAGTCAAACAATAGCACCAAAGAAAGAGAAGAAAAGGTGTTCAGTACTAAAAGGATTTCAAATCTGCAACCAAAGGAGCCATCCTCTTTCTAGAGTGACAAAGAAAGATAAGAATGTTTTTTTGATGAACAAATTATATCAAGAGTTGTACATCAGGATTGCAATAGTATACAGACTGGATGTGTAGGGAGAGGAAAGGAAAAAGAGATCCCAGAATACCAGATGGATCATTAGAGGACTGCCAGTAGACATCAGGTCTCTGGGGTCTTAAAGAGAAATGTCAGTGAGCTTCTGGGAGCAAGGTTGGAAGCACAATAAGAGACTGAGTGATCATGAGGGAAAAAAAAACAAATTTAGAAACATAAGCAAGGGGCCAGTCTCTGATAAGTAGCCAGCCACAGCAAGGACGGAGCTCAGTCCCGAACCAAACATTCTCTGAAATGGCTTCCCCAGCCATCCAGTCTTGGGCCTCACAGTGTCCAAATAGGCCTAAAGGCAAGAGAGCAGAATGCAGACTGAGTACCTGTGTTAAAGCTCCAGTCCTGTTGACCTTGTGACCCTAAGCTAGTTACCTGACCTCATCTGTCCATGCAGCCTTTCCATTGGCTCATAATCATCACCACCACACTGAATACTGCTCTGTCTCCATCTCAGGATGGTCAATTACAGATATGGAGATGGTCTGGGGGCTGTTATGTCACTCTGCAAGATCACACAGAGAGGGGACGGGAAGGGGAAGGAAATGAGCATTTGTTGAGTATCTACCATGTGCTAGGTGCTATCTGTGGAATATCCTAACTATAATCCTGAAAGAACAAAGAAAAAAAGGCTCAGTAAGTCACATATTAAATTGCTTGCCTATGGCCATACAATGGCAGCCATGGACCCAAAACAAGGTTGCACGGAGTCAAATCATCCATCAGTTTGGCTTTGAATTTAGGGGCCAGGGAGGGACATTGACAGGTTGGGGTATAATAAGTGTATGGCATTAGAAAGAGCTCAAAGGAAGAAGATAAAAAGGCCATTTAATGGGAAGCTATCAGTGTTATAACCTAGGAAGGTAAAATTTGTGAAATTGATAATAAGTACCTTCCTCGGTGTAGTTTTAACTTGTATTTTCCTGATGGCTAAAGATGTTGAAACAGTTTTTCCATGTGTATTTATTAGTCACTGGAATTTTTATTAATAGGCTTTTAAATAAAATTTTATTGCTATTATAAAGGTGATGTATATAGGGGTTATAGGTACACAAATCAGATAAAGAATATATTCCTTTTTGAATAATGTCACCCCTTCCCTTGTTTTTCCCTCTCACTAGATTGTTTTTTAAAGACATGAAAATAGAAGGCAGACTATTTGAGAAGACGAAGCTGAGTTAGGGGCGGGGTTAAGGGAAGGTAAGGGGGTGACTATGACCAGAGTACATTATATGCATGTATAAAAATGTTACAGTACACTTCATCAATTTTGTACAATTAATATATTCTAACAAAAAGTCCTTCCTCTCATTTTTTGAATCAATTGAGAAATATGACACATCCAATGTAAGGAATCTGGAATAAAAGCTATACAGGTAGAAGTTCATTTGAAAGCTAGTGCTTTGAGCTGGGAATGTGGCTTAATGGTAGAGTGCTTGCCTAGCATGCACGAATCCCTGGGTTCAATTCCTCAGTACCACATAAACAGAAAAAGCCAGACATAGTGCTGTGACTCAAGAGGTAGAATGCTAGTCTTGAGCAAAAGAAGCTCAAGGACAGTACCCAGGTCCTGAATTCAAGCCCTAGTACTGGGGAAAATAAATTATTGCTTGATAATCCTTATGCTGGATTCCTGAATTAGACCCCTGGTCTTTCATCTGAGGTATGTCCCCCACAGCAGGCAAGGCCTTAACACACAGAGGATAAGCTGAGAATGCATCCATTGAAGGCAAAATGAAAGAAAAGACTGAGTCACACATACTGGAATATTTTTGCCTGATACTGCCAAAATGGCAACCTGAGTCACAAACTGGGATTCTTTGCCCAATACCTCCAAAATGGCAGCACTCCTGTTCTGTGGACCCAGGTTTCTGTGGAACCTATAGTGGCTTCCCCTACATGATAGCTCATTGACAGAAGGGAAGAGTGCAATGCTGGTGCTGAAGTAAAACCTTATCTCCTGCCTGAACTAAACCCTTGCCTGCTTTCCATGAAGAACTCCTAACTTCCCTCCAGGCCACAGAAGCAGCTCCTGAACATCAGAACAATAGCTCTGCAATATGCCCCACTCCCACCCGCCCCACACAAAGACACACTCAGAATCACTTTCAATAGTGTCTTGTTCTCAAAAATGGTTGGTTGGCTTGCCCACTCAGCCTGCCTCCCTCCAAGAGAGATCATCTTTGCTTCACCCTGATCCTTTAATGCACCAGAAAGCTGCTGCTTTGGGTCTAAAACAGACCCCAGGCCCAGAGCAGGGACTGGGTGGAAAGGTCTTAATGGGGATTAGTGTCTTTGCAGGCATAGCCAACACCAGGTTCTAAGCGGAGATTTGAGAGGTTGGACAATGTTTAAGGGCTTAAATGCTTGATAATGCAGGCACAGTTGTGTTTATGCATGGTGGAGCCTCAGCAGCAATGTACTGTCCAGAGCATAATGGATCCTGCAAGATTTGATTTGAGTAGTTTAAAAATATCCAAGTAGTCTGCAAGCTAATGGCCATTGGACAGACTCATTAGTATATCAATAATCATTCGGCATTCTGAAATCCTTTTAATGCTCGGGACAGTAAGGAGCAGACTGAGGGAAGAGAAAGGTCATGCAGGAACTTGCGGGGTCAGTTAAACAAGTGAAGATAATGAATGAAAGCAGAGGCTTCCAAGAACTAGTATATTCTCCGCCACACCTGTAGCCTGGCTCAAGCAGCACGTCCAGGGGGGTTATAACCAATCAGAGGAGGGGCTTCAAGAGATAAGCTAAAACAAAGCACCTAAATATTTTTACAGGCTGCCTGAACCTCTTTGAGCCAACCCAAGCTTATCCATCACTCTCCTCTCACCTTGGCTTACACTTTACCTCACAGAGTGAAGGTTTCCATTCAACTGGTTGTCCATCCTTCCATCAAGTTCACACCTCTGCCTCATTGCTGTGGAGAACATACAACTTCATGGTATTAACTATGTCTTATAGACATCAGCAAAACCCAGCTGTGGGCCCATGGTGAGTAGCAGCACCTGCTATAGGTACTTGACACCACATTGTCTATATCTTACATTGCTTTGGCCACTGAAATCCTTTGAGTTCAGGGAGAAGCCCAAGGCTACAATACATGTATGCAGAAAGGGATGAAGGAAGCCCAAGTTGCTTGGAGTAGAGACACATAGCTAGGACTAGGGGGTGTTTCAAGAGAAGTCTACATCTCGGATGAGAATGGCAGGTGTGGGAATCTGACTCTCAGCCATCATCTCTGATGGTCACACAGCCTGACCTAATTGGGATACTTCTTGTGCACACTTGTAAGCCAAGCTGCTCCCCAGGCCTTTGGAATGAGGCTCCTGATCACCACTTCTGTCACCCAAGGCCTGACACCTTACAATCTCAGCACCTGCCTGCTCAGAGACTAAAAAGGTCTAGAAAGATTAGAAGAGTGCAGCAGAGAGGGAGTGGGCAAATGGCCAGCCAGTCCACTCTCCTGACTCCCCCTGACTAAATCTGATCCCCTCCCATACTCTTCTGCATTGATTTTGTAATCACCAATACCCTGGCTCCTTCTCGTCCCACCTACACAGCCGGGGCCAGGAGGCCTGGGCAGCTGTTCCATCAGGCATTAGATACAGGCATTAGCCAGTCTTGTGGCTCCTTGGGGAATGCTAATGTACCTGTTCTTTCTGGAAGCCAGTTCCCCTGGCCCTCCCTGACCCCATCACCTCACCCTGCTGCCCTCTGCCAAAGAATGTACTTCCTAAAATGTTGGCCTATCCTAACTCTCTTGCTCTCACCTTGCAAAGACTATGTCGTATGTCTGACAGCTGCCAATGACTGAATCAGAATCAGCGGTGTGTTTATAATTATTCAATAACCAGCAATCTAGGGAGAAAAATCCCTGTTTTACAGTGCTTGTGAATTTCAGTAGTATAAATGCTTTCTGTTGTAAGCATCAGCAACCAGAATGGTTCTGATACCACCAGTGTCTTCTCCACAGCCAGCACTCTTCCCTCCACTATAATGTTACCCCACCTGGGGAGGACCCGCTCTCAAGCCAGGGTGAAGTGTGAAGATATGGTTAGTCTATGGTGTTATCTAATCTGGAGTGAGGCTCCAACTCTACCACTGAAGAAGATGGAATCCATTTGAGCAAGTCCATTAATTTCAGCCCTTAGGTATTTTTTTATTTTTGGGTTTTTTAAATCAGTGAAATGTGATTGCTATCAGTATTTTAGAGTTGTGAGGATGATTTGAGATCCTGGATGTGGATCTCTTGGCACAGCAGCTCAATAGGTATTTAATGTATACAGCCAGTAGTGAAGAGCCAGACACATAGGGCAGGTGTTGAAGATCTGAGGATTCTCCAAAGTTAGTGCTGAAAAGGGCTCAGCATGGCATGTCCAAGTTTAATACACACCTTTTGAGAGCTGGACTGGGATATTAATCCTTTATTTTAAGATTGGAAAAAGGTGGTTGCTAGGTCCAGTCCCAAACACAGAAATATAAGCCCTACCTATGGAGCCACGCCCATTGGTAAGATCTATTGTAAATCATACTATTTGCACCTGTTCAATGACACCTGAAATTCCAGTGTCACAGTCTTCTGAGTCTCAGGTGTTATCTGGCACTGATTCCTCAGGTGGGCACATCTTGATGCATCACCAAGATGAGTCTGGGGTCACCTCAGTATGAGAATATGGAAGAAGGGGCAGACAGTGAGCCGGTGTCCCAGTTTTGCTCAGACAGCCTCAGTCCAGAGGGAAGGGGATGGCGGCAGCTCCTGGCGCCTTTGTTATTTTGGGGAGTACTCAGTCTGGGTCAGTAGAAAGCAGGGGCTCCAAAGGCAATAGCCCATGTGGCTGGGAGCCAGGCCTAGAGTAGCATGGGTTGTATGGAGGTCCAGCTGAGGACACCAATAAATTGTTGTATTTCCAAACCTATACCAGCACATCCTAGATCCTGTCTAGTGCCATCTGTGGGCAGGGGAAAGGCAGGAAGGGATAAGTAACTAATGAGAATGGAAACATCACTTACTAATTTGATTTGATACAGAAATCTTAGCCAAACAATACTGAGCCAAGCAGGACCAGGAGAATGACAAGGAAATAGGTCATGGGTGAAAGAAAATACAAAAGAAGAGAAGAGGAAACATAGGAGAGGGAAAAATAAAGGAAAACAGAAAGAGCAAAGGAGGCAGAGGGATGAAAAAATAGGAGGACAGGGAAGAGTGGGAAAGAAAAGGATAGATGGGAAAAGAAAATACAAAGACAAAGAAGAGACAGAACAAAGAAAGAGAGAGAAAAGAAGAGGTGGGGAGGAAGAGCCAAAAGGAGGAGAGAGAAGAAGGAAGAGGAGGAGGAGAACAAGGAGCCAGAGAGACAGAGAGGAAGGAGAGCTAGGGGAGGGATGGGGAGGGGAGCAGGAGGATGGGAAGAGAGAAGACGATGACCTTGAGAGTATTACATCTTGATCAAGGCATGACTGATAGCATTCCAGCGGACCATCTTTCAGGGCCCTTGTTTGATGACAAAGCTCATCCCCTGTCCGCCATCCATTATCGACTCTCCCGCCCTGAGGCAAGAGCATCAATAATGTTCCCTCTTCGGGATGAAGCTCGTCCCCTGCACTGAGCAAGTGGCCAGCCGGCTGGCCATTGCTGGTGGGCATCCTGTGCACATCATTACCACCCTCCAATCCTTCTCCCCACCTGCCGGGCGGCTGACCCCCCTCCCAGTGCCACTCCTGCAGGGAGCCTGTCTGCTGAGATCGGGGACCGGAGGCCTATGGGCAGCCAGAGTTTCAGTGGCTGATCCCTGACAACTTGGTGCCTGGGCTTGAATTTTAAAAATGATTGTTTAGTTTTGCTTCACTTTAATTAAGAGGGAGCCTGAACTTCTCCATTCTGGTTGGCTCTTCCAAGAGACCTAACAGTTTGAATTTGAATGTAAACATTTTCAAACATCTGTTGCTGTAATTTGGTTGGATTAACTCTCCAGCTTGCTGGGCCATCTGCTGCTCTCCCAAACCCCATCGTTGCCTCTTCCCCCTGGTCAGGTGGGTGAACTCACCTGGCTGCCCCACTGCAGGTGGAGAGAGGAATCCCAAAGATAATGCTAGATCAAAGTTACAGGTCTCCTTCTAGAAGACCTTGGAAATGAATCAGTCATGCCCCACTAGATGCCAAATGCCAACAAGGGGTTCTGAGGAGGGAGAGGTGTGTTGGATCACAAAGGAGGCATCTCCTCAATGAATAGAGCTTTCTTCTCCTGGGCACTATCAACACGCAAGGATGGCACCCTACATCAAGCCAAGGACATTCTATTCTAAATGCATGTCTGGAGTTTAACGGTAGACCGCCTGGCTCAAAAACTAAACACTGAGTCGTGAGTAGTGCTGGATTCTACTTTAGAGATAGCTGTGGAGACAGTATTGTGACCTTGGGATTAAGTTCCATGAAGCTCCAGCCAGAAACTTCTGTCAGGGCAATGATGAAAACAGGATGAGGCAGAAAATAACAGAGGAAGGAGATTCTAGAGCCTTTGGATTTGTTTCTGGTCCAAGACCTCCCCATCAAGCCTGCCCCCTCCCTCCCGACCCCATTTGTCCCTTGTCACTGGCTACAGATGGACCCAGGATTACCAAGGTGTAGGCCATGTTCTGATCCTGCATAACTCATTCCATTTCTGTCCATCTTCAATGCACAGCTAAGGGGACTCCTCTTCCATAGAGCCTCTAGAAACAATCCTTGTATCCCAAACAAAATTGCCATGACCTTTGTCAGAGACACACTGGTGACAAAGCGAGATACTTTTTCAATTATTTAATTACCTGATTTCATCTGCACACACACACTGTCGTGTGATATTTGTGATCTCACATGGCTGAATTAATACATGAAGGAATCACTTAGTGAGCAAATTCAATTGGTCAGTGTATTATCAGCATTATAAATAGGTTCACAGCACCTTCTCAAAACCTTTGAGCATATTCGACATATAGACTTAAAACTTACAACCCCTTAACACCTGTAACTGATTCTAGGGTGCATCAGGGCTGGAGGATGACACTGGGAAAGCCACTCATTTTGCTGCTCTTTGTGAACAAAGTCAACCAGTTAATAGAAACCTGTTTCTAATTGCCTGACATATAATAGATACACACCTCCAACCAGCTGAGACCACCGACTGCCATTCAGAACCCTACTTCCCGGCTTACACCTAAGCCTTTCATGTTTTATTAGAGGCTTGCACATTTCATTTCCTTTTATGTGGGGAAGAAAATGGACCCTAGGTGCTGGGAGGGAGAATCACCACAGACTTTTACTTATTGTGGGCAGCTAGATAGGACACCCCTCACCCCCCACTGCCAGCCTCGGGTGTGTGGATTCAGAGGATTCAGGTTCCGCAAAGGCAAAGAAGACAAGCTCACTTGGCTCCTGTGTCATCAAGAAGCCAACCATACCAGCCAGGGTCAGACTGTGTGGACAGAACCTCTGCTCCCCAAACTTGTACATGTAGCTGTCTTCTAAGCTGTGACTCATAATCTCAGCAGAGTGGGCAACTTCACAAATTCATGCCCTCTAGCATCCCCGCTGGCCCTGCTGCCCTTCCCTGTCAGCCTGGGCAATGAGGTGCCCATGCTTAGCTGCCAGAATAGAATGCTGCCAGCCTGGGCCTTGCAAGCGTAGGGTGGCAAGAAACCTACAGGATGCCACAGCTCTGCCCAAGCACCAGGGCTCTCAGCCCCTGAGAGACCCCAAGCCATGTTTCCAGGTGTTCTTCTGTCCTGCTCCTTCTCCTCAGCCAAAGTAATAGGAGATTGTCCCCCTCTCCTCTTGTACCCTCCCATCTCTGCTATACTAGAGCCCAAGATTAGTATGAGACCGCAGGCCCTGCTTTTATTTGTACTGGAGAGTGGACCCAGGCCTTTTTGGTTTTTAGGTAAGCATTCTCTCTAACGCTGTGTCACAACCAGCTCTTTTATTTTTTCAGATAGAGTCTTGCTAACTTTTTTAGACTGGTCTAGAACTCTCCTGTTCTGCCTCCAGAACTGCAGGTATGTGCCGCCATATCTGGTCTTGGCATGGAGAATTGCCTTTTGCCAGAACTTTCTCCTATGTCCAAGCTTCATGAATTCAAATCCCCAGAGGAGAACCTGAAACCCTGTCATTCCCAGCAGGAGGTTCTTGGACCAGGCTCCATAGCCTCCTGCTGCCCTTGGTTAGGTCTTGTCACATTGTCATCGGTGAGGTGTGTGTGTGTGTGTGTGTGTGTGTGTGTGTGTGTGTGTGTTTACTTATGCCTATCATATGCAATCAGCTTTCTGGGCCTCCGAAGTTCACACTTACACATCATCTACCCCAATGATTTGATCCAGGCAAGGGGACCCTCTCTATAACACCGTGTCATCCCATATATAAGGGGACAGGAAAGGAGTCTATGTCATTCCCATCAATCTACCTGGCTGGTAGCTGGCTGGTGGATGTACCCCAGCCCTGCTGCTCCAAGCTGGCACCTGCAGGAGCTATAATACTGACTGAACAAATGACATGCTCAGGAGAACTGGCTCATATTTCCATCAAGGGTAAATGAATAACTGTGCTGTCTACAAGAACCTCCCAAAATAAACCTGCAGCAGAAGCATAGGGGCTGGGAAGAGAGACAACTGGATCCCAGTCAAGGGCAGATGCTCTCCTGGCTTTGCATCCAGAGCAGGAAAAGCAGAAGACAAGAGGGCCTCTCCCCTTGCTGCAGCCAGACAGGCTTTCAGAAGCAGTGTTGTACCACCATCTCCCACTTAAAACCCTCCATTGACTCTCCAGACTCATAGGACAAAGGACAAAGTCCTTCACTGTCCACAATGCCCAATGCAGAATGGTGGTCCTGTCCCCTCCAGCCCTGTCATGCACCATAGACTCTCACTCAGTGCTCCCAGATCCACTAAAGGTCCTTTGATTCCTCTCACGCCTTCTGCTCCACCCTCAATTCATGACTGTGCTCTGCTCATGGCACCTAGACTTTTACCTCAACTCTGACCCTGGTTCATGTCTCTAGGGAAGTCTCCCCTCCCCATACCCCAAAGAAATGGTCCTCCTTCCTGCATACTGATCTCACCTCCTTTTTCCTTGTCACTACTCCACACTGCCACCATCCTGAGTTGTTTGACTTCTGGGTGATGTCCTCAGGAAGACAAGTCTGTGACTGTCTTGATCATATCATCTTCAAACTAGCACAGAACCTGACATACCATAGATGCCCTGAATCTCTTTGTTAAATGATGGATTTCAAGAAAATGTCATTAAAGATGAAAAAAATTGAATACCTCATGTGGGATGTGCACTGCCTAGCAGACTCACCTGGGAAGATATACATGTGGCTTTGGTGGCATGGGCCTGTGCTTGAAATCCCTGGACCTTTTCAAAGCCTTCCTGGCTACAGGTCAAAAGAGTCAAGGCTCAATATCCACCAGGCTCTGCACATTAGAGTTCTCACAAATGTACCCTAAACCCAACCCTACCCAAGTAGACATTACCAAGTGGGGTCCTCTTCCAGATAAGAAAGCAAGACCGACCCAGAGACACTGGTTTAGTAGCAGAATCAGATGGTAGCTCAGGGTTCCACACATCCAGCACTGATTTCTCAATACCACCCTATGGCCTTATGATTCAGATAGGAGAAGTAGAAGTGGGAAGGGATGCTGAGGGCCCAGGATGATCCCACAGAAATCCCCCTGATTCCATTGGGTGCTTTCCCCCAACCCCTACTGGCCCAGGGTCCAGTATGGAAAATCAACATCATGAGTAGAAAAGCCCAGAGATTCCAGTTAGTTGCAAGAAATCTTCAGCCAGCAGACTTGGCGCTTTACTCTTGAGCCTCTGAAGTTCTGTAGAGCTGGCACTCACTTCTCCCACACTGTAACATCCTCCCCTCCACTGGAAAGTAGGTTTAACCTACTCCCTGTCTTTCAGAGCATCTTTAACATTCTGTGCCCTGCTGTCTCTTCTCTTGTTCTCTGCATCCTTCTGCCTAATTCCTCCTTTACTCTCCTACCAACATTCTAGCAAACACTTTAAGGTAAGGAGATAGTGTGCATTACTGAAAAAAAATCAATAGGGTTCAAAACTTGTATCCTGATAAGCTTTGCATCTAATATCTAAGTTGATATCTCTCAATTATTGTCTTTGCCAGATCTATTCCATTATAATCCCAACTCTGGGTGAACATATCCACCTGTCACTGGTTTAAAAAGTAGAAGGCCCGGCCAGGCATAGTTGGCTCATACCTGCAATCCTAGCTACTCAGGAGGCTGAGATCTCAGGATTTCAATTTGAATCCAGCCTGGATAGGAAAGCTCATGACGCTCTCATCTCCAATCAACAATGAGAAAAGAAAAGGCTGGAAGTAGAGCTATGGCTTATGTGATAGATCTTTAGCCCTGAGCAAAATCTCAGGGACAGGACCAGGCCCCAAGTTCAAGCCCCAGGATGGGCACTTAAAAATATCGGGGGGCCCTGTGAACTTTCCATTCTCTATGACTCCAATATTCCTAAAACACTAGGGTTTTAACAATGGGAAAATTTCATATCCACCTCCATTATTCTCTTGGGACTGAATGTCTGTTAGTGTCTTGAGTTAAATCAAGTTCCTCAAAATTGGAAATAAAGTGTTACAAATGCAATCAATTAAGAGAGGTCATCCTGGATTCATGTGGGCCCTAAAAGTGACACCATGTGACAATGATACTAGAGATCAGATGGTTCATCTACAAGCCAAGGAACACCTAGAATTTCCTGCCACTCCCAGAAACAGGACCCCATGCTGGAGCCTTCAGAAGTACCACAGCCCTGGTCATGCCTTCACTGTGGACACCCCACCTCCAGAACCATGGCACAATAAATGCTTGCCGCTATAGGCTACCCAGCCCACAGCACTTTGTTATGGCAGGATTAGCATGCTATGGCTGCTTATGTCAGGCTTTCCCTGAAATGTGTCTTCAATTTTTCCATCATTTTCCTAATAATCACTGAGCACCTACTGGAGGCAAAGCACAGGGCTAGAAACACAAAGATCTGAGGTCAGCAAGCATCCATCAACATCTCAACAAGTTTGGAGTTCTGTCAGGGCTAGAAAATACATGTGGAGGAGGATCTGTTGAAGAGCAGTGTGCAGGAGGGCCCTAGGCGTGACAAAGCATGGAGGGGTGGCATCCCAGAAAGGAGGGAGAGCTGAGGAAGGTCAGAAAAGACCGAATTGGGTAAAGTGAGAAATCCATTCCGTATTACTGCAGGCACGTGGGAACATGGAGACCTATGTTGGGAAAGGCCAAACTGGTTGATGGGTGGGAGGGAGTGACAGATAAAATGAGAACTAAGGCCAGGTGCTGATGACTCATACTTGTGATACTAGCAACTCAGGAGGCTGAGATCAGGGTTCAAAGCCAGCCAGGGCAGAAAAATTTGTAAGACATTTACCTCCAATTATCCAGCAAAAAAAGTAAACAACAACAACAAAAAGCTGGAAGTGGGAATGTGGCTCTAGTGGTAGTGTGCTAGCCCTTAGTGGAAAAGCTAAGGTAAGATAAGCAAGGGTTCAAGGACTTGAGTTCAGGCTCCAGTGCCAGCACCAAGAAAGAAATGGGGGGGGGGGAGTAGGGTAGGAGAAGGAAGGAAGGAAGGAAGGAAGGGGTAAGAGACAATTAGAACCTGGGTCATTGTGTGTTCAAATAGAAAAGTAAGGATTAGGGCTCAAGCCTATAAACAAAGTAGAGAATTGCAAAAAAGTTTTGACTGTGCCAGGCACGATGGCTCACACTTGTAATCCTAGCTACTCAGGAGGCTGAAATCTGAGGATCGAGGTTCAAAGCTAGCCCGGGGACAAAAGAACGTGAGACTCGGGGCCGGGAGTTTGGCCTAGTGATTAAAGTGCTTGCCTAGCATGCATGAAGACCTGGGTTCGATACCTCGGTACCACATACATAGAAAAAAGCCAGAAATGGTGCTGAGGCTCAAGTGGTAGAGCTCTAGCCTTGAGAAAGTCCAAGGACAGTGCTCAGACCCTGAGCTCAAGCCCACGACTGGCAAAAAAAAAAAAAAGAATGTGAGACTCATCTCCAATTAATCACGAGAAAATGGGAAGTGGGAAGCCTTGAGCTGAAGAGCTCAGGGACAACACCCAGACCCAGATTTCAAGCTCCATAACCCACAAATAAAAGGGGGGGGGCCGGGAGTTTGGCCTAGTGGTTAAAGTGCTTGCCTAGCATGCATAAAGACCCGGGTTCGATTCCTCGGTACCACATACATAGAAAAAAAGCTGGAAGTGGTGCTGAGGCTCAAGTGGTAGAGCTCTAGCCTTGAGAGAGTCCGAGGACAGTGCTCAAGCCCTGAGCCCAAGCCCAAGACTGGCAAAAAAAAAAAAGTTGGCCTAGTGGTTAAAGTGCTTGCCTAGCAAGCACGTAGACCCGGGTTCGATTCCTTGGTACCACATATATAGAAAAAGCTGGAAGTGGTGCTGAGGCTCAAGTGGTAGAGCTCTAGCCTTGAGAAAGTCCAAGGACAGTGCTCAGGCCCTGAGCTCAAGCCCAGGACTGGCAAAAAAAAAAAAAAAAAAAAAAAGTTGTGGCTATACACTGACATGACTACAGCTTTTACAGCTTTCAAGGTATTGACCAAGTAGTGTTTATTATAATCACTATATTTGTTAGAGACACACTCCTGTACTTTATCCTTAGAGCAACTCCAGCTGTTGATCTCAGACATTTCTTTCTCGGACTCTGGGGAAGCAAGCTAGGGAGAGGCTGAAGAGAGATAGGGCCATGTAATTCATAACTGTTCATAACCATTGAGGATCCTACTAGAGATCAATCCAAAAAGGAGGAAAACACAATAGCTCTATGTCACTGTGGAAATGGGATTCCAGAGACAAAGATGCAATTTTCACCTCACTGTTATCTAGCACATGGCTCGAGGGGAGCTCTCCCAATGGGTTTTGGAGAACCCCATCCTTCCAAACACCAGAACAAATCCAGGGCAGCCCAGGGACCATATCATATGGCTATGCACAAGTTCAGCACTGGTGTTTAACTTTTTTCCCTTTTTTTTTCTTTCTCCCTGTTATTTAAATGGTTTTAAACATGAAACTAGGCCAGGAAAAGGGGGTAGCATTGTTTTAATAATTAGCAATTATGATCGCTGCAATATTAATTGCATATTTCCATAGCAAACACTTCCCCAGAGGGCCAAGGGTGGTTTGAGACTGCCAGAACCTAAAACTGGAATTCTTGAGAACAGAAAAAGGAGAGAAAAGCAACTTCTTCCATTTAAGCAAATTACCACGGGGACTACAAGGCCCCTCTAATTAGCCAACTCACTGTAGCAAGCAAGCGGCTGGCATGAAGATCATGAGTATATGTAGCCTGCAGAGCAGGCCTTTCTTCGTTAATTCTTTCATTTTTATCATTTGAACAGGGGGCAGCGTGATCCCAAGGGCAGCTGGACTGGGCTGGGAGCGTGCCCTCTACGACTTGGTCCCCTTGGCCCCAAGCTGGGGCCTGAGGTTCATTTGTGCAAAATGTGGCCACAGGAGAAGGGCAAAATGGGACAGGACCGCAGGCAATTACATATGATGGCACTCAGGGGAGGCCAGGGTGAGAGAGGCCACCAAATCTGCCTTCCCAACTAACTCTGTGACACAGATTGTGGGGTTCAGGGCAAGTGCAAGGTGTAAAAAAACACAGGAGGGGATCAGGGATGGGGAGGGAGGGGGGAGGCAAGGGGAGGAAGAAGAAGCACAAAGGAAGATTTTTAGAGCTGGAGAAAGAAGCAAATAGAAGGAAGAGAAGGCAAAGGGAGACTAAACTAGGCCTGGTTCGCTCATACTTAGAATCCTAGCTGATCAGGAGGCTGAAATCAGAGGACTTCCATTCCCAAAGCCAGCCCAAGCAGAAAATTTCACAAGGTTCCATGTCCAATAAGCAGCAAAAAGCCAGACTGGAGGCATAGCTCAATGGGGAAAGCACCAGATGGAAGCTAGAAAGCTGAGTGAGTGTAAAGCCCTAAGTTAAACCCCAGTAGCAGTACAGAAAAAAAGGGAGGAAAGTAGGACTGAACTAGAAAGAAAAGGACATGTGGAAGAAAACATGAAAGACAAAAGAGCAAAAGCAGTTGAGCACTGGTAGCCCATGCCTATAATCCTAACTACTCAGAAAACTAAGATCCAAGGATCCAGCTTCTTGAAATCAATTAGCAAAAGAAAAAAAAACAAAAAACAATCATCGAAAAGCTATAAATGGAGCTGTCTCAAGTGGCAGAGCACTAGTCTTGAACAAAAAAAGCTAAAGGACTGTATGCTGGCCTTGAGCTCAAGCTCCACTAATGGTACTAACAACAACAACAACAACAATAATAATAATAATAATAATAATATAACAATAATAATAAGCAGAAGAGCAGAAGGAGGCCAAATTCCTGGATGTGAGGAGCCCAAATTCCTGGTCTTTTGGGCTTTCCTTGTACTTACCCAGGAAAGACCTTAAAAATACTAAGCCTCTGAGATCTCAGGATCTCTGTTCGAAGCCAGCCCAGGCAGAAAGCTTCGTGAGACTCTTATCTCCAATAAACTACTCAAAAAAAAAAATCCAGAGTGGTGCTGTGGCTCAAATAGTAGAGCACTTGCTTTGAGCAAAAGAAACTCAGGGACAGGGCCCAAGCCAAGAGTACAAGCCTTAGGACTGGCAAAAAAAAAAAAAATACTGAGCTTCCCTATTGAGCTCCGACTTCCAGGATGGTAATACAGTAATACAGCTGGTGCTAATGTCGACTCATGGAGCCAAAGAAAAATCTTGTCCTGGATGCTCCCTGACAGAGGAGGAGAAATTGAAAGACTGTGAGCTCGGATCCTTGTTGGTACCCTGTATTTGCAGAGCCCACCTATGTCCATCAGGTTCAGTGATTTGTGGCATCACCATAACAACATAGAGAATAGGCATGACTATCCCCATTGCACAGCTGGGAAGTCTGAGGCAGCATGGCCAGCATCATATGTAGAAAGAGGCCAAGGTTCTTTACCACGTGTGACACTAACTTTCCAACATCAGTTTTTGCCAGCCTCTGAGTTCTGAGCTCATTTCCTAGCAGGAGCGAGCCTGTCTTGCCACCTCTGTGGTCCAGCTCCTCCCACAAGGTCTGGGAAAGTCTTGTCCTGCTCCTAAGCCTGTTTTGCTCAGGATACGCAGTCTCCATTTTAAAGTAACTTGCTAAGCAAATCTCCAAATTCACAAATAGAGACATCGCGGGGCCATAATTCTCATTGTAAAAAGGCCTTTCCCTAAGGTGCCTTTAAACCGGGGCACTCCCTTGTGCATGGAAGCGGTTGTTTACAGATCATCGACTCCTCAATGGAGAAGCTGGGAGGCTTGACAGAGAAACTCTTGAACACAATGTCTCTTGCTGCCTCCAGTGGGAAAAGACAAACAATGACAATGCTGCAGATGTGCTGTAGGAGGGAAGAATCTGAACATACCATGGTCACTTGGAAAATAATACTTGCTGTGTACGAGCACCTGTCCTCCCTCAGCCCTTATCCTGCCTGCTGCCCCCTCCAGCCCATTGGACCCCAAAGCCTTCACATACCAAAACAGTCCATGGCCAAGTCTGGACCATTGCCTGGCAGGCCCATGGGATGGGTAGGAGAGGAAATCAAGGCATTGCTTGTGGCCTGAGGATAAACACCCTGTATGTTTAGACACTGAGCCTCTACCACACACTGTGTCTTTGAGATGATTTTTATTTTGTTTCATTTTACTTCCCAAATAGCTCTTCTGGTGGGGGCTCAATTCCTATTTGGGGATTCTAGAGACAGATGAACCTGTAACACCCAACGCAGACCAGACCGTAGTGGTCCAAGAGCAGCATACACTCCAGTCCCAGGGGAGAAGGAGAGGGCACACACCACACAGGGCTCCCCCTTGGGAACAGGCTTTCTCCAACCAAAAGGGTGACTACTGATTCCTATAGGATGATGCAATTGTCTTCTTTGAATCATTCCAAAGCCTCCAGCTAACTAATTTAACTGTTGGGATGCAGAAAGATGAACCTTACCACCTTACTACCACCTTGATAAGGAGGGTTTTGTGGCTAGATGGTCTTGTCCATGTAGAGGTATGAGGAAGGAACATGTTACTTATTCTAGGGCCCTCTCAGGAACCCAATGTACAACCAGACCTTCATTTTAGGCCTTGCACTGATGATGGCTTTCTTCAAGCTGTGACCTATACTGGCTTCTCAAAAACAGTTTGCCTGTCACCAAAGCCAGGTCAACAGACATGTGTCCTGAAGGAGACCAGAGGTCATCTCCCTGCCACTGTAGCTTCTCCCACTCTCAGCTGTTGGAGCTGCAGGGTGTAAACTGGACTTCCCTCCCTTCCTCCTCCCTCTTTTCTTCCCACCCTCCCTCCCTCCTCTGCTAATGAAATCTGGAAGGCTTTGTTCACTGTGTGTATGTGTGTATACAAACATTACCAGGCGTATTTTTGATCTTACTTATCCCTGGGAATCTATCTCAAAGCCGCCTTTGGAAACTCCTAAGTAGAATGTAATGCATGGATTTCAGCCTCTGCTCCATACTTTGTAATGTAGTTATTCCCCAAGCCTGAGCATGTGAAGAAACAGCCAAAGCAGAAATGAGTTTAACCAACAGCAGCTTGGTAAGGGAGGAAAGAAGGAAGGGAGGGAGGCTTGGAGTGAAGAAAGCCACCTACAGAGCTTCTCTCTTCCAATAGTTTGATGAGCCCTTTCTATCCACACCCCCAAGAGAAGTTTCACTCCCCAGCTCCCATCAGCTTCCCTTATCCTGGTTGTGGACAAGGCTACAGAAAAGACAGCCCGTTGAGCACCTGAATGGAGGGAAGGAGGATACTGAACGACCTCCATGAGACAGTATGGAAAAAAGGCTCTTGATACAGTATGTAAGTGCATTTTAATGCACAAGCATAAAGCCTGATTCCACCATGATGACTGCAAAGGGTAAGCATAAACAGGGCAAAAATTAAGTGACAAAACTGGAGAAAAGAGAGTCTTCAATAATAATTATGTTGTGGTGACTAGGCCTGTCAGAAAGCTTTCTTTTTGAAAATCCTTTATGATCATGAGTATTTTGATCATTATAATATTTATTATAATTTTTTATAGTTTTGGGAGTAAGTGGTAGGACTCTGGAAGGAAGGGGGGTTTGTTTCTCTAAGAACTAACCTCCCAGATGAAGGAACTATCAGAAACCTTTGAAAGACATTAATAGCCATTGCACTCATCTTCTCTGATCTGGAAGGCTGAGTGCATGCTGCCGACTAAGCCTGAAATAGAGGAAGCTCCTGGAAACAAGGACAGCTTCAGGTAGAAGCACCAGGCCAACTTGCAGTTAGAAAGAAGAGCCGCACAATTCCTCCTTCGGTTGGTCTTGGAACCAGGCCAACACCTCTGAAACACGTGACCCCTTTTCTCCTTTTGTGGGACACCAGACACTCCTTAAATCAAATGACCCTATAAATCGGCAGGTGAACATGAAGGCCGGAACCAATCTCCACCAAAAGACCTCTGTAAACTCTGGGACTCTCCAGACAAGGAAATGTGACTCACAGAGCTACTTACCCACTCAGTACACTTCTCCAAAACATATTCCTACCTTATCCCATGAACTAAGAGTGCCAGAGAGCTCTGCTCTGAGGCTCTGTAAGAAGCCCTCAGGAGGGGGCTGGAAGAAAACTACTGCTGTGAGTCCTGCAGGTAGGCTGGGACTGGATAAGTCCTTGGGGCTAGAGTTACAGGTTCAGTGAGCCTGTCTTCACATTTGTTACTGCGATGGGTTCATCTACCCTATCTTGGGCTTCAGAACACTGATATATCTTGCCTGCTGGTTTCCAGGTCCACGGCCCCAGGACCTTATTCAATGACCAACTTCTTTAGCTCCAGGCCCTCCCTCTCTACCCAGCTGCCACACTCTGAGATGCCTTCCATCTAATGGCACTCTGCTACCTCCCTACTCCTCACCTCTGACCTGGCTTGCCAATCACCACTGCTGGAGATGGCTGGAAGGAGAAAACGTCAACAGAACAAAAGGCTATTGACTATGAGTTCCATTTTTCTTCCCACCTCTGGCTATTTAAACAGTTAGAAGACAGGCTTTACTCACTGTATGTGTGCACACATATCAGCTACGTGATTGCTGATACTGTTTATCCTCAGGAATCTGTTTCAAAGCCGCCTTTTGGAAACTCCTAAGTAGGATGTAATTCGATGGATTTTATGTTCTGTTCACTGTCTGGCAAAGCAGTCTATTCCACAAACCCCTGGCATATCAAAGGAGAAAAGGATGCATGAAAATAGGGTTGCACTGTGCCCAGACACCCAATGTCATTCCAGCCTAGTTTTGAGAAAGAGATCTCTTGCCTTGCCTGTGCAAAGTTTCTTAATGTCTAAACTTTTACATTTTCAACTCCAATACTTGGGTAGTTAGTATGAAAGGAGCAGTCTGTGAATGGCATTTAAAAGCAAATTGGATTTTCTTCCCCCAGCCAATACAGCCCTCGGTTCCGCTGGCCAGAGGATGCAGTTTACTTCTTGTCTGAAGCAGCCATTTGTCATGTGTCACAGGATCTGAAATAAAATTCCTTTGTGTACAACTGTCTAATAAAGAGGTTCTTAACGTTAATAATTTACTTCTAAATGCCATTTACACACTGTTCCTCTCTGACCTTCAATCTAAGGTATTGGAGCTGAAAGGTGTACGAGGATTTTCTGAAGATCCTAAATATGTGTTCTGGAATAACATTTACATCACACATCTACCTTCTTTAGATTCCCAGCCAGGGACCCTGCTTGGGAGTGTTAATGTATATCAAGAAAGGCAGCTGCTTCAGGGGAAGGAAGCTTAAATCCTTGAGATCCGGGAAGGGGGGTTCACCAGAGAAGAACTTGAACAGGAAAGAGGGGGAGGGCTCAGACACTGGACAGTTAACACATTATACTGTGGAGTTTCAGGTGCCAGCCTTTATGCATGGCACAAACCTAAAAGCTTCGCAACCTTCCTAAAAAGAAATGTGGGATGTTAAGCTAATTAACAAACACAGACATAGTCAACTTCATATGCAAAGGTTTATGCGTCCTCTGCCTGAGCTTTCCTCTTCCTCCCTCTGGCCCTTAGGTATGTTCCCTTTAAACAGATCTTTATCATTGCCATTTATATGGGTTCCCATCAGACTGGATAATTTGAAGTCAAGGACTGATAACTTTATCTCTGTGTTCCCAGCATCTGGCAGACTGCTTGTCTCATAAACAGTAACATACAAGTTGTTGTTGAAAGAAAAAAAGCCTAGTCCCTGCTCCCAAAATGCTCATAGTCCAGTGCAGGAGACAGAAACAGAGTCACAGTAACAAAATCAGTCTGCTCAGGCTGAGGATGCAGCTGTAACAATTGACCCCCAGCCTGGCGGCTTCTAATCGTGAAGGTTTACATTCATCTTACATTCATGGCCATCAGAGGTCAGCACACTCTTCCCTTTGGGACTGAGATGTCCAAGTAGGTCTCATACCAACAGAAGAAACAGTGGACCAAGAAGAAAGGTTCCTGAAGCAACTACTCCAAAGTGATGCATCCACCCAAGCATGGACCAGCTGGACACAAGACATCAGGAAAATCTCCCAAAGGATGACCTGGTAGGAAGAGATAACAAACCTTGGACCACAGCACAGATGGCCTTAGACACCATGAGAACAAAACATTGCTAGCCATACAAACTTCCTGGGGAGTGTCTGAGTGGCTTCCACGGTGCAGCAACTCTGCTACAGTTGAGTAACATGAACAGGATTCAAACTGAAGGTAGATTTGTTTCAAAGTAAGGCCTTAGATGATGGCTAACTGATGTAGGTCCTATCTCAGGGAGTTAGCCCCAGAGGCCGTGAAAGTCTGCACAGGTTCCCCACTTCCAGGTTTGGAAGGAACAGAACTGTAGCAGAGTTGCTGTGGATTCTACTCCAAAGTCAGGTAGATGCCTCATCCCTGCCTCTCCCAAAGTCAAAGGGGATGCAACAGAATTCTTCAAAGACAAAACCCATAGCATATATCAATAGATAAAGATATATGCAAGTAGATTCATGCAGGTAATTGGCTCAGACATTTACAGAGGCTGAAATGCTTGGATGCTAGCAACATGACTCACTCCCTGTCTGAAGGTCTCAGAACCAGAATAACCAAAGGAGTGACTCTCAGTCCAGATTGATTGGCTCAGTACCAGGAGAACACTGATAGAAGGTGTAAGTCATGGAGTCCAAAGGCCAGATGTTTGCAGTTCTGATGTCTAAGGGCTGGAGAAGAAAAGCGTTCCAGCTGTATGAAACGAAGAGAGAGAAAGGAGGGGAAGAAAGAGAGAAAACATGTCTCCTCCAAGCCTCTAAGTATCCTTTCATCCTGCGCAGTTGATATCTAACCTGAACCAATCACAGGGGCCCCATCTCAGAGAATGCCCTCCCTCCTATTTTGTGGGATTCAGAGCCCTCTCACTGAGAACACAGGGGCTGGAATAAAGGAAGGGACAGAGAGACACAGGGTGTCTTATGTCCTACCAGAAGACTGTGACAAACACATCAGCCAGGGCTGCAGAGATCAGTGTTAGCCACACGCTGTGGTGCTCCTTCTGAGGGGAAGTAGCTGGATGGAATGTCAGCTCTTCACACTGAATGTTCTGTGTGGGGGACACTGGGCCCACCTGACTGGCCCAGAGGTCAGTACTCAGCCTAAGGACAGTCTCAGAAAGCATAATGACTGGTTAAGGCCTGGTGAGAAGGGAGCTGACACCTCTCTTGCTGTGTGGAACCAGACAGTGTTGAGCCAATGAGACAATGGTGACACCTGGTCAGAAACACATCAAGCCATTGTGATCAGAAAATATGTGCCCTGAGAAAGACTGCTGATTAACAGAAACAATGAAACTTCGAGATGCTCACACAACACAGTAGCACCCTCTCATCAATCTGAAGACATCTAAGATAGGAGCATTCAAGTGAGCCATTCAATTTCACTACAGATATGACCCCTGGTTAATGTTTTTAGATTCCATGGTAGCCACTGAAACAGTAGAGATTTTAACTGAATGCTTTTCCCAAACTTGTAATGTTTTTCCCATTTTCCCCTTTATAATGACAAGGGTTTCTCTTGTTATTGTTCCTTCTACTAGTTGTGTCAACTCTATGCTTTTCATCTATCTTTCCTCTTTTATTTTTATTATTATTAAAACCAGAGCTTCACATTTGCCAGGCAAATGCCTCACCACTCGACCCACTGACTCCTGTGATTCACCCGTTTTTCAGATGACCTATTTTAGTAGTCTTTTACAAAGAAAGACTTGGGTTTTATGAATTAACTCTACCTTTTGTTTTCTAGTCAATGCAGCTGAGGTTTTTAGCTTTCCTAATTCCTTCAGCTCATTGTCTGTGGTTTTATGTTGTTGCTCTTTATCTAATTCCTTGAAATGAAATTGTAGGTTATTCATTTGCAGATGTGATGTTTTCTAATTAATGGCTGTAAGGCTTTATATTGTTTTCTGAATAACCACACTTGACATGTATTGATATATTGTGCTCTTGTGTTTATTCTAATGATGTGTAATTTCCATTTTGACTGACCCTTTAATCCAATAGTTACTGAGAAGAATATAGTACTTAAATTACAGGTGCATAGATTTTACTTTTTCTATCATTTGTTGATGGTTCTTCACTTTATTATCTTAGGGCTAGTGGATATGGTATTTCACTGTGATAATTTTCAAAAATGTCTTGCTATTTTGGCTAGGTGCAGAGGCTCAAGCTTATAATCCCAGCTGCTCTTGAATTCCATTAAGAAGATCAGGAGAATCTCAGTTCAAGGCCAACTCAGGCAAAAAGTTATTGAGATCCCTTTTCAAACAATAAGCCAGACTTTGTGGGCATCTGTGACCTCAGCTTCACTAGAGGTTATAGATAGGAAGATCACAGTCTGAATCCAGCCCCTGGTAGAAATTGTGAAATCTTTTTTTTTTTGCTAGTCCTGGGCTTGAGCTCAGGGTCTGAGCCATGTCCTTGGGCTTTCTCAAGGCTAGAGCTCTACCACTTGAGCCTCAGCACTACTTCCGGCTTTTTTCTATGTATGTGGTACCAAGGAATCGAACCCGGGTCTTCATGCATGCTAGGCAAGCACTTGAACCACTAGGCCAAACTCCCGGCCCTGAAATTGTGAAATCTTACATGAACAGTAAAGCAAGAAATGGTTAGAGGTATGGCTCAAGTGGTGTCGTGCCAACCCGAGCAAGTGTAAGGCCCTGAGTTCAAACTCAGAACTGCCACCCAAAAAGATGGATGTCTACTTGTAAGCACATACAGGGCAAGCATAGGAATGCTTCACATGTTTTGAAGAGGGATTTGTATTGCTGTTTGCTCAGGACACATTCCACATTTTGAACTTCATCATCAACCTTTTAATCATGTTGCTTGTCTCCTCTGTGTCCTTACTTGGCTGGCTTGTTGTTCTGGTTAGAAGTAACTATGAGATTATGTTCATCTTTGTCTCCCAGCAGTGCCATCGATCTCTGCTTTCTCTATGTTTAAGATTTTTGTTACGTGCATAATGGCCTCTGATTGTTATCTATCATCTTAAAAGTGGATTCTTCACCTCAGCATAAACATTCCTCTTTATTTTATTTGCTATTACCATTACTATTCCCATTTTTATGTCTTTCAGTCTTCCTTGGTATATATCTTTATATTTCCCCTTTGTTTTCAATTTATAGATTTGCTTTACACTTGTATGTTGGAGAAAACTACATAAAAGTGGAGTTTTACAAATCAAGGTTGGAAGAATATTATTCTTATATAATTGGCTGATACATTAAGAGTCATACTAAGCACGATGGTGAGCATTGGTTTAAGTCTGCATATGTACCATATTTAACATGCTTTTTAATTTCACCTATTTTTCTGCCTTTTTCTTTTTTTGCCAGTCCTGGGCTTGAGCTCAAGGCCTGAGCACTGTCCTTGGGCTTTCTCAAGGCTTAGAGCTCTACCACTTGAGCTACAGTGCCTCTTCTGGCTTTTTCTATGTATGTGGTACCAAGGAATCAAACCCGAGTCTTCGTGTATGTTAGGCAAGCACTCTACCACTAGGCTAAACTCCCAGCCCCTTCTGCCTTTTTTTTTTTAATTTGTGAAGCTGTCTGCATTTGATTCTATCTCATTTAATATTTAGAAGTTATTCTCACTGGATTTCCATGTTGCTAAAGTTTGTCTTACAAATAATCAGCTCATAATTCACTCCTACATCAAACAAAAAATAAACTATCTAAGCCTGGTGCTGGTGGCTCACGTCTGTAATCCTAGCTACTCAGGAAGCTGAGATCTGAGGTTTGAGGCTCAAAAAATAGTCCAGATAGGAAAGTCCATGAGACACTAACCTATAATAAATCACCAAAAACCCATAAGTAGGGTGTGGTGGTAGAGCAGCTTTGATAGAAAGTGAGAATCCAAGGCCCTCAGTTCAAGCCTCAGTACCAGCAGGCACACACCTATGTCACCCCCCATTCTCACTAGATGTAGCTAAGGTTTAACTTGTGATTGTTGTCATGTGTTTGATGCTTCTACAACAGGCATCAGTCTCTAATTTCCTTTTGCTTTATTAGGTTTTCCTCCTAGGTTCATTATCATTATCTGGTTACATGGAAGGGAGTTGATTGTATGAAGCTCATCTTAATTTTGTCCAGATAAACTCTGGGGAAAAAAATCATATGCTCTTATCATGGTCCAGTGGCTCACACCTGTAAACCTAGCTACTCAGAAGGCTGACAGTTGAGGATTTCAGTTCAAAGACAGCCCATCCAATTCTTATCTCCAGTTGACCAACGAAAAACCAGAAATGGAGTAGTAGAACACTAGCCTTGAGCAAAAAAGCTCCAGGCCAGTGTTCTCAGTCTTCTAGTTCATACCCTAGTACTGGCAATTAATTAATAACACCAAAGTGTCAACTGGAAAATAATATATAAAAATGCACTTGTATGGCTGGGTATGGTAGCTCACACCTATAATCCTGGCTACTCAGGAGGCTGAGATCTGAGGATCAAGGTTCAAAGCCAGCCCGAGCACTAAAGAATATGAGACTCTTAGCTCCAATTAAATACTAGAAAAACGGGAAGTGGGGCTGTGACTCAAGGAGTAGAGCAATAGCTTTGTACTGAAGAGCTCAAGGACAGCACTCAGGTCCAGAGATCAACCACCACAAAAAAGAAAGGAAGGAAGGAAGGAAGGAAGGAAGGAAGGAAGGAAGGAAGGAAGGAAGGAAGGCAGGCAGGCAGGCAGGCAGGCACTTGTGGATTTCTGTCAAACAAATAAGAGCCCATCAGTCACTGCATAGAATGCAGATTGCTTCTGCTTAGAAAGTCTTCAGTGTGGTTCAGTGCTGGGACTCCAGTCATCACATATCCATCTGGGCAGCTAGGAAGAAGGAGGAAAAAGGGCACTTCTTTTTTCAGGGTTTTATATCATTTCTATGTATAGGTTGCATAGCTTCCAAGTCAACTAAGAAATGTTTTGATTTGGGGCCGGGAGTTTGGCCTAGTGGTTAAAGTGCTTGCCTAGCATGCATGAAGACCTGGGTTCGATTCCTCGGTACCACATACATAGAAAAAAAAAAGCCGGAAATGGTGCTGAGGCTCAAGTGGTAGAGCTCTAGCCTTGAGAAAGTCTAAGGACAGTGCACACGCCCTGAGCTCAAGCCCAGGACTGGCAAAAAAAAAAAAAAAAAAAAAGAAATGTTTTGATTTGTAACTGGGTGCTATAGGCATGCATTAGAGCACATCATAGTGAAATCTAAGAACGTAGGAATCAATAAGAGATCCTACAGTTTCCAGGAAAGGATCACATTAAAAAAAATAAGAGGTATCAAAAAAGAAATAATAAGACGTGGGGGTCAGGAGTTTGGCCTAGTGATAGAGTACTTGCCTAGCATGCACGAAGACCTGGGTTTGATTCCTCAAAGGCCATCATGATATTGTTCTAACTAGAGCTGATGTAGAGTCTTTAGTGAAGGAGTAAAGATCATGTATGACAGCAATGTCTGATTCTTCATAGACACGAAAATCAATTGATAATTTCTGAAACTGAGAAATCAAGGACTGCATATACAAGGAGTGTGTGTATGTGTGTGTGTGTATCACAAAATTGCTAAAAGTGCTGTAGTGGTGGCTTTGCAGAGTGACATTAGGATGGAGGACACAGTAGCAACTCCTCACTCCCATAACATAATCTAGCAATATTGCAATATTTGCCTAAGTAATGGTGATCATTTGCTAGACAATATAATGCAAACATGCTTTCATATTAATGCCAGGCAATTCAGGGTTACTCTTTCTCTGTTGGCAAGGGAGGAAAAGAGGGAAACACAATAGCCAAATACAATAATTCTACCAAAGAAGAATTGGAAGGCTGGTAAATGTTCTGAGTCCCTATTTGTCTGATAGGGCTTCATTTTAGCCTCACACTTGAATGATAATTTATGTTCAAAGCCATTTCCCCTCAGAGCTTTGGAAATATTGCTCCATTATGTCCTTGGATCCAATTTTGCTGATGAGCAGTGCGATACCAGTCGAGTTCTTGCTGCTAGGTAGGGTAAGCTGAGGGGAGCCCTTCCCAACTCCTGCCACTATCCAACCAGGCCTGTGAGTTACCTCATTTAGAAAAAGGGTGTGAGCAGGTACAACTAGGGAGGAGGAATTCAAACTAGGATTCTGTAGGGCAGGCCCTAGATCCATGGACCAGCATCCTTAGAAGGAAAAGAGAGAACGCAGATACAGAAAAGAAGGTCATGTTGGAAACCATGTAACTACATGGCATTCCAAAGAATGCCAAGCAAGGACCTACAAAGCCAGCAGCACTAGGAGGGGGCCTGCAACATCCTCTTGGCACTCAGGGAAGGATCTTCCCATGCCCACTAATACTTTACTTCAGACTCTGGCCTCTACACTGGAGAAAAAAAAAAATCCATTTCTGGTGTTTCAGGCTAACCAGTTTGTTTTTCAAGCTACCCTGGGACACTCTGTAACAGCAGCCCTAGACCCAAATGTATTTTTCTTCTCTCTGGAGATTTTTAGAATTTTCCCTGTATCTTTGGAATTCTAAAACCTTTTTAACATGTTCGTGCTTTTGAGTTTTGTTAATTTTTCTGGCATTCATAGGTCCTTTAAATATGAAAACTGTTCTTTCACTAGTTCTGGTAAAAAAAATAAATAAAAAAAAAACTTCTCTTATTAACTTGCCTGAGGAGTAGTGCTGACTGAACACAGGGCCCACACACAAGGCTGCACTTCCATCTGAGCCATACCCTCTGATCTTTTGCAGATAGAGTCTCATGCTAACTTGACCCTGGCTGGCCTTGGGCCTCAACCCCCCTACCTCTGCCTCCCGAGCAGCTGGGATGACAAGAGTGTCCTATCATACTCAGCCCTCCTATAAATACTTCAGTGGTTGCCTTTCCTCCATTTCTGTTTTATTCTTTTTGGTCCACTGTGTATGTGTCCTCTGTGTTTGGCTATGTTTTCTTTCCAGCTTTCTTCTTATCAATTTTAAGGCGAGATTCCCAAAGGCATGCTTGCCTTGATCTTTATTAGTCTTTCATCTATGCTCATTTTGCATTTTAGCATCAATTTTGAGATTGCATTTTTAATTCAACTAAGAAATTGTTCATTTTCATGATCTCTAGTTGACATGAACTCTGGGGCTCATGTTCTGGCTTAGCTTTTGTTGTTGTTCAAGGTTAGTACTATTTCATTTTACCTCTACTTGGGGCTTTCCACTGATTAATTGGAGCTGGTTTATAAGTCTCAAGGATTTGTCTGTCCAGCTTTGACCCATCTCAGTCGCCTGAGTAACTTGGATTATAGGCACGAGTCACCAGTGCTTCTCGTTGTCTCTTATAAGGATCCCATATCTCTCATAAGGCCTCCATATCTCTTAGACAATATCAACTTCTCTTCTTGTGTTAATCAGTTTTATTGTTGTTGAGTTTTTCATTGACTGGTTTGTATTATGCTGGAACAGTTACTTGAACTCAGGGCATTGTCCCTTAGCCTTTGCACTCAAGGCTGGCACTCCACCACTTGAGCCACACTTCTATTTCCTTTTAGTCAAATTGTTGCTATTGTAACAAACATCTGACATAACTAACTTTAAAAGAAAAAAGAAAGTGTGTATTTCTCTCCATTTTAGAGGTTTCTGCCCAGTACAAATTACGCCTCATTGCTTTGGAGCCTGTACTAAGAAAATACATAATCATAGCAGGGAACACACATGGGGGACACCCCCCCCCCCGCCGCCATGATCTAAAACCTCTCGTGAGGCCCCACCTCTTAAAGGATCCAGCACCTACCAATAGTGCTCTATGGGAGCCCATGGCTTTATCACAGCGACTGTGGGGATATTCCAGATCCCAATGACAGGCCTCACTGGAAAACAGAATCTATGGCCTTATGTCCTCCCTCTCCTCATCAATGCTAAGGTCCTTCATTTGTTGAGCCGGTGCTTCCGCTCAGGATATCAACTCTCAAAATGCTGGTAAAAGAAAAACTTCTTTTTTCTTTTGTCTTTGAAGTGAGCTCTGGGGAATGTGCTGGTTCAGCCTGTTCAGAAGCTGAGAATGCACCTTGGGGTACTACTTCATCTGGCGTCTATTGAGAGCAGGGGTCTTGTGTAGCTACAGCCACCACAGAACAAATGAGCTTTAGCCTTTCTAGAGCACACTGAACCCCAAAGAATTCCCTGGGTTTCATACCAATTCCTACCAGTAGAGGCTGTCTGCTGTTCCTGATGTGATGTCCGAGGTGGTTCCCTGGGCCAAGGAACCTTTCCCTCCACTTCAGTCCCTTTAGTCAACAGTCGGTATAGAACCTCTTCCTTGATTAATGTGAACCCATCTTCTTTCGCTGGACCCCTCAAACACATGTGAACAATTTGTAAATGTCTTTCCTGTAATTCTAGGCTTGTGGGTTTGAGGGTGGGGTGCCCAGATTGCCATCTGCTGGTACCTCCTAGGGGTTTCCTTGTTCTAATTGGGAGATGGGCGCTGTCTCTTGAGCCTTGTAGTCGCCGTTCTTCATTGTGCCGTGGTGAGGTATATGGCAATTTACTGAACAAATGTGTGATCTTCGTTTCTAACATAGCAACTCATCATGAAGGTAATACAGTGTTTATTCACCAGCCAAGGCAGGTGAAGGTTGATTGTCTCAGGCTGGTAGTAGAGATGAAACTTGAACCCAGATATGACTTGACTCCAGAATCCAACTACTTGCCTATTGACTGGATTAGTTATGGCACCTATGTGGCATAACATTGCTTGGCATCCGTTTGTATATATTGGTTAAAGAAGATTAGTGTACTGCTAAGATTCTCACTAGGCAAGTCTCTGTTCCCCAGGGAATGTTTGACAGTATCTGGAACTTTTTTGATGGTGACAAAGGTGGAGTGTGTACAGAGTGTGAGAATGGGAGGGTGAAAAACCCCCTATAACATAGGCCAGACCCCACAACAACATGAAATCTCTCTCTGTCCATAATGCAGTCCCTGAGAGTGGCTCCCCAGAGGTAAGAGCTCACTTCACAGGAGAGAGCACCATGCAGAGGGCTCCACCTTCGGTCCCAGGCTTCCCAGACCTCACACCGGCCACTTAGCCATATTCACACAGCATGTGAATCCCTGGGAGGACGTGAAGAGCACAGTAGTGATATTGGGACTCAACCCTGAGGTGTTTCTTTCCATAGCAAACAGGTAGCCAGGAGCTGGTGGGCTCCTCAATCTACAGATCTCTGCAAAGGAAAAAGGGAAAGGGGGGAACCTCCCTGAAGATAGGGGGCCAGAGGCAGCAGAGCCAATACTTAAGAGGAGCCTGGATAAGAGCCCAGTCTGTGTGGAGTGCCTGCAGGCCAGTCCCTTGAGAAATGCAAGGCTTCAGCCTCAGGCCTGATGTCCTTCCTGGGAATTCAGTCGAAGCCCACACTCCCCTTCACTGGCTCTTGGGGCCTGCTGTGGCCCTACCACTCCACAGCTACTATGCTCCAGAACCACCCAAGAGCTGATGGCCAGTGCTTCCTCTGGCTTCTCTGGGCTTATTTACAAATACTTGCTTGCTTCCCACTTGCACCCTTCCTGAGAAGCAGGGCCCAATCCAGGGACAGGTAAAGGGCTCACACAGCCCAGTGAGAAGCCACAGAGGCCTGGATGAAAACCCGTCCTGGGTCCATCCTGACCAATCGCAGCAGTGTGAAGATTCTCCTACTTTCTCCTCCATTTCCTGCCGAAGCTAAAAACTCCCAGGATCAAGTGCCAACCAAGAAACTCCATCCTTAAAACCCCCAGGTATGGCTGCCTCTCCCAACAAAACCCACTCTCCATCCCCTACCCGGCCGGCCAGGAGCAGTACAACCGAGTAACGAAGTCTTCATGGAAGTGCTCCAGTTTTCAGAATTCAAATCTCATTTCCCTGTTGACCCACAGGAACATTTTGGAGATCGTTAATCTTCATTTCTGATGGATTTTCTGTCAATACTTCCCTGCCGAGCCCCCACCCAACCTTTCCATCAAGTGGTTAATGAGCTGTAAGCGACCCTGGGATGCACGGGGTGTGGCTTTCCAAGAAGCCTTTCAATAGTGAATCCACATCGGTGCACACACTATACCCTCTGGGTTTGCTGGGATCGTATTTGTGGGTCCCATTTGTGCCCCCCTCCACCTCTGGAAGCTATCTGAGGATGCTGAGAAATGAGTTCACGCCCTCCCCTCTTCACCCAACATGAAGATGACTGCCTTGTGTAGCCACGCAATACTCATCTCTCACCTGGCCATCCTGGCCGAGGGTCACTGCTCCTTGAGGTCAAGGGCTGCAGAAGGCTCTTCTTATCCAGAGGTGGCTGAGCTCAGAAGCACCGAGTAGGCCTCTGGTCCCTTGGTGGGATTGAGCCTGGAAAAGCGTGAAGGTGGTCTTGTGGGTGGGGAGGTCTGGATGGGGTGGGGAGGATTATTGGGGGGGGGTTGGGGTGCTGGGGTGGGAAGGGGAAGCTCTGAGGGCCTGGAAACTCACACAGGCAACTTGAGAGGCCACTCAACACTCTTCTCCCCCCAGGCCCTGGCTCTGCTTCTGTCAGGGGGACTGTCCTGCCAACCTCCAGGGTCAGAAGGACATGGGGTTTGGGGGTGAGCCCAGAGGTGCTGCAGGTGTCAAGGCCCCCTCCCCCTCCCTCCCCTCCCTCCCCTCCCTCCCCTCCCTCTCCCCTCCCCACCACCGAGGTGCGGGAGTTTCTCTGTGGCCTGCCCTGCAGGTTCACACACACACACACAGGAAGAACTTCAAGGAAAACATACAGCTGATAAAAATTTAATGCTATATGTAACAAAGCAGGATGAATATTTAATCCGTGCTTTTATGCGCAACCACATAACCAAGCGGCCCCACGCGGCGGCCCCTCCCCGCGCCCGCGCCTGCGCCCGCCCGGCAGCGAAGCAGTTAAGCTGCTGGCAACAAGCAGCTCCTAATAAACACTCGGCTAATTCTGTAGGAAAAGCACTAATTAGAAAAGCAATAATAATCGGTGTAATTGCTCTAAATTACCCTCCTAACAGAGAACGGCGCTCCGAGCCCGGAACGCAGCTGCCGCCGCCGCCCAGCCCCGCGCCTCGCACCGCGCCGCCCGGAGCCCGCGCTCTGCTGCCCCCTGGCGGGCGCCGCGCGCCACAGCCGCGCAGCCGCGGACGCCGACGCTCGCGCGCCCCCTGGCGCCCGCGCAGCCGCACACGCCGGCGCCGAGGGGCGGGAGAGCGAGCCTCCTGGAAGGTCCTTCCCCCTGGCTCTCTTGCCCCTCTCCCTGAGGGCTGCTGACAAGGACGCAGCATCACCTTGGCTGGAGCCAATCTGCAAAGGATAGGGCGGGGTCAGAATGCCAGATGGTGTGGACATGGAATGGGGTGCTTTAGGAATGGGGTGAAGACTGACAAGCCCAAAGGACAGAGCCCGGCCTCAGGTATGGAAGGGGGTCATGACCACTGAGAGCAGCCGAGATAGGCAAGGCTGCTTTGGTCCGGCCTGCTTCACAAGCATGCTAGCATTCGGGTGAATTTAAGCAGGACTGACAAAGCCACTCCACAAAATCTGCCTGGGGTGAGAGGCCACCGTGCATGTCCCCATCTCTAACCCTTACTCCATAGAGACAAATAGTAATAATAATAGCCAGCGTGGCCCATCTCACCTAGAGTTAAGGCCAAGCAGCTCCTGCAGTGACCCCTCTGGCCTTGCTCACTCCGTGGAGCCTCCCCTCTGCCGCTCTCCCTTCATTTTGTTCTAGCCACCTTGGCTGAGCAGATATTTGCAGACACCAAGCCAGTCTTCCCATAAATCACTGTTCTTCCCTCTGTCTGCAATGGCCACACAGGGTGAACTCCATCCTCTAGTGCCCCCCTCCCAGAGGCCTCCATAACATCCCAAGAAATAGGGCCCTGCATCCCATCCTCTTACCCATCCTACTTGTTTCTCACAGTGCTATTTCACCTGACCAAACTGTCTCTTTGTGTCTCCCCATCGGACCTTTGGTCTAATGGCCCTGCCCACACAACCTGAGTTCAGTAAAGGCTGTCTTCAGCAGGCATAAGATCACACCGGAGTTGATTTTCATCACGGAATTTCAGGGAGTACATGCACTGCAGATGACATCACCAGGATCAGGCATATCTGGTGGGTGCTACAACAGGGCCCTTCCGCCTGGATCTTCTTCATGGTTTCTACAAACATCGCCCCCCCCCCTCACTGGGGAACTGTACAAAGTACAATGGGTGAACTGGCTGGTTGTCTGCGAAGCCCTGGTGGGTATAACCACACACGCCATGGTCCCCAGTGGCTCCCACACCTGGTGTACCTGACTCGGTCAAGTGAAAAGTTTTAAGTTCTGACTAACTACCCAGAGTATGAGTTCCCCTCTCTAGTTACAGGATGGCCTGGCATGGAAGGGGGAAGAGAAAGGAAGAAAAGAAAGGGACACCGGCCCATGTGTGGCCAGCCTTTGCCATTGCTCTGTGGAGAGTAAAGACAAAGGCTCCCGCCTACCATTGTCTCCTCTCAGAGTTCACTGGCAGGCAGACACAAAAGCCGGGTAAATTCTTCATGAGTCTCTGAAAGGCTGGCTCCTCCAAGCTGCGCCCTGTCCCCCGCCACAGGTGAAGGAAGGGGATGGGTGGGCATGAGTCTCCCAAGGAACCCGCTCCTTTGCTGGAGCCTTTGAACAGCCTCCTGGGGTGAGGATGAAGGTCCTGCCAGTTGGCTGAAACATGAAACCCCAGCGCAGGGCAAAGCCAAGGTGGCCTCAGTGTCTTTCCTCCAGGAAAGGCCTTGGAGTCCTCCTGCTTCCTCTCCATCTTCCCGAGATGGGTGGAATGAGAGGGAGGCAGGCCGAGGCCTGGGGGAGGGGCAGGGGTTTGAGTTAATGAGCTATGTGTTTTCTTCTCCCTATAATCCACGGTATTTGATACGGCAGCCAATTTAACTTAGCAGTGGGATAATTTGTCATGGGGTTGTTAGGATACAGAAGCAGGGTGGAATTTAGAAGCAAGGGCGAGGCAGGGCCAAACAAAACAGGGGGCTCTCCAAAAAGACTTCCTCGAAAGCATCCCAGAGGAGGCCTGCCTCCCAGCCAGGGCCCACCAGGAATGATGAGATACAGCCAGGACCACACCAGGGAGGAAGCAGGTGGAAGAGATTCCTACTGTCTTCAGAGTGGAGGTGGGGGGGGGAGGGGTGGGATCAGGGGTGTATGGCTTTCAAGAGCCTGGGACCTGCTGCATCTATAAATTGGGTATTTATGACCTACAAACTCTTGGCTGGATTGGATTGACTGCATCCATGGACCAGTGAGTGAACTCCCCACAGACCTCCATACATCTCAGAGCATGGCCAAACTAGGACACACTGATCTCATATCTATGTCCCTGATGCCAGCTCCTCTAGAGTCAGAAATGCCACCTCAGAGTCACATGGTCCTGGTCGCTCATGGCACAGATAACCTGAGCAGCTGTAGCCTCTGGTGTGTCCAGACGGCTGTCACAGGTCTTGCCTGAGACTATGGGCAACTGTTTACAATACCGCCTTCACATGCCCAAGATTCTTCCTGTAGGAAAGAAGCGTGGTCACTCTAAAGAAGAGAAAATGGAGGCTGAGATTCAGTCATTTTCACAGTCTATATGTTCATGGTCCCTGGGTTTTATCTCCCCTCCAGCCCACCCACTGAGTTAAGCTAATGCCAAGCGCTAATGACTGCAGGTCCTGATCCCCTGTATCTACTATAACCTCCTCCTCAAAGAAGCCCACCTGACCACGAATCCTTCAGGGACTGGCCCTCGTCTGAGCCCTGCAGGTGTGGATCACCCCAAAATGTATCACATGTAGCACTAGCCTTGCTTCTCCATCAGGTTGTGGCCAGGCCAGGGAGGAGAGTACATGGTAGGAGGCCAGGTGGGGTCTGTGGTCATCCAGACCCTGAAGCAATGGCTGAAACCCGGCAGAGGCCCGAGACTCCACAGGGAGAGGAGGAGCCCCACAGCTGGATGGGACTACAATCCAGATGCTGCTGTCCATCTGCACCCCATAGCCTTGAACAGAGAAGGCCAAGCCCTCCCTACCAAGAACACAGAGATGGCTTTGCTATGTGCTGTGGCTCTACCTTCTTCACCACTGTGGCTGGGACTCACTCTGTGGCCCTTTTGCTATCAGGCACCAATGACTTGCCAGGCTTCCAGAAAGCAGTACCAGGAACCAGCTGAGGTGGTGGGTTCTGTCTCTATCTTCTCTCCTCGGGAGGTGTTGGATCCTCTCTCTATCTTCTCTCCTCGGGAGGTGTTGGATCCCCCTTCTCTACTTCCCAGCATCCTTCTGAATGGACCAGATCCTAGGGAGAACTAAGTGCCAGCTAGTGGCCCGTGCAGTCCACTCTCTGTGATATAGCACCACCTAGTGGCTAAATTAAGAATGACACTGGTGAAATTTCAGAGCAAAGTCTTCATTAGGTATTAGGTATTTGGTATTAGGTCAGACCATCAGGGTGGGAAAATTATACAAACAAACCAAACCTTAAACATGGCCCTGTACTCAAAATTGCTTGCTTCCCTGCAGTAATAAAAGTACATCTAACAGTGCACTTGATGCAGGATGGCAGGAAGAGTATGGATAGAGACATCTAAGTCATGACACCCAGGCGTTAAATACAAACTCTGCTGCTTCCATTATTAATCTCCTGTAGGTCTAGACTTCCTATTTTGTAACATGGTGATAATTGAAGTATCTCTCTCAAAGGGATATTGTGAAGAAGAACTGAATTGAAGTATTAACATGTGGTAGACTGTAAATAACTTTTTAAATGCATGTTGTTAAGTCAGATGCAGGTGATGGTCACACCTGTAATCTTAGCTATTCCGAAGGCTGAGATCTGAGAATCGTGGTTGGAAGCCAACACAATTAACCACCAAAAATCCAGAAGTAGCAATGCACCTTTAAGGATTAGAGCACCAATTTTGAGTTAAAAATAGCAAAAGATTAGCTCCCAGGCCCTGAGTTCAAGACCCAGTACACACACACACAGGCATGTGGTTGATGTTGAAATGACAAAATGATGGACCAACACCAAGTGTTCAGGAAAAGGTCAATCCAACATGAATGGAAGTTGTCACTGAAGATGAATGGAAGAGAAAGAGTTGAGAGGGGCCTAAAGGAAATATAAGTTCTGTGAAACAAAAGCACTTAAAGGCAGGGACCTCAGAATTTGGAATCCACATCTGCAGCAATAAGGATGTACTGATACCTATACTATGCCATGCCAGACTTAAGTGATTCTAAGATGAAAAGATGTTGCTATTTCACAATAATCTGACTTCCATCACATTGAATGGAGGCTCCAGGCTGCCTTTGGATCCCTTCCCTGACCCTCACACCAAACCCAGAAGGTGAAAGTGAGAACCAGTGACCAGTCTCATATCCCAGGAGACAAAATCTCCCGAGGGGCGGGGGGAAGGTGCTTACCTAGCTTGTATGAGGCACTGAGTTCTAGCCACAACAAAGAATAACCAAAATATAAATAAGCAAACAAAAAGTCCTTCAAATCCCAACTACCCAAAAGGGACCAAGAGAGCAGTCATCTGGTTTTAAGGCCAGCACACTGGTCAGTACCTGGGACACAGTACTATTCCAAACTAAGTGTTGGTTTGGCTGGCAATGGCTCAGTGGTAGGAGTGATCATAGAAAGACCCTGAGTACCAAACATTTCAACATTTAATGAGCAGACAGATGAATGCCTTAAACTTTGTAAAAACGGATCTATTGTAGGACCCCTCTTCTGGGCTCTGGCAGCATTACCCATGAGGTCTTTCAACACTCTCCCTACCCCCTATCTAGATCAGGTGATACATACTGTCAAAACCTGCTGCTCACCACTGGCCCAGAGCTGTGTATTTTTAATATGTCCAATGGATCATTTCCTCAGTGTTCTTTTGTCTTCCAGTTAAGATGGCACGCCCTCTAGTGGCAGGATCTTTCTCTTCATTTGTTGAATCCACACATCGGGAACTAGTGGCCATGACAGCACTACTCCTGCATCACCATGAGAAACTTATTATTGTGCAGGGATTTTTCAGGCACGAGAAGCTGTGTCCCACACAAGGAAGTTGGAGGATCACAGAGTCAGGTCAATGTCTTCCTGATGTCTTGACCTCTTCATAAAAGCATGGACCAAAATAGGTAGCAAATATCCTAGAACTTAAGAATAATCAAACCAGCACATCTTTATTATCTAGGAAAATAAGATTTTGAATTTCAGGAAAGAACCAAAAAAAATTTCTTTTTAAACTGGTAAAGTGTATATTGTAGAACTGAAAAGATACAATAGCTCAGCTTGGGAATTTAATGGATAGATTTAACATGATTAGAAACTACTGATAAAAGGAAACAAAAGTCACAGAAACTTAGAATGAGCCAGATTCCAGTAGTTCATACCTGTAATCCTAGTTATTCAGGAAGCTGAGATCTGTTTCAAAGGTAACCAGGGCAAGACCATGAAACTCATACATAATAAACTACTCCCCGAACCCCTGTCAAAAAAAGAAGCCAGAAGTGGAGCTATGAGTCAAGTGGTAGAGTGCTAACCTTGAACAAAAGAAGCTCAGGGATAGTGCCCAGGTTCTGAGTTCAAACCTCAGAGTTGGCACAAAGAGAATAGCAAACACACAAAGATATGAAAGAATAAGAGATGCACTGAGAATGTCAAATACATGTGCAGTTAGAATCCCAGACATGAGAGAAAGGAATACAAGCAATCTTAGAAGAAAAGTTTAAGACTCTCCCCAAATTAATGACATCATGCTCCTGGTTCAGCCTGACCTGCCCTGAGGAGCATTTTGTGGATCTTTCACCCAGTGGACAAAACTTTCTTGGCTCTCTTCATACATTCAGTGCCAACACTTGGTGGAATGATGATCTCATGGCATTACATTCTTCTGTGGGAACCAAGGCTTTCTTTTGGGTTGTCCCAAAGCAGGCACCTTTCAGTCTCCTGAAGGACAGCACAGGCACAGCCTGGATGGGCTGGTTGCATCTGACTCTCTCTCTGCTCTGTCTCTAGGCCTTGGAGATAGCTCTGGTCCTATGGACCCACTGTGGAACAAGCAGAATGGAAGGACTAGAACACAGATCCCCCGGGACTCCCTCTACCAGGCCATGCTCAGCCAAGTACAGGTTCTGGATCGAGATAGCCCAAGCTGAGACTGCTAGAGGAAGAAGCTGGGAGGCCAGATGGAGGAGTGCATTGCAGTGGGTGACTGTGAGAGGGCAATGGAGGCAGGTCTTGTCCCTCCTCTGGACTTCATTTGTGAGTAGGATATAAGTTTGACCTACCTCTCAAAATAGAAGGAGGGCACAGGAGTTGGCTCCAGGGAAGCCTTCTGAGATACATACTCGTAGCTCTGCCATGACGCTTGCTGTCCAAGTTTTCTCAGTTGTTCTAACCCCACTTCAGCTGGAAACTCACTGAAGTTCTCTCTTAACCAGACTACCTCTGGACCAGCCTGGTTTGTTTCATTCTGAACTCCTAGGAGGCCACAGGAGGGGGTTCAGAGGAAGTAAAGAACACTGAGCAGGGGCCAGGAGTTTGGCCTAGTGGTTCAAGTGCTTGCCTAGCATGCATGAAGACCCGGGTTCGATTCCTTGGTACCACATACATAGAAAAAAGCCAGAAGCGGTGCTGAGGCTCAAGTGGTAGAGCTCTAGCCTTGAGAAAGTCCAAGGACAGTGCTCAGGCCCTGAGCTCAAGTCCAGGACTGGCAAAAAAAAAAAAAACCCACTGAGCAGAGAGTAGGGACTCACCCAACACTTGGGAGAGAAGGCAGCTCCTCCCAGGTTCCATACCCTTCCCTAAGACTTATCCATACAGGAAATGGGCCCAAGGTTCTCTTCCACCCCACCCACCCCCCATTGGCCAAAGGATGCTATGCATTATCACCACCACCAGATGTCCCCAAGGACTCAGTCACCGCCTGTATCTCTACTCCTTTGGCGGAAATAGAATGACCACAGCAGGCATTGTCTAGGCCAGACCCCTAAACCTTCTGGAAGGTTCCAGAGCCCTTTAGGAGTCTCATGAAAACTCTTGACCCTTTTCCCAAAAGTAAGTCCAAGCACATAACATTCAGCATTGTCCTTGAGTCTCAGAGCACTTGGGACCTAAACACACGGTTAGTTGTCCTAGGATTCTTGTCATTTAGTCCAGGAAGCCTGTCCTCACTTCAGCTGCCCTCGTCCTCTTAATGTTTGCTGAGACCCAGCATTTCTGTCTCCTCCCTGTGGGCAGACCACACTTGTCCATTCTGGAGAGATGAATAAATGGCTTCCCCCAGAGAACTGGAAAGAAAGCTCCACATCTTTAAAAAGAAAAGCTTATAGAATGGAAGAGTGTCTTTGTGGCTTGGGGGGAGATTGTGTAGAAGCCCCAAGTCTGGGATTTTTTTTAAAGAATCAATAACACTTGCTCCTTTCCCAATCACAGCCCACCACCACAAGTCAGGGTGCAGAGGGAGACAAGAGCACAGAGGAGCGAGGAGTGAGGAGCAAGGAGTGAGAAGAGAGGAGGAGGAAGCAGAGGTGTAGGAGGAGGAAGAGGAGGAGGAGGAGGAGGAGGAGGAGGAGGAGGTGGAGGAGGAGGTGGAGGAGGAGGAGGAGGAGACAGGGTTTAAGGCACATGCAGACTGCTGTTTATTGGCATTCTAGAGTCCTGGGGAGCCCATGTATTTAGGGGAAGTGGAGCTGATACTTGGGGACTCGGCATCATACTAGCATGACTGGATTACCCCCAAAGAGATGACCAATTCATTCAAATAATAGTAAAAACAAACCATGAATACTGAAGAACTATGACACCAGTCTGGTATCAACAAAGGCAGAGGGACGGTAAGGAATCACATCACAACATGGCAGGGGCTAGCATGCAAGATGGAGTCAACAAGACAGAACGCAGAACATTCTCCGCATCATCAGCCACTTTTTGGATGTCTTCCCACCAGAGAACCTTGATTTCATTGCTGTCACCATCTTTCACAGTCAGCGATATCTTCACTAATGCGTGTCCGCATCTTCCTTTCTGTCCTTCCTCCAGTCATCAATGCCCTCCATTAATGTGTTTCAAGGTCCTCTGTCTTAGATCACTGAGGACACTTGTCCCCTTATCTATCCATCCTGGAAGGTTCCATGTGGATTACTTGTGTTCAGGTTCTGGTTCAAGTACAGTGAGAGTCTCTGGAGACACAGTGGTAAAAGGAAACCCATGGGCTGCCCTGTCTGTACAGGTGAAGAAAGCATCTTAGAATTAGATCTTTGTCCCAAACCACTCTCCAACCCCACCCTCCTCAGTTCATTATCTTTCAGAATAGATCCAAGGACCCAAGAGTGATCCTGCAAACGCAGGACCCTGTGTCTCCATCCTAGTCTTGTCCAGACCTAGATCAAGGTTTTCAGTCATGGATCTATCCACTGAGATCAGATGAGGCAACAGTTAGGACAAAGACAAGTTACAAAGTAACCTGTCATTTTTCAGAGGAAATAGAAATATAAATTAAGATGACTTCTTGCCTGAAAGATGACAAATTCAAGAAAATGATTTGGTAGAATCATTCACCTATTAGATTTCTAGTGAATTGAGAGGATATGCACCCAATTTATACTTACACGTGGATAACATGTATCAATACATGTGATATACGCAGAGAGTCCAAAAGTCAAGTCAGCATGGCCTCAACCTTAATACCGCTAGGGAATGGAAAGTTCTTGGTGGATCCAATATGGCAGCCACTTCTTGAAAGCCCAGAACTCAATAGAGTGGAAACAATAGAAAGACTGAAGACCTGGTCTTTTACAAACTAACCACAAAAGGATCTTCCCTTTTGCCATATCCTGCTCATTAGAAGCAAATCACTAAGTGCAGCCTATTCACAGGGAGAGGGTTAAATACAAGAGCAAAAAAATCTCAGGAACCTACTAGATGCTGCCTCTACACTGAGCAAAATAAATGCTCTCATGTTTTAATCAACTCCATTTTCAGACACTTTGTAATATAGCAGTAGAAAACTGGGAAACACCCAAAGAGAAGAGGGGGAAAAGCAATGTATGAAAGTAACATTGTTGAAGATTTACTATGTGTGGGGTCATTTCACAGATGGCAAAACTGAGGCTTGGTGGATTTGAATATTTCCTATCAGAACTGTGAAACAGAATAAGGAAAAACAGTTCTATCGACTCCAGGGCCCATGACCTCTTCACTTTTCCACTCTACTGCCTGTCCCTTGGAGGAAGCAAAAATCCTAGATCTATTAAATAGTGTTTTACAAATGACTGTTTTTTTTCTCCTAATCTCTAAATTTAACCAGCAGAGATTAGTTCCAGGGGCACTCCCCACCCACACCCTTTCCACTCCCAGTTACAAAGGACTTTCCTCTGAATACAAATTCTGTATTTTATGAGGCTGGCAGGCCCAGTTCACCATGCTTAGCTGGATTTTCCTCCATAAAAATAAGCTTTTGGGAATACTATCACTTGCCCATGGTGAGGGAATAGATTCCAGGAAGTTGGTTTCAATTGCTTTTTTTTTTTTAAAAAAAAAAAAAGCTAAAAAAAGCTCATGAGGCAGACTTCTGCTGGCATTTAGGAGAATGTAAAACTCAATTGCCTGTTGTTATGTCTCTGGCCTACCACCCCTGGAGAGAGAAAGAAAGAAAGAAAGAAAGAAAGAACTTGGTGCTGCCAGGTGCCTGTTGTTCACACCTCTAATCCTAGCTACACAGGAGGCTGAGATCTGAGGATTGAGGTTCTAAGCCAGCCCAGGGAGAAAAGACCTCAACACTCTTATCTCCAATTAAATACCATTACTCTCCCCACCCCTTCCAAGTCCCCCTTCAAAAAGGGCCTGACTTGGAAGTGTAGGCTCAAGTGATGAAGCATACTAACAAAAAAGCTCAGGGACAGTGCCCAGGCCCTGAGTTCAAGCTTCAGGATTAGCTCATGCGCGTGTGTGCGCGCGCACGCGCGCGCACACACACACACACACACACACACACACACACACACACACACACAAAACCTTAGTACTAGTTGAAGCCCTGGACTCAGGATAGAAGGGTCCAGGATAGGAGGGATGCTGATATTTTCTTGAATGAAAAATAGACAGACAGACAGACAGACATCACTCAAGCAACTGAGTTAAAAATCAAAACTGATCTCAGATTAGAAGCTTCGTAGTGGAAAGGAAACTGAGGCATGGGCCAGCGCAGAGCTGGTCAAAGCTGTGACATTTCTGGTACTGCTCCCACACTGCACTAAGCCTCCCAGGGAAGCTGTGGCACTCACGGGGACAGACAGAGAGACAGACAGCATGCTGCTTGTCTGTGAGGTCGCAGGCAGCTCAAAACCAAATCCTACATGCCCAGGGTCAGAAAAGTATTCCAAAACATGGGTTGGATTACAAGAAAAGTCTTTAATATTTAATTATGTGATAAATGCTGTATGATCTACTATTTTGTTATTTGTCATCTGTCTGGCCCTCTGCTTTCTTGGTGGTGATTATGCCCCTCCATTCCCATTTTCTTGCTTTCTTTGGACTGATTAGCATATCTTATAATTCATATACATACATATATACATATGCATAAGGGACGATGCAAATATTGTGCTTTATTAGTGAAATTGTTTGCCAGGGGATACAGGTTAGGTTCTGAAACTACATATACACTAGAGTTTTAGTAAATATAGTGTAGATAATGAATCAGATTTCTTTGTATTAGAAAATAAATAAGAGAAAGGCTAGAATGGCCCCATTTGTATTATGTAAGTATTAGAGATATTAGTGTCTCTCTACCAGATATCAGGCTAACTCATCTATCATTACTATTATAGAGATACAGATGTATCTCTACATATACATATGTATATTAGATACATAATGAAGATAAAGATAGATATATAGATGGTAGATATAGGTACAAGATAGATAAAACAGGTAGAGTAGATGACAAATATAGATGTATAAATAATATAAATAGGTAAGAGATAATAAAGATAGGTGGATAGAGAATGGATAGAGACAGACCGATAGATAGATTTGCATGAGCTAGTATGCATTCATCCTAGCTCTGTCTACTGAGAGTACTTATAATCGATGACATCTCAGTAGCTATGCTCACACTCATAAATTTTTTTCTAAATATTGTCCTCAAATAAAAAAAAAACTTCTTGGAGAAATAGCTGGGAAGAGAAAGTACATGATAAACTTAAGACTGCCAGGTGTTACCAAAATGTAAGAAAAATTATGAGGAAATGTCAAAGGCTATGTACTATTCCAAAATGATTCCAACACAATTGCATGGAACCTGGGCATGGTAGCTCATGACTGTAATTTTAGCTACTCAGGAGGTTGAGATGTGACAATCAAGGATCAAAGCCAGCCCAGGCACAAAAGGCCCTGAGACTCTTATCTCCATTTAACCTCTAGAAAATGGGAAGTGGGGCTATGGCTCAAGGGTAGGGCGGTAGCCTTGAGCTGAAGAGCTCAAGGCCCAGTTCAAGCCCCATGACCAACCAAAAAAATGCATAGAATTTTACCCCAAATAAAGTAAATACATGCTAGTTCACACTGATATAAATGGATGATTAGATATGTAAGTGGGGATATGGGATAATTCTTCCTTTGTAAAAATTCCAACTGATAAGAATAAAAGAATGAGAGACATAGAAGATCAGTTAGGGATCACAGAAGAATTTCTCTTACCAAACCTAAACAATAAATACTATCATTAGGCTACAGGAATAATAACAAGAAAAAAACTCCAGAATACATTCTAGTATCACTACTAATCAATATTATGGTATGCCTTTCTTTGATCTACCCCTCCCCACAAAGCCTAGAACCTCAAGTCTAATAATCTGCAACCGATACATAAACTCAACTAAGGAACTGAATATCAACCAAATATCAAATTAGATCTCCTGAAGAAGTTACAGAAGTCAAAGAAAAACTAGGAAACTATCCAGTTTAGAAGTGATTAAAGTAAATGTGAAAATCTGTGCCAAGTAGTCTCCTGGATTAGATCCTGGAACTGAAAAGAAATACTAGTACAATAATCTGAGAAATCCAAATGAACCATTTAGTTTTAACAAGCTAGGCACAGTGGCTCACTCCTTTAACCCTTGCTAGTAATGAAGGAGAAACCAGGAAGATCATGGTTCAAGGACAGCCCAAGCAAATAGTTCACCAGATCCTAGCTTTTTTTTTTTTTTGTCGGTTGTGGGGCCTGGACTCTGGGCCTAACAGCTGTCCCTGAGCTCTTCTCAAGGCTACTGCCTTACCCCAGGGCCTGGGCATTGTCTCTGAGCTCTTCAGCTCAAGACTACCGCCCTACCCCTTGAGCCACAGAGCCACTTGGAGTTTTCTAGTGGTTAATTGGAGATAAGAGTCTCACTTTAGGGGCCGGGAGTTTGGCCTAGTGGTAGAGTGCTTGCCTAGCATGCATGAAGACCCAGGTTCGATTCCTTGGTACCACATACATAGAAAAAAAGCTGGAAGTAGTGCTGTGGCTCAAGTGGCTCAAGCAGTAGAGCTCTAGCCTTGAGAAATGTCCAAGGACAGTGCTCAGGCCCTGAGTTCAAGCCCCACAACTGACAAAAAAAAAAAAAAAGAGTCTCACTTTAGTGCCCGGGCTGGCTTTAAATCACAATCCTCAGATCTCAGCCTCCTGAGTAGGTAGGATTACAGGTGTGAGCCACAGGTGTCTGGCTAACCAGATCCCATCTTAATCAATAAAAGGCTGGGTATGTGACACTTGGAAAGCAGAGATTTTGATTTGAGACCAACCCACGCATAAAAGTTCATGATTCCATCTCAACCAATGTCCATACACCTGTTATATCAAGCTACAAGAGAAGGACAGTGGCTGGGTACAGCAGCATATGCCTGTCATTCTAGAAACAAAAAGAAGTATAAATAGGAGGACCACAGTCTAGTCTGTAGTTCATGCACAAAGTAAGAGCCTATGTCAAAAATAACCAACACTAAAAGTTCTTTTCAGAGTGGCTCAAAACTCAGCATCATGGAAACTGTCCATTTATCCCAGTTACATGGGTAGAATAAGTAAAAGGATCATAGTTCTGGCCAGCCAGAACATGACATGAGACCCTCCTAGAAAAACATTGAAAGGGCCGGGAGTTTGGCCTAGTGGTTAAAGTGCTTGCCTAGCATGTGTGAAGACCCGGGTTCGATTCCTTGGTATCACATACATACAAAAAAGCCGGAAGTGGTGCTGAGGCTCAAGTGGTAGAGCTCTACCCTTGAGAAAGTCCAAGGACAGTGCTCAGACCCTGAGCTCAAGCCCAGGGATGGCAAAAAAAAAAAAAGAAAGAAAAAGAAAAACAATGAAAAGAAAAAATGACTTCCAGTGTGGCTCAAATGGTTGAAGGCCTTTTGCAAGCACAAGGCCCTGATTTCAAACCCAAGTAATGCCACATACATAACCAATGTTGGATTGGTTAAAATATTACTCAGTGTTGATCTCTAACTTTGGGTCATCAGTCCATGGTAATGCTATTAGAGTTAGCAGAAGTTTGATGGTATATAGAAAGTGTGTTCTTTCTCATCAATGCTCCTATAAATTCACATCACCTTAAACTAAAATGTCCTAAATTACTGCTGCCATTTAATCTCCCACAAAGAGTAGATGTGAATTTTTTATCCTTGTCAGTCAGGCTTGAACTCTGGGCCATGGCACTGTCCCTGAGCTCTTCAACTCATGGCTAGCACTCTACAACTTTGAGCCATATTGTCACTTCCAGTTTTCTGGTGCTTAATTGGAGATAAGAGTTTCATGGACTTTTGGGCCCAGTCTGACTTTGAACCACAGTTCTCAGATCTCAGCCTCCTGAGTAGCTAGGATTACAGGTGTGAGCCACCAGCAGCCAGCTGTATATCTGTTTATATCCTCACCAACACTAAGCTTAGATTAGATTTCTTTTTAAATATTAGATTCTTTTAACCTAAGGTCTATGGGATGCTGAAAAAATGCTCTAACACTTGAACCATGCACCTAACCTTCGTGTTTTTGAGATGGGGCCTCCATAACTTGGCCAAGACCGCCATTGAAAACATAATCCTCCTCCTTCTACTGCCAAAGCAGCTGTGATTGCAGGTGTGTGCTTCCACACTCAGCCATTAGACTTTAAAATGATGTCTGGCTATGTGGATTCCTAGTTCGTCCATTGTGGGAGAACCTGAGCATCTTTTTATATCCATATCATCCATTCGCATTTGTTGTGAGCTTCCTACTCAACATTTTCCTACAGCATCTCTGTGTGATAAGTACTATGACTCCCATTTTACAGCTGAGAAAATTGAGGCCCAGGATGGTCAGGAAACAAACCCCTATAGCTTTCCACTAGTATGTATACTAATGAGCTTGAACACAGAGCTTCTCTACTACAATCCTGCCCAAGAGTAAGTCAAGACTTTTGTTGTACAATGCTCTCCTCTGCTTCCCACTGCCTCCTGGGATGTAGAGTAGTCAATGGCAACCCAGGTTGGCTCTGTGAGAAAGCATGATGGAAGTAATCAAAGTTACCAAGGCCACTGAAGGGGCCAAGAGAAAACTAGATCCTAGAAATCATGTCTGTTGAGTCCCAGCCCAGGGTTCTTTCTACCAAAGCATGTGGTCATCCATAGCACAACCAGGCAGTCTGCCATCCATCCTTACGAGGGTCAGTGGTACGGATTCTTAGCTGCGGTATGTTCAACCTCCTATTTGCCTAGTCTGGTGACCAGTAAGATTGAAGCCAATCAATAAGGCTGTATTCATTTTGTTTCACTGCAAGGGTTGGACACCAAGTTTTAACCAAGACTTTCATTCTATATATGAATATATGCTTTAAAAAATAGCTTCTTCCAGATGCCCTACTGCAGATGAATGTATACAGAAAATGTGGTGCATATATATACAATGGAATTCTACATAGCCAACAGACAAGATAAAATAAGGGCATTTGCAGGGAAGTTGATGAATCTAGAGCAAATCATGTTGAGTGAGATAAGTCAAGACCAAAGAAACAAAAGGTGGATGGTATCCTTAATATGTGGCTATTAGATCCAAACAGTACAAGAGCAAGGACTCAAAAGTTGCATACTCAATGCTATGAACATGTTACTGGAAATATAAACACAACTACATAGACATAAAAACTTATGACTCTAGGGTGGGGAGTTTGGCCTAGTGGTAGAGTGCTTGCTAGCATGCACAAAGACCCAGGTTCGATTCCTCGGTACCACATAGATAGAAAAAACCTGGGAGTGGTGCTGAGGCTCAAGTGGTAGAGCTCTAGCCTTGAGAAAGTCCAAGGACAGTGCTCAGGCCCTGAGCTCAAGCCCAGGACTGGCAAAAAAAGAAACCTTATGACTCTATAGACATAATGTTTTATTACATAATTATGTATCTATGACATACAAACCCTCAGCCTAATTTTGATTATGTTCTAAAATCTAAGTGCCAGCGATTGTATATAGAGATTCCCTTCTTGAATACTTATTTGTTAAGCAGGTCATTTGAAATATGATGTAAAAATCAATGTTAATAAATTCTTTAATAAAAAATAGCTTCTTTTTTCTCTCCTGTCCATATGACATCTTCCTGCTTGAGATTATAATTCACGATTGCCTGATAAGATCAACTTTAACTTTCTGGCCCTTGTCAAGGTCATCATTACCCTATTTTGTTTGTATTTCCTTCTAGGATGTGAAACTTCTTGAGCATCAAGATAGTTATTCTACTAAAAGGACTTAGTAAAAAGCTTCCAACTCTGACTCTTGATGGTGTGTTCAAATCAGACATAGCGAGTTTAATATACCAGATACGTAATGAGTGCCAGGCACTGTTCGGCACCTTATGTACAATTTGTCACTCAGTCTTTGCACTAGCATCATCTACACCATTTTTAAAAATGAGATGTTAAACACAGAGAAATGTACAGTAATTTGTCCAAAGTCACAAAACTTACAATTGGAGGAGCCAGGAACTGGACCCAGAAAGTCTGGCTTCAGAGCCCAGGCTCTTTAATTTTTCTGGTTGGCCTCTAGGAGGCTATATTGAGTTATTGCTTTGAGGAATTAGGAAGTCCCATTCCAAGAATACTCTGAATTATCCTAAACAAAACCCATCAATATTGGAGAAAGAAATGCTTCCATAATTCTTTTTGAAGCAGCACAGTCCCTCGTAGTCATCCTCCAGCCTCCTTCTCCATTGCTGTTGTTCTGCTTCCAACATAACCTGTGCACTCTTAGTCATTCAATATCTTTCAATCGGCTCAATTGTTTTTGCTTAAGCAAATCATTTTAAAAGGAAAGTGACCTCATGCCACTATTGTAAATGGAAAAGCAGTATCATTTACTTTAAGTAAATGGTAACCTAAAAATAAATATCATAGAAACAAAACCATGTCAATAAATTATAGTTAGATGTTGCTGCCTGCCAAAAGGCATAAGTCCAGGTCTTTCTTTGCCCAAAACAAGAGAGATTCAGCCATGAGAGGTGTTCATAATGGACCACCAAAATAATCAGAAGAATTGCAAGAAAACAGAGGGGGGGAAGAGAGAGGAGGAGGAAGGGAAGGAAGAAGGGAAGGAAGGAGGGAAGGAGGGAGAGAGGGAGGAAAAAAGGAAGTGGAGAGGGAGGAAAAAAGAAAGGAAGAGAAGGAGGGAAGGAGAGAGGGAGTAAGGGAAGAAAGAAGGAAGGAAGGAAGGAAGGAAGGAAGGAAGGAAGGAAGGAAGGAAGGAAGGGAGAGAAAAGGGGAAGGAAGGAAGGAAGGCTGGTTTCTCTGTAATTTAGGATTAAGGGGCAGGAAAGGAACAGAAGTGTAAACACAAGAGATTCCTATTTCTACCTCATACAAAAGTTTAGGCAAGGGCTGCTCTGACAACTGACAGTATGAAGAGGCATCTTCTATACTGGGGTTACCTTTGCTTTCATACTCATCAGCTACAGTTTGGGCAGATACCAGAAGTACAAAGAAATGTAGCATTTATACCAGGCTGCTTTACAAAACCAATTACATGAAATTAAAAAAGAATTCCATTACCACAAGAGGGAAATGAGCAAGAGCAATCTCTGAGATTTCATGTTTGCATATCACACCTGTGCGCCTTCAGGATCCACCTACTGGGCAGAGCGTATGCCTTCCCAAGCCTGAATATCCAGCAGAACCCCTTCTCTTCCCTCAGAAGCAGCCTTGGCCTCACAGCTGCTCTGGAAACTCTCCTTCTGACCTGAAGGATGCATTTCCCTCGGTTACCACATGTGCATTTTGTTCCTCAGCTCTCACGGGATGCCTTGCCATCTGAGTTCATGGATTCTAAGCCTTACAACGAGGTGTGGTAAGGCACAGCTTTGTCACAGACATCAACACTGTTTGGAGAGCCAGTCAGATCCAGGCAGAATTGGCCCATAACAGTTCATTCTCTTTTTGCTCCCTTCTCCTTGTTGATCTGGACACTATAACACTAGAGACACAGGTCCTGGTCATGAGCTGAAAAGCAAACAAAACAAAACAAAAACCTGGCCCAGCTTCCAGCTATAATATCTGTCCTGAGGCTCTAGAGAAAGTATATCCCATAAACACAGACATACAAAAGTTGGTCTCAACCTGGAGGTCCAAACAAAATGGCTGGCAAATGGGAGAGGGAACTTCCCAACCCAGCAATCTTTAATTACCACTTGTAATGGGAAGGAGTCACGTAACCAGGAAAGGGAGAGAAGTAACAGGGTTTCAGGGTTGTGTAGCCCTGACAGCCTCAGTGATGAGTCACAGATGCTAGGGTTACCATCCATCTGGATCACTGAGACTGAGGGTGGGGACATTCTGGTGGAGGGCAATGGTCACCAGTCCCAGAACAAGAGGGAGGGTGGGGAAACTTAGCCCAGCCATTTAACCTTTTGAAAACTAAAAATTCTTTTAAAAAGACACTTCCTCTCGAAGAGCCCTTTGCAAATTGAGTGGTACAAGTTAAGAATTGGTGCATATTTCCTGTTTTTCACCTGACACATAGATCTGTAAGTCAGAGGGCCTGGTGAGCATGCGCTGACACACCCAAAGTAGATAGCCATCCAATTCTATGCCTTATGCCATCTCTGCTGGTTCCCTCTCATCTCTTCAGTTCACAGCTGGGAAAACTGGGCCTGCAAGGCGAAGCGGCTTGACCAAGTTGCACATGCTATGGATAGAGAGCTGTCCTCAGGCAGGTGGTCTCTGTTCCTCTGTCCTTCCCATTGCCAACTTTCCAACTTCAACCAACAGTTTGGAAAGCATAGTGAGAGAGAGCTGACTTGGCACTGTCTCAGAAAGGAAGGGGAATAACTCCCAGGGAAAGGACTTTAAAATCATTCACAACCACTAGTGTAAGGCAGAAGGGACTCCAGCATCAGATGGCCAAGGCCATGCCAAAATGCCATAGGTGCCATAAATTAAGCAGCCCAACATGTTTGACTTGTTATAATTGCCCAGTAAGTCTGGAGGTTGCAGGCTTTATGGCGGGGCCCAGCAGTGAGTCTGGCTTGTTACATGATCTCTGATGAGTGATAAGGGGAAGTATTGTTTTCCCCAAGCTCCATCTAGATTAAATTCAGAGGCCGGCCACCCAGAAAGCACTTAGGACATGTCACAATGAGTACCATACTACTTTTAGTAGTAGTCTTTGCTGGTAATCTTTGAAGTTTGATTGCAATCTCGGCATCCTTGGCTGATAAAGACTCATCGCCCATCCTTGCCTCCATCTTCACATGGCCTCTCCCTGTGTATGTGTCTGCTTAGTTTAAGCTTGTTCCAGTCATATTGGCTGAGAGCCCATAAAATGACCTCATCTTAACTAATTATATTTTCAGTGGCCCCACTGTTGAATAACCTTATATTTATGGTACTGGGGATTAAGATTTCAACAAATAAATTTTGGGAAAACACACGTCATCCCATAATAGTCCCATCTAAGCCATGCTGCTTGGTCTGTAGGCCACAGAGGGCTCTTCAGGGCAATGTAGCTAGACACAGAGGTGCAGGCTGGTTGGGATAGAGTGGGTGGTCTCTTGGGATTCTGAGGGCCCCAGGAAGGTAGCTGACACTTCCAAGAAGCAGGTGAGCAGAAGTATGAGAGGTTTGTCAGTCTTTGGAGTACCATGGCAGAGAGCTTGTGTAAGTTATAGATATGTCCCTGCAACATCTGACAGAAAGGGGTAGTCCAGAGGGCAAAAGGTTGGGGTCAGAGGTAGAGCATTTGTCTAGAATTGATGAGACCCTGAGTTTTGTCCCCAGCACTAGGTACATTTCCTGAAAGCCTTTTCACAATGGCTCAGTGATCCACAACCAATTGGAAGAGGCTTCCATTTCTTTCCTTTTCTATGGAACAGTCAGCAGCAAATTCGCTTTAGCCCTGAGAGATCTGGGCAGGAGATTTTGTCTGAGTAAACTGTTTTGGACTTAGTCTTTTCTACTTCCACCCCCGTGTGGTTTGGGATGGAGGAGAGAGGTTGCCACTCCCTGCTGCTGTGTGTAAACAGGACCTGGTGCCTGCCAAGTGGCCTAGCTCTAGATGGACTGAGGATGGCAGGTCTCCTGAGCGGGCTCTGCTTACTCTTCTGGATTCATAGGCCACCTTTCCCCCAGCCTGTCTCTTCCTCATCCTGTGGCCCACAGCTAGAAGAATGTGACCAAGGTCAAGCACTTAGGGGGCAGGGTCAGCACTTGGACCCTGCCAGCCTGGCTCTGAAGCACCGTATTTCTCTGAGTCAGGCTGGTCAAGCTGACCCGGATCAAAGGCTAGGGTGTGTGGTGCAGCGTTGGGGAAAGGGATCTGGGAAAAGGCTAGGCTTTGGGTAGGATGGAATTTTCCACTGTTGTACTATAGCACTTTCCCAGGAAGTGTCAGGAAGAAGGTGATTGTTCAGACTGGTTCCTGGGACAGGTGAGCCATCGGGTTAGGTGACTCTTGGGTAGGGAGTCTGTCTATGGTCTATGTAGCTTTTCTCATTACTTCATTTGGTTTATTGGTAGGTCTATCAAACACACAGATGAGCATAGCAAATAAAAACTGGACTCCAACCCACTAAGCTCCATTTGCCTTAGATTTTTTTTTTCCATTTTAAGAAATAAATTGGTAGCTCATGCCTATCATCCTAGTTACTCAAAAGGCTCAGATAAGAGTAACTCAAATATGGTTCCCAGTTCATTTGAGGTACACAGAGGTCCCTTGTGTGCCCTCTCCTGGTGGCAGGCATTATTAGTGGATATATCCAGGTATGAACAGGAAGAAATCTTCCTCCTACAGACAGTGGCCTCTGTCAGGACAGCAAACTGTGAAAAGCACCATCAGTGCCAGAGAACAGCAAGAGCCTGCCAAGTCAGGTTAGTGCTTACACGTGGTTCAAGCCAGAACACAACTTGGCATTAACTGAGTCACAAGGCAAGGCCAAAGAAAACAAGCAGTAGGACCCTCACCCCCAAGCAGCCAGCCTCTCACCCCAGCGGATGGATGGTGACCAGCCCGGGTGACTCACCTTTCCCTAGGGAGTAATCATGGAGGGAATGGCGGCGAAGCACATTGGAAGGAGCTTTGCATGGGTGAACGTCAGGAAGGTCCTAGTCTCCAGGAAGGAAAAACAGAGCTAGGTGGAAATCACAACAGTTAGTAACAGGATCGTCTCTAGGACACGTGGGCACCTATGAGCAACATGCCAGGAAACCCAGTGAGGGACAGGAATGTGTGGTTGCTACATGGGGAGCCACTGGGCCCTTAGCAGAGACCCCACAGAGGGACAAAGATGGAACTGGGCCCAGTGGATTTCTCTCCTTCTAAAAGTACAAGATCATATAACTCACTGGCTTGAGATGGTAGGCTATCACATTCCGAGATGGGTAAAGTGTATATGAGTAGAATAATTTAGATGTTGCAGCCTCAAGCCACCTTTTTATTTTTCTCCCCCCCCCCCCCCCCCGCAGCCTTTTTTTAGTTCGGGAGATTAAACCCAGGGCCTTGAATTTGCGAAGCACACGGTCTACTACATGAGCCAAGCCCTCAGTTCTTTCACTTTTTTTAGTTTTTCAGATAAAGTCTTCTGCTAGCTTTGTCTGAGCTGACCCTTGGGCCTCAGTCCTCCCACTTCTGCCTCCTTTGTAGCTGAGATTACAGGCATATACTGCCACGCCTTTAACATTTATAAGGGCCTAAATTTTAAATTTCTTGTTTAAGAGACTGACCCTATCTTTGGGTATTGATGGAAAGAAAGAAAGAATACAGGCCTTCAAGACCATGTGCTTATTGCCAGAGCCCTTCAAAACTGCCTCTTCACAAATACACTCATCAAACACTCGACCTCTCAGCACTGGCAGAGGAAGCAAACAACAATGCTAAGGCAGCAATGTAAAGGGAGTCACAAAATATACTCACAGGGTTTCCTCCATGAGTCCTTCAGCACATGGGTACTTAGCATCTCCGCTCCAAGTACTACAGTGGAGCTAAGGACCTAGCAGTGGACAGGATGTTGTCCCTGCGTTTCTGGAACAGGCAGATGCTGAGACTCCATCTTCTGCTGGCTTGGGACTAACTCTGCCCCCTCTGCTCCACCTCAAGGCCCAGGCTGTGCCGAGCTCCCATGGTTTGAGGAGCATTACGGTTTCTCTCTATAGTTCAACAGGGCCTGATGAGATGTAAGCACAAGGCTGGGCCCCCTCCTTGGGTTTTGTGAGGCCCAGCTTTATGGCCCTCTCTATCCCCTCTTCAAGAGGAGGACAGACTCACCCCTACACAAGGGCCTCCCCCTTCAGAATGCACCAAGGAGCTGGGGCCGATAGTATGCCCCACACAGAGGGCCACACACTTCACAATTCAAAGGTCTGCATAGAAGTTCCTGCACCCCCTCTCTCAGGGGTCAAAAAACCACATTACATCCCAGAACCCTGGGCCGGACTAGAGCAAAAGCATAAAATATGTCTAACTTCATATTCTACTTTTATAAATTTAGATCTTTTTTTTTGAAAACAAAATCTCTCAAAGAAAAGATTCTATGTTCCCCTAAGATTTTTCATGTTTTTTGTCAATGCCCTGGCCTTTCCTCAGGAGAGAGAAGCCAGGACCCCACCCACCAGCTCTGGGAAGGGGCTGCAAGCAGTTCTTGGGGTGCCCTGCCAGCCTCACCGTGGGATGTCAGATTGATTAACTTCATCATGGTCCTGAGCTCCCTAATGTTTTTCTTTGAAATGTCTCAGCTCTAAACGATCGTGACCCAAGGCAATTTACAGTTACTTCCATTTTTTTAATGAAGTCTGATTTAATAGTCGGAATGGTTAATGGCCTCGTCTGTCACACATAATAAAACAGAGCCTAATTGTGTTTTAAAAAGGCCCTTTTGGTATGAACAGAAGCAACAACTTGATTGAATTGTGAGAGGGCTTCGGAGTGTGCTAAGATGGTTTCCCAAGAGTGTTGTTCCTATGTTGCTTTTCCATTCTCTCCTTTCCCTCCATTGCCCTTTCTTTCTAAGGGAATTTCATAACTAACCAGTTCAAACCCTGGCTGGCTGCCGGCTTCTTTGGAATGTCCCGTCCCAGGCTCCCAGGGCTTCACAACCCTTTCTTATAATTATAGCCCTTCAGGCCCTCCCACAGCTGCAAAAAGGCTTATACCCATTTCACATCTGGGAAAGCTGAGACTGGCTGGCCCCCAAGTCCCTGGGGTGGTGAGTCAGGATCTCAGGAAGCACTGTTGCCAGCTAGCAAACACTACAACCAGATATCCTGCCCACTCTCCTCCAGGAGAAGGCCCATAAACCAGGCCAGACATCAGTGCACACCCTGCCCTCTCAGACTCCCTGTGGTCACCCACTGTATTAAGCTTAAGGAGAGACTGAGGCCAATTACCTGGAGCTCATTGAGCAATTAGCTTCTGTAGAGCTGGAAGTGTGGTGCTCTCATGCAGGAGAGCTGGGAACCCTCAGAAACACTGCAGTATTCCCTGTCCCATTGGTCAGCTTTGCCTGGAGTCCTGGTGCTTCTGGGACAAAGTTGGCCTAGAGCCTTGGCAAAGTCACCTGCTAGCAGGGGTCTATGGCCCAGGGGGCTCGGGGCTCTGCTATCTCTCTGGCAAGTACTCTGGCTGGAACCAACTGAATATCCCACTCTCCTTGGGATGATGGATGGAGAAAGGGACTCTGGACTTGGGGTCATGCGACTCTAGCTGCACACCCTACCAACCAACCATCCTCCCAAGTGGGTACTCTCTTCTCTGAGGGCCAGCATCACTGGATCATGGTATACTGAGGAAATGGTCCACTCCTCCATAACCCCTGGTCTGGATGTTCCTGACTTGACTTCAGTGAGAACCTAACTGAGGGGCTCAAGGGGCCAGGCAGCCTCATAGAGTCAGCCTAAAATATAGGCTCCTGTAGTAGAAAGACCCAGGCGAGGGATAGCCTAGCCAGAGAAGGCTGGGGAATAGTTCCAGTGAATTTAGCATTCAACCCATCAGGTTTACCATCAGGCTTTCAGTAACATTCTCCATTTGCTTTGTCTTTTCAACACCATCCACTTCTGCCAGCCAGGGATAATCCTTCTTAATGTCACTGAGGAAAGAGAGGCAGCCACAGGGATCTTTCTCATGCCTTCTCCAGCAAGTCTTTTAACTTGGTGGCACCTGAAAGCCTATCCCAAGAGCACTGCATTGTTCACCGGAACCATTTCCCATGTACCTGTCATCCATCTCTTCACATCCTCCACTTCCTCTTTTCTGCTGAATCTTCTTCCTGAGAAACAAACCTGCTGCCTGATACCACATCTGTAAAAGCTCTCACAAAGTACCACCTGCCTTCCTGCTACCAACCAGTTCATTTCTCTTCCCTTCGTTAACAAAGCTCTTCCAAAAAATGTTACCTCTATGCTGTCTGAAAATCTCAGCCTAGAGCCTTTAGGACTTTTGTTCACCAGACACAGAAATTTGTCTGGTCTAGTCATCAATTGCCTCCATGTTGTTAATCTAATGGTCATTCAGTTTTTCGACTTTCTTATCCTTCAGTAGCCTTGATAAACCATCATTCTGTCCTCCTTGAGAAATGTCCTTGGGCACAGTTCTGTTCTCGAGTGTCATTGAACACTCTCAATCTTTTTACTGGTTTCAACTTGACCTTCCAAACTGCTTTACATTAGAGAACCAAAGACTTAGTGTTTATATAACTGTTATAGTTATATTCACTTCCTCTATGGTGTGTATGTCAGTCACATAGCACAGTACCACATGTAGACTCCAAACTTACATCTTTCAGTCCCATCATCTCTGCAATTCAGATTTGTCAGTTGTTGAATCAACAGTTCCACTTGGACAAATGAAACATATTCAAAAAACAAACTTGATTTTTAGCAAGGTGTGGTGGCACACACCTCCAATCTACTCCTGGAGCCCAGGTTGGGCTATATAGTAAGATTATTTCAACAAAACCAAGGACTGAGGGAGTGGCTCAATAGTGGCATACTTTCCTAGCATGAGCAAGTCCTCTTCAATCTCTAATACCTCAAAAGTAGATATGAGCTTTCTATTTTTAACCTCTAAATCTACTGTTCTAGTCCTAGTACCCCAGTTTTCTGACTCAGTTATTGGCAACTCCATGCTTCAATTTCCTTTAAAAACTTAGAATGTCAAATTTATCAGCAAACAACCCTATTTGCCTCATCTTCAAAATATATCTCAATATGACTTCTGTTGTCCATTTCCCATTGCCTGGACTATGATTGCAAGAGCTCTTCAACTGTGCCCCTACTTCTGCCTTTGGTCTCCTCCAGGACACAGGGATACTGGAACATTAATTTTAAATGAAGACACTCCTCTTCTCAAAACCCTCCAAGGACTGCCAATGCATAATACAACCAAACACACTTACTAAGGTCTACAAAAGCCCGATCTGATCCATCGCAACTAGTTGTTTTCTACCGTGTCTCATTTGCTGTGCCTGAGACATTGAAAGACTCCCAAGCTCACCAAGCATCTCCTTCCTCAGTCTAGAATATTCTTCTTCTAGATAGATAACCACAGGGCTGGATTCCACAGGTCTCTGTTCCTGTGGCCCTTTATCAAAGAAACCTTCCTTGACTATTGTCTGCAACATATTCTCTACACAATATCTGCAATGTTTTACTCCAGCTTTTACACTTTGCTTGGTTTGTTTTCATATCATTCATCATTATGTATACATTTTTTCCTTTCCTTCTCCAAAATAGATGGAAATATCAAACGAAGTAATTTTGCATTTTCCATTGATGTAACTCTAGCCCCTAGAGCAGTGCCAAACACCAAATGGACAGGTAATATATATGTGTTGAATGAATGAATAAATGAAAATGGGTATCAGATCACAGACAGAAAATAACTCAACAGAAGGACTTGGATACTTTGTTTTGTGACACTTTAACAGCCTGGCTTTGTAGGTTATTTCAAATTAGGTTTTTGTTCTTTTCAGCCAAGAATATCCTAACTGAATTTCTACCATTCCATTAATGGGCAGGGACAAAGAACGCACAAGTGCCCAGGAAGCCATACCTGGCAGCATACTGCTAGAGAGGTACTAATTCTGGTGTGGCTTGTGAGATTATCTCAAATTCACATGTTATATGGTGGGGCACATTTCAGGCTTCACCAGTATTTTGGCAAGGCATCACAATACTCAATGGTCCCCCAAGGCTCTGGGTCTCCATGAAAGGAATCTGGAGAGAAAAAGTCCACAATGGAATGCTAGTTCTGTCCCCTTGGCCCCCTAGTAGCAGTGTCCTCAGCCCTGGTTGATTCTGTTGTAAACATCAGGTAAGTAAATGTTACCTTCCTTCTGGAGAAAGATGGGGACAAGACCCGATCATAGTAGCCATCACTGTGAGCCAAACATTTTTCACTATGGATCCATCCTATCAATTGCTCTTTCCTTCCATTGTTGAATTTCCCCAGCACTTCCTCTCATCAGGCTTCTTTCTCACCTACCATTCTACGAGATAAGGTTCTGTCATGATCATCGAGAACCTCCAACCATGATTTCTTTAGCTTGACCAATAAGTATAAGATCTATTTGCCAAGCTGACCATTTGCTTTCCCAGAACACTGCACTCTCCGATTATCCTCCTACCTCAATGGAAGGTCCAACTCACAGGCTGATTTCTCTTACCTGCCCAAGCTCGTGTTATAAGGCTACCAGGACGTTCAGGCCTGTACTTGTTCTTTGCATCCATAACCACCTCCTTGGAGAGCTCATGCATCCCAATTCCAGCACGCTTCATTTCTTTCTTCAAGGCATCACTGGGTGTATGTATCTGCTTTTGTGTATCTGAAAATGTCCTCGCTTGGAAAATTTGAAGCAATTATTTCTTCAAACAGTTTTTCCTAGCCTGGGCTTCAATTCTCCTAGTTGTATTCCCCCATATTACTGGGGGATAAGTATTCATCACTGCATTTAGCCATTGAGATGGAGTCCTGTACTATTTTTCCCACTGAGTTGGTCTCTAACAGCCTCTCAATATGCACCCTCCAATTAGGTAGGATGACAGACTGAGCTACTGCACTCAGCTGTGATTTGCCTATCAACAATTACATTTGTTTACTCTCCTCTTGCTCTCAGTTTGAAAGCAATGACCTAGATCAATAATGCATTAGTTAAAGAGGGCAAAGAAGCACCCATACTCATATTTAGGAATGGTATATGCTGACACAAACTTTATGGATGGCAATTCTTAGTATCTCAATGTTGCAAATGTTATTTGGGCCAGCAATTCCCCTATTCACTTCTATATGTGGTTAAGTGCAATGTTGCTCATTGTAATATTATTTATTATAATAAAATACTAGGTGACTAGTGGTAAGGGTGGAAGGAACAGTTGGACAGGTTACAGCATATCCATATGGTGGGATATCATGCAGCTGGAGAAGGAAATGAAAAGTAGAATAATTTCCAAGAAATAATAAATGAAAACGTGAAGGTCCAGAATAGTGGACCTAATTATTTGTGTGGTCCTGAACAGCATCTTGGCAGGATATAAAGGAAATAATACTGAGCTCTTCTAAGGAGAAAGAGACTTTAATAGCTATTCTCTAAGGCTTCTCCAACTTATACCGAATCAATTTATTTCCTATTCAAGAATAGGATAAGCCGTAGGAGCCCTCTTAATAGCTACATGGAAAGAAATAGAAACAAAGACTATTTGGATCTGTAAGGCCTTCCAAAGAGTTAACGGAGGCAGAGACAGAGGCGCTACGTCTCTATGGCTATATGAGTTTCTTCTGTTCCAGAATCTGTGTGTTCCTATCTTTCAAGGTATTTCTAAAGAAGTCATCTCAGGAAAAATTCACTTTTGGGCCCACAGAGAAGGTTCTTAGCAAGACCACAGCACTTCATGTGCTGTGTGACTTTGGGGCTTCTGAATCCCAATCTGGTACGGACCCAGATCTCATTTTTATAGTTTCAACCCAAGTCCCCCTTGCCCTGCAGTCTCTCCTCTAAGCACCTGCCTTTGCTGTGCCCTGCCAGCTAGCACTGGTCTTTTATCTCTCTCTCCATCCTTCTTGCCTGCTGCAAGCCTAGCCCTGCCCTGAAATCCTATGGTATCCCTATCTGGCTCAGACACCCACATCTACATGGACTCACACATGCACACACACATGCACAGCTTCTCAAGGATGACCATCTTAGTGTCTTCTTCTACCCTCTCGGTGACCAGACACCCCTCATGCAACTACCCACTAACAACATCCTTTCCCCTTTACCATGCTCAAAACATGCCATCCCATGCTCTTATTCCTTTGTGCCCTCTTTGCTAATCAATATAATCACAAAGAATATTTCTCTCTCTCAGGTAGGTGCAGCAGTTTCCATTTCATCTCTGCCCTAGATGAGCACTGTAAAGAAGACCACATCACAAACTACCTCCTTTCCAGCCCACCAAGTATGTGTGTGTGATATATCCAGGCACACCACGACTGTCCCTCCAGATGCCCAGGTCTTTGGCTGGCCACACTCTCTTTAACATTCAAGCCAGCAAGTCCATGAGTTGATCTTGCTCTGCCCTGTGAATATTGCCTAAGCATCGAGACTTGGGAAGCACTAACAAGAACAACTGACTGGAGTAATGATTTATACCTGAAGAAAGTAGGCTGGAATGTTTTCTACTGGGCCAGGAAAAATATTGAATTCAGCATCCTTCTTCTGTTCTTTTCCTGGAATATTGCAGAGATACCAGATTCTTGGTGCTCACATAAGACTTTGTACCCTGGGAACTGTCCTGTGAAGACTCAAATATGTGTCTACAATCATCACATTTTGACCCCAGTGACAGCACAGAGAAGTGAGGAAAAGCAGAGTGGACAGGCTCATTGCCAGCAAGAAAGAAATCACAGATGGAAAGGTCAAGTGACTTCCTTCATGCGTAGGTTCCATGAATGTTTTTGCTGTGCTGGCTGGGAATGTCAGTCTTCCTGATCTCGTTGTCTCTTGTATAGGTGGAATGATAGGCACATACCTATCCCATTGGTTGAGTTTTGCATGATCCAGCCCTAAATAGGAATCCTCTTGATCTCAGCCTCCAAGTAGCTAGGATTATAGACAAGAGCCACCTATGCCCAGCCTTCACCAAGCCTTTCTAAGCTCAAAAATTTCTGGACATCTCTGTACAGAAATAATTTATGAACCACACACAAGAAAATAAAGTCTCATTGCTTCAGCTCCACTTTTGTTGCCAACACGAAGTACCTTATTTCTAATCGACTGAGTAACGTGTGACTATTTCCAACAGTCTGTCTACTGTCCATCCATCTTTGGGAAGATGGAAGTGAATTGTACTACCATGGAAACAGGCAGTCTCTAGACTTGGGTGGGGAGGGTTGGAAAACCTACAGCACTCTAGTGTTGCTAGTTTCTTCCTCTCCCTTCCTCTGTATTTAGTTCCTTAACATTTTTAGCAGACATTGGCTGGTGGTAAAAGAATGTCAGGTTTCTAGGTGAGCAAGTGGGGCGGGGGGTGGGGGAGAGGCAGGAGGTGGGGAGTATTCTCCAATCTCTCCAATCTAGAAACTGTGCCAAGGAGAAGGAAACAAGCAAGGGAATTGGAAAGTAGTCTAGAAGGGCTGTGCACATTCAGAACAGCCACTCAGCCCCCCATCCTACCCACTTTTCAACACCTAAGAACCCAGAACCAGAAAGACAATTAACCACTCTTGAGTCTATGCCAGGTCTTCCAGACTCATCTTCCCTCCAGGTCAGAACTCAGTACAAGAGTGACTCCAATCTTTTAAGAGCTTTGTTGGATGATAGCCAATGCTCAGCCCTGTCTGTCTATAATTCTCTTTAAATCTTCCAGGATCTCCTCATTATTGAGGACCCGCTGGCCCTTCTCCTTGATTGATGATTTTGTAGGGAGATACCAATTTTTCATACAATGTACATATCTGATGCTTGGATGGAGACTCCTTTTTAAAAAATTCTCTAATAAAAAAAGAACAAACTGCCCATTTCCTTTTGACTCACAGTTTGAGACATACTTGAATATGGAGCTGAGTGAACTTGCTGAGTATGATGTGTAACAGATTTCTATCCCATGTGTCAAGTTATCCTAAAAAGGGCTAGTGCAGTCTGTTAAATGCTGGTAATTACAACGATGAAATACACAGCCTTTCAGACATGAAGTCAGAGGACTTCTGCCAGCCTGGCTGCAAAGATCAGCTGATCTGGGCACAATCACAGAGGAACCTTGGAAAACATCACAGCCCAGGTAGACAAGGCCTATGAAATGACTTCTCATCCTGGAAAGAAATTAGCAGAGCTAAGAATCCTAAGAACCAAGCAAATTGCACATTAGCCACACGTGAGAAGAGACGAAGTGTGAGAATATACAAAGTGTTCCCTAGTCAAGTAATCTCTCGGTTCCCAACCTCCTAGACTTCTCCTGCCCCTTCTCCCTTCTCTAATGTCACCTTTTGCTCCCTTGACTACCACCTTCCAGCTTACCATCCCTACTGGGCTCCATCTGGCTATGATCTTAAAGTCCTCCCCATAAGGAAGGCATTTCTTTTATAGGGTGGAAAGCTTGTTGGCGCTTAAAAACATAGAAGCAAGCAGTGATGGCTGCGCCCTCACACTGTTGTACTGTCTTGTGAATTCAGCATCATCTTCCTTCTACCATGGGATGTGAATCATGGTTTCTTATGTCCGAACAACTTCTATGCTCATTTTGTTCTCTAAAGATGGCACTTATTGGCCTATAGGTTTCTGTTGGAGTGAGCACCACTATACCCCAAGGTATAGTAGTAGCGAGACTACAGTATCAAAGTACCAAGACCACACTATAGTAGCTACAGTTTTAATTGAGACCAATCTGATCTTCAGTCCCCAGTCCCAAATATGCAATAAAGGAAGCAAGAGCTACTTACTATGCACTTGGCTTCCAGGGACAGAGTGAACATTTCAAACTCCTAAACTCAAGGCCAATATTGCTTTTAAAGAAGTTATTGGGTACTGGGCTGGACATGATGGTACCTGTCTGTGCATAACTTCACAAACACTGGTACCCTTTCTCATGACATGGTCCCCATTTCCCTCCCACTCTCCCCCTGCTTATCTTGATTTCCCCACATCCCTACCCAATTTCAAATAACCAATTAGTTGCTGTTTTTTTTAAAGGTGTCTCTAAAATCTACAGCAGTCCATCAGTGATCATTATACTCACACACTACAGACTGGCAGGATTGTCTTCAACTTCAGGTTTCCCTATGCCCCACTTCTGCTTCAAACACACAGATTTCAAAGCTTACCAGAACTTTTAACAACAAAAGAGAAAATGACAGCCACTGATTAACATGGAATCTAATGGATGAGGGAAAGGAAGCATAGAAAACACTTCAAGGAAATGGGGGGAAAAATGAATGAGCTCAAAGGAAAGGAAAGCAACCTATGAAAATCATCCAGGCGAAATCTTCCGAGCATCTGTCAATAGACCAACAATCATTTATTACAGGCCTACTATATACAAGACACCTCTAGAGATGTTGCAGCAAACACAAGATATGTATAAACAAATTGGCTACCTGGGCATGGTGGTGCATGTCTGTAATCTCAGCGCTTGGTAGGTTGAAATTTCAAAAATCAGGGCCAGCTGAGGCTTTATAGCAACACTTGGGTTCAGACTTCAGCACTACCAGCAAAAGAAAAGCTTGAGGACATTGATTAGCACCATTTAAGCCCCCTTCTGAAGACCTCCACATTAAGAAAACCAGTTTGTAACACAGTCACTATACTAAGGCTTCTTCCATGTGTCCATCACTGTCTTCCCAAGTCCTCCCAGGAATCTTCATACCTACTTTCCACCATCATCTGTGGTGCTGCCAAATGTTGCTTTAAAAAGGAGGGCATTTTTCAGTAGGGGTGGTTATGGAAGACTTTCAGAACAGACTGAATTTAAACTAGGAAATGAGGTCTGCAATGCAGAGCAAGGCCAAAGGGCTTTATAAGGTATGACAAAACTCAGGACTCAGCAAAGGAGTTGGGAGAACTTAGTTCAAAAATCTTAAATTATGACAGAATATTCTCTCATCAGTATGCATGTGGTAAGGAGAGAAGGCAAACATGGGTGGCACCAACTGATCCTCCTATCCTTTGGTGATAAAGGCGAGAAGAAAGTGATTTTTCCAGCTGTCTTCTGTAAGGGATTCCTGAGCTTATGTAAGCTATAAGCTGCTAGCTGAAAGGTAAAAAAGACCATGGTGTATTTTTGCATATCCACTGGCATGTGACTGCCAAAAGGAGCCAGGAACCTGGCAAGATGAATGTGGGGACACAGGTGTCATTTAAATATATATCCAAGAAACACACTATGTCCTGAGTGACTCAGTGCCATTTGGTAAAGGAGTGGTGGGGACATTAAAGTCCAAGGCCACCAAGCACTTGGAGGTTCTCAGCAAAGGGAACGCCTTCCTCCCTGAGAACAGAAGCTTTGCATTCTGTGCAGTTTTTGATGCAGGTAATACAGACATAGAACATAAATGTGGTCGCTGAAGATAACTTCAGTGTAAGTGAATGCATTCCTTGGTAGGTCATAGCAAGAATTACATGGTTCTGAAGTGGCTAGCAGGGAGTACAGCAGGGAGACAGCATCTTCATGTTAGGGAAATCCCAGAAAGGTTTTAGAAACACCATCAATAAATGTCAATGTCCATCATAAAGAGGTTTCTCTGAAGGGATGATGCCTTCTAGTTCAGTTACAAGGTGTGTGCTTCTCTAGCCATGCAAAGGCAACACCGAGGTCAGGAGTGTGAATTTCTAGTCATGTGACAATAGCCACAAACAATGGCAATGATGGGCCTTTGTCAGAAAACACACTGCTTGGGTTTCAACACCCCATTATGGGTTATATTAAAACAGGCATCTACTTCATGCTCTCTGAATTAAAAACACTGAATCAAGTGGCCACTGCCAAGAGGTAGGTTGAAACCTCATATATTTCTTCCCTTCTTCCTCAATGCTGGCAGTAACATCAGCACAAAGCTGAGAAGCTTTGGCAGATTGTCACCTCTGGAAGTGCTAGTGCTTTCTACTATGTGGCTGGCCCAGGGGCTTGTTCCTGAGAGGACTGCTCAGCACCAAATTTGCAGAACAGAACTAGTGAGAGTATGGTTGGGGTTCTGTCAAGGCCATGAAGATACTGATTTTTCAGATGGAGAAGCATAGAGAATGCAGTCTCTCTTGCGGAGGCTCTTCCAGTGCACCAGGCAAGACTATGACTGCCTATGACACTCAGTTTATCACCAACCTACCTCACAAATGACATGGCTGCTGCTGTACAATAAACACTGGGTCACTGGGAACCCATGCCTGTTACACATTACTTTGGTATAACTGTTGGGTATGAAAACTAGGAGGTTTTCATTTATTTGACACTTCTGAATTTTACATCTATTTTCAGCTGTCCTGAGGATTTGTTAATGAAGACTGTTACCATCTCCTAGTATTTTGGACAGTGTAGATGCAGCCATATTAATACCAATCCTTGCATTGTGTTATAGTCTCATTCATTTGATAGCCTTCTACCCTCACCTATACTGAAAATTAATTTCCTCATTTGGGAGAACTTGTGTTAATGAAGGACTTGAAAAGAGACTAATAAAATGGCACACCCAAAGTCACATAAATAAGTACAATAAGGTTATGGGTGCCCCAGATTTTGAATTCTATTTTCCATAATTTCAATACTTGGCGAAGACTTAAAACTACAATGGCCAGGTACCAGTAGCTTATGACTATATTCCTAATTACTCAAGAGGCTAATATCTTAAGATCAAGGCTCAATGCCAGCCTAGGCAGGAAAATGTGACCCTTAGCTCTAATACTACTAAAAAGCCAGAATTGGAGCTGTGGCTATCCTTGAGCAAAAGAGGCTCAAGGACAGCACCCAGGCCCTGAGTTTAAGCCCCAGGATCAACACACACACACACACACACTCTCACTCACTCTCTCTCTCTCTCTCTCTCTCTCTCTCTCTCTCTCCTCCCCCCCAGCATAATGCTACTCTGTCCAAATCACCAAAAATAAAATTTGTTCAAAGAAGGCAATTGGGTTTTTATCCCATCATCAAAGATAACAAGTATTTGACCATTAAAGCACTGTTTCTTCAAGCGTTCAATCCTCCAGTCTTAAATAGCCTTTGGGACAGTGTTATTGGCTATGGAGAAATGTCCAATTTAGAGACTGAATTATATCAGAACTTCTGCCATTTCCCAGTTTAGTCATAAAAAAACTATGTTTATTTCTCTATAACAAATCACTAATTACACACTAGAGATTAGTGTGGGTAGTGTCAATCTTAGAATAAAGGTGAATCCGTGGACATGTTAGATACAAATTAGAAAATAAGTCATTGCACAAAATGTGCCCATTATCAGAAGTAACTTTCAAAGAAATAAGACAAGCTTGGAGTCTTGGTCTCTTTTCCTTTCATAATGTAAGTTTAAAAAAAAACAAACTAAGAATTCTAAGATAAGGTAGTTTTCAGGGTTAGTAGTAGACTGGATAAAAGCAGAACATAGGGAAAGAAGTTGGTTTTTGGCAAATATATATTGCATATTATATAGCAACTAAGAGCACTAACATATAGTGCTTGACTTTATCAGCATATACTTAAACTATTAGAATATTAAAATAAAACCTGTTAAAATTGAACTTTTAGAGTATAACATTTTTGTCTGTAGTTTTCATTTTAAAATTTAAAAAAATTTCTGCTACATTTTAGTTTCCTTATGAGTATAGCTTGTAGCAGAAAATTCTCCCTTTAACAACTTCAGAGCAGTGAGAAACCACAGGGCTTTGCAGGCCACTACTTTTGTTACAGATGAAAGCATCCAATTATCTCTGTAAAATTCAGTTCCTTAGAAAATGTGCTCAGCACTAAGTATGCTTTTAAAATGAGGGAATAGCACATGCTATTATTCTAGATCTTGATTAAAAAGTTATACTGGTCTAGCTGGGGTAAAATAGACTTTTTTTTTCAATACAAGAAGATATCCTAGACATTTTTACAAAATCTTTCATTTCAGATGGTAAACTAGACTTGTTTTAATCACCATTTTTTCCCACTGCAGCCCAAACATACTTTTAAGCCACTAAAAGCATTTATAAGTAGGTTAGCTTTGTGCATTTAAGTGTTACTTACTCAACACAGTGTCATAGTGTGATCAACTTCTGCCAGTAACATGTCAACATAGGTTAAGACAAGATCTCACATGAAAAGAATCTTAAGATTGAAATCAGAGTACATAAATATAAATTTCCAGTTTAAGTTCCATGAGTGGACATGACCAAGAATCATGACTGAGCAATCAAGGCCTCTGATGATTTGCTAACACCACACACACACACACACACACACACACACACACACACACACACACACACACACACACACACACACACCACACCCCCCCCGGGGAAAATACTTTCAACTGTATGACTTAAAAAGGTTGTACTATACACACACATATACACACACAACTACTAGTATAAATGCAGCTACACCTCCATACTTACCCCCATGTAGCCTGTCCTTTGCTGGCATCCTCATCATACTGCCAATTGACTGTTCCAGTCTCTCATAGTAGATTATAGAACCTAAGCTTTACAACTATTACTACCCAGTTGCCTACGCTGTTTTTCTGCTGTCTCAAACTTGGGATCTTCCTGCTTCTGCTTCTGTTGAGATTACAAGTGTGTACCACCATACTTGACAAGGCTCTATTATTAGATTTAGGCTTCCCACCTATTTATGGCTGTCAATTTTCTTTCTTCCATAAATGATAGCAGCGCCACACCATTGGCATTTTCATACACATTGACCTCCCAAGCAATAAGGGTTCCAAGATCTCATTTTGACCTACTTCAAAAGACTTCTCCAGCTCCCCAAATTGAATGCATCCTTGAACACTGAACTTACCCTGTATTAAGTCCATGCTCTTTCTGGGGCACATTATTCAGAACCTTTTCTTCCCCTAGGATCACATCTCTTACCTAATTTTAAAACTTTTACAGTAATACTATGACTGTACAGCAGTAAGAACAGAGATAGCCAAAATAAACTACTGAAAACAGTTCCTAAAACTTGGCAAATTATTTTCACACCCCCATCTACTCAATAACCAGTAAAGGCATATCGCTTAGAATGGAGTACAGTAACATTCTCTAGTGTCACTTTTTAGGAAGTGTACTTAATCTATGGCTGAACTGTTCTTGAATCTGTTACTGACTCAATGCTCTTACTTTCTAATGAAGAATTTAACAGTAGGCATCAGTGCTCATACCTAGAATGCTAGCTACTCAGTAGACTGAGATCTGAAGACAGATTTGAAACCAGCCCATGGGGGTTAAAAAAAAAAAATGAAGTGAGAAAGCTGGAACTAAAGGAATAGCTCAAGTAGTAGGTGGCAGCTGTAAGCAAAAAGCCCAGGAAGGGCACAAGGCCCTGAGGGTGTTTTGTTGTTGTTGTATCCATGTAATTAGGCAGTGGACACACAAAAATATAATTCCCTCAGAAAAAAAAAGATCAATAAACCAAAACCCATTAAAACAATTAAGAAGCAGTCCCATAATAACATGGTAAACAACTCAAATGGCTTTTTTTTTTAATGCTAAGAAAATTGTTCACCTTTCAATGGTGACAATATTGTTAACACAGATAGAGAGCAAAACAGGTAAAAAGTGAAAGCACATACAGATGCACACAAATATATATATAAAATTGACCAGAAATCACAGGACATTTAGGCAATGTTTTTTTTTTAAGTAGAATTATTTTTTAATACTTTAAATAGACTAAATATTTGGTGTGGGCAGGGGAAGGAAATCAGTATTTCACAACTTTACTTGAAAACCAGCTGTAATAAAAAGCCTCAGCTCACTGTTCGATAAAAAAGGAACCACATCATTCTTCTCACGTTTATAGAAGGCTTACAAAGAACACATCACAGTGCAGAGGATGCAGGTGCTGAAGACAGTGCATTCACCATACTGTACCACAACACCGATGTCTTCTTAGGAAACCCTTGGCTCGTGGGCTTGGTGTCTAGCTAGTAAGCACCTTCAAAATGGGAGGACATAAGACTTGCATGCCAACAGTGCAGCCTGTGTCAGGACACACTATTTTTCACCTGTGATTGGCTGGTGCATGTGATCATTTCAACACCACATTCACCAAAAAGAAATACTGTATTCTAGCCTTTTGAGCAGGATAGACTAGGACATTAATAGAGTTCAGGGCCTCAAAGGCTAGGTTTCTCTGATGAGGAGTAATCCACAACCACACTGCTTTTGTTTATTGTGAAGTTTCACACCTGACAGACTTACAGATTGTGAAGAACCTAGCTATCTAGGTGTCTCATTTCAGAAATTGCACTAAACACACAATGCCATTTCCTAGGTTGCTAAGTGTGAAGTCTCATCATGAAGTTTGTGTTTCTGGCTTCTGCCTATTACAATCTCAGGTCCTATCAACAGCAATAAGGAATAGATATCCACAAAGCAGGCAAGCATAGCAGCAACTAGGACCACATCAGGGAGTAAGAGTAAATCACGAGGACGCCAGAGAACAGTTCTTTCTGGTGAGCCTAGGGCTTGCCGACTCTGGCCTGAAGGGATATTCTTCAGTCCCTGGCATGCCAGAATAGTTGGCTACCCCAAGAATCTTACTCAATTCTCCCTCATAACCAACAGAGAAAAAGAATGTCCAAGAGCATTAGGCCATTTTTAAGGATGTCAGTCCTCAAATTCTCTTAGCGTACTTACTAAAGGCCAGTTCCTCCCAACTTGCTAAAAGGCTAAAGTCCAGAAATACCTTAAAGGTATTAGCTTTTCAAATATTTATGAGTAACCAAGCAACCTTAGTGGGCAGTAATAACCAAGTCCACTCTTGCAACTTGTTTGCACACAATCTTCCAAAAGTTCACCTGGCTTTGTCCAGTCGTACAGTATTTTACTCTATATTTTCAAGATTTTTCAGAGCTAGATGAATAATGGTTTAGTATGTTTTTCTATGATCCTTTTTAAGATTAAAAAAAACTGGCCAGCTACTATCAATATCTTAGCTTTATATAGTTAAAAAGAAGGCCAACTGGAGATATTTACAGAAAACCCCGAACCATGGTAGTTTCCACTGAGTTCTATTGGAAGGACTGGCCTTGGGGGAGAATGGCAAAAACACACTGATATACATTTTTATTTTGCCTACAATTTTGTGATCTAGTTCAACAACTGAAGAACTACTTTCATCTTAATCTCTATGAATTTTGTTTTATCCTCTTGTATAAAATGTTTAGTGTCACACCATCACTATCACTAATAAGAAGTCACAAATATTTATGCTTCAAAAGTCAGGGTCATAAAAGCAAAAAATGAAGCCTGAGGTAAAGTTGGTCCCTAAGAAATACTCAATCTGAGTTCTGTATTTTGCTAAGAAATATTTTTAATTAAATATTCATGCACACCGTCTAATTGCTATGTGATAATTATTTTTCCTGATTTAATCTGTTTGTATTAGGTACACACACCAGCAATGACTATCTTCCTAAAGTAAGGGCATATATTCTTCAGCAAGGTTTTCCAGCCTTTCTCTGCACAATCCTTTTCAGCATGAACTATCTGAGAACATGACAAATAACAGTGGCAAATCTATTTTTTTGTGGAGTTACTGAGGAAAGGAAATTTTCAATAGAAAAACAAACTTTAGTAAGACAAATGCTAAGAACCAACTTTATGCTACAGCATTGTGAAGGGCAGAACTTAATATAGGAATAGAAATATGGCAAGTTACCTAGTGACTAACCAAATAAAATAGCAAAAAAAAAAAAAAAAAAAAAAGATTAAGCCACAGGGAAAAGGAAGAAGAGTTGATTATGAAATGGAAAAACATCTGATTTTATCTGTCTTTATAATTCTACAACTTCACTTTATCCTTAACTTAATGCATTATGGATTTTATTGTTCAATAAATGTCTTCAATCAGAAAGATTACTCATCTTAACAGAGCAAAGTGGAAATTTTGGGCAAGAGATTTTTTTAGAAAGGCAAAATGCTATTTCTCTTGAAATTAAAAATAAAATACATTAAAGTCCTCTAAGTAGAACTCATAAACCCTCTCCCCTGTATCATCAGATACTGTATCTCAAAAGATGCTCTATGTCAAGCAGTAGTGTAATACTCTACTCTGGGCCTGCTGGTAGCAAACCAATTAATACTGAAATCACCCGAGGTTAATATACTCTAGTTAAGTCCCCTGTGCGTCAGGGAGGACCAAAGGAACCTTGGGAAACCCAATTCCGCTGAGTATAGCTAACAAGTCAGGCTGTAAACCACCTTCACTCAAGTTATCATTAGCTACCAGAGAACTTGACCTTCTGGTGGTACTGTCCAGGTATCCTAAGCAATCTGAGGTAGGGGGGAAAACTAAAGAAGAGGGGGCCATCTAACAACAAAATCATCAATCCTAAGTACATTCCAAAAACCATTAAATGTTAGTAATTTGGTCAAGGTGTACATACCTTTATCTGCTGTTGATAAATCTACTTAGGATTCTTGTCAAGTTGCCTAAAACTGGCCACCTAGAGAAACAGCTAAATTAGAACTAGAAGAATGAAAAGAAAAAAAAAATACCACCACTGGTCTGTGATGAGAGGAAAATATCTGAAAGCAAATTAGGAAGATTTGAGACTTAAACAACAGAATCATTCATGCTGTTAAAATGATCCTTATGTTTGTTTTTCTGCATATGTATATACATATATATAAACTCATATACACACATCGTTTTTGTCCTGCTAAAAAATGTGAATTCTATTATATGTAACATTAGCTGTAATATCCAAGATAAAAACAGTTCCTACATGAATATATGTATGAGACAAGTTTTTATCAAAAAGGCTATCTATGAGACTAATACAGTTCACATTTCCTAGCTGTGAGCCTCAAAACACAGGAAAATTCCACTCCAAGAGACTGCCTCTCAATCCCAACACACAAAGGTAGCCTGAATGAACAAAATAGTCACAAAAACTTGCAAAGGTGAAAAAGGAACTCAATAGCAGGGCTGTCTGGCTGGAGACCATATTCATTACCATGATGATCGTACTAAATATAAAAATTTAGTAAGCCCCAGGCTGGAATAGGGCTAACACTAGCTTTAAGTACCAGAAAAGTCATTATAAAGGTAACTTAAAGTCTGCTAATTTTCTACTTGCCAGTCACCAAGACATTTAACCAGGTAGAATTTGAGCTATATTTGTAAGATTAAAGTTTTGACCTTCCTGGTAAAGAAATGAGGACTGGTTATACAGAAAAAAAAAATCTTCCTTTGAATGGTCAAGTTCTGAGGGAAAAAAACATTCTGCAGGTGCACACATAAAATATGACTGGCAGGGGAAAAGGTTATCAGCAAGTACCACTTAAGATACATATTGTCAGAAAGGAAGAAGCAAAACAAAAAAATTCCATTGGGGAATATAAAAAAGGATTCAGTTAAGTAAAGCACATGAAAGACAATGGGCAGAATAATAGAAAAGATCCCTGGTTGTTCATGTCCAGACAGTGATAGCTACTTAGGGAGATGGAATGTTATAGGGGCAAATGGGGATATAAGAATGTTCTGTTTTTAAAAGCAAAGACCACATATAAGACAGGTTTTCAGTACAGTGAAGATTGTCTTGTGTTTCTCTAAATCCCATTATCACCCATCCCAATCCAAACTAAGAGGGGGCCTAAGAAAGAATAATTGCTACATTCTGTAATTCTGAAAAGGATAGATTTGAAAGGATAGATTTGTATATGGGCAGCTTTTAGAAGAGGTAGAGAAACCAACTGGGCATATACTTTCTTTTATTTGTTTCAACTAGCAAGAGACTAGACTGATTGTTTTTCATCTTCAAAGTCTTAGTCTTGATGAACCCAACAAAGGCACAAATCAAGTAAATTAAAATAATTTTAACAAAGGGAAAAATCTGACAATGTTTATAAGGTAGACGAATGAAACAAACTGCATATGGTTTAAAGTAAAAAATACAACTAGATACTAAATAATCTGCAAATATATTCAGAATACAAAGTACTAGTGTAGAATGAGAAGATTTAGCTTTCCAGAAAAATTGAGAGTATATGCTCATAGGACTAAGATATGCTTGATGGCCAGGACAGTACTCTAGGCATAGTTTGATTACTCAACATCTATCAAAGTAGACAACAGGCATCAACATGTCCACTGACTGCATGTGTACCATAATGTATTGTCTGTATATCAAGAAAACTTTAACATGGTGAAATTAGCACAAGTCTGGTACGACATCCTGTTATATATTTCTAATCTAATTCTAGAGAATCTAAAAAACATATTTTTAAAAGGCAATAAAATTATTTTTTCAGAAGAAATGCCACATGGCACTCCACCAGCCACCACGTCCTAGGCCCGCTCCACAGTGCCTCTGTGGAGCCATTGGGAAGACATCTACCAAATCATCGTAGAATCGGGACAGCAGCACAGCCACTCAGTTCTGGGGTACTGCATGGACAGACGACATCATAGGGCTGTAAAGGGTAAATCCTAAGTAATGCTGCTAACTTAATTAAAATCAAGACAAAAATCAAGAGAGGAGACACTATCATGGGGAATAAGAACTATTCCTAGAAAACAAAAGGGGGGAAAGAAAACAAGCAACAAAAATTAGGCCACAGTAGACAAAAATATAATACAAAAACCAGTATCTCATTAAAAGAGCAAATAGGATCATTAAACATATTCACACAAACATAATCACCACTGTGATGAAATCAACTGCTCAATACAACAGGAGTTTTCAACATCATTACAAGTTCTCAAGTACATCAAAGCTTTCAATGAAGGAGAGATCCTCCACTGAGATGGCCAGCAGGCTTGAAGGTGGTAATACTTGGGAAATAACTCACACACTGGCAGTGGAAGTAACAATTAGCAAGAAACAGGAAGTCTGGAAGCAAGCAGCAGGTCACACGTTGATGAACATTTGCACAAGAAAGGGTTTTTAACTAAGTTATTGGCCTGGTGCAAATAGGAAATTTTTCTAGCAAAGGTTTGAGGAAAAGCATTTATTAGTAAGAATGACATGAAACAGTGTATCACAAAATAAGGCCGCCTTCAACATAATAAACTGTAGCACTATTCTGGTCTTCAAGTTTGGATTTGTTTAGAGGTTTCTGTGTAAAGCATGACCACTTAATAGTGAATTACTTTTAGCATGAACCTTTCTGTTTGATGCTGTCCCCTTCACCAAGAGCGCTAATCTCCCTTGGCTCTTCACATGGCTTGCTCCTTCTAGACCAGGTGTTAGCTTAAGCATCACTTCCTCAGACGCCTTCTTAATGTCCTACCTGAAGCATCACATCCGTTATTCTCTAGACAGTACCCTGTTTATCTCCTTCATAGACACATAAGATGATTACAGGTTTGATCAATGTTGTCTTGGCAAAGGCAGGAGCTGAGCTGTCTTGTTCACCTTCTCCTAAAGACTAAGAAAAGTTCCTAGTACAGAACAGGTGAACAATAAATATTCATTGAATGAATAAAAAATTATTATACCAAATTCACATGAACACATACATATTCACACAAATATATGAAAATGGAAAAGTATACAATAGGAAACAACCAAATGCTGAAAAACAAAAGTATCAAAAATGAAACCTGTACATACAGGTAAATATGGTTTCAAAGAACAAGTACCAAAAGTATCTATCTCCAAAAGTATGAAAATTCACGAAAATGAGATCAGGAGTGGTTATTCTACTGGGATGTAAACAAGAAGAAATGTTTACATTGTGATGGGTCAACATTAAACATAATTATCTGCTACACTGGTCTATCAACAGAGCTGCTGGAATCATCTCACAGCAATGCATAAAGTGAACCTCATACCTAGAAAGAGTTAGGAACAGGTCAGACTGCAGGGAAGTAAATGCTTAAAAAAAAAAAAACTTGCTACATTGCTTTTCTCCTAATTTTCTAAATTCTTCATTATGCAAAACAGCATCCCATTTAGAAATTGAGTACAACATACTTTAAAAACAGATGGCCCTTATCTGCTGATCATACCTCAGCATCACTCTCCTGGGGTTTTGCAGAAGCAATTACGTTTATAAAATGTCCATTTCATAATACAATCTGGTAACTGAGGCAAATGAAGCTCCTCAAATCAAAGAGCAGAAGGCCTACTACTGAAATGTTTTTAAATAGCTTTTAGAAAAGGATACTTTATTACTAGATTGGCTTTTTGAAAAGGATAAATATGCTGAAGTAATTCTACCATATCCCTGAAAACAATTACACTGTCATTTGTGTATTTTTTATGAAGTGGAAGGTTAAATCAGTAGACTGATAGGCTATACAAGTCAGTTATGATCTGGTTGCAAGTCAAGGGAACTTAGTCCATACCAACTTTTACTGGTCCCAGAGTTAACTGGTGCCAGGGGCTATCAGCGCAACTATTACTGGTAATGATGTCACGCTGCACTGTTTTGGTATCAGAACAAAAGTGGGATGAAGAGAAGAGGCTTGGGAAAAGTTTTCAGCAAGGTATCCTAGAGTAAGATTTACCAATAAATGAACAAACACAAAAAAGAATGACTGTTAAGCCCCACTGAACACATTAAGGTCAAGGATTTCAAAAGTTAATCCGCTTTTCTTCCCCCCAAGAGTTTATTTTTTGGTAAAAGGCAGAAAAATTAGTTTTTCTACAAGGAAAATCTGCTTCTAAATGATAATTTGAAAATCTCGATATATATATTATATATTAAAAAAGACACACAAAAATAACGGATAAGTGGGAATAACAGAGTAGGTACTGTAACTTTATAAAGGCTTGCCTAGGTCAAGAAGCAGCACACGCATACACACACGCATACATACACAAACACACATACACACACCTCATTTAAGCAAACTAAAAAAATGTATATAAACAGCACAATACTGCAACACTGGGTCATGATTCATTATCTGTACACATATCTACTACTGTATTAATAAACCTTTGGGACACTCAGTCTTAGGCCCAACAAGATATTCTTAGTCTTTAAATCTTCTCTTTCCCTTTTTTAGGAGGGCATTTCTAGACACTAATTTTCCATCTAATATTCAAATATAGGAAATGATTCCACAAGGTGCTTTAATAGATGAGACCTCAAGTGCTGTTTTCTCTCTGGATTTTTTGGATAGCAAAGAGTCCACGGGGACCAAACACAAATACTATGACAGAAGAGTTGTTACATTAGTCTTTTGATGGAACTTGATTGATGACGAAGCTTTACGACATGCTTGAACAACGCACTGAAGGGGATCCCATCTGAGTTAATACTTTGTCCAACCACTGTAGAGGTCCATTCAGATGAAGTTCAATCCAGCAAGGAGTACTTGTTACAGTCTGCCTTCTGTTTGAATAAATACAAGGGGGGAAAAACTTAGCAGACTGTACATAATGTTATTTCATTTGAACAATTATTAATTTTGTATATCTGGATTATTATTTTGAAACATGGCTCATCTTCAAAATCAAAATATACTAATTAAGATTAGTTTATTAGGAAGCAGTGCTGTGGCTCAAGGGGCAAAGTGATATAGCCTTAAGCTGAAGAGCTCAGGGACAGTGCCCAGGCCCAGAGTTCAAGTCCCAGAACGGACTTGGAGGAAAATGTAGGCCCTGTCATGCTAAGAAGAGAGATATACACAGGAAGTACTATCTCAAACAAAGTGAGAAACAGTCACCCTCCTTACCAACCAGCCACAGAATAGTAATATACTTAAGTATCAAACAATTTAAATGGAACAGGATCCAAATTTAAATTATATCAAAATCAAATCAAATTTTGACCCATGCTAAATTTTTAACTACAAATGCCTTGAGAAGTGAACTTCCCCTAACAGACCCAAATAACACCTCCTTTAGCAACCTAACTCAGTCTTTTGGTTAAAAGCAAATAAACCAACAAAACGTCCCAACAAATTCTACAAACTGGCAACTCCCTGGGAAGCACAAATATTCATCCTGTCCCTCTCATGAGCTTGAGTTCTTATTTGCTACACAGACAAGTCAATAAAGGTGCTTTTAATTCTTCAATATAACAACCTTTCAAACCAAAAAAGCCTGTATCAGTTATTCACCTGTAAATGAATGACATGTGCCTAATATAACTTGAACAGTATTTCTAAAAATGTGTTCTGTAGCGGATGATGTCCGTGCCCCATTCTAGCCTTCAGATTATCAATGTGCTCGAACTAAGTGTTGACATTTACATTTCTATGTCTGAAAACTTTTTACTACATCTGTATATACAGTATTAGAAGAGTCACAGAGTGAACATCATTTGACTTTGGATAATATAAGATTAGGACCACAAATATGGAAGTAATTTATTCCAATGGCCTCTCATCTTCTTTATCCAATCTTACTGTTTTAAATTTTTATTTTCTAAACTAAGATCCAGTTCTATTGTCAGGATTACAACTTTCCACCCCATGTATGAAATCCGTTGCATTTTTTTAAAAAGTAGTTGATATCTCATCACAGAGTTATGGATTCAGGTCTCCAACTTTCCTTTAATGTTATACATAGAGATCAGCTAAACCTAGATCGTCAATGAAAATAGATCATAAATGAATGCTGGAAGAAATAAAAATAGAACAGAAATAATTATACTGTAGATTAATGAACTGAATATGTATTTCATACCGGTATTCTGCTCCCCAACCTTTCACAAAACTCATTCTTATGGTGCACATTCTAGTTAGCTGATACACGGCTTCAAAACCCTGATTAACAGACTGAGCCAGCAAAGCAGCAAATTCCTGGTTATTGAAAATCTTTAGGTTACAACCTAGAAAAAAAATTAAAAGCTTTGTATGAAAACAGTATCATTATTTGAAAATAATTTAAATAGGGATACAGGATTTATAATAAGCATGCACATAATCTCCTGATTCTTAAAACAAGTTGATATGATGGGCTTATATATACCGTTGAGTTCATACCTGGTGGAATTTTACACACTGTTGCAGGGTGCCAGCCGTATCTCTGATTGCAATTGGGGCTTTGCACAAAGATTGCACTATCACTTAGGCACTCAGCAAAAACTTCCCCACCTATGTAATATAAGCGCACTCCTCTTCCTAAAACAAAATAATACTAGGTTAGTCTTAAAACATTTATTATTTCAGCATAACTATGAATCTTCTTGAGAAATTCTAAAATGATCTGATGACCTCTTTCATGGCCAGGCCTTTCTGAAGTTTATTGATCTTTAAACGTAATACATACTAACAAATTTTAAACTATATAGGAAAGTACACTGACAGAACACTTGCAACAAATTATATTTAAAAACTAAAAAAAAAAATCTTTAAAAATGGAACTAATTTTTAGAGGATGACTTTATGTTTGGACAAGTATATTTTCATTATAACAGAATTTCTTAAAGATTCCATGACCGTTAAGAAAAAAAAAAAGCATTTTAAAATATCAAGAGGCTAAAAAAGCTATGTATCAGAGTGGCAACCAAACCTCTAGATACATATATGCAAAATTAAGCTAGAAAAAAATCAGCATGGAAGTATTTTAGTATTCCTTTCAGAATCTGACCAATCAAAAGATGTAAAGGATTGTTTTATGACAGAATATAAGAGTTGCCCTGGTGTCAGGCCCTTTTCTGTCAGAGAATCTTTCAGATGTGTTAAGAAATTTTCAAATATAATTATATTAGAAAATAAGCTGACCTTAAGAAGGGAACTCAGGGCCAGGAGTTTGGCCAAATGGTCAAATGCTTGCCTAACATGCGCAAAGACCTGAGTTTGATTCCTTGGTACCACATACATAAGGAAAAGCCGGAAGTGGTGCTTTGGGTCAAGTGGTAGAGCTCTAACCTTGAGAAAGCCCAAGGACAGTGCTTAGGCCCTGAATTCAAACCCCAGGACTGGCAAAAAGAAAGGGAGCATATTCCTGTGCAGCAAAAGGAAAAGACAATCAACAAGCCAAATTTACAGATCAATGCAGAGTCTGGTACTCTTTCCTCTTAAGATTGGAATATTATGGTTTCCCTCATTTGTCATAATCAGTAGAAACGTTGGGCTCTCCTAGCAGAGATTTGCAATAGAGCAAAACCTAGATACATAAGGCCATACAGTATGATGCTAAATGAAAGGACCTCTAGGATATAGAAACAAAAGCCATATAATGAATGATTGTTGTCCTTAATGTACTATGTTATCTCTCATCTCTTTTGCTGTCCCTTGGTTATCTCATATTGTTACAGTATCCCACTCTGTTACCCGATATATCGGATATATTTGTATTTGGTTATTTGAAATTGGATAGGGAGGGGGGAAAACAAGATGAGGGGTGGGGGGGGAGGGAAATGGGAATCAAGATATGTGAAAGGGTATCAATGTATGTGAATTAATGCACCTCTTATCTGGCAAATATCATGTAACCCTTCTATTAATTACAATAAAAATATAAAGAAAAAAAGACTGGAATATTTATACAACAATCAACTAGATAGATTCTTCCGTTTCTATTTTCTGAACAAAATCACAGGACAAACAAGAAACCAAAGGTATAAACGCAATCTATAATTATTGCTATCTAAAACTATGTTGAAATAAGTAAATAGGACAGGGGATATCTGTTCCTTTTTTTATGAAAAATCCTGGTTAAAACACAAAAGACAAAATAACTGGGCTGATATGTGGCTTCAGTGGTAGAGCATTTGTCTAGCATGAAAGGTCCTTAGTCCTCATTACAAGGAAAATAAGAAGAGAAGAAAAAAGAAAATACTACGTGGACAAAGTAGGGGGTTGGCAAGAGGCTTTCTTCACTTGCAATGACACCTGCGCACTTTAGTAAGATGATCCAAATTTATTTATCAACCAAGACTTGGAAATTCTACCCAAATACAACTAAGTATAGTCTCTTTCACTTTATAGTACCAAAATTACTCTTTTTGTAAGCAGCATTATTAAAATTATTCTTTGGGAAGCAGCATTATTTCTTGCAAAATATAAGGGCAAATTCATAACAGAACAAACTTGAAGTTATTCTGAAGTATTCAGAATGATGTTCAATTACTAGAGACACTCAAACTTTTTACTTCACTGTTAAAAAAAAATACTATATGTATCCCAAAGGATTTCAGCATATGTAGATTATATTTAGAGAAACTTACCATGTAATAAATTAAAACTGAGATCCTGAAAGTACTAATTCATTTAAAAACCAAAACAATAAACCTGTCACTTATTAATGTAAAGAATGTATACAAAAAATAACTCACTCTCAGTATAACAAGTATAAGGAAGTGACAGTATTTCAGTCATTTCCAAATTTCTTTACCTCAAACTTCTTTTGGATTTATGTGGCAGTAGTGCATTTAAACTCTTGTAAAACCCTATGCCATGTAGCCTCTGAAATATTCAGAAATGGGGGTTTGTGACTTGGTACCATTAGGAAAACATTCTGATCTCATCAACCTGCAGAAAGGGTTTCTAGAACTCTCAGTGATCCATAACCCCCTCATCATGAGCAACTCTGAACTATTTATTGAACTATTAAGACACAGTATAGTCTTAGGTTGTGAGCAGATTTGATTAAATATAATTTATTTGAATATATGTTTATTGAAGGACTTCTCACTAAGAAGAGTGCCAAGTAAACATTAATTTAAAGCAAGACATGAAATCTGAAGAATCTTCAGGATTTATCAAAAACACTGAAACCTATATACTTAACTGTGATAGCATTTAAACAATGGAAGGCTAGGTATTTTACACAGAGGCCCATATAATAAGTATACGGCACTAATTACTCACACCTGGAAAAACATACCTATATGTCTTCTTGTCATTTCTACTGTAGCATTTCGATTAACATTGGAGAGTAAACCTAAGCAGAACCTCTCTGAATTTGATGGATCTGTAAAGCCATCTACAGTGAGTGAGGGCTGTGATGCATGGAAAGTCTCTCCAACCCTCTGGTTTAATTCATAATAGGCTATTGAACACCAAAATGCAGGTTCTGAATAGGTAACTGGCTGCAAATCTGGAAAAGAAAATAAGTAAAAGGGAGATGTGTGAACAATTTAAGACATAGAATAGTACCATCTTCTTCATATGCTCTATTCCAGAAGACACAGCCATCAGTTAAGGAAGTAGATGGAACTGTTTTCACAAGCAGTATATTCTTAAATTTCCCCCATCTCATGAAGTGTCACTTTATGCTGGATTATTTGCTTTGTTAGTTTCTCCCCAATGATAAAACCATAGGCCATAAGTCAACTTGCTATATCACATACATTGTAAAAAATACATAATGGGCGACCAGGAGTTTGGCCTAATGGTAGAGTGCTTGCCTAGCATGCATGAAGACTCAGGTTTGATTTCTTGGTACCACATACATAGTAAAGAGCTATGGAAGTGTGCTGTGGTTCAAGTGGTAGAGCTTTAGCCTTGAAAAAAGTTCAAGGACAGTGCTCAGGCTGAGTTCATGTGGCTAAGTTCAAGCCCCATGATGGCAAAAAACAAACAAACAAAAACATAACGAAGAAGGTTAATTTTTGGAATGATAAAGTATCAAGAAACAGCAAAGATTAGTAAGTCTAAAGACAAAAGTGTAAAAACAACAACAACAACAACAACAACAAACAGGTGGGGGCCCGTGGCTCATGCCTGTAATCCTACTTACTAAGGAGCCTGAGATCTGAGAATCACGGTTCAAAGTCAGCCCAGGCACTAAAGTCTATGAGACTCTTATCTCCAATTAACCACCAGTGGTGCTATGGCTCAAGGAGTAAAGTGCTAGCTGAAGATCTCAGGGACAGTGTGCCCAGGCCCAGAGTTCAAACCCCATGACTAGATAGATAGATAGATAGATAGATAGATAGATAGATAGATATGACCTTTGTCACTTGTCTATTTTGACTTGTGAAGTTGTTCTAGTTATTTAAAAAAAAAAAAAAGTGAAAGGCTGGGAGTGTGTGGCCTAGTGGTAGAGTGCTTGCCTAGAATGCATTCCTTGGTACCAAATACATAGAAAATGCTAGAAGTGGTGCTGTGGCTCAAGTGGTCGAGTGCTAGCCTTGAGAAAGCCCAAGGACAGTGCCTTAGGCCCTTAGGTCAAGTCCCAGGACTGGCAAAAAAAAAAAAGGTAAAATCTTCTACATATAAACAAAATTAAACCAATAAAACACAAAGGATATGTAAGTAGAAACATGGAAAATAAATTTATTTCATGGGAAAATAAAAATCACATATATATATGAAAAATATTTTTTAGACTGGATTTTTTTCTGAAGTAGATATTGTGAAAACAGTAGTCTTTAACTTACCCAGGCTATGATTAACAGGAGACAGGGTAGTAGGAGACAATTGAGCTGGAGAGCCTACAACAAAGGAAGGAAACTTGAAATAAGAGATTGAACAATTTACAGAATTTCTAATTAAGTAATCATAAAACTGTTCATAATTGGATGCAATTCAACATTAATACATAAATTGAATTCCAAGAATTCAATATGCTTGTATTTTAATTTTGGAAGTTTCAACAGAAGAGTATGACAGTTTTGGCTTTTCACTGTCCAATTCCCCATCCCAAAGAAATCCAGTACTGAAAGCTCTTTTCCTAAATCACTGTAAGACCCATATAAGCAAAATTATTTGTACTACTTCTCTTAGAACTTGTGTTTCCATTATTACCTGCTTGTCTACCATCCAACTGTTACTTAACAATACATTGTACATTATAATTCCACTATGATAGATATTCAGGCTTTTAATTTTTTTTCTTTAAGAAATAGCACTGTAGGGACTAATCTTGTATGCTTTGGAAACTTTCAGTCATATCTGAAAGATACTCTTATCAGACAATCTGTCAGATCTTAATGTTTGTATATGGTTAATTTTGGTAAAATTATCATTTACAAAGGCTGTATATCTTTAAAATGTTAAAGAACATTAAAAAATGGTGAGGCTTTAACTGGTGACAAATGATAACACAGTATAGTTTTAATTATCATTTCTCTTATAAATGACACTAACTAGTTTCTTATACTGTATTTCTTTATATGAACAACCTGTTCTTTATTTTTTTCCTATAAGATCATTCTTTTTTACTGATTTGTATAAGGCTCTTTATGTTTAAGAGATATCAGCCTCTTTGTGGTAAATTGCAAATATCTGGTTGATTTATGATTCAATTCTGATTCTGACAATGTAGCATTTATTGAGTTTCAAATTACCATTTAATGAAACAGTGCTAACAGCGAATCTTCTAGTCTTCTTTAAAATAGGTAATTTTTTTTTAGCATTTTACCCCTAAGCCCTTGAAGATGAGAGATAAAATTACTTCTTCAGAACTCCTATATTGACAGTCTCAAGCAATATAAATGAGTATTGCTATGCTAGTATTATATTTATGTTTATGTAATCAATGTTACAAAAGCCTTGTCTTTTTCTATGTTCTATAAGTTTAAGTAGTATTTTTACAGTACACTCAAAAGCTTAGTATTCTGGGAAATTTCCTGAGGTTAACAATTTCCTAGAGTTTGCTACTGGAGATTATTTCTTCGATGAATGATAGCTTCATTTCTCTGAATCACATTTATTGAGTTATATTTTCTCAGAAAATCATCTGATTTTTCTCCATTTTAAGTAATCCTGGTCACTCAAATCAAGAAAATAAGAGAGTACAGTACAAATATATAAAGTAGGAAAAAGGACCAGCAAAGGAGATAACAGAACAAAACAATCTTTGATTAAGATTACTTCACTCAATTCCATATAACTATATTCTACAGCACTAGTTGTAAATGCCAAATAATTTACTGGCATTATAAACATTGGATAGATTTTACGTATAATTATCATTCATTAAATGTTTAGGGAAAATCATCTGAAACAGCACAATTTACATACAGCTATGATTTATTAAGGACTTAAATATTAATAGGATAGCAAAAATTAATTCATTTTAAGGTAATTTGGATTATAACTATAGAGTATTAGCATTAGCTATATAGAAAATCTGAAAGGAGAATTTGCTAAGAAATGAGTGTCTAATCCTTAAGGTACAGACAGGGTAGAACACTTCAAATTATACAATTGCAGTGACATCAAAGCAATTTCATTGGTAATCTACTAATTCTACTGATATTTTATTATAACCACTTAGAAAAGCCTTGAAATCTTAATATTATATGTTGAAGCTTCTTCTCTATCACTGTTGGATATGACAGCTAAAAGAAATTACATACATCAGGTCAGGTACAGAATACACTGGATAAATGATCCATAAGTGAGAACTCAATCTTTTTTTTTTTTTTGCCAGTTGTGGGGCTTGAACTCAGAGCCTGAGCACTGTCCTTGGACTTTCCTCAAGGCTAGAGTTCTACCACTTGAGCCAAAGCACCACTTTCAGCTTTTTCTATGCATACGGTACCAAGGAATCAAACACAGGTCTTCTGCATGCTAGGCAAGCACTCTACCACTAGGTCAAACTCCTGGCCCTGAGAACTCATTCTTAAAGATATACTGGATAGCTATTCCCCAGCCCCTATTCTCTGAAAATGTGTTAGGCTATTTACGGCCTTTTATCAAAGAGCCTTTTAAGTGTATATGTGATGGCACTGGGGCTTAATCTCAGAACCGTGCCTGACTATCACTCAAAGTTGACACTCTACCACTTGAGCTATACTGCCACTTGCAGCTTTCTGAAAATTAATTCAAGGTAAGAGTCTCAGGGATTGGTCTGCCCAGACTGGTATTGAAACTCAGCCCTCAGACCATAGCCTCCAGGAGTAGCAAGGATATAGGCATGAGCCACTGGCACCCAACTTAAAAGAAATATTCGTACATCTTTTTGGTGTATATCTTAGTATAACTAAAAATTTTAAACAGAAGCATAGAATATAAAAAGGATTTCATTTATTATAAAATGAAAGAAATTTTAATTTTTTTTATTATTTTTAAGTAGTTGTACAAAGGAGTTGCCTTTTAACAGTTTATGAATGCAATGTGTTGATAAATGCATTGATGATTTATTCATAAATCATCAGTGTCATAAGAAAAACTTTTAGCCATTACCTTATTTTATTTTATTTTTGCCAGTCCTGAGGGTTTGAACTCAAGGCCTGGTCACTGTCCTTGAGCTTTCTCAAGGTTAGCACTCTACTCTTGAACTGTAGCACCACTTCTGGATTTTTCTATGTATAAGATACCAAAGAATTGAACCCATGGTTTTGTGCATGCTAAGAAAGCCCACTACTACTAAGCCACACTCCTAGCCCCTAACTACTATTTTAAAAGTAGTATATGCTTGTTTTTTCATGATAACATTATCTCCCTTTGGTTGTTACTATCAAAATGGAAAATTCTCTTTTCTGGTATGTTTCTCAACTTCTCTAAATTTAGGAAGGGCCTCCTCCAAGTTTCAAACAATGCAAGTAAAGTACAATGGACCGTAGGCATCTTCAGAAGATTGGCCCAAGACTCCAAAACTATTTGTGGACAATAAAAGTTTACAGCTACTTACCTCATAGAAAATGATATAGAAAATACTGTGGGAACAGTTGATACATTGTATTATTTAGGAAATAATGACCAGGAAAGATCTGTACCTGTTCAGTACAGATATAAAATGTTTCTCAAATATTTCCTATCTGTGGTTGGTTGAATCTACACCTGTGGGGCTTGTCAATACTAAATAGTTATTATTTGGACATTTTGACCATTTTTTTTTACCTGTATCCATACTTTGGTTCAACTGCTGATCACTTGTCTCTCCATCTTCACTGATATATCCAGGTGGTGGGGTTTCTACAACAGTTTAGAACAAATCAGTTACTCTGATTTGATTTTACCTTTTCTCATAGCTACCAAATATGAGCAATCTCCAAATAAAAGATAAAAACATTATTATTTTTTTAAAGGTAAGATTGAATACTGAGGATTTATGACTCAAGTGCTGACCAAAACCTTCCAAGTATATCTTTAAAACCTACTTGCAATACAATTCAGCTCCCTTGGCATTTCATTTGTGTGTGTGTGTGTGTGTGTGTGTGTGTGTGTGTGTGTGTGTGTAACTGAGAGTGAGAGAGAGACACAGAGACACACAGAGAGAGACACAGAGACACACAGAGAGAGACAGGGAGGGAAGAAAGGAGAATTGTGTATGTAGGTACTGGAGCTTGAAGTTGGACTGGTTACTGTCCCTTAGATTTTTTTACTCAAGGCTGGCACTCTACTACTTGAGCAATGGCACCATTTCTAGTGGGGTTTTTTTTGTGTGGTTAACTGGAGATAAGAATCTCATGGACTTTCTAGCAGGGCTTGGCTTCAAACCACAGGCCTCAGATCTTAGCCTCTTAAGTAGCCAGGATTACAAACGAGAGCCACTATCACCCAAACTCTCTTGGCATATTTTATTAAATGCAAACATATTTATCCATCTGGCTCATTCCCATTATGTACATATTCTGAGATAAGAGCCCACAATACAAGTTTTATAGGATAACTATGATAAAATGGTCCAAAATTGACCTAGCTTTAAAGTCTACTTAAAATCTTGTCGATTTTTCAGGATTTCTAACTAGTAACTTCTAAAAGTTAGAAGTAGAAAATTCATGCACATATGGCTGTACTCTATCAGCAAAACACTACAATGTATCATTTTCAAAAAAAAATTTTTTGGGGGGGTGTCAGTTGTAGAGCTTGAACTCTGGGACTGTGCGTAGGTGCTGTCCCTGAGCTCCTCAACTCAAGACTACTGCCCCACCCCTGGGCCTGGACATTGTCCCTGACTCTTCACCTCAAGGCTACCGCCCTACACTTTGAGTCACAGCATCATTTCCAGTTTTCTAGTCATTAATTGGAGATAAGAGTTTCATGGTCTTTAGTGCCCAGGCTGGCTTTGAACTACTATCCTCAGATCCTCAGGTTACAGCCAATTTTCAACAGTTTTTTTTTCCCCCGCCCAGCAATTTTCAATACTTTTAAATTATAATTTTTTATTGTGATTAACAGAAGGGTTACATTATATTCACCAGATAGAAGGTGCATAACTTCACAAACATTGATATCCTTTCTCATGACATGATCCCCCTTTCCCTCCCACCCTCCCTCTTCAATACTTTTTTTAAACGAAATATTCAAGAGGCATCTGAATAGCTGAGTAAACTTTGGGGGGGGGGACCCTAAGACCAAAAATCCAGCACATAGCTAGTATCCTATCTTTAGTTTCTGCATGGGGAAAACAAATAAGGGGAAATATACAGGAAAAATAACTGTTACTACTGATATTACTGTTCTCTTAGAAAAAAAATAGCTAAAATTGCAAGAACTATATTGTGAAATTTACTAAATTACATAAAACGAGAGAGTGGAATTTTTGGAACCATATGGTAGAATTAATTCATCTTTCATCAAGAGTTTACAAAAGTCCATGAAAAACTTAACTAAAAATAAGAGGTTTTACTATAGTCAATATAATTAGTGTTATTATATCTACTGGGTTAAAACATCATATCTCCTATAGAAATGTTACACTTAATTATTCAATTATATGGGATCATTTAGGAAGCTTTCTCTCTGTTACATTTGTTTCAGAAATACAATTTTCCTGAACCATTTTTTTGTTACAATCTGTATTTCCCTGTTTCAACAACAAGGACAAACTTTTACTACACTCTTTTCTGCTTCTCACAATACTTTGATTAAACCCACTGAAAAAGAAAATGAATATAAAGTAAAAGCTTTTCTCTAAAGAAAACTGATTAAAATGTACTAATGTAACCATCCCACAAAGCAAGATTTTTCTATTTAAAATCTTGAAAAAAAGTGAAACCATGATTTATTAACACTCCACTGTTAATGACAAAATTGTTATCCTAAGTTTTAGGCAAGTTTCAGAAGGCAAAAATACCTGGGATGTAATTACTCTGTGGCTCAATTCCCGCTGGGAAGTTAGTGTTTTCTGGAATGGAGTGGGTGTAATCATCCAGAGGCGGTAGTTCTGTTAGAATCTCAGTGTGCCGGGGCACTAACACCGGAGGCAAGACTGCAAGGATTAAAGAAAACCATTAGCGGCAAGGAGCAAAGAAAGGTGTGGAGGGACCTTAATAAAAGTATCACAAGGAAGAAGGAAACAGATTCATTTTTAGAAGTTACCAGAGTTCACCTATTTAGTATTATAGTAGTTCCTGAGAAAAGATAAATGTGATCACAGATTTAATTTACGTAATCTACCACTTACATTTCCTACTATCCGAGTTCATAAAACTCTAGGGGAGTTTCTAAAAAATACAGCTTTTTTTTTTTAAGGTTTCACACTCTAAAGGAAAATCTTGCAATAAATGAGCTTGAATAAACTTCATATACACAAATGTCATGAAAAATAGTCTTGAAATTGCATTCAAGATGCTTAGCTAGGTGCTAATGACTCAGTCCTGTAATCCTAGCTACTCAAAGGCTGAGATATGAGGATTACTGTTCAAAGCCAGGCCAGGTGGGAAAGGGTAGAGTACTAATTTGAGCAAAAATGCTTCAGCTTCAGGATTGAAACAAAAAAAAAGAAAGAAAAAAGAAAAAGAAAAAGCAAGTGCTTGAAAACAGACATAGCAATAGAGGCATGGAACACTGTCAGCTTACTCTAAGAAGACAGTGGCCTATAATTTCCTGGACAAGTATCTTTATATATATAATATTCTATCCAAGACCTAGAACTCACTTATAAGTTTTACCATACATTTTTTAAAAGAAAACATTTATAACTACTATCAAAGAATACACTTAATTTAAGACAGTTTATTAAGCATTTTGTGCTAACATTTTCCTGCGGTCACAAGAGTCCCTAAAAATATTTAGGGTCAGGCATTTCATTTGTGGACAGGAAAAATCTCTGTAGTCTTCCTACCTGGTGTCTCAACTCTCTGGTAGTGATAAGGATTTACACACACTTCATCCTTTTTCAGATTAAAAGCATATTCGCAGTTTTCAATTGCCTTGAGCTCATGATGACTGTGAAGATCAGGCCAGCGCCATAATCGGCAGTATATAACATGTGGCAAACCTTTTCGATGTGAAACCTGAAGTCGACCATCAAGAGATCTATTGGGAAGCAATGAGAAAAAACAATGGAAGGGATTTTTTTTTTAAAGAAAAAGAAAAAATACAATAAGTCAAAGGGGCTAAGTATACTGAGAACATAAAGAAAGGAATGACAGCCACTGAGTTAGCTTTCGTGAAAACCAGGAAGAAAAGTGTACTCTTTAACCAATCTGATCAAGTGAGCAGCAGCACTAGCAGATGTTTCCTATCAATACGCTGAGTGAATGACTCACATGCCAATGAAAGGCTCATCACTTGGGAAAAATTCATCTCTTAAAAGGAATACCACATGACTGAACTTGAAAAACATTTTGTCAGTATCTATCCTAAAATAAGCCAAACTCTTTCAAAGGGCAATAATTCTGTAGATAGTTGAATAGTCAAAAAAAGAAAGTAGAGTGAAGAATGATAAATATCAACAATGACGTGGAAGTAACTTACTCAGACTAATGTAACTCATCATTCAGTTGTGATTTTGGTAACAGAGGTATACTTATATATAGCTCACACATAAATGCAGATGGTGATGAATATGATGAGATGAAATGAACAAATACCAATATACTTTTAAAAAAGAGGTGATTTTTTAAAAAAGATAACAAAAAAAACCAAGTTAGCCTACGGTTAATCGTGATAAGGGATTCAGTAAATAACTATGTATTAGTACAAATATGATACTTAGATGACAACAAAAAATTTAGCAAGAACCGGTCATGTGTCTACTCAAAATATTAGACCAGTGACAGATTAATCTAATCTTGAACTACAATGAATTTATAGTATCAAACTTCTTATTCTTTAGGGGATAGAATATTTTTTTAAAAGATTCAAAACTCAAATTGCATTGATCAAAACATCGGCTGAAACATTTAATACTGGCAAGCAGATATTTTGAATGCTATGCCTTATTTTACATTAAGGAAACATCCTAAACAAAATTATAATAAGCAACCCAGTAGAGGTCTTCCAAAATACCCCCCTCCCACAAGATTGCTACGATTCCATAGAGGGCAGAATATTCACCTGGTTTGTTCAGAGAAGCTGTAAAGGCCTGTTGTATCCCACTGATCTATCGTATTTGGTGTACTCAGTCCCCAAATTTCAGAGCAAGTGCTGTGCATAAATTGAAAAACAAAAAATTGATGTGAACATGGAAGCATGGTTATTCAAAATACCATGATGTAAAACATGGAGAATGTACAGAATACTTCCTTCACCCAGAAAATATACATTGTTTGACTTTTTCACAGGCATTTAAGTGCTGGTTACTATATTTTCTATATGAAGGAAGCCATTAAAATGAAACATGTGACTCCAGATAAGTTATGATTATGTTTTTTAAAATGTGAACATCAATGCTGTCTAGCTTAGTGAAATCATACCTGTAATGTCCTTTCCCATTTCTTCTGTTCAAACAAGATCTAACACTCATGCCATCAGCCATTCAAAAATGCTCCAGTTTTATCACTCAGTTAAAAACTGAAAACTAACAAATTTTTATCTGAAAGCAGAAGCCCATTGGATAAAAAATCCAACTAAAATAAACATAAACAGTTAAGATTTTCAGGCTATTTGGCTGTGATAATTATATATTCAGTTTTACTGAAAATTGTTACTATTCTATTAAAGGACACTAGATTTTGAAGTTACTCTACTGTAGCACACCTTAAAATTTCTCTTCCACATTTCTTTTGAGAACATAGCCATCCCAGAGATAATTCTATTTTCCCTGCCACTTCTTCAATTCAATTCAATTCTGGAAGAAAGGAAGAGCTTAAAAGGAACTTTTGGAGTGGAATGTTTATTTGACTGCCATGGATCCTAGCTACAAGTAGTCAAAGGTAATTCTTCTGAAACTCAACTTCATTTCTCACATACTACAAAGTCATCAAAATTTCAAAAGGGAAGATGGACTATTTCAAAACAACTTTTGGAAATAGACAATTGATTACATTCCAAATTCACACACAGCTAGTAAGCTGACTGGATGACTTATTACAAAGGGGAACGGCTCAAGTGCTGACTTTGAGGCTAGGCAGAAGAGACCCCTAGTATATATCCTCGCATAGCATGTCTGCAGGAGAAATGCTGTCATGTCCTGCTTATTTACTACACAATTGAAAAAAAAATTTAAAGCATGTTGAGAAATTACTCTGCATTACCTTAGGATGTTTTAGATCCTTTTGCTTTTTAGTGTGCAAACTAAAACAACTTAAAACAAGACCAAATAGATGATAATCTAGACTTATCCTTTCCCCCCAAAGATAAGCTGAATTTTAAATCACAACCTAAACAGATTCTTTAATTAAGGCTTTTAAAAATCAAATATCTACTAGAATCTATAGCCTGGTATAAGTTTAAGTCAGAAAGTAATTACCTAAATTTTAGAACCTTCTGTGACTCTGAGTTTAAAAAAGGATCATTTTGTTTTTGGAAATAATTCAAGGAAAATGATTAAATGCAGTATAGGTCAGAGGCTACTTTGTTCTTGACATTCAAAAGAAAATTTCATTCAAGTTTCTCTAGGACTAACAAGAAAATCAGAACCTAAAACAGAGTATGAGGCTCTTAGGGTGAACTGTTTAACCTTGAAACTAATCAAATAATCAGTAGTTGTTAAGAACATGGAATCTAAAAGCAAACAAACCTAAACCTTACATCTTAACTCAGTTATTTTCTGACTACCATTAGAACATAATACTTAGCCTTTTACCTCTGCCTTTTATTAGACCATCCTCACAAAGAGTTCTTTTAAAATATTAAATGCTTCTAAAATATCTGCTTGTTGTGTATTTTATAATAAAATTTTTAACAATGTAAACAAAGCAAGTAGAATCAATGCAATTATAAATGTATCAAAATTATACAGGAAAACATTTTACGCTCAATGCAAAGATACATTAAATAATACATATGTCCATAAACAAAAAGATAGTTATCACAGATACAATTCTGCCAAATTTATATACTTGTTGCAATCTCAATAAAAAGGTCCAAATAAAATTACTGTAATATAGCACACCACAATAGATAAGCATGGCCAGTAAAACTGGCCTTACCAGATTCTAAAACACATGAATTTCCAGTAACTGAAGAAAGTTGCAACTAGTAAAAGAAAATACAACCACAACTGTATAGCAATAGTAGAATTACAGAAGGCTCAACTACATTAACTTTCTCCAAGATAATAAAAAATTCCAAATATAATGAAAGTCTTTGAAAGCAGTAGAAACAAACCAGAAGATAAAAATTAAAGGGATATAAATCTGTCAAAGAAAATTGTATTAGAGAGCTGTTTCCATAGTTTCATACTTAATAATACTCCCTAGAGTGAGCTAGGTAAGGCAACAGTAACTGAAACAGAAAATTAGTTAACTGTAAATTAGTGAATCGCAGCGGGTGGGGGTCTACAAACTGCATGCTTAAATCTTTTTTGAACTCTCCATGACATTGTGGACAGATATGGGGGTTGAATGAAACCAGTACATCAAGACTGAAGGAATGTATTTCAGCTCCAGCCTATTGGATTTTGACACTACTGAAAACTACCTGCAGGAACAAAACTAACACTCTGCAGAGGCAAGTAACAGAATTCAGTCTCCACAATGTAACTAAACATGAAGAAATAGTTAAATATTACACCTAGTCAATCCGAACAGTCAACAGAAATAGATTCCAAGATGAACTGGCAGCCAAGAACATTAAGCTAACTATTCTGAGTAAGTTCATGCACTTAATGAACCAGTTAAGTAATGAAAATTATAAAAATGTATCAAGCAGAAATAGTAGAGTTGGAAATCACAAATGCAGAAATAAAACTGTGAGGTTGGAGAAGATAAACATGTCAGTACATTTGAAAATTAACAGAAATTACCTAATCAGAAAACCTGAAATAAAACACTGACTAACAAAACAGCTCAGTAATGTTCAGTTTCACAAAGACAAGAATGGACAAGGAAAAACTACTCAAGATAATAGTGACTTGCTTGGGACTGATAGCTTATGTCTGCAATCCTAGCTGCTCAGGAATCTGAGATTTGAAAATGAGGGTTCAAAGCCAGCCCAGGCAGGAAAATTTGTGGTACTCCAATTAATTATCAAACTGTGGGACATGGAACTGTGGCTCAAGTGGTACTGGGCTAGCCTTAAGCAAAAAAAAAAAAAAAAAAAAAAAAAAAGCTCAGGGACAGCACTCAGGACCTGAGGTCAAGCCCCAGGAATAATAGCTAAAACATAATAAAAAATAGCTAAAACAGTCTGCCTCAGTACCACATACATAGAAAAAAAGCCAGAAGTGGTGCTGAGGTTCAAGCGGTAGAGCTCTAGCCTTGAGAAAATCCAAGGACAGTGCTCAGGCCATGAGCTCAAGCCCAGGACTGGCAAAAAAGTAAAAGTAAAAAAAAAATAATATAATAATAACAAAACATTCTGAATTCCTAAAATATTTTCAACATAGTTAAAATAAAAAAGGAGAGAGAAAAAATGACTAAATTTTTTCACTCAAAGGGCTCAGTGAACATCCAGGTGTTTAAATAAAATGAAAACTATACTTACGCACTTGCTGTCAAGCTGATTAAGACAAAAAAATTTAATGTAGAAATAGCAACAAATGCAAAAAATTCCACTAAAGACTCGACAAAATTATGCCATAGTTTCTAGCAGCATAATGCAGTGGCCTGGAACAATCTAGTCCCCTCTGTAGTTCCTGTCATAAACGTACAAGGCCAAGAGAACTTACCACTTGTTACCTGATTATAGGTATCAACACAAGACATCTAAGATCTGTATATTTATTAACCTTACAAAGTCTTTAAATCTAAATATAAACTATATTTATAACTAAATGACACAGTGAGTGCTAAGATGGCTTTCCCAAATGAGTATGGTCCATTTGTTTCCAATCTTATCAACATGATGTTGGCAAAATAATTTTATAGTAACTGATAAACTAATACAAAAAAATATGGAAATGCAAAGGAAATACATACATATATGCCAAAGAAAATTATGGATACTTTGATGAACTTCAGAAGTAGTCTGATCAGTAGTAGAGTTGATTCTTGACTAAAAGAGGTCGAATACTAAATACTGAATGATTCATTTATGTGAAATCTTACAAGGCATAAAACAAGATAAATGAAAAACATTCAAAGCAGGACTATTCAGGAGGCTGAGATCTGAGGATCACAGTTCAAAGCAGCCCGGGCACTAAAATTCCCGTGATTCTCATTCCAACTCATCACCAGAAAACCAGAAATGGTGCTGTGGTTCAAGGGGCAGGGTAGTAGCCTTGAGCTGAAGAGCTCAAGGACAGCACCCAACCCCAGAGTTCAAGCCCACAACCAACAAATAACAAAAACTAAAAACGCCATTCAGTGAATGCCTATAGAATCACTGGGAAATAAAATGAATAAACTTTCTAGATTAACTGTAATGTCCTAGATGAGACACGGGTATATACATTATTAAATATAATCCAATATAACACATATCGGAGCACACAACCATATGAAAATTGAATAACAAAAGGCAAAAAGAAAAGTCATCACAAAAACAACTCAAAAAAGCAAAAACAAACTCCCCATGAATTGGTATGGACAGGTCTCTAAAATATCTTAAGTGGAAAAAAAAATCAAGCATATATCTATAGTATGTTACACATAATAATATGTTTGAAGAAGAAAACACTCTCATAGGTAAAAATCTGTTTGCTGTATATATATAATCACATAATCAAAGACAAGCATACACACGCGCGCGCACACACGCGCGCACACGCACACACACACACACACACACACACACACACACATTGAACAGTAACTAGTAAATACCCTTCACCAGAATTAAACAAAGTATGTGAATTAATGCACCTTCTATCTGGCAAATATCATGTAACCCTTCTATTAATTACAATAAAAATATATGAAAAAAAGAATATCATATCATACACACATACATATGCTTTTAATTGTGGAGCTGCATGAGAATATTAGGGGACAAAAAAAATGTTGCCACAGAAATAAATGCAATGCTACCTTGATATTTATGATGTGAACTAACATTACTACTATTCTCCAAAATGAGAAAGAAGCATAAACATTTAAATAACTTGAACATCACAGAACTTATGGGGTAAATTTCAAGACTGATGTATTTCTCGCTTGAAGACCTAAGTTCTTTGTGGCACACTTTTATAGAATGGTGACTGAAATTAATTACTTCTACAAGAGCTAAAATATTTTTGTGAGAAAAGCAAATATTATTGAAAAACACAAAATAGGTTAATGTTGGCATCTAGTTACCAATATGTTTTTATTTCCTAGTTAAAAATAAGTGTATTATAATGTTACTAAAAATACAGTGATTACTTTGATTAAAACATCCTAGATAGGCACTGATGGCTAATGCTTACAATTCTAGCTAGTTATGATACTGAGATATGTAGGATTTTGGTTACATCAGCTAGACTTTATCTCCAAAACCACCATGGGAAAAGGGAAAAACAAAACACAAAAACCGAACATTTTTGTGGAATGGTGTTGCATGACTATAAGCCCAGCACTGAGAAGGATGAGGCAAGAAAATCAATAGTTCAAAGCCAGCCAGGACTACAAAGCAAGACTATCTCAAAATCTTTTGAAAACCTCCATATTGCTTTCTAAAGTGTTTTCATTCCCACCAACTAGGTAAGAGCATTCCCTTTTGGCCACATCCCTACCAGCATCTGTTATTATTTGTTTTCTCGGTAATGGCCACTGTAACTGGGGTGAGGTAATCTCCATGACATGGAAACAAGAGGGGCTTTTTTTTTTTTTCATTTAATTTTATTGTCAAGGTGATGCAGAGGGGGTAGTTATTCACTTAATGAGTATATTTCTTGTCCAACATCGCTGCTCCCTTCCTCTTTTTTCTCCCACTTTCCCTGCCTCCCCACCCCCTTTTCAATATACTATGGGAAGTTATATCTTTCTTTTTCCTTGGTTTATGCTTTCCTGACTGGTATCTTGCATCTTACATGCACGTTTATCTGATTTGGGGAAGGGGAGGAAAATCATAAAATGGTGAGACAAAGAAAAAAGGGTGAACCAATGCAACAGCAATACTCGTAAGACACTAAGTTAGAAATGAACTTTACAAAGTGGGAGGGGGTCAAGAAGGAGGGAAAGTGGGAGAAAAAGGAGACAGAAGGTAACAATGTTCGACAAGAAGTATACTCATCACCTTACTTATGTAAAACTGTAACCCTTCTGGACATTACCTTCACAATAAAATAAAATTGAATTTTAAAAAATTAACAAACTAAAAACAAGGAAATAAAGAAAACTTTTAGAAGTAAAAAAAACCCCTCTTAATAGTATCATTTCATGAGTTTTATCATAAAATACTCAGCCCTATTCAGACCACTGTTAATGTCCCTTCCTATCTTCCATTTCTAAACCCCAAAAGTAACCACTAATCTGATACTTTTTCACATCATAAATTTAGTGTCATATAGAATGTTATCTAAAAGGAATATTCAGTTATTACTCTTTTGGGTTCCCTTTGACTCAGCATGATGATTTTGAGATTCATTCTTGTTAACATATGACAGTAGTGTGTGTGTGTATGTGTGTGTACATGCACACACGCACACATGCACATGCAAATCCTTGGACTAGACTAGAACAAAGGCCCTGGTACTGATCCTGACCTATTTTGCCTGTAGCTAGTACTCTATCACTTAAGCCACACCTCTACTTCTAGCTTTTACTCTTTTTTTTCTTTTTTTTTTTTTTTTTGGCCAGTCCTGGGCCTTGAGCTCAGGGCCTGAGCACTGTCCTTGGACTTTCTCAAGGCTAGATAGAACTCTACCACTTAAGCCACAGCACCACTTCTGGCTTTTTTCTATGTATGTGGTACTGAGGAATTGAACCTGGGTCTTTGTGCATGCTAGGCAAGCACTCTACCACTAGGCCAAACTCCCAGCCCTATTTATTTATTTTTTGATGATTATTTGGATCGTCTCAGACTGTCCTGCCTGAGCTGGCTTTGAACCATGATCCACCAGTCTTAGCCTCCTTCTTTTTAGTGCTGAAAAAAATCTTCCATGATGTAAATAGATCACAGCTTATTTAGTCACAACTTTATTGATGGACATGTAACTTCTCAAGAGGCCTTAACTAACATGACTAAAGCTTCTGTAAACATTCAAGAAGTACATGCCTTCTGGTAGACATGTGCTTTCCTCTCTCTTGAGCAGATATCAGAGTAAAACTCTGGAAACACTAAGTAAATACTTGTTTTAAAGTGCCTTATCTTTTTTCAGGGTGGAGGTAGCATTTTATGTTCCCTTCCTCAATGTCTGAGAATTCCTGGGAGTCTCTTTGATTATATTATCGTGGTTGTGCAGTGGTATTTCCTGGTGGGTTTAATGATGTATACTTTTCCATTTCTTTACTATATTTTTATATGTTCATTTGTAAAGCAGCAAAATCTTTTCATTTCTAAAAATTCATAAATTGGACAATTTTTAAAAGTTACAAACCATGATACATTCTCCTTTTTATACATCACTATAGAGTACATTTCAACACTTTTAATTCATGGTTGTAAAAAAATACTATTCATTTTTATGAATAAATTACAGTAATTTCCTTATGAACTCTGGATATAATTCTTAGAAGTATGTTTTACAATTATTTTCTCCTACCATTACTTGGATATTCCTTTTTTTAACAATACTTTTTTTTTTTTTTTTGCCAGTCCTGGGCTTGAGCTCAGGGCCTGAGCCCTGTCCTTGGACTTTCTCAAGGCTAGAGCTCTACCACTTGAGCCTCACCACCACTTCTGGCTTTTTTCTATGTATGTGGTACTGAGGAATCGAACCCAGGTCTTCGTGCATGCTAGGCAAGCATTCTACCACTAGGCCAAACTCCCAGCCCCTTAACAATACTTTTTATTGAGTTCCTTTTAACACTCACAAAGTTTAGCTTATCAACTCTCATGGTTACTGCTCTCAGCTTCTTTTTTAAAACTGTCTAACTCCCAAGTCACAAATATAGCCATGTTCCATATTTTGTTATATAAGCTTTGTAGTTTTAGCTCCTGGATGAGAATAGTAATTCACTTTTTTTTTTTTTTGCACGCTGTAACATAGGGTCCGGCTCATTTTTCCATGTGCATAACTAGCTGTTTCTGAGTTACTTTTCCCTTTCCCTACTAGATGGCCTTGACATTTTGTTAAAAAAAAAAAAAGTCAATAACCACACAAGTTTTATTTATTTAGGCCACTTATTTGTTTTCATGCCAGTATCAGACTGTAAATCTTGCAGTTAAATAATATATGCCCTCTAAAATAATATTGCTGAGCTCCTTTTCAACTTACACATATTATTTATCTGTCAGTAAACAACTAACTTAAACATATAGGTTGTTTCATGGTATTCTCATGAGAGAGAATTTTATTTTCTTCATGGCTCATACGTCAAATAACTTAGAATTATCTAAAACAATTCTAAGCTCTTTTGTAATTTTATAATAAGTTTAAATATTATTTTAGTAGGCAACTAACTTAGTTGGATTGCAAACTAGTCTTTGAACAATCCAAGTTACTTTTTTGTTTTTACCTTTAGCAAGGCTACCACTCCACCATGAAAGTTTGGGGACAGCCAGAATCTTTAACACAATTAATAAATCACATCTGGAATGTGTCCTTTTGCAGCTCTCCCCTTGTTGGGATTCTCTCCCAACTCCAATAGTAGAGATTATCCCCAAGTCTGACTTCTGGTTCTTCAGGCCAGCAGACATTGCAATGTTAGCTCCCCTTACATACTTTGCATGAATCAAAGCTTAAATTCACCCATGCCATTCCCTTCTATCAACTCCACCTTTAACTGCCTTATTTTTGTTTTTCTAGAACCTAATGCTGTGGTAAAAAAGACAAAACAAAAAGAAAAAAAAAAACAAACAAAAAATTTGGCTACACAAACTCCCTCCTCATTTGTCTTGCCTAATTTCTCTCAGCAAAGCTTTGAAAATTCATATAAAGATCATATGACTTTTTTGTTTTTGCCAGTCCTCCTGGGCTTGGGCTCATGGCCTGAGCTTTGTCCTTGGGTTTTCTCAAGGCTAGAGGTCTACCACTTGAGCCACAGCACCACTTCTGGTATTTTTTCTATGTATGTGATACCAAGGAATCAAACCCAGGTCTTCATGCATGTGAGGCAAGCACTCTACCACTAGGCCAAACTCCCGGCCCACATCATGTGACTTTTAAGAAAAGCATTTTTATTTTTAGTTTTACTTATACTACTATTGTAATATTTTGTTAATTGACTTCTATTATCTCCCTAACATTTAGTTTTAAATATGGTATTAAACTTTAGACATGAATGTATGAAGTCCTTTGCATTGGGGCTGGGATCGTGGCCTAGTGGTCGAGTGCTTGCCTAGCATGCATGAAGACCTTGGTTCGATTCCTCGGTACCACAGACACAGTAAATGCCAGAAGTGGTGCTGTGGTTCAAGTGGTAGAGAGCTAGCCTTGAGGAATGCATGCCCAAGGATAGTGCTCAGGCCTTGAGTTCAAGCCCCAGGACTGGCATGTAGTCATTTGCTCTAGTGGTTCTATGTATAGATTTCTCAGGATTTCCAACATAAAAAGTCATGCTACTGGCTAGAGAGCATAGCCTAGGAGTAGAGTGTTCGCCTCTCATGCCCGAAGCCCTAGGTTCAATTCTGGGTACCACATACTCAGAAAAAGCCAGGCCAGGCCAGGAGTGGCAGCTCACGCCTGTAATCCTAGCTACTCAGGAGGCTGAGATCTGAGGATCAAAGTTCAAAGCCCGCCCAGGCACAAAAGAACCTGAGACTCTTATCTCCAATTAACCTCTAGAAAACAAGTAGGGGTTGGCTCAAGGGTAGGGTGGTAGCCTTGAGCTGAAGAGCTTAGGGATAGGGACACACACACACACACACACACACAGCTGGAAGTGGCACTCTGGCAAAAGTATCCAAAGGCAGTACCCAGACCCTGAGTTCAAGCTCCAATCTTGGCCCAAAAAAAAAAATCATGCTACTGACAAATAGAAAGCATTTTGATCTGTTTTCCCATTCTTCCATTTTTATATTTTCTTTCTTTTCTTTTTGGTAGGTCGTGGGGCTTAAACTCTGGGTCTGGGTGCTATCCCTGAGCTCTTCAACTCAAGGCTAGCACCCTACCACTTGAGCCACAGCACCACTTCCTTAATTTCTTAATTCACTGTAATAGCCAGGTCCTCCACGAATATAATGAAAGGAACACACAGGAGTGGCTATGGATCTAACATCTAGCAACTGATCATAGGGAAAAACATGATGTTCCACCATGAAGTATATTCTTAGCTATTTGGTAGGGGTTTTTTTGTTTTTTTGGTTTGTTTGTTTGTTTAATGTTTGTTTTTTGGCAGTCCTGGGCTTGAGCTCAAGGCCTGAGCACTGTCCTTGGACATTCTCAAGACTAGATCTCTACCACTTGAGCCTCAGCACCACTTCTGGCTTTTGAGGAATCAAACCCTGGCCTTCGTGCAAGCCTTCTTTTTACTTTTTTTTTGCTAGTCCCGGGGTTTGACTCAGGGCCTGGGCACTATCCTTGAGCCTGTTTTGCTCTAGGCTACCACTTGAGTCACAGAGCCACTTGCAGCCTTTTCTCTTTATGTGGTATTGAAGAATCAAACCCAGGGCTTCACTCATGCTAGGCAAGTACTTTACTGTTAAACCTTCACGAATGCTAGGCAAGTACTCTACCATTAAAACACATTCCCAGCCCCTCTCTTTCTCCCTCCTTCCTTTTATTTTCTTTTCCCAGTCCTAGGGCTTGAACTCAGGGCCTAAGCACTCTTCTTGGACTTTCTCAAGGCTAGAGCTCTACCACTTGAGCCACAGCACCACTTCTGGCCTTTTTCTACATATGTGATACCGAGGAAATCAAACCCGTCTTTGTGCATGCTAGGCAAGCACTCTACCACTAGGCTAAACTCCTGGCTCTGGCCCTGCTATGTGGTGTTCTTAATTAGATCAAGAAAGTCTCTATATTTCTCATCCACTACTACTGTTTGTCATGAATAAATTGTAAATTTTGTCAAATGCTTTTGAATGAAGAAATCATATGATGTTTCACTTTGCTAATAGTTATAACTACATTAATTAATTAAGCCAACTAATTGTTGGCCTAAACCCTTCTCAATCATGACATTCTCCTTTTTATACATCACTATAGAGTACATTTCAACACTTCTTCATTCATGTTTGTAACAAATACTAATCTACAAATGCTCTTCTTTTAGTGTCATCTTTGTCAAGGACTTTAGTTTGTACAATCTTAGAAGCAGAAGACTCAGATGGTAACTGAAAAAGCTTTCCCAGTATTTCTCATTTCTACCTGAGATCCTGCTAGATGTTTCTACTGCATTTGAAAATAACCAAGCATTTCTGTGAACATAAACTATCCCCTGCCAGTTAAGAGATTTAAATGTCGAATCTAAACGTGTTTCGTGGAATATTTCAAGCCCTCCCCAAAATAGAAAAATTTACTTTAAAAACCCCAAAACACTAAAAGTAGCTCAATTATTTTAATACAGCTTATAGATTTTCTAGATCCATATATACCTACAGTTTTTAACAATCAAACAATTAGTATCTTACTTGTTGAGTTGAACCTCTTTGCACAACTACTTTAAAAATAACATCCTGACAAAAAGAAATCCTAATAAAAATATAAGTACATGATACGCAGTCTCTTAAAGTGTAAAACTCTGGAATATATATCAACTATAAAATAATAATGGCTGTAAAAAATGTGATACTGTGGAAAGGTCAAATTTAAGTCATACAGTTTCTTTTTCTTTCTTTCCTTTGGTTGGTAGTGGGGCTCGAACTCAGCCTGGGCTGTTTAGCTCAAGGTTAGCACTCTGTCACTTGAGCCATAGTGACACTTCCAGTTTTCTGGTAATTCACTGGAGATTATGGACTTTCATGCCTGGGCTGGCTTTGAACCATGATCCTCAGATCTCAGCCCCTCCTGAGTAGCTAGGATTACAGGTGTGAGCCACCGGAGCCCGGCTTACGTCATACATTTTCAGAATATTTGAATTTGGCTGCAAAGACATATTTTTAGGTTTGGAGGTGTGGCTCAGTTGATAGCACACTAGCCAATAAATGAAGCATCAGGTAATGGTCTTACAACCAAACCAGAAATATTTTTAAAATGTAATAATTTTGTAAAATCAGCATCCCACAAATAAGTATCAATTCAAATTTGTATACCACTCTGAAGCTGACAAAGTGCTTTCACATGGAGAGGGTAAAATGTCTAGTTATTGTGGACCAATTACCGTAATAGATATGCCTGTTGATAAAAATTACATGAGCTATCATATAAAATCTATTAGAAAACGTTTTTGTAACTTATTGGTTATATCCTTTGCTGTCCAGAAACTTCTTAATATGATGCAACCCCATTTATCAAGTCTTTCTTTGCTTTGCTGTACTTCTGGATCTTTACTGAAAAAGTTCTAACATGTGCCCAGGAGTCCTGCTGTTCCTCTTCCTCCTTCCTGTAATAGTCTCATGGTTTCAAGACTTACATTAAGGTCTTTGATGCACTTTGAATGGGTGCAAGTGCAAGATGATAGATAATATTCCAGTTTCACTTTTTATGCATATGGATATCCAGTTTTCCCAGCATCATTTTGTTGAAGAAGCTTTCTAACAGCTTGTTTTGGGCTCCCTTATCAAACATTAGATGACTATAGGTCTGAGTTTATTTTTCTTGGTTTTCTGTTCTGTTCCATTTGTCCTCAGGACTGTTTTTGTGCCAGTACCAAGCTATCTGATTCTTGCTCTGTAGTAGAGTTTAAATTATAGTATTGTTATACCGCCAACACTACCTTTTCTGCTTGATTGTTTTTGTGATTCAGGGCCTTTTGTGGTTCCACACGAATTTCTGGATTGCTTTCTATATCTTGAAGAATGTTGTTGGGTTTTTGATAGGTATTGTATTGAATTTATAAATTGCTTTGGGCAGTACTGCTAGTTTCACAATATTAATTCTGCCAATCAAGGAGTGTGGACTGTATTTCCACTTCCTTAAGGCTACTGCTAACAAGATGAAAAGACAGCCTACAGAATGAGATATCTTGTCCAGCTACACATAAGACAATGGCCTAATATCCAGAATATACAGAGAGCTTAAAAAATTAAACCCTCAAAGAACTAACCAATTACTTCTCAAAAGTAAAAATGGCCAACAGACAAATGAAGATATGCTCAGCATTTCTGGCCATAAATGTGCGCAGGTCAAAACAACCCTGAAATTCCATCTTACCCAATTAGAAAGGCCATTATCAAGAAAACAAACAATAACATATGCTGGTGAGAATGTGACCAATAGAGATCCTAAAACACAGCTGGTGGCAATGTAAAAACTTGTTTAACCACTCTGGAAAGCAGTACAGAGGTTCCTCAAAAAACAAAACTACCCTATGATCCAGTAATTCAATTCCTGGGCGTTTAAATTCCAAATCAGGATACAGCAAAGCCACCAGCACAACCATGTTCACTGAAGCACTATTCACCACAGCAAACAGTTCAAGTGACAGAGCCAGCCTACCCATGCTCACTTTGAACTATGATCCTCATATCTTAGTCTCCTAAATAGTTAAAGATTAGAGATATAAGCCACCAGCATCTGACTCAAAACTCATATTTTCAAAAAGCACTCAAAATTATATAAGCCCCTAAGCTTCACATTCACTTTTAGTGAAAACCAAGTTAATAAACAAAAACTGGGGCCAGGAGCATGGCCTAGTGGTAGAGTGCTTGCCCAGCATGCATGAAGCCCTAAGTTGGACCCCTCAGTATTGCCTAACCAGAAAAAGGCAGAAGTGGCTCAAGTGGTAGAGTCCTAGCCTTGGGAAAGCCCAAAGTACAGTGCCCAGGCATTGAGTTCAAAACCTAGGACTGGCAAAAAAAAAAAAAAACAAAAAAAAAGAAAAGAAAGAAAGAAAGAAAAAAGAAAAAGAAAAAAAAACTCCTTATTTTCATTAATCTTGAAAAAAAAGAAAATACGTAGTAAGTTGTAGATTATGAAGACAAATATCTCTATAATAGTCTATTAAAAAACACAAAGAAGGGCCGGTAGCATGCCCCAGTGGTATGAATGAAGCCCTGGGTTCAATTCCCCGAAACCACACAGAGAAGAAGTTGGAAGTGGCACTGTGGCTCAAGTGCTAGCCTTGAGCAAGTGTCCAAGAAGAGTCCCCAGGCCCTGCATTCAAGCCTCAGGACTGGCAAAAAAAAAAAAAAAAAAAAGGGGGGGGGGGAAGAAAGAAAAATACAAAGAGGGCTGGGAGTTTGGCCTAGTAGTAGAGTGCTTGCCTAACATGCACGAAGACCTGGGTTTGATTCCTTGGTACCACATACATAGAGGGAAAAAAAGCTGGAAGTGGTGCTGAGGCTCAAGTGGTGGAGCTCTAGCCTTGAGAAAAATCCAAGGACAGAACTCAGGCCCTGAGTTTAAGCACCGGGACTGGCAAAAAAAAAACAAAAGAAAGAAGAAAAATACAAAGGAAACAAGGTGACTACCACATTATAAAACCACATTTGGGTCACTTCCAAAAATCAAGCTGAAGCCACTATCTGCTGTATCACCAGAAGCTCTATCCTGCTTCTCCACAGAGCACCTCACCAAAAGGCACCAGACCCTTGATTGATGTGGTATAGATCATGTTCCGCCCCTACCATATGGCTGTGCTCCCTTAGATGGGTTAACTGACCAATGACTAGAACCCTGACTCCACTGCAGAGAGCTTCACAGTCCCTGTGCTATACTAAAACCAAGCTGCCCTCTGGACAATGACTTGACCCTCCACAATCACACTCAAGCTACGTGTGAAGGCCCTAACATAGCCTGCTGCCAGTCCTTCCTACCTCTAGGGATGTCTGTCATATTCTGCTCCTCACTGTACATTTAAAGATACTTGCTTACTTGGAACTCTTCACCAATCCTTTTCCTCGTCTAGTCTCTACCTAACAGTACTGCTCTTAATTAAACAAGCTTCTCCTGACTAATTACTCCTTGAGACTCACCATTAAGACTCAAGTATCGGGCCGGGAGTTTGGCCTAGAGGTTAAAGTGCTTGCCTAGCATGCAGAAGACCCGGGTTCGATTCCTCGGTACCACATACATAGAAAAAAGCCGGAAGTGGCGCTGAGGCTCAAGTGGTAGAGCTCTAGCCTTGAGAAAGTCCAAGGCCAGTGCTCAGGCCCTGAGCTCAAGCCCAGGACTGGCAAAAAAAAAAAAAAAAAAAAAAAAGACTCAAGTATCAACCATTAAGAACACCCCCAAAGAAAGCATACTACAAGCTTTGTCTGGATTGAGTTCCCTGGGTATATGCTTTTGTCATGAGCACTTACAATTATTTCTTTAAGGTTTATCTCCTTTAGCAGAAAGTAAGAAACCCAAGAGAAAACTCCAGTGACAGATAGCTAATGCCCTGATCATTTAATAAATGTCTACCTCAACTGAAAATCCACCTACACAATAGAAATACTAACAAACCTTGACTTATTTTTAGCCAATCATCAAGTCCTGTGAGCTCTATCTTCAAAACACATCCTAAATCAAATCCATTTATTTTCTGTACTAATGTAGCGATACCAGTTTAGCCTCTATTACCTAGACTTTAAGAATACTGCCACAGCAGCCTGATTTCCCTATCTCAACCTCCTTGTTAAAACATACATACACATACACACCCACACCGTCACTCACTGATTCCCAGAATTTACCTCCAACAAGTGGGTCTTAGTAACATGCAAATTTTAATCCTTAAAAATAGATTTTGATAAACTCATTTTTTATAAAATCCTCATTTGCGGCCAGGCACTGGTGGCTTATACCTGCAATCCTAGCTACTCGGGAGGATCATGGTTCAAAGCCAGCCTAAACAGAAAAGCCCGTGACACTTCTCTCCAATAGACTACTCAGAAAAGCCAGAAGTAGTGCTGTGGCTCAAATAGTAGAGTGGTAGCCTTGAGCAGAGATAGGCTCAAGGACAGAGCCCAAGCCCTCAGTTTAAGCCCCAGGACTGGCAAAAAAAAAAAAAAAAAAAAAAAAAAAAATTCTCATTTGCTTCCTATTTTATTTAGACCAATGTTCAAACTCCAATAGCTCCTTAACATCCTCCCAATGCCACACATGAGCACTCCTCTAGGATTTGTTTTTTCTTGTCAGTCATGGTGCTTGAACTTTTTTTTTGTGGGTCATGGGGCTTGAATTCTGCCTGGGACCTGTCCCTGAGCTCCTCAGCTCAAGGCTACCGCCCTACCCCTTGAGCCAAGCCCCACTTCCCATTTCCTAGGGGTTGATAGGTCTTTTTGTACCTGGGCTGGCTTTGAACCTTGATCGTCAGATCTCAGCCTCCTGAGTAGCTAGGATTACAGGCGTAAGCCACCATGCCCAGCATGATGTTTGAACTCTTGGGCATAGTTGCTGTCCCTGAGCTCTTCAGCTCAAAGCTATAGCCACAGTGTCACTTCCAGTTTTCTAGTGGTTAACTGGAGAGGGCTTTTGTGCCTGCACCAGCTTTGAACTGCAATCCTCAGATCTTAGCCTCCTAAGTAGATAGGTCTACAGGTGTGAGCCACTGGTGTGCAGCTTCTTCTAAGTTTTACAGTCTCTTCCTCTAAAATCTTCCAGCAGAAGTAACTTCCACTTTGGACTTCATACTGGCTCTTTTCTCTGCCCAGAAGACTATTCAGTCAATTAGCTACTGCACCTCAGACACAGTTCAAGCAAAAACTCCAAGCCAAAGTAGCTTCCTTGATCCTTAGGCATTCTCTATCATACAGCTGCACTGTTGTCTGTGCCATCATTACTATCAGAAAGTACATTTATTTGTTCACTTATTTAGTGTGTATAATACCTATTCGCCCAGAGGACAGGAGCTGTATGGATTGTCAAGGGCATCCCCCTGGAGCTCAGTACCCCAAGCGCTTACCATGTAACAGGCATGCCGTAAGATTTGTAACACAAAAGAATAAATCAAGAAAAGTGATGTACGTAAGATACACATAAGATAATAAAGTAAAGGACATGGTCTACCCAACAAGACAGGAAATAGTCTGGTGTAACTGGGATCCATTACCTACAAGCATCAGGAGTGTTTCTCATAACACACAGGAAACAAGTCAAATAGAACAGTTGCACATGCTGTATGCTAGCCCACACAAGACATTGCAAACAATCATTTCAAAGAATTCCATACCTGACGCTCAATTTATAATGCACACAATACCGACGTTATTTTAAAGCCACTTGTCAAAGCACTTTGATAGTGGTATTTATCTGCAAATGATTAAATTTACACTCAAAATTTCAAGCTCTTATGAAACAAGTCCTCCCAATCTAAGAGGTCAGTCTTTATAAGGGGTTCGAATAACTACACATAACATTTAAGAAGCATATACGGGGGGACCGGGAGTGTGGCCTAGTGGTAGAGTGCTTGCCTCACATGCACGAAGGCCCAGGTTCAATTCCTCAGTACTACATACACAAAAAAAGCCAGAAGTGGTGCTGTGGCTCAAGTGACAGAGCGCTAGCCTTGAGAAAATCCAAGGACAGTGCCCAGGCCCTAAGTTCCCAGGGCAGGGAAAAAATATACAGACTTATCTTGGCAGTATGCTGCTCGAGGAGAAAACCATGTAAAATATAGGAAGAATTCAGCAGCCTCCTGTATAAAAATACAGCAAAGAAGTCTACTGAAATTGTCTTAAGAAGGGGGAATAGGGGAAAAAGGAGTAAGGCTGACTGAGATACACTATAGATGTGTGTAGCAGTTCACAATGAAATCTCCCTTGTACCACCAATGTATGCTAACAAAAATGAGCAGCTTTTTTAAACTACTTACCAACTGAAGTTCTAACCAAGGGAAACTGGTCAGTCACTACTTCTGAGTAATAAGAATTGTGAATATTTTATCTAAAAACTACTCAACTACAGAAATTAAAACCACACACAAATTTAAGCAATGAAGATAAAACTTACATTTCAGTATGTTACATATTACTCAGTTAAATCTCACTGCTCAAGGCAATGACATTTAAAGATTTAACTAGTAAAGTAGAATTAGTAGGACAGGATTAACACAGTCATATTTTAATAATCATTATTCACAGTTGCTGTGAAAGTAACAAAAACTCACTACCTAACTTGCCTTCCAGCTCTTATGAGTCATTTTCAACAGTAGGGTCATCAAACACTGGGTCTAGCTACACTTACCTTGGTATGGTAACACATTTAGTATTACAATTTTGAGTAGTGATGGCTTTCTCAAGCTCATCTAATCGTCCTGTTTTCTTTAGCTTCTTCACCAGACTTTTCACTGCTTTCTCACACCACTTCTCTTCCTGTCCGTTCTGCTCTCCTCCGCCTGCTCCTCCAGAGCCACCAGCTGATTTCTTCCACCCCAGCAGTCTCTTCACCACTGGAGGGGTGAACGGCAAGATGGACGACATGCTTGTAACCAAAGTAGCAATCCACACTGAAACCACTTGGTGAATCTACCCTAGAAAAGATGTCGAAAGGTTAAACACTAACTTCAACAAATAGGATTTCAATGCATTCCTGAAAGCACATTATAAAATAAGAAATTCAGACTTTCTAAAGTTTTCTATTCATTAAAATGTCTTTACTACTTTTAACAAATGTACTGCTAAGAATACTTGGTGGATCCTGAAGTCCTGAGAAGTTTTTTTCTGTTCCTCTGATCTGTTCTATTTTCTCTGTATCTTTCATTTACCTTTCTAGCAGTGTTATATCAGGTAACACATTCTGTCATTCATACTCTAAAATGTGGGTAACCTCTCTCATTCATTTCTTGGTCCCTCCAGAACTGAGGCTTTTCTTCCCTTTGCCTTCATTTTGGTAAGGTATGAGGGGAAAGAAAATAATTGTATTTAATCTGCTGTGTTTAACAAAGTTCCCAGAGCATCCTGAGGATGCCTATAGTCTATTTATATTAGAAAAAGGAGGAGAAATCCCAAAGGAGATCCCCTAGAATAAGTTACTATTAATTACATTAATAAAATATTATGTTTTCTGAAAAAAATGCAAGGAAATTACATTTTGTGGAAGGAGGTTTTGTGTGTGTGCCAGTTCTGGGGCCTGAGGACTGTCCCCGAGTTTTCCTGCTTATAGCTAGCACTCCCACTTGAACCATAGGTCCACATCTAGCTTTCTGATTGGAGATGATAATCTCATGGACTTCCCTGCATGGCTGGCTTTGAACCATGATCCTTAGATCTTAACCTCATAAGGAGGTTACAGGTGTAAGCCACTAGCACCCAGTAGGAATATACATTTTGAAAAGGAGAAACAGATGAGGAAAATCAATCCAAGAAACTGGACATTTCAGTTGCCAACTGCTGAGGTTGTATAGTAGAAATAACAGAAAAACTTTCACTCAGATATCCTGGATATTAAACTGTCAAGACTGAGGGAGAGCGGAACTGCAGAAACCCTGGGCAAGTATCAGTAGCAGAAAGATACTTCATTTATCAAAAAAGCCTTAGGTAGGGCTAGAGAGCAAAAATGACTTGATAAAATGACCTAGGAACTGATAGCTGGGCTATAGGAAAATCTCCCATGGTTCAGAAAGCTGGTGACCCAGAAGAGAGATACAGGGGCAGGAAAAAGGAACAAGTCTTGCTGATTCTCAAAATACTAAATCAAATAAATGTTCTAAGAAAGCCCAGAATTAGGTCAACTACACACTTAGCCCCACAGTCTAACAAATTAACATAAAAAACGGGCTACTTTCTAAAAGTATTTACTTCAAGCTCTACTGTTTTATACAAATGCAAGCATTCAGTCAAAAATCAAAAGTATCAGTAACAGGAAATAGTAAAAGATCAAAGTTCCAAACAAAGAGGGTCTAGATGTTGGAATAATCAGACTTTAAAATAACTATACTAAAAATACTAAAGGACAAGATGAGAGACAGACAGCACGCATAATGAAGTTTTTGAATTTCACAATAAACATTAAAGCCATAAAGACACCACAAGGAAATGCTAGAAATAAAACATATAGCATTATATAGATTCCATTAGTTTTAATAACACAAAATAGGCAAATGGACTTGAAGACCAAACAAGTACCCAAACAGAAGCACAAATTCTGTGGGAAAAATTCAGAATATCCAGGATTAAATGTCAACTGGGCCCAATTAAATGTATATTCTTTTCAATTTGTGCCTATCAAGACTCTAACCAATGTTGGTTTTTTTTTTTTTATGAAACTGAGCAAGGTATGGTAATTCTGGTTCAATTGGGGGGGAGTACAAGGCAGGGGAGCCTGAAACAGAAGTGTGAGTTCAAGGTGAGATTAGGTAGCATAGATAAACCCTGCCTTAACCAAAAAAAAAAAAAAAAATCAGTACAATGCTACAATTCAGACACACAAAGGTCTAGAATAATCAAGCCTACCTTGAAAAAGAAAGGAAATTAAAGGACCTACATAACCTTATAATACTAAGACTTACTAATAGCAAGGTGTAGTGGCATACATCTATAAACTTTGCCATCAGAAGGCTGAAACAGAATTTCAAGTTCCAGAAAACAGCCTGGGTTACTGAGCAAGACTATTTCTAAAGAAAAATTATGAGATAAATAAGTAGGTTTACCACTAAGCACACAAAATAGACATAAGGAAAAAATAACTTACAGAATTGAGTGAGACTAATGTCACATCTGAAACACATTATTCATCCCTTGTGCTACAGTTCTAGGACAGAAAGCTGGCCCTGATTCACTGGCAGAGGCTGATGATGACACCATTAGTATAGGAAATGTGCCCTACCTGGATCCTAGAGCAATTTAGTCGTCAGAGTTCTTTTCTCTTGACTGTTACAGAGTTTGTTTCCCTAGGTGGACCGTAAATCCTTTTAGAGCTACTATCTATCAAGTTCTAGGGAAAGGAAAGCTTCCTAAACAGCATGTCGAACTGAAGAGAAGATTAAGGTTCTTGGAGGTGTCTATATTCCTAGCGGCTTGACTGTATGTTCAAAAAGAAAAGTAAGTCTAGAAATAGAACCACAATAGACACAGTCAACTCATTTTCCACTAAGGCATCAAGTCAGCCTACTATTATTTTCAATAGTATGTAAAATAAATAATAAACCTCATACCGTTTCACATCATTCTGCATGAGAAATAGAACCTTAAGATGTTGGAGAAATATACAGACTATTTGTATGAACTTAAAACATGAAGATGAAGCCATGAAGCCAATCTACATAAATTAATCAAATCTATCAAAACTAAAAATGCTTATTAAAAGACATGATTGAAAAAGGGTACAACAAAGAACAGATTAAGAAAAAAATACATAATGCATACATCTGATCAAGGACTACTGATGAAAATATACAAAGTTCTACAAATCAACTGCTATTAATGGTCTCTTAATACATTCCTTTGTCCACTTTTATAAAATTGCTGTAATTGGGCCTTTTTCTAGTCAACAAAAAAATGGAGTATTGTTTTCAGGATAAAACCTGACAGTGCAAGCTGCATCTGATACTGATTTAGGCAATGACAGTATGCTTGCTTTAACAGAGCTATAAAATTATTAAAAGTAAAATGCTAGACACAATCTTAAGAAGAAAATCTTTGAATCTTAAAAAGATCATTCTTAAAACTGGTATTCCAGGGCTGGGAGTTTGGTCTAGAGGTAGAGTGCTTGCCTAGCATGCACAAAGACCCGGGTTCGATTCCTTGGTACCACATATGTAGAAAAAAGCTGAAGTGGAGCTGTGGCTCAAGTGGTAGATCTCTAGTCTTGAGAAAAGTCCAATGACAGTGCTTAGTCCCTGAGGTCAAGCCCCAGAACTGGCAAGCAAAACAAAACAAAAACTGGTATTTCAATTGAATATACTAAGGCTTTAGCACAGTATTAGAATATATTGATCGTAATCTAAATAACAATGACAGTCACTTCTCTAAGGGATATAAATACAAAACAAAACAAAACCTATAAGCTCTGAAGCTCAACTCTTGGGAAGACCTTCCCAAGAGTTTTTCAAGAGAAGCAACACAGTATAAGCTTCATAATTTGGCCACAGACCCCATTATAGAGACAGATGAAGTCCTTCTCAATATATCCTTGTCAACATCAAGAGCCCTGCAATTTAGACACCAAAAATGTAAAAGGAATGAATAAACCGGATTATGTGACTTTCTTAAACAGCACAAATGATGGGAAAGTGACATCTGTTTAGTTGCCTTAATTGTAAGGCAATTATTATAGGAACAACTAGAACCAGTAAGGAGGCCCCATTAAACTGTCTTCAGTGGTAGCCTCTGCAACAAAACATGTAAATAAGCATGATAGTATATAAAGTTTCAACTTGGCAAAATCAATCAAATACACAAACCACCATCAAACACATTACAATCTGCCAACTAGAAGTCAGGGAGTAACAGCAAAATTATACTGGCTACCTTTGGCCTCTGCTATATTTCTACTCTGTACCACCAAGAATGTGCTACGGAAGCCACTATATAATGCCATGTGACAGTCATGATTAATTCAACCTTTGGAAGGGAGAGGTATCACAGAAATAAAGGACAGCAGGACTCAAGTTGGAAAGGAGAGACAGCATACAGGAAGACAGTTCAGCATGTTTTCTAAAGACAGGAAATTTTTAAGCAACTACAAAAATACTTAGGTTATCACCAGAATATGGAGTATGAGAAACATGGTGGTAGGAAGACAATTAAGACCAGTTCTGATTACAAACCTGATGACAGAGTTAACTAATGTTCATGACAGGATAATTGAGCTTTTTCTGACAGTCCACATATTACTGACCAACTAGATGTGTAGACCTTAGGGAAAAGGAGGATTTCAAAAGTACCTGATGGCTGGGTGTGGTGGTTTACGCCTGTAATCCTAGCTACTCAGAAAGATGAGATCTGAGGATCACCGCTCAGAGCCAGCACAGGCACTAAAGTACAAGAGACTCATCTCCAATTAACTACTAGAAAACAGGAAGTGGTGCTGTGGCTCAAGGGGTAGGGTGGTTAGCCTTGAGCTGAAGAGCTCAGGGACAATGCCCAGGCCCAGAGTTCAAGCCCCACAACTCCCTCTCCCCCAAAAAAGAGTATCTGATGCAGCTACCTGCTGTTTAATAACCAATATGTGGAACATGGCACAATGGACTTGAAGGTAAGACTCCAGGGTCAGTTTTATACATACTGTTGTATGTGTCTATTCCATAGCCAGGAGGCTGAAGTGAAATACAATCAACTCAGCAAAGTATTTATCAAGTTAGACAGAAACAAGCATATCTTGAGAACAAGCAGAGGACACAACCTCCAAGCTTGCTGTCTAAGGACTGTTCCAGCATGCTGTATTTTCCCCCCAGTTGTGAGGCCTGAGCACTGTCCCTGAGCCTCTTTGTGCAAAAGGCTAGTGCTCTACCACTTGAGCCATGGTGACACTTTCTGGGTTTTGAGTGGTTGAGATAAGTCTCTTGGGGATTTTTCTGCCCAAGACTCTGAACCATAATCCTCAGATCTTATACTCAAGTAGCTGTGATTACAGGTGTGAGCCATTGGTAGTAGCTTCTGACAATCTTATCCTTACAATTAATCCATCCTCTCGTTGAGTTAGTTTGGCTAATCCTTGTGAGAAAATACCTTTTTTAAAAAGAATACATCTTAAAGTAACAAAATTTTAGCCTAAATATGGATAAAAATTAAACTTTTGTAAAATGAACAAAAATAGATTGTCAGTAACAGGAAGAATCTTGACTAGTTTATTTGATATACTTTCCTCAGGATAAATGTTTCTTAGGAGGCTTTTAAACATTTTTTCTTAATAGAAATGGAAACATGTTTAAGCCTATTTCAAATCATCTGAATAAGTACATGACCTGGTACTACCATGTAATTTCAGTAGTCCATTTCTTATCACATCAGTAACGATCAATGTGGAACTGGGTTAAGAGTTACTACCCTTAACCTTTCCTATCTGGAGAGTCATAGCCGCTTAGTATCTGATTATCTCTGGACAATGATGTCACCAAATAATATTTGTCAGGAATGCTGATAATGCATTTCAACTGACTGAACATTTACTTTATTTAAAATAACAAATATTACATTTAGTCAGAGTCTGAAATGTACACTAAGTATAGGCTGACAAAGAAATAGCAAAAGGTTCCTAGTTAACAAATGGAATTAAAAATCATTTATAAACAATTTGATATCAAAATAAAATGAGTCATTTGGGGAACATACAAGTTTCCTTCAATAGTCTGACAGCAAACTCTTTAGTTGCTTTTTTTTTCAACTGTTGAAAGTCCTGGAAACTAAGTTTAGATGCTAATTATTTCTAACTTCAGCAATAAAGTGATATTTAATGGATGCAGGTTTCAAAAGAACAGTCTTTATAGCTGAATACAAAAACTTAAAAATGCTATCTTAGTAAAAGTAGGATTTTAAGATTACTCATTGTAAAGTTCCAATTAAGAAGTTGGATTATCCTGGATTTCTAGTAAATAAAAGTCAAGTTAGTAATAATTCTGTAACAATTTGACAAATAGCATTTTGATGCTGTATTCAACTAAAGTTAATATTCTTTGTAGTCTTCAATTGTGCTGTACATCTCTTATTCTTTTTCCAACATAAAAGCCATCACTGAATATGTATTACAAAAACCCTCTCCAAATGGTTGTTTCATTTTCCAGTGTTATCTTCTAGAATGTACAAACATATTTCAATTTAAAAATATTTTGTGATAAAACTGCTTCTTTTTAAAGACATCTCATTCTGCCTTGTAACAGAATATTTAACATATTTGTTTTACAAGACCCTCAGAACCATATGGGCCAGGTACTGTATTGACAAACCTTGCTTTTATGAAGAAAATTCCCTCTATCTATTCTTACACATTTTACTTTTCATACACTGTTTGCTAATTTATCAGAAACGGTTTTACAGAATAAAATAGTGATTTATCTTATTTTATCAGCACTGTTTATTAAAGGTTTATTTTTTGGTCAGTCGTGGGGCTTGAACTCTGGGCCCGACCTTGCCCTGAGCTCTTCAGCTCAAGGCTAGTACTCTACACCACTAGGGCCACAGAGCCCTGGTTGTGGTTTTCTGGCCACAACTTCTGGTTTCCTGGCCATTTAATTGTAGATAAGAATCTCAGGCTGGACTTTCATGCCCAGACTGACTTTGAACTGCAACCCTCATATCTCAGCCTCCTGAGTAGCTAGGATTACAGCACCTGGCTTAAAGATCACTAATGTCACTTCTGTCATATATTCAATCCCTATTAAACAAAGATCTTGGTGTGCTTTCTATTCTGTTCACATTAATGTATTTGCTTGTACTTAACAATATCAGTTTTAATTACGAAAGCTCTTGATATGTACCCAACTGAGCACCTCTCCTGATTTTTGTTAGTTATAGACACATACATCCACAGGAGTTCCACTGGATGTGCAATGAATTTATATTAATTTGTGGACTAACACATTTGTGAGAACCAATGTCCTCATTAGGAAAATGTGATGTTTTCATTTATTTTGGACTCAAAATAAAATTTGTTCAGCTTTACTCCCCCAAAACACACAATCTTGTTTACTTACTTATTCCTCCAGGCATCTTGGTTTTTGTTGAGAATGGAATGCTATTTTAAAAAACAAAACTTGCCAGACACTGGTGAATCATGCCTACAATCCTTGCTATTCAGGAGGTTATCTGAAGATCACTGTTCAAAGTAAACCAGGGCAGACAAATCCAGTAGACTCAACTCCAATTAACCAGGAAAAAGGCTGGACTTGAGGCATGGTTCAAATGGCAATGAGTGAAAATGATAAGTGAGAGCATGAGGCACTTAGTTCAAGTCCCAATACTGATCAATAAATACAGAAAGGGTGGGGGAAAGGGAGGGAGGGAAAGAAGGAAGAAGTGGAGGAAAGGAAGGGGAATCAGAGAAGGTGGATGGGAAAAGGGGGAATGGAGAGAAAAGGGGAAGGGCGGGGAAAGGTGGGGAGGGGAGAGAGGTTGGTATATATGTAGTTTTAGGGGTAGAGTGTGTTTAACATACATCAATAAATCAATAAAATGCCAGGTGCCACGGGCTCAACCCTGAAATCTTAGCTACTCAGGAAACTGAGATCTGAGTACCAAAATTTACCAAGGTAAACAGGGAACTCAGTGAGATTCTATGGACAGCAAGCACCCAAGCCCTGAGTTCACCCCTAGGACCAGCACCAAAAAACAACAACCACCAAAAAAATTACAATCATCAAAACCAAGAGACAATCTGTGGAACAGGAGAAAAAATTTCCATCAGCCATTTGCCATTCAAAAGATAAGAGTTTAAAACATTAAACAGAAGAGGGCTGGGAGTTTGGCTTAGTGGTAGGGTGTTTGCCTAGAATGCACGAAGACTGGGGTTTGATTCCTCTGTACCATATACATAGAAAAATGCCAGAAGTGGTGCTGTGGTTCAAGTGGTAGAGCTCTAGCCCTGAGAAAGCCTGTGCTCAGGCCCTGAGTTCAAGGCCCAAGACTAGCAAAAAAAAGAAAAAAAGGAAAATTAATAAATGCTGGCAGAGAATCAGGGGAGGGTAGAAAGGGAAGAGGGGAGAAAGAGAATGTAAGCTAGTTAGACTGTTATGGAAAATGTCATGAGGTTCTCTCGAGTTCCATCCCTTTCCCCTCCTCTGCATCTTTTGCACCCCCTGCACTCTCCATCTTGGGCAGGCAGGCAGGCAGGATACTCTTCTCACAATAAACTCTTTGCTGCCTGAACCATGTGGGAACCTCCTTTTGCTGAACCTTACAAAATTGAGTAGGACAAGACAAGCTTCACCAAATATGGTTTTATTATAACTCATTGTCCATTCTCCTCTTTATGATTACTTAGATTACCAGTTTTCCAATCTTACAAGCTGTCATGAAGTTGGTTTTTGGTTTTTTGTGTTTCTTCTTCTTCTTTGTTGTTGTTGCTATTGTTTACCACCATGTGAAAGCTGTTCTGGTGCAGAAACTTTCAAACTTCTTAACCCAAAGATCCCCATAGTGAGAAAGTAAAGACAGACATTTGCCCATATGGTGTACTCTATTTCTCTAAATGAAAGAATCATTAGTAAGGAGGAAGCCAATGTAGTGGATCCTGGGATGTATCTATAAAGATAATAAGAAAAAAAAACCAAACACTGTTTTTGTTCCAACTATGTTCCATTGTGAATCACCAAAAAACAGTGTAAGGAAGCCATAACTTCACTGTATATATATGCTAAAGGAACAGAAATAGACTAGAAGCCCATGTACAACTTTACTGACAGTAGCAGTTGTCTGTCAGTCTCCTGACATGACCTAGTTCCTCTAAATTCTGGCAAAGATGATAGGTACAGTAGAAGAGTTTGTGATATTTGTAATTCTAGACTAAGAGAATATTTTCACCACGAGCAATGGTTCAGGATTCTATTCCTAGGAACCACTGCTCACATTCACCATCCTTTTCCTTAACTCATAGCAATGACTTACGCATTCTGGACTTAACCTTTTTTTTTTTAGAATTGGACCTCGTACTTGCTGTTATTCCACCAGTCCAGGATACTAATCTTTGTTAAGTATACATGTTGCATATATTCAGTGTGAAACTTTTTATGGCCTTTTAAAATATTTCAGTCTAACGGACTTTCCTGCCTGGATTGACTTCAAACCATGATCTTCAGATCTAAGCCTCAGTTGCTAGAATTACACCGGTACCCAGCTCAGTATTTCACTTAATGTGATCAGATTTACCAATTATATTAAATCCTATTTTATACATAAGCTTGTATCACCTTAAATGGTCACATGTTGTGACCAAAATTCAAATTTAACATTTTACTTTTCAGGGCCAAGAGTCTGGCCTAGTGGTAGAGTGCTTGCCTAGCAAGCATGAAGACCAGACTTCGATTCCTTGGTCCCACATACAAAGAAAAAAGCCAGAAGTGGTGCTGAGGCTCAAGTGGTAGAGCTCTAGCCTTGAGAAAGTCCATGGACAGTGTTCAGGCCCTGAGCCCAAGCCCAGGACTGGCAAAAACAAACAAACAAACAACTGAACAACAAAAAACATTTTACTTTTCATTTTCAACTTTCCAATCTATTGGGAATGTTTTTAGTTTGGGGGAGGCAGTACTGGAATTTGAACTAAGGGCCTCATAGTTGAGGCAGAGACTCACATCTCAGATCTATTCCTCCAGTCCTCTATTCATTATTGAGATGAAGTGCGGCTTTCTACCCAGGCCCTGGCCTGAACTGCAATCCTCCAACTTAAAAAAAAAAACTTCCCACTGTAGCAAGGATGACCTGTGAGCAAATTACACCCAGCTTCCCCTGAGATGGAGTCCTGTGAACGTTACTGCCTGGGTTGACATGAGAACTTCAAGCTTCTGATCTCTGCCTCCTGAGATTAGTTATGAACCGCCACCATGCCTGGCTTACTTGGAACTCACTTTATGTATAATGTGAGTTATGTATCTCCCTCTCTCCAATACAGATAACCAAGTACATCAGCATTGCTAACTAACAATTTATAATGCCACTGGCCTTCACGGGGTCTTCTGTTTTCTTCCATTAATCTATATCTAAAGCAAATGTCCACTGGGCCTTAACCAGTAAAATAATGAACTACGTCTTGATATCTGACAAAGTAAATTCTCTTTCACCTGCTGAGATTTTAATTGGAATTAGAGTGAATTTATAAATAGAGGAAAACAGGCATCTTTATGACATTGTATATGCCCATAAGCACAAATATTCTTCTTACAATTTGAATTATATGAGACTTAAAATCTTCTCCATTAAGTCCCAAACATGTTTTTGTTTTCTCCTAGGTATTTTGTACTTTGCGTTTCCATTTTAAATGTCACATATTTTAAATTTAAACGTCGTGTGATGCTGACATACAAATGCATTGACTTTCATACATCAACTTTTAAAGTAACTTTATTGAGGCATAACTTACATACAATAAAATGCACAGATGTTAAGGATGCAGTTTGATGAATTATAACAAACATTTATATAACCACCATTCCAAGACAGACCATTTTCATCATCCGAGGTGCTCTTGTGTACCTTTTCAGTCAATTCACCTCTTCTATCCCATGCAACTCTTTTGATTTCTAAAACCAAGTTTTATCTTACCTGTTCTTAAAAATCTGTATGAATAGGATTACTCTTATTTAATACACCTTAGTTAAAAAAAAACACTACAAAATTCTGGAAACTATATACACAAATAAATGTTTTCTGACATCACTGAGGCATCTGCTTCTAGGAGAAAGAACCCTCAAACATCTCTTACAGAGGAACTAGAAAAACTAGTTTTAAATGGACGTAAAAAGCACAAAAAGGTGAAGCAGAATAAACTTAGAAATACATTAGATGTTAGATGTAGAATGGCGGGAATTTTTATACAACCAGTAAGTTACTCTAATCTGCCATTTAAATGACACATAGTGAAGTCTCTTGCCAGGCTATCCCTTGCCACCCAGTTGCCTTTCCAGAGCAAAATACTGTTACTAGGCTTTTGTGTATTGTTCATATATAAGCAACTTTGCATATATTTATTACCGTTTTGGAAAATGTTCATATAGTTTACTTTGTAGACTGATCCATATCAATACAAAATGAGTTTTTTTCCTAGTACTCTGTATTTTACCAGAATTCTTACTGATAGATGCTTAGGTTATTTTCAGTCTGTGATATTTACTTGGATGAAATCACCACCATGTCCAGCTACTGGGTGTTCTCTGTTATAACCCCCCCAAAGCACCTTTGTACTATGTGGGTACTCGTGTTCTGTGTCTGTCTCTTATTCATATATACATAAAAGAATATTTGTCATCTATTTCCACCAAAACGTCCATGTACTTGAAGTAGGATGAATGGGCTTACTTTGAGTCTGTTCTAGTATGCTGCCTGTGTCACTCTAAGAAATGTAAGGTACTAAACATAGAGCTCCCCTATGACCCAGCAATTCCACTACTTGGCATTTACCCATCATCCAGAAACAAGGACATACTAAAGCCACTAGCACAACGATGTTCACTGCAGCACTATTTACCATAGCAAAGATATGGAACCAACCCAGATGCCCCTCAGTTGATGAGTGGATCAATAAGATGTGGTATTTATACACAATGGAATTCTATGCTGCCATCAGAAAGAACGACATCGCCCCATTTGTAAGAAAATGGAAAGACTTGGAAAAAATCATGTTAAGTAAAGTAAACCAGACCTGAAGGAACATAACCTCAATGGTTTCCCTCATTTGTAATAATCAGTACAAATCTTGGGCTTTCCTAGCAGAGGATTACAATAGCTCAAAACCTAGATACATAAGGCCATATAAGATGAAACTAAATGAAAGGACCTCCAGGATATGGAAACAAGAGCTATATAATGTGTGATTGTTGTTCTTAATGTACTATATTATTTCTCATCTCTTTTGTTGTCCCTTGGTTATTCTTATATTATTACAGTATCATACCTTGTTATCTGGTATATTGTATATACGTTTATTTATTTGAAATAGGAAATGGAAGGGGGGGAAACAAGATGAGGGGAAGGGGTGGAGGGAGGGAAATGGGGATAAAAACATGAGAAGGGGTATCAATGTGTGTGAAGTAATGTATCTTCTACCTGGCAAATATAACTGTAACCCTTCTATTAATTACAATAAAAATTTAAAATTAAAAAAAAAGGAAATGTAAGGTAGTTATTGTAGCTCATACTTGTAATCCAGCACTTGAAAAGCCAAGGCAGTTAGTAACTGAGTTACAGGTCAGAACAGGCTTTATACTAAGACTTTTCCCCTATTATCTCAAAAGAAAATAAAAGAAAGGGGGGAGGGGCAGACAGACATAAGACAAAGATGAAGAAAAAAGAAACACTGACAAACACTGGCAACACTGACAAAGTAGGATGATCACTGAAGAAAGACCACTAAATATGGCTATGGCAGTTCATCTGAAGAGCAGTAGAAAAGGGAATATGAAAAGACTAGCAATAGCAAGTGCCTGTGAGATCTTGAGTTCAAACAACAATACCACTGAATACCACTGAATGAGGAGGCTAGAACTGGTTAAAAATACACAAACACAAGTTGAAGTCTACAACAGAGGAAGTAACTGAATATAGAAAGCAAAGCGATTACTCTTTTAAAAGGTAAAGAGGGAAGACAAATATCAACTATGTTTAAGTTGCAAAGTACTTTCCAATACATGTATGATTTTTATTTTTAAAAAAATCAGAGTTTGGCCTAATGATAGAGTGCTTTTCTAGCATGCACGAAGGCCCAGGTTCGATTCCTCGGTACCACATACAAAAAAAAAAAAACAGAATTGGTGCTGTGGCTCAAGTAGTAGAGCGTTAGCCTTGAGAAAACCCAAGAACAGTGCTCAGGCCCTGAGCTCAAGCTCAGTACTGGCAAAAAAAAATAAATAAAATCAGAGTTCAGTATTTCAACGTCAAATACTTCAAATTTAATGGCTACAGCTTCAGAGGACATCTAAAGTCTAGTGTAAAAATAACTATTAGTTGTTGGCATTTATGTTCCAATCACACAATGTAAAAAAAAGTAACATCAATGATGATCAGCAAGTTTACCAACTATATTAATCAAAGGTTTAGAACAATAAAACACATAAAAATTGTTTTAAAGAGCCATGCATCACCATATGCTGGTGGCTCACACCTATAATGCTAGCTACTCAAGAGACTGAGATCTGAGAATCAAATTTTGAAGCCAGCAAGGGCAGGAATTAACCAGCAAAAAAGCCAGAAATAGAGGTGTGACTCAAAGTGGTAAATCATTAGCCTTGGCAGGGGAGGAAAAAGATGAGAGGGAGGATATGACTATGTGTGAAAAAAAGGGAGAGTGAGCAGGTACACGCATGTGTACATAACATAAAATGGCTAAAAAGAAGAATTGTCAATTTCTACTCTAACTAGATCTACCTAAAGTTGTAAGCTAGGTAGGAAAGGCAGGGCCAACTATAAAACAAGCTGGCCCCATGGACAATGGTGGATAATGTATCTTTTAAACCAAAATGAACAGAAAACACTCTTATGGGCAATTTTATGAATTGTCACAGCCTAACCAGAGACTAGATCTAGCTCTAGAAGCAAGTTGTTAGTTGAGTGAAAGTCCACATCACATAGAAAACTCTGTAGAGATTACCTGTTCTACAACCAAGTTATATATACTACTTTCACCTTTAATGAGCTGTGTGGAACCCAAATCTCTATAATCAGCTCATAAACATACAACTTACACACTGGCTTATCATTCTAAGATCATAATTAAACACCATCACAAGACTAAACAGGCCCACATTCAAGTCAGCAGGAGTATCAAGTACTCCACTAGCCCTTTGACTCTCCCAAGTCAACCTTGCCTCTTTTCTATCTAGCATTCAACTCAATCAGTCCACAGGCATACAAAGTCAGTTAGCCAAGTCTAAAGTAGCACTGGCCAAAATAATTTTCTACAATGATTAAAAAAAAAAAATACAGGGCCGGAAGTTTGGCCTAGTGGTAGAGGGCTTGCCTAGCACGCACGAAGACCTGGGTTCGATTCCTCGGTACCACATACATAGAAAAAAGCCAGAAGTGGTGGTGAGGCTCAAGTGGTAGAGCTCTGCCCTTGAGAAAGTCCAAGGACAGTGCTTAGGCCCTGAGCTCAAGGCCAGGACTGGCAAAAAAAAAAAAAAAAATACAGCCCTTAGTCACATATGGCTATCTAAATTTAGATTAAAATTCAATTAAGACTAAATAAATTTAATATTCTGAGCTAAGTACCAGGGGTTAATGCCTACAATCCTAGCTACTCAAGAAATTCTGATTAAAGATCATAGTTGGAAGCTAGACAGAACAGAAAAGTCCTTGAGAGCTAAGGCACCAGTAGCACTCAGAAGCTGAAGTCTGAGGATTGTAGATCAAAAACCAGAAAAATCCCTGAGACTCATCTCCAATTACCACCAGAACACAGGCCTGGAATTCAAGCTTCACAACTACCACAAGCAACAACAAAGTCCTTGAGATTTCATCCTGAATTAACTACCAAAAAGAGGAGTGGAGACATTAACTCATGTACAGCACTGGTCACCAGTAAGAAAACTGAGCAAGAGGAGCAAGATTGCAAAGCACTGAGTTCAAGTCCCAGGATCAAGGAAAAAAATAATAGTTCCTCAGTCACAATAGCTGAATTTCAAGTGCTAAATAGTTGCATGTGACTGGCAGCTACCTAATAAATAAATACAAAACACTTTTGTAAGACCTACTGCTCCCCAGGGCTGTGAGTTAGAAGAAAACTGGTTAGGCAGGACTTCCTCATGTGCCTATTTCCTCTCTACAAAAACAGCATTAAAAAAAAAAAACTTTTTTATGTTCTACAATATCCATATTTCTCTCTCTTTAAGGCTTTCTGTTTGCTATGTGCATAGATGTGTGTGTGCTTCAAGCAAGAAAACTCCTTAGAACAGAAATGGACAGGGCACAAATCCCAAATTCCAAGCAAAAGCTAGAATCTCCTGGTAACTAAAACATTAAAAAAAAAAAAAAAACCTTAATTAACTAGTGTGAATCATACAACCTAACTACCTATGTGCAAACTATTTAAGTATTTGGTCTAAACATAGAAAACATTCATTCATAGCCACTAATATATATGTCATCAACACAAAAATTTCACTAGCTTATTCAAATTAAGGAAGAAGGTTTAGGCCTAGCTCCTCTACACCATAAATTTATAAGGAGTTTACATGGTCTGTACATCAGACTTTCCAGTCCACATCTTGGAATAAAAGATGTGATTAAGATGGAATTCTTTCTTAATACTTACAAGACTGTAATTACTATCTTTTTAGAGCTTTTGGAAAGCACTGACACAGCATATGAAATGCAATACACTTTTAAACAGATAAATTATGAAATCATAGCCTCACCATGCTACTTTCTCAGATTAAGTCTTCTTTGATCTTGGTGCACTGGTGCATAATGGCAGGCAGAAGGACCATGAGTTTGGGCCAGCCTAGGCTATACAGTGAGACTGTTGAAAAACAAAACAAAACAAAACTGGAAACCAGATACTGGTGTGGTGGCTCATGCCTGTAATCCGTACTAAGATCTGAGGATCACTGTTCAAAGCCAGCCTGGGAAGGAAAGTCGGTGAAGATCTTATTTCCAGTTAACCAGCAAAAGGCTGAAAGTGGAGTCATGGCTCAAATGGTAGAGTGCTATCCATGTGCACAAAAGCTCAGGGACAATGCCCCAGACCTGAGTTCAAGCCTCAGAACCAACACCTACACCTCCCGCCCAACACACACTCCTGAAAACAAGAACAGTCTTGGACTTAAGGGATTTCAAATAATCAGCAAACAGACTTTCTCAGTGGTTCACCTGTGATTATTCTTCCTTACTAAATGAATATATTAAACCTAAAACTACTTCCCCAACAAAGACTATGAAAAAAATCTTCAAATTTAAACTAGACAAAAATTCATACTCAAAACTGATCAGTGACAAGCAGTTACTCCCTGATTTTTTCAATGAAAAGGGGCTGGGCTACTTGTGCATTACTGCTAACAATAGAATCCTTTTTTTAATAGCCAAAGCTTCTACTACAAGATCAACAACAGTTATTTTATGGATTCAGAAAGTACTTCACAGTTGAAATGAGGGAATTGTGTATTTGTGTGTATGTGTAATAATACCAGGCAGACATCACACTTATAAAGCAACAAACCCTTACCACAGAGGCTGGCCAACTATGCATACCTACTCCATCTGTACATTTTTAGCCTATGTGTCAAAATGAGTGAAAAGTTTTCTGTGATACTCCTATACAATGGAGAAAGGGGGGGGAGGGAAGAAAAAAGCATGGTACAGGGTGGTATACCTCTCCTGTAACCTTTCTTGATTACTGGACTTTATAATCTGAAATCTGGGGTCTCTCTCTGAGGAAAAAAAAAGTGTGATCCATCTTGGTCAAAGTAGGTGATGGATCTTTCATGAAAGAAGTCCTTTGCTATAGAACAATGTTCTATTCCTTTAAGAACATTTGCTAATCATTCTGAATAACCATCTAAAGTATATTATGTAGATTACTGCACTCTTAAAAAGGTTTTCCCAGGGCCAGGAGTTTGGTCTAGTGGTAGAGTGCTTAACTAGCATGCACAAAGACCGGGGTTCAAGTCCTGGTACAACATACATAAAAAAAGCAGGAAGTGGTGCTGAGGCTCAAGTGGTAGGGCTCTAGCCTTGAGAAAGTTCAAGGACAGGGTTCAGGCCCTGAGATCACGCCCACAACTGGCCAAAAAAAAAAAAAAAGTGTTCCCAAACATGATTTAAGCTAATTGATGAACATTCATTACTAGGCTTTCAGGTCTGGTCCTGCACAGAACGGCCCCAGACATGCTACTCAAGTTCTGAATATTTGTTTTTGTGTCTTGTATATTATCTCTATTATCCTCACCAGACTGTTATTTTTTTCTTACAATAGACAGTAGGCTAGCAGTTCCCCATCCTCCAAACTAGTACCCACCACATCCCTGTAAACCTCCTACATTACTTAATCTACAGGTTTCTTATCTACTGAAGGTTAGAAGCCAGATAACTCAGCTGGTTAAAAACATTTTGAATAAATGCCAACAGGTTCTAAGAATCACAAAGGCTCTCTTACGCTTTAAGATATAGGCTGAAACAATTTGGCTTCCTTAGACCTTTGTTGCTTAAGTGACTTTTTCTCAAATACATTTTGTAACAGGTCAAGGTTAATAGTGTAGGCAAATAACTACAATGTACACCTAGAAGGGGGGGGGAGATTATTTGGGAAGACCCTTAGATGCCTCAATGAAGTTGTAACCAAGGTCACATAATCCTTATAATAACTTTAAAAGTTACGTTCTGCATTATCAGTTTAAAAAAAGAAGAGACAAAAAACAAAACCTAAGTTTCTGGAGTTAAGTAATTTATCCAACTGTAACTAAGAAGCCAAGTATCAGCCTAGGACTCTCTAATTCCAAAATCCAAAGTTTTTCTAAGTTTTACTACATGGAATTGCTACTCAACACATAGTTCTTGGTTTAACATTTTTACATGTCATTCTCACCCTTTCACTGAAACCCAATTGGAGTTTTCTTCTTCTTACCACTTTTTGCAACTAAAGGACAATGGTTAATAAACTGAAGCAAAAAAAAAAAAAAAAAGCTTAACTCTTCAAGTGTACATCTGTTCAATAACATGTTTCTGGAACACTGGCCATTATCTTCAGTTTTGTATAGACTGCAAAAACTGGTAACAACTCTTTCTGACCCACCATAAAAGCAATGATTGTTCCCAATGACTATCATACCTTCTTTAGGGCTGTCCTATATACACTGATAGGAAGTAATGCAAATATACTGCAGGAACTGACTCAGTAATGAATTTATTTCATGCTTATGCACCCTCATTTCTACACCACCATAACTAGTTTTCTTATTCTAAGTACTAGGGACATAAAGGAGTTGTCACATGCCTAATTCCATAAAGAAATGGGGCTACACTTGCTCACTATCATTTTTACTGCCTAGTCCCGGGGCTGATACATAGTAAAGGCTGTTGAATAAATAAATGCAACTGCCCTATAAATACAACTTATGTGCTGAATAAACTTGTAACTTCTCCTGAACTACTTTTGAGTTTTTTACATTTCACATTTTCTGACATAACTTTTGTAGTTCCTACTGGAAAACATATTCCCTCTTACAGAACTTAAGGGACCAAAATGGCTCTTATAAGCCTATCAAAAGACGAAGAATCTTGCTACGTGCCAGTGGCTCGTGCCTGCATTCTCACCTGGGAGGCTACTATCATCAGGAAGAATGAAGACTGAAGCCAGAAAGAAAAGTTCAAAGAACACCCCCCCACACACTCATACCTGCCATCCTCAAAATGTGGGAGGCTGAGACTATGGTTCCAGACCAGCCAGGCTGGCTCAAGCTTATAATTGTAGCTACTCAGGAGGCTGGAATCAGGAAGGTTGAGGACTGAAAGCCAACCTGGCAGAAAAACTTGAGAGATTCTCTCTCAACCAACAGCTAGGTGCAGTAGCACATGCCTGTCATCCTAGCTATGCAGAAGGCTGAGGCCGCCAGCCAGGCAAGAAAAAGTCCTAAGACACAAGTTCAACATAAGAAGCAGGGTGGAAGAAGCTGAACATGAAGTTTGAGCCTGTCACTCCAGCTACAGTGAGAAGTGGAAAAAAAAAAAGGATCATGGTCTAGGCACATACCAAGGAAAGAAACAAGATTCTATCAAAAATAACAGGATGGTGTGGCTCAGTGGTAGAAGCACAAGGCTCTTCAGTTTAAACCTCAGTACTAAATAATAAATCTAAAAAGTTGTGCACTTCTCCCTTCTAAAAATGATGCTTGTCTCAGAACGTTAGTAAATCTCCAATCTCACAGTTTGCTATATACAGCATTCATATGCTTCAGAAAAGCACCTGTACAAAAAAGTTTGCTCCAAGCACTAAATCAAAATAAGAAAAACCTTCAGACCTAAAAGTAAAAATTGACAAAATGCAAAACCCAAAATGTACTTAGCAAGCAACTTTGCAGCTAAATTAGTTTTTTCTTTACAAACACATATTTTGTCCTCAAAGATGTAGTGAGCAACATTTTCTTAATATTTATAGATGAAAATGAAAAGTGGACCTCCTATTCTCATGAAGTAGAAACAACATTATAAAAGAAAAATACTACATACTCAAACCCATCCCCAATATTCCTACAAAGAGTTAAAACACATACTAGCCTACTGGCCACAAGGCAACAGGAAATTGTCATACATAGTTTCTTACAAAACTTTATTTCAGGAATCTTGCAAACTGTGTAGAGATTTAGCTACAAGTAGGTTACAACCTTTGAATCCAAAGTTCATTGAACACCTACAAAGTGAAATAATTTATGTTGTAGCTACAAATATAAAGAACAAACTCTAAAGAACCTTTTCTTACAAAAGAACAGTAGTAGGTGTTTCCAATGACATCACAGTAATTGAAAGTAGCCAATGAGCTGCCTTAAATTTACCTCCCACTTCAGAAATGCACAGACTTTACTATAATTACTACTAAGACAGGTAAAGCTAAAACTAAGTTATTTTCAAAAAATTATTTTGAATTTGACATTTGCTAAAAGACCTTTTTGCAGAAGAAGTTAGATAAGAAAGTCTTCCTAAAAATAAAAATTCTGAAGTCAGGCACTGGTGGATCATGCCAGTAATCCTAGCTACTCAGGAGGCTGAGATCTAAAAAAAAAATCTAAGGATCTCTGTTCAAAGCCAGTCCAGAAAGGAAAGTGGGTGAGATTCTTATCTCCAATTCACCACAAGAAAACTGCAAGTGGCACTGTGGTAGAACGCTGAAGAGCTCAGGGACAGCATTCAGGGCCAGAGTTCAAGCCCCACGACCGACAAAATAAATAAATACTCTCAAATTATGACATTTTATGAAATCCATTCTACATTTCTGCAATTATTACATTTGCTCTGACTCATGCATTAAAACTTCAACCTTCACGTAACTTCGAATTATTTGTAAGAGGGAAACTTTTCTCTGTAATAGGTAAACTTTTCAGGGATGAAAAGCAAAATAATAGCAAATGTATTTTCAGCATAACAGTAAATCTAAATGTATTCTCAGATAAGGCTCAAGGAAAGCACACTTTAATGATGGCGGTTCCCTTCACATGAAGTCAGAGAAAATGAGAAGGAACTTTGGAAATTAACTCACATCTTCAGGGAAACAATTTGGAAAGATAAAACCACAGGATGTGTGCCTGCAATTAATTGTTTTATGTATGACGTTTTAAAAGTTTAAAATAATCTCGAATTAGCATATTCAAAAATGTAACAAGCCCTCAATGGAAATTTAAAAAAAAAAAATGCTGCTTCCCAATTCGTTTCACCTGGCGTTTTTCTTGTTGCTTGTTGGCTGTTTAACACAAAGTGTGACAACAAACAGGTCGCATTTACCTTGCAGGGCAAACCGACGAAATAACAATACACTCAATATAACCTACCTACCGTTTTCTTTTGTTGAGAATCAGAAAGAAGCCATGATCAAATAAGGGTAAGTCGAAGACAAAAGTACCTGACCCCAAGAGCGTCATTTCCCGGAGACAACAAACCAAAGGGATGATTTTGCGAACCAAGTGCGGGATACGTGAAATCAAATAGAATTAGCACGCTCCCTCCAGGGTAATGACAAAAGCTAATAGGCTGCACCTACAGCAGAACTTTCCGAGCGTGCGGAGGACGATCCCGGCGGAGCATCCGCGCCGAGCGAGCGCGCTCCTGGGAGGACGCCCAGACCATTCAGCTCCCGCGACGGGGGTGGTTAACAAAGGTTACGGGACCAAAACAAAACCAAAAACCCAAACTGGGAGCAAAGTATCACACGCTCCCAACTCCTCCGACCGACACGACCTGTCCCTTCGGCTTCGGAAATCAGTTCTCCCAACTCCGGAGGGTGCCGGCCAACGCCGGGGAAGGGACGCGGACCAGGCCGGGCGGAGGGGGGGGGGGATCGCGGCAGCCCCGTCCTCCGACGCCCACCCCGGCCCGCGCGCCCACGGCCCCGCCACACCCCAGCCCCCTCCCGCCGTGGCCATGTGACACGCCGGCCCGGCCGCACAAACACACCCCTGCCCGAGGCCCGCGGGCGCCGAGGCTTTACCTGCACCGAAGCGCCAGGTCCGGCCCCGCCAGATCCCGGGGACCCGGGACCTTTTGTTCCTTCCCCGGCCAAATGGATGGAATGGGGGGCTGGGAGGAGAGGAGGGGAATGGGCGATCCCAGGCGGAACTGAAAACACTCCGGGCCGCCGAGCCCCCGCCCCGCCCCGCCCCCAGCCCCGCGCCTGGCAGCCACCCCGCCGCTCCGAGCCCAGCCCGGCGGAGCGCGGAAGAAGGGGAGGGGGCCCGGCCGCCGCCCGCCGAGGAGGGGGTGGGGACGCCGCCATCCCTCCTCCCCTCGGGCGCGCGCCCGCCGTCCTCCCTCCCGACCCCGCGCGCCGCGCCCTCACCACCGGCCCACCTCCACTTCCGCCCTCCGCCCCGGCCGCGGGCCGCAGCGCACCCACCTCCGGGCGGCTCGCTCGGCGCTCGCGAGCTGCAGGCTGGCGAGCTGCTTCTCCGCCGCCGCGGCCGCGCGGTAGACCCGCCTCCCACCCCGGGCCGCGAGCCCCGCCGATTCGCCGGCGCAGCCCCGGGGCTGGCACCCTGCCGCACGCTGATTGGCGCCCCCAGCCGCCCGTTAGGGCGCGAGGCACGCCGGCCGAGCGCCGCGCGGGGTGCGCACGGAAGACGGAGCGAGTGGAGGAGGGAAGGAAGGAGGCTGAGCACCGCGGGAAGGGCCGGCCGCGGAGCGGAGCGCGGGGAGGCGCGGGCCACTGACTCCCCACCTCCCTGTGCCTTCGGCCCGCCCCGCCTCCGGCCGGACCGGCAGCACGCGCAGCCAATGAGCGCGCCAGGAGCTCGGGGTGTGAGCCGCGCGTCGGGGGCCTGGAATCGGAAGGGAGACGTCGCTCGCTGATTGGTCCCGCCTCCCCCGTCCAGCGTGAGGCGAGGCGCGGCCGGGCGGGGTAGGATGCTGGGGGGGGGGGTTCGCTGGAGTTTGTCTTCGGCACGTTCCCACGGGGCTCGCGGAGAGGCGGAAAAAAAAAGCCTGCGGCCTGCCGCGCCAAACAGACCACGCCCCATCCACAGACCACCACCCCTCCGGTCCCCTGCCAGCACCTCGGAGGGAGAACTGCCGCCTGGTCCGCCTTTTGTCGGGAGGCCGAGAATGGACACGTGCTCCGTCCCCGGGGAGGCCTCGGGGCGGCCCGGAGGACCGGACTGGACCGGGGCAGAAAGGCCTTGGAAGACGCTCCGGCGGTGGGCCGGAGATAGGCGCGCCCTTATGCAAATGAGTGGGCGGGGCTTTGTGCTGGAGTGGCGTGGGGAGGGCGGGGCCAGGTGAATTAAAACAATGTCAGTGTCCTGTGGAAGCGTTGAGAGTGAGGGAGTTTATCCAGGGTTTTTCTTCAGACTGAATCTTGGTTGATATTCATACTAAAATAAAAAGCATCAGAATCTTGTTCGTCGAGCTTTGAAAAAGGTGAGCGCCTGGCAGGAAGCTCCTTAACTACTGATTTTATCTTTCCTAACGCTCTGGTTGTGTTTTTCTCTCTCTCTCTCTCTCCACTGTTCAGGCAGTTGGTTTCATGATCCTAACTTGACAGGTTTGCTCTACTGGAAGCAGCGAAGCTGTCCAAGGGTGTGCAACTACTGAGTTCCGTGGTAGCCTTGTTTTTGGGGTTTTTTTTTTTTTCCTTAGCACGGATGCAATACTGAGCTCAAATAATCCAGTACTAACCACCACCAGCCGGGAGAACCGTAAAAAGACAGTTGAAAAGAAATGTGGGTTGTTGGTGGCAGAGGCAACTCTTGAACGTAGTTTTCTAACACTCATGCTTATGTAGTTCTCGTGGATTTACTTGGAGATTCCTGGAAATCATCACTAGCAAAACATATCAGCAATCAGGAAGTGCCAAGTGATTATTCCAGCACTAAAAGTTTTAGAAATAAATATACTCTCAAGAGTGCAGTCATCCCAGAGGAGGGTACCTTTTTATATGGACCATGAGAGATATTTGACCATTCCCTAAGTCTTACAGGTTTTCTAGATATATTTTAAAAATCTTCACTGCCACCACTTCTCCTCAGATGTAGCAATACTGTTCTTGTGGGAAAGTTCTGACGATGAGTGTGAACCTTGAACGCAGGCCAGTTGTAGTTTTCAGAACAGCTTATGTTCCAAATCTATGACTTCTGGCAAAGTGAAGCTTATTTGCAATAATACCTACTTAGTGGATAATACTAGTTTGTGAAGAAGTAAAATAATGAATGTCAGTAAGTAGCACAGGGCTTAGAAATTAAGCAAAGTTCAATGGCCATTAACTTTCCTTTTCTGTTTTGTAAAGGCATGCCTTTTTAAAAGTCTGTGGGCTAGTAGGGATGTAATTAGTGACAGAATGCTCGTGTAGCATGTGTGAGGCCCTAGATTGATCCCTAGCACTGCATCCAGTGTTTTAGCCCCAGGCCCAGAACTGCAGTTCTGCATGTCAGTTTTGGTTTTTGGCCCCTACACATCAAATTAAGGGATATGGTTAAGGACAGAGAAAGAAGGTGTACTATGTAACACTTGGGGCTATCTTGAGCCACCTTCCAGTAACAGATGTTTGCCTTAGGCAGAATTAGAGGAAATCGGTGAGAGGTTTGCATACTTAAACAGTTCTGGTGAAAAGCAGGTTTGGTGGTCAGAGGTGTCCAAGTGGTCTGACAAGTCTGTTGTCTCACTACTGGTCAGGTAAGGCTTTACAATAGGAGTCATCTATCCATGGTAGTTTGTTCCATCTGACCAATGCCTTGAATATGAAAGCGTATTAAAACTGCCTTGAGTCATATAAATATTTTGCCTGTATAAACAGTGTATAAATTAGAGTATCCAAGTGTGTCATAAGAATGATAACAAGCAGAACTGGAGTGGATGCTAGAGAAATCTGCTTCTAGTATGGGAGTTAGTAAATTTGAGAGGCATTAATTCAGTAGATAACTATTTCAATAATTGGACTTTAAGTTCCTAACTCTTCTATTTTGAGAACTTTATAAAACTAGAGGATTGAAGAATGAAGAGGGGCACTCTGGCTACTAATACAGTCCCCAAGGAGCATAGAAATGGGATCGTGCTTACCTTCCCCTCTGCTTAGAAATGTATCTAAACCAAAGTGGGTCAAGACAAACTGAAGGCACATAGAACAAGGATGGCTCTATGTTGCCATGGAAACAATAAGCTTAGAATTCCACTAGTATACCTGAAGATCTATCTGTAGGTCCCTATTGACTAAATTATATTGAATTATTTTTTATTTTATTGTCAGTGTACGTATAGAGGGGTTACAACTACATTCGTTAGGTAGTGGGAGCATTACTTGTTAAGTCTGATTTTTATATAGAAAGAGAGTTTAATCCTTTGTAACTAATGCCATTGTAAAATCAGTTAAGCCTAAATCAATTCAGAGCGCATATAAAGCTGGTTAAGTACATTCGAAAGACATGAGAAAAATGGTAATGGTGGCTGTTTCTATAAGGAGCTTCATTAGGGTCATGAATAGAAAAGTTGTTTGCTTCTTACTTAATTTGAGTCTTAATTTTGGTTTTTCAAAAGACATAGCTCTCATTCCATCTTTTGCCTGATAAAGTACTTCTTGGCTACAACAGCCCAAAGTGGTTCATTGATGTATCACTTAAATGAATTTTTTTCTTATAGTTTGAATGATATGTAGACCATAACTTCAATTAAGGTTTTGATTCATTTGTGTAGTCTTGATCAGTTTTATAACTTCTCATATGTGTATATGTCTCCACATATACAAAATTCCTGAAGGCAAAGAACAAATTATTTTCAGTTGCTTCTCCATGCCCTTATCACAAGACTAAGTAATGAAAGAAGGGTAAAATACAGCATTTTCACCAGATGCTGGTAGCTCATTTCTATAATCCTAGCCACTCAGGAGGCTGATAATCTCAAGATTGCCATTCGAGGTCTGTGAGACTCTTATCTCCAATAAACTATTCAGAAAAAACCAGAAGTGGTGCTGTAACTCAGGTGGTAGAGTGCTGGCCTTAAACAAAAAGGAGTTCAGGCATGGTTCCCAAGCACCAGGACTGGCATAAGTAAGTAGTAGTAGTAATAATAATAATAATAATATCTATATCATTTTCCTAACAGAAAAGTGTGTGTCAAGCATTTTTTCACTTTTTCCTATCCTTGAACAGAAATGTTTGTAGTTTCTTTCCATACAACAGTTAGATCTCTTGTCAACATCTACGCTCTGTTTGCTCATTAAGTGAGACTAAGTTGCAGTGAACCTTGCTACATCATAAAGATCTAAAATTACTCAAAAGTAAAAAGACTGGCTAATTCAGATAACCTATGTAATTTGATAACCTAAGTAAAAATCTGTGAAGAACTATATATGACTTATATTAAAATTACAGTTAAGAAATCTAAAACCAGTTGAATTTATATATCACATGGTAAATGTATGCATATACACACAAGTACACAAAGTCCTCATTCATTTATTAGTTTGCTGAAAATAGAAACTATTCTGATAGGAAATGCCAAAGACAAGAACAAGAACAGATACAAAATTTAATAGATGTCTATTATGCATATTATGTACCTACCTTAAAAATATTGGCTGATCCTGGTAGAAAGGACCATTGTTTGGCCATAGGTACTTAAGAAAATTAGATATCCAAGAAGGTATTTTTTAGGGAAAAAAAAGATTGAAAGAATTTGTTGCATTATATTCTTTATATATTTAAAGGTATAAGTAGCCACTGGATTATTTGGTCATTGAATAATCCAAAAATTATTCCAAAGTCACATGGAAAATAAAATTACAATATAATTCTAATTCAATGAGCACTCCCATAAAGTTCTTAACATTATTGTATGTATATATATACATATATTTATATATATATTCCAGTGTCTAAAGCCCAAAAGAATAAGCAACTCGTTTAAAATTGTGAGGGAGAATAATATGGTAGTTATAGGCTAGCAATAAGGCTTTACGCCTTAATTATAATTGTGTGTGACAATATTGTATGAACCAAGCTGCTGCTAGGCAGAACAAGTATATGAAGGTATAATACTCTTGGAAAATTTCAAGTATATTAGCATAATTGCTTTGATGAAGAACTTAGTTAACATAACTGACTGCAGTAGACAATAGATGCATAATCTTTATCCTAATGATTGAATTAATGAGCTCCACTTGTTTGTCCTTACAGTAAATAGTCCTTTCTCATGAAAAAGACCATTACTGAAGGAGTCTGACAATTGTGTTAGCTGATGAGTGGCCAGAACATAATTAATGGTAGGAAAGAAGCAATAACTATTGGGTCCTAAAGACTTTCTTGTAGGGTTCAAGGTTAAATTACATTGCTACACTGACTTTCATATCAGCTCATCCATGTCATATAATAACAGATGCTTTTATTTTTCAGCTAAGGAAATTGAGCTTTCTTAAGTCCTTATGACCACTTAGTGGCAAATGATCATTAATATAATATCTTTATTTTATACCCTAGTATTATCCATTAACTCTCCTTCCTGTTCCTCATCCACATTCCCACACCCATGCTGACAAACTATTCTGGACCGTTGTCTCTTTTCAGTCTCCCAGTTTGCATTACATTCTATTCATATGTCCTCAACACCCAGTTAATGGTAAAAATAGAGACAAATTTCCTATCCAAACCCTAACTCCTAATGACAAATGTATCTGTTACAAGATTCTTCTTCCAGCCACTTTTCTAGAAGTCTTGCTCCTCCTTTTTCTTCCATCTACTCTCAGCTCCCTTCATAATTCTGGCTAAATTACTATCACACACACACACACACACACACACCAACGATCAATTCTATCATATCACATGAGATGAGTTTGGTTGTTTTTTCAAAACTCTTTGTCACTATCTGAAATCATTCGTTTATGTACCAATTTATCCTTGCCCCTCTCTACTGAATGTCAGTTCTTCAGGTGCAGGAAACATGTCTGTTCAGTTCACCATAGTATGTTTAACTCATAGATGTTTATTTGGTTCACCATAGTGTCCTTCAATTAAGCATACGTGGTGAAACTCAACTACTTTAAAATGGATGTCTACTTTTTACGCAAGTTCACTTAAACTCAGGTCGTCAAACCTGAACTGATATTTCCTGGTATTTCTGCATAGCCCAGTTTCATAGAAGTAAAGCCCGAGGCAAGTATTAAGTCCTGATGCTTTTTTTGGAAGGAGTAATTCCAGTGCTGCAATAGTGAGGGAAGAGACTAGGAAGAAAGGGAACAATAATGTGCTACCACACTAACCTGGCTCCAGAACAAGCTTGAAGAAATACAGCTTGTCCCTTGGCAGGTAACAGTACAGAACATTTCCAGACAGGTAGTCTGGAAATAGTATGCCTTGAAACACATGAAGAAAACATTAGTGGCTCATACCTGTATGCCCAGCTCCTCAGGAAACTAATATCTAAAGGTCCAAAGCTAAGGAAGAACGTGAGACTCTGAGGGCAAGCACCAGCACAAAAGAGAGAAGAATTTTAATTACCATGTCTCCTATCTCCTTATGGTCAAAGTTTATTTCAGGGAGTTAGTGTTCCTTCACATCTAGTTATCTGGGCTCATCCTTCATGTCTAGAAGTAGTTGGAAGAAGCTGTGGGTCTAGGGCTAGTTGACAATGGTAATCAAACCACAACGAACTCAACCAAGTCTCATGTTGGCGTTTGAGACGGAGCAACCGGTCAAGAGTAGAGAACACTGGAGAAGTCACATAAAGTGAGCCAATAGCACATAGCAAAGGTGATACCAGGTTTGCTTTACTCAATGCATCATGCCGGTACCTACTGGAGAAACAAAAGTGATAAATCAGTACAATGGAGTGTCATCATCACTGAAAAGAGATGAAGTATTGAGACGTGTTACTATGCTCACGAACCCTGAAACTTAAAACATCGATGCTTAGTGAAAGAAGCCAATTACAAAGGTCCCATACAATATACTCCCATTTATATGAAATACTGAAAACAGGCAGGAAGTAGACTGGTAGTCAGGTCTTAGAGAACAGGCAGGCATGGGTACAGGATTTCATTCTGAAATAAAATCTAAAATTATATTGTGATGATTGCACCACTTTGTAAGTATAATAGAAGTCACTGAATTGAATATTCAATGAATGGTGTGATCAATGAATTACATCTCAATAAAGCTTTTTTTAATGAATATGATTTTGGGGGGGGTGGTCATAAGGTTGGAACTCAGAACCTAAACACTGTCCCTTTACATTTTTGCTCAAGGCTCTCTATCACTTGGACCCACAGTGTCACTCTAGTGGTTAAGTGGAGTCTCATGGATTCCTGCCCCAGATGGCATTGAACCATAATGCTCCGGTCTCAGCTTCCTGAATAGCTGGATTACAGGCACCCACGCTGAACAATGCTTTTTAAAGAGGAGTTCTGTTCAAGTTACTGACACATGGGGTAGCAAAGAGCAAGGAAAAGATACAACTCCACACAGTATAAGCCATTCCCTCCTTCCTGTCCTCCTTTCCTCATTCTTCAAGATGGAAGTGATGTTCTCCCTGCCTCAGCATTAACCTTTTCCCCCATTTTTTTTTGTTGTTGTTGTCTTTTCTTGATGAGTGAGATCTTTGAGATTGGGTGTGTGTCTTTGGACTTTGCATGGCATACAGGAGGCTTCAAAAAGTTGTGAATGGAGAACAAGTAAGAGCTAGAACTGGGACCTCGGTATCCTGAGCTCCAGATCAAACTCCTTCTAACACTCAACTACTCTGATGTTGGAAACAAAGATTTCTAAGATCTAACAACTAGTCAGAGAGAAGTCTGCACCAAGGGCCAGGAGTTTGATCTAGTGGTAGAGTGCTTGCCTAGCATGCAAGAAGACCAGGGTTCGATTCCTTGGGCACATACATAGAAAAAGCTGGAAGTGGTGCTGAGGCTCACGTGGTAGAGCTCTATCTATCTTGAGAAAGCCCAAGGACAGTGCTTAGGTTCTGAGTTCAAGCCTCAGGACTGGCAAAAAAAAAAAAAAGTACATCAAACACAATAATTGGTTTCTGGGTCCACATTTACATCTTATACCGTAAACATAATTGTTCTGTTTTCTTCCTAATTGTACTGTCCTTTAGATCATATCTTCACCAACCTCATTGCAGTTTTCTCCAGGTTCACATGGCATCAGCTTAATTGGAAACAGTAGCAGCCTGTAACTGTGGCTCATCACCCCTGGAAGAAATAGTGACTGGGAAATCTGATACTCTGCTTACTTAGCTAATGTATATTTTGAATTTTTTTCTACAGGCTTACTAACTTTAACATCAATTGGAGACAGCTCTGTGAGCAACCATCTATTTCAATCAGACTGATTTTATTTAGCATAGTATCTTTAAAGTTCACCCATCTCATAGAATACATCAGTACTTCATGCCTTTGTATGATTATTTGATTATATGGATCTACTATATTTTACTTGCCCACTCATCAGTTGATGGACACTTTTGCTTTTCGGTTTTGGTTTTGGAGACTTTTTTTTTGCTTTTTATTTTTATTTTATATATTTCTCTACTGCTATTATTTTTTTTTTGCAGTGCTAGGGATGAAGCCCAAAATTTCTCACATGCTATGCAAATATTTCTGAAGTCTGTTCCCAGACTTCTATTTTTAATTATAATTTTTTTTGCCAGTCCTGGTCCTTGAACTCAGAGCCTGAGCACTGTCCTTGGGCTTTCTCAAGGCTAGAGCTCTACCACTTGAGTGACAGCACCACTTCCAGCTTTTTTTCTATATACGTGGTACTGAGGAATCAAACCTGGGTCGTCATGCATGCTAGGCAAGCATTCTACCACTAGGCCAAATTCCGGCCCTTTAATTATAAATTTTAATAAAATTTCCTTGACCTTTTTCTATGCTATATTCTCCTGTGTTTTGTCTCTTAAATTTTCTTTTTAACCATCTGCAGGGCTCTGCTAGACTTTTTGTGTGTGGGGGGGGGGAGTTATGGACTTGAACTTGGCCTGGCACTGTCCCTGAGCTCTTCAGCTCAAGGCTACCACCCTATCTTTGAGCCAAGCCCCACTTCCCGTTTTCTAGAGGTTAATTGGAGATAAGAGTCTCAAGTCATTTTGTGTCAGGGTTGGCTTTGAACCTTGATCCTCAGATCTCAGCCTCCTGAGTAGCTAGGATTACAGGCGTGAGCCACTGCACCTGGTTCTGCTAGACTTTTTATAAGGATTATTAGTGGATATTGACATCTCAAGCTTTGCCTGGCAAATGTATAACCTTACTGCTATTGTAATTGCTATCACCATGTAATCTATTTCACTAATGAGGGAAACATTTGTCTTTAAAACAGCATTTTGTGATTTTAGTGAAAAGCTGCTGTAAGGGTGATCCACATCTGTCAAACCAGCTACTTGGTTGTGAAGATAGAAGGATCCCCCCATTTTACATTTGTGTCTTTTTTTTTCCCTCTCTTTTAGGTCTAGCTTCCACATGTGACAAAGAATGTGCCGTATTTGTCTTTCTCAGTTTGGCTTATTTCACTTAAGATGATTTCTAGTTCCATCTATTTTTCTGAAAATGTATACTTTTTCTGGCTTAATAAACTAACGGTCTTACTTCATGGTGTACATAGATCATGTTTTATCCTTTTATTGACTGTTGACACCTAAGTTGATTCTATATGTCAGCTATTGTAAATATCATTTCTACAGACCTGATGGATATATGTCTGTCTTGTATAGAAACATACATTTAGATATAAACCCAAGAATAGTATAGCAAGATCATGCTATTTCTGGTTTGAGTTCATTTAGAAACTTTAATACTGGTTTTCCCATAAACCACATATAAGGATTCCGCTCTTTCCTTCCGTCATATCCTTGCCACTATTTGTTTACCTGAGATTGTCTTTTGGACTAGTGTGAGATGGAATCTCAGTGTAGTGTTGATTTCATTTTCTTATGGTTAAAGATGTTGAGCATTTACTCATGTATTAATTGGTTGTTTGTACTTTTGAGAACTATCTAGTTCACTTTCCCATTTATTAATTGGATTGTTTTTTCAATGTTTAATTTTTTGAGCTTCTTACATATTCTGGATATTGATCCTTTATCCAATGAATTGTTGGCAAAGATTTTCTCACATTATGTGAGGCGTCTCTTATTTGTAGTAAATTTTTTGTTGTGCAGAAGCTTTTTCACTTGATGCAGTCTCACTTTTCAATTCTTGGTTTTATTTCTTGAGTCCTATCCTGAAAAGCTTTGCCTATGCTTACATCCTCAAGGATTTTTCCTATATTTTCCTCTTACTAGTTTCTATGCCATGAACATCTCTAATGAAGTGGAAAAAAAGACACTTGACACTGTCATTTTGCAGTTATTACTGGAGACACCATTTAGGAGATCACCATGGAATGTGTGATATGATGAGGTAGGAGTGACATAGTTGCCTGGACTGACACTGAATCATGATCTTTTAGACCTCTACCTCCTAAGTGATTGAGGTATGGGTCAGGGTGCCAAACAACAGCGGGTTTTTGTTGTTGTTGTTTGTTTGGTTTTTTAGGCTGATCTTAGAAACAAATGATAGAGTAGTAGCTCTGCAGTATAGTTTTAGGGCAGACATCACTCAGTCTTTACTGATGGAAAAGGCTACCTACAGGTAGGAAGAAGCCAAAATGCACAGAAAGATGGTTGAGATGATTTTAGTTGTGTTTGTAGCGGTAAGTCACCTTTATCGCTGTCCCCTGTTCAGTTCTTTTTTTCTCTCTATAAGCTAAAACATTCCTCTTTTTTTTTTTTGCTTATGCAAGATCAAATAGAACTTCTTTGTTATCAGCAACTAATGCAGCTGTGAATTTAATTTCACTAATCTCCATATCCTTCCATTTTAAAAGCAAATAAAGGAGGGCATGTTAGCTTTAATCTCAACTTGATCAAGTATGATTTTTACACAGAGGAAAACAGCTCTGTTGCTATCTATTCCAACCCAGTAAGTCCTTTCTTCTTCTATGTCCATGCCTAAAAAGAAAATTACATGTTGGGCGCCTACTTTAATTGTTTGTAATCACTGAAATTTGCAGTCCTGTCCTGTGGTGTGTTCTAAGACCTCTCCTTATGGGGCATTCTTTCAGTGTGCCTTGTTGGCTGTAGCTGCAGAAATTAGAAAATTGAGAAATGTATAAAATTCAGAGAGACATCCATTTTGAAATTTCTTTCATTTAGTCAATGTTATTGTTGGAAATGTATAGGGCTTTGGGGGAAGAAAAAAATGAACACAACCTTGGACTTTGTGACTAACATAGATCTCATCCTGTTCCAAGAACCACACTATTTGTCCTTACTGGTAGGTCTCTAACTCTCCTAACATCAGGATCCAGCTTCTGAAGGCAGAGGGAGGAGGCTCTCTTGCCCACTGACTTTGTTTAGAGGTCAGTATCTACAAAGAACATCTCCTTCCCAAAGCACATCATTTTTTTCTTATACTTCTATTTGCTAGGTTGGACTTTAGCTTATAGTTATATCCATATATACAAAGCAGGAAGGTTGAACTTCAGGTGTATATGTGCACACACACCCTGGTCAAACACAGGAGAGAAAAAAACTGGGAGAAAATGAGAGAGTGGGGTTTAGGGTTTATAAAAAGAAATGTACTCAGTACTTGACGTAAGTAACTGTAACCCCTCTGTATGTCATATTTACAATAAAAAATTTTAGAAAAGAGGAAATTCGTTATAAAAACACAACTACAAAGTCATAAGACTGATTCTTAAATAAACATAAACAATTAAGGTCCAGCCTTACCTGGAGTCTGCATCTTCAACAAGTTTCAAAGGAAACAAAAAAGATTCAAAGGATTTATTTGAACTATATTACCTAGAAAAGTGATTGTGGTCAGGCTACAGGATGTAATTTGGGATCCAAAAAGCCTTATTGAGTTATAAGACTGGTTTTCTATGTGAATCAAAAACTTCTTCCAAAACCAATTTCCAAAGGAAATCAGTAATGAACGCAACCTTGGAATCATTCTGTAGCCTTCTAAAGAGATTAGAACCACTCTTTTTATATCTTCTACACCTTTGGATATGTAATGTTGAAAGCACTTGCTACTCAAAAAAAATCAATACAGCAGAAAATAAATCTTAGGAAGTTAAAAAAACAAACTAATTCATGTGCACTTGATACAGTGATATAAATATTTTTAGAAGTTATTAAATGGTTCTGGGTAAATTGGTAACTTTCCAAAGAATTTTTCAAATCAAGTTTGACTTATCTTCTACTATATCCTAAAATAAATATCCCATTGCTGGTGCCAGTGGCTCATACCTGCAATCCCAACTACTCAAGATGCTAAGATCTGAGGATCCCAGTTAAATGCCCACTGGACAGGAAACTCACAAGATAACCGAACATGGTGGTACACATCTATAATTCTGACACTCAGTAAGATGGAGCAACAGGATAATGAATTTAAAGCTACCTTCAGCCATACAGTAAGACCCTGTTTCCAAAACAAAAAATTCACAAACAAAACCAAAAATCTCCAATTTACTATCTTCTTCCCTCTACCCCCCCTCTCCCCTCCCCCAAAAGCCAGAAGTGGAGCTGTACCTCAATTAGTCTTGAGAAAAAAAGCTCAAGGACAGTGCCCAGGCTTTTGAGTTCAAATCCCAGGACCAGCACACACACACCTTATATAACCAAAATCCCCACATATTAAAGGGGAAAGAGAAGTATAAAATTATAGCAATTAACAAACTATATTAGAAAACAGATGAAGTAGGAAACAGTCTTGTCTGGGATGACAGGCATCTACCAATATTTCCAACTTGTTCTTTATTTTTTTTTTTTGCCAGTCCTAGGCTTGAACACAGGGCCTGCACACTGTCCTTTGACTTTCTCAAAGCTAGAACTCTACCATTTGAGCCTCAGCACCACTTCTGCCTTTTTTCTATGTATGTGGTACTAAGGAATTGAACCCTAGGCCTTTGTGCATGCTAGGCAAGCACTCTACCACTAGGCCAAACTCCCAGCCCAGTACTTCCAGCCTTTATGGGTTGATAAGGTTTCTCAGGAACTTTTTGCCTGGTATGGCCTATAAATGGGATTATGGTATGGAGAACCTTGCCCAGACTGTCTGATACTCAACTTTAACCCAAAGCAGGACAACTCAAAGCATGCAGCTCCTTCCACTATGGAAGAGTTTGCCCTTTTGCCTATGGTAGCTAAACTGTAAGATCTGCCAACCTGAGGATTGATGTACAAAGCAAGACTTCTGCTTAGTGGGAGGGATACAGGAGAAAGGCTGATGAAATATAAGGTCAGTTGTCAGGATTTTTTTTTTTTTACAAATCCTACAATATAACTAGGCAGACACTTAAACAAGGTAAGTATGAGGGAACCCATCTCCTGGAGAAACCTGACTATCAGGTATTTAGCATGGGAGTTTAGCAGGAGCTGGGCAATTTGATGGACCACACCTTGGTGGTGGTGCACAGTGGGTCCTGGTGGGGATACTTTCCACATCCCTGAGTAGCAAAGACCCACACAAAAACAAATGTCCCATGCAAAAGCTACCATGCTGAGAAGGAAAGGGAGCCAGCAGAGATCAGTGGCCCAGTATCAAAACTCAAGAGGCCTCAAACCTTCTAGTCATGACAAGTTCATGAGAAATCATCAGAAACATTGATGAGAACATTAATCAGTGCAACATTAAACCAAGTAACATCACATTTTCCTGATACAGATAAGTATGATTTGGATAATGTGCTGGCATGGGTGCTACCATTTTTTTCTTTCATGTAGTTTTGCTGATGAATGTTTTTGTTTTATTTGTGAATTTTTATTTTGTTTTTGAAACAAGGTCTCATTATGTGGCTTTGAATTCATTACCCTACTGCCCCAGCCTACTGAGCACTGGGATTATAGGTGTGTACCACCATGTTCAGTATCTTATGAGTTTTCTATTTCCAAATGCTTCTTATATAAGATTACTTTTTAAACAAAAGTATGCATTACTTTTGACATAAAAATATAATATGCGAGTGGCTCACAGCTGTAATCCTAGCTACTCAGGTGGCTGAGATCTAAGGATTGAGGTTCGAAGCCAGATCAGTCAAGAAAATCTGTGAGACTCTTTCTTTCCAATTAATTACAGAAAAAAAGCCAGGAAGAATATTATGACTCATGTGGCAGAGTGCTAACTTTGAACAAAAGGAGATCAGGGACAGTGCCCAGACTCAGAGTTCAAGCCCAGTACTGGTGTGTGTGTGTGTGTGTGTGTGTGTGTGTGTGTGTGTGTGTGTGTGTGTAATTTCTATTAGTCTAAGTTATTTTACTGAACAAGATTAGAATATTGTAAGGTTTTTAGTTTAAACTATGTTATATAGGGGTATACTATAAGAAAGTCGAAGGTTAGTAAAATTAGGTCTTTTGAATTTCATGACTTACCCCAACATGTATAGTCATTATTTTTAAAGAGGAAAACTAGCCAACCCCTTAACTTATTTCAATTATCTATGTGTATATATCCAACTCACCCTTGCCTAATTAAGCATGTGCTTACTGGGATTAGCACAGCAGAGATTTACCGCCCAGTGAGCTCTCTGGGCCCCCAGCGCCATCTGTGCAGTAAGCTGCATTGAAGTGATTCTGTGATTCACTGGAACCTGGTGAAGAACCTGGCATGGCTCCCACAGAAAACAGGATATGGTAATTCTCTTGAGGCTTCGCCCACCTCTGCTGTGGTTTCCTTGATGTACTCTCTCTGATTCCCCTAGGCCATTCTCCCTTCAGTCTTTATTGCTATGCAATGGGTTTTCTACCCTTGAATGACAATGAACTTTTGAGCTCCTTAATTCTCCAAAAGAATTAGAGGAGTGGAGATTTTTTTTCTTTCTTTCTTTCTTTCTTTCTTTCTTTCTTTCTTTCTTTCTTTCTTTCTTTCTTTTTTAACCCCTGGTCACCAGTAGCTACAAGGAGGATGAGGCTAAAGCGATAAAACCAGGCACCAGCACTGCTCATCTTTCGCTAAAGTCTGTCAGAGCATTAGAAGAAAATATTACCAAAGAAAAGAACATTTGTGACAACAGCTGTGGCCTCCTTTCATCTTCATATTCCACTTGTCAGAGGCTCAAGATCAAACTAGTCTAATCTGTGGGATTAATCACAAATGGGGATGGCTGAATAGTATTTAAATACAATTTTACCAAGACATGAGAAAGGGTATCAATGTTTGTGAAGCAATGCACCTTCTATCTGGTGAATATAATGTCACCCTTCTATTAATTACAATAAAAATATATTTAAAAAATTAAATACAGTCATTTTCCTTTCTGTGACTTCCAAAGACTTAACTGGGAATTTTCCTAAAACTAATGTTGTTTTGATATGTACTATAAGCAGAAGTCAAAAAGTATCAACAGCAAGCCAGGCACTTACGACTCACAACCTGTGATCCTGGCTACTCAGGAGGCTGAGATTTGAGGATGTCAATTCAAAGCCAGCCCAGGCAGAAAAGTCCATGGGACACTTACCTCTAATAAAAATATCCAGAAGTGGTGCTGTGACTCAAGTGTTAGAATGTTAATCTTGAGCAAAAGAATTTCAGGTGCAGTACCCAGGCCCAGATTTCAAGCCCCGGTGCCAGCACAAAAAAAGAAAAGAAAATTCAGCAGAAGGCATTCCATGGAGCAAGACTAAAGATTAAGAGGGAGCAAAACTAAACTGGAAACCTCAAGCCCTATTCTAATCAGTAGCAATCTATTCATGAAGATGGAATCATAAACTCTTCTTATTAGGCCCCACCCCCCAGGTTTTTTTTGTTGTTGTTCTGTTTTGGTTTGGTTTTTTTGGTCGGTCGTGGAGCTTGAGCTCTTTAGCTCAAGGCTACCGCCCAATGCCACTTAAGCCACAGCGCCACTTCCCATTTTCTAGTGGTTAATTGGAGATGAGAGTCTCCAGGTCTTTAGTGCCCCGCTGGCTTTGAACTGCAATCCTCAGACCTCAGCCTCCTGAGTAGCTAGGATTTCAGGCATGAGCTGCTGCACCCCACTCCACCCCCTAGTCTGTTCATTGGGGATTGTTTCTTTACACATGCTTTGAGGGGAACACATTCGAACCATAGCAATGGTATTTCACATTGGAACTCCTCATTCCCCTCAGTTGTCTTCGGAGGCCTATCCCTTTCCTTTGTCCTATTGGAGTCCTTCCCATCAGGACAAATGGCACTATCCAGATTCTAGGGTCAAAACCTAGAGATCCATGACAGAGGCTGAGGAATTGTCACAGATTGAAAACGTAAAAGACATAACTAATATAATATGATATCTTGGGATAGTTTACTGGATCAGAAAAAGGACATTAGTGCAAAAACTGGTGAATCTTGATGCAGTCTGTAATTTAATGAAGCATGAACCACTATGAACCCTATGAGTTTGATTGCTGAACTGTAATTCTGTGAGGTGTTAACAGTAAAGCTAGCAGACAATAGATCAAGCCACTTTGACTTCTCACCATGTTTGTGTACTCCCTAAACACTACCTGGCAGGGATCTTTCTAATCTACCCAGGTAAAAATCAGGGGCAAGTGAGGAGAAGCTCACCCTGTGCAGGTGTTTGCAAACAACAGCACTGAATAACAGGGAACTGCAGTGGTTGGTCCTGAGCCTCTGGCAGCTAGGGAGGGCCAGGAGGTTCTATGGTTCAGGATAGTGCCTGAGGCCTGCCTGAAGTGCTTCATTTCACTTGTGCCTCTGGCTGGGACAGTTTTACTTCTCTGCCATAGACCAAAATTGGCCATTGTTTGCTTTATTTTCAGACTTGTCCTGATCTTCAATCAGTGTGTTTCACCTCTGGTCACTTCAGTCATCTCACTACTACTTTCACCTCTGCCACTGTAATCCCAGTTAGTTGAAGAAGCAAGCCCTAATCCTGTCCACCCCCGTCCTTATGCCTCTCCTACCACAGTTCCCAATAACACAGAAACCCGCTGGCAACACTTGCCCTACCCTTATTCTTCTTCCTTTCTTGTAGTATTGGCTCTGCCACTGCTGTACTCATGGTAAGACTCAAAAGTAGATTCTTTTGTGGTTGGTGCGCTACCACTAGAGCCATACCCCAGCATGGTTCTTTTGCTGACTAATTGGAGATGGTGTCTCTCAGACTTTTCTGCCTGGGCTGGCAGAATCCTCTCGGTCTCAGTCCCTGGGGTACCTAGGATTACAAACTGAGCCACCAACGCATTGTACGGTGGTATTTTCACATTTTTTCTTGAGAATAATTTGTGTGAGAAGAGCTTTCTAGTTTGGAGGTACCGTCTTTGGCTTCTCCAGCCTGTAACTGAGACAGAAAGAAGATGGCCTGAGATTCCTCCTGTAGCTCAAGCTTCCTGGCTTTTCTTTGTCATGAAAATGGACCCCAAACCAGGCGCAGTGGCTCACACCTGTAATCCTACCTACTCAGGAGGCTGAGATCTGAGGGTCACAGTTCAAAGCCAGCCCAGGCACTAAAGTCCATGAGACTCTTATCTCCAAATAATTACTAGAAAATGAGAAGTGGGGCTGTGGCTCAGGGGTAGGGTATCAGCCTTGAACTGAAGAGCTCTGGGATACCATTCAAGCTTAGAGTTCAAGCCTCCCCCCCCCCACACACACACACAAGGAAAAAAAGAAAAAAGAAAAAGAAAATGGACCCCAAGCAATGGGTCCCTTCTTGACATCCTTTCTTTCTTATCCTTGAAAAAAGACTCTGTATTATCAGGAAGGAACAGCCGCACAAGACTGCCTACTCTGACAACAATTGCAAGTTGTATTAGTGTGAGAAGAAAGGTAGACGTGCTCAGAAACAAGGAACTGCCCCAGATGACAATATTCTATGCTCCTTCAAGAAGATTCCTAAAACCTGATGCTCATACACTATACTAACAATTAGGATATTGGCCCTATCACCCCCTTATGGAGCCTACTCTCCAGATCAGAGTACATCTGTATTTCAGGATGACGGCTATATACTATAAAACCTTCCACCTGGAAAAGCAAAGAACATCCAAAGTGCATGCTTTTACCTTCTCAGAAGTGCAGCTGTCATCAAAGCAGTTCCACACTTCCCCGTGACCCTTCCCCGTGGATGATAAACCTCAGGCTTCCCAGCTCCAGGGCAGTCAGTCCTTATGCAAACTGGTGCTGTTTCCATTGAGAAAGTTTTCTTTCTAAACTACCTGCCTGACATCTCTCTTCTGGGGCATCCTGCTACCTCTGATTAAAACAAAAACAAACAAACAAACAAAAACACCTTTCTCTTTTCTCAACCAAAGTATCTTCTTTGCAATACTTGGCAACTTTATTCTTCTTTTGTCCCTGTTGCTAGGACAATACCTTGATTTTAGACACTATACCCAAAGAACCAAGAAACATCTGGAACACATCTATCACCATCCACCCAGCACCTGAGTTATCTTTTCAAACATGCATCAGACTGTGTCATTCCCTGGCCTAAAACATTCCAGTGGCTTTCCTTTTGGCATTTCAAGTAAAGCCTATCATTCACAAGACCCTGTTTAAGTTCAATAATTTACTTGAGAAATTTAGAACTCACTGTCTTCCCCACTGTTATTGTTTTTTTTCATATATTTTATAGTAATTAATAGAAGGGTTACATTATATTCACCAGATAGAGGGTGCATTACCTCACATATATTGATACCCTTTCTCATGTCTTGGTCCCCATTTCCCTCCTCCCACCCCTGCTGTTATTGTTTATTTGCAGCAAAAAAAAAATGCAGATAAAAATCAGCCACAGGCAGGTAGCACATGGGACTGAGTACAGGAAAATTCCAAGCCCAGAGCAGCTCTGATTAGCCTTTCCCACTGGGGTTAGGAACACTGCTGCTTTTTCCTGATAATAATGTGTGAGGACCCACACAAATCTTGTCAGCCGGGAAAACCCATCCAAGCCCTAATGTGCAGAGCTTAGACTAGGGCTCAGTCACTACCATAGTTGACAGCTCCTACAAATGGTCCTAATTTCTAACCCCTGTGGATATGAAGCTGGTACCCAGGAGACCGGAAGCTCTCTCCTTACTATCTGGGGTGGCCCAAGGCTTCCAATCAAATAAAAACATTTCTATCAGGCACACCACCAGTCCAAGGGCTTTAGAGGTTATTCTCAGAAGCTAGGTAAAGACCACACCGTGCTGAAGCAAAGTTCAGTTGTTCACCCCAGCCCCCATGAACACCAATTTACACTTCCAAATCAGTACCTGCTGTAAACAGAAGGGAAATGATACTGCACCATGTGCTATCCTTCTATTAGCTTAGTTTTCTTTCTATCTGCAGCAAGAGTTCCTGGTGACTAGAACAGTGCTGGAATTTCTAAGGCACACAGTCTAGTTTTTGAATGCTTACATGGTTTTAAAAGAAGTTTTTGTTTTGTTTTGTGACAAATGCAAACTATCCTTCTTCATTCTGGTGGATCTCAGAAAGCATGGAACTGCCACCTCTGTAGAAGTCAGCCTTCTCAGTTTACAAATGAGGAAGGAAACATCCAGAAAGGCTGAGTCACCTATCCACTGGGGAAGGGACAGAGATGTGGGAAGATAGGTTTCCCAACTTTTAAAACTTCTCTAAGCCACACATTTGGGTTCCTCTTTTCCTTGAAAAAACAAAACACATCATCATCAACAACAACAACCTAGCAAAATTGCTGCTTTCTAATGAATTTGTTACTGACCAGAGACGCTCCTCATTTGAGACTCTGCAGCTACCTGGCCTGACTCATGGCTCGAAAGGGTTAATATTTGAGAAAACATTAATCCTGATGAAACCAGAAAAGTCTTAAGGCCAAACTCTTGAGCATCTACATGTCAGGTCCAGCCATACAATTCTATACACCAAATAAAGAAAAGTGGAACAGGATAAAGAAAAGTGATTCATTTCATAGAGTTGGCAGTTATAAAAAGAGGAGAGGAAGTATGTTAATTAATCTTTCTGCCTTCTTTTCCAAATAGATATTTGCCTTAGATAGACAGTGCCTTAGGAGCACTGGGGGAGGGGAGAAGAGGCATGCATAGTTAAATAGTCCCCATTCACCTTGATGGCCTTCTGACGGTCATTATCTCAGTCCTTATGTTGGGAGGGAGGGTCCCAGTATCCTTATCACTTGAGGGGAGCAGCCTGGTCAGGATAAATAAGTAACTCGCAGGCTGTCTGGTGCATCCAATGGCTGCCAAGTGACTTCAAAATTTCAGTGAGTTGAGTCTCCTGATTGGGGTGAGGCAACTTATATTCTGGACTCAAGCTAAACGGCTGGAGTTTAGACCCAAGAACTACTTGCCTGCTGGATGAGCAAGAACAAGTTACTTCTCTGTGCTTTAATTCCTCCAGAAATATTGACAACCGCACCTTGTGTATAAGAATAAATGCTTTCATTTCTATCTGGCACCTAGAACACTAACTAGCACATAGTAACTCTTGGGTCACAAATATGGCAGCAAAGCCAGAAGTACTGAGGGTTAGAGAGGAGTACAGGTATATAAGATGTGCTGTCAGGACTGGGAGTGTAGCTCAGATGGTAGATCATCTGCCTAGAAACCATGAGGCTCTGAGTTCAAATCCCAGTACTTCCCCCCATCCTCCTAAAAAAGTCAGTTATACTATGCTTTTCATTCTGGTTTCTTGAGCTATCTATGATTGTCTTCTTATTATAATCCAAACCCTCAGGTCGGACAATACTTTGAAAATGTATCTTTTGAATAATGTACTTCTCAGCAAGCATTTTTCTACTAACTCAGGCTTCATGATTCCTTACACAGGAACTTTCCCTTTAAACCACAATGTTACAAAATACTTGAGGAGTTCAGCTGGATGCACAATCAACCCTCAGCATGAACACAAACACAGTCTCAATTCTCAGTTGTTCAATAGTGGAAGCAATGTCTAGGTCCTTAGCAATTTTGTATCTATGTCCTGAGCCATCTCTCCTTTACCAACACTTTACATCTCTATCTTGGAATCCAGGACCCTCCAGATAACCTGCCAGGTGTCAGTGATTCTCACTGTGTTAAAGTCAGCAGTGAGTACAGCTCTGAGTTTCTCTGGCGACTCCTATCTCCTGCTCTCATACCTTCTTTGAAAGGTCTCTTGGGATGAGGCCAGCTGCATCCAGAAATACTCCCTTTTCTTCACTTGAAGTCAACTCTACATTTATAAGATCTCTTTCACTATTGCCATGCACTGGACCACCTACTTAAAGGGAGGAGATGACTACGGGAATATATACTAGGCAGGAATTTTAAAGTCTGTCTAGATTTCTTGCTGACACAAAGGATAACACCATTGTGGATATTGCCTCAAAAGTCTTGGAAGGAGGACGAGAGCTATCCCTGCCTGAGGGCATATGAGCTCCAGTTTTTCTCTGAGCAGCAGCTGATACAAAGGATTCCGTCCTCTTTTTATCCTCTCAGTGTGACCATCAGTCAGTCCCATTCCACAAGCCATGGTGCTGGGTATTGGCTTGGCTTAGGGAACTTTCCCCTCCCATCTTCACCCCAATTTCTTATACATTCTCTTAGTTCTGTGTCCACTGAATTCATTCCCAGTCCTGTAGCTCCGAAGGTTCCCTGGGCCACGCCTGAGAGGAAGGAGTGTCACTGAGAGCTCATTAAGAGTGTAATCAAAGGATTAATGGCCATCTCAACCAGAGGAAGCTGGGAAAGAAGGAAAACGGAATTGGTCTGGTTTATGTCACCTCCACTCCCTTCAAGTGTGTCTCTAAGAATAACATTCCCAGATGATGCGGTTCATATCCTGTAAGCTCCACCAAACAGTGCTTGTAGCTTGATTTCCCTTCCCCACTGTCCTCTCCTCCCTCCCCGCTGGGCTGACATCATTCTAGCAAGCCCAGAAGCAGGAAGACATGCGTCTGGGGGACAAAGTTGTAAAATGGTGGCTGGTGCCAGCGCTGGGCAAGAGCTATGCTTGTGTTTGTTTAAGAGATAGTGGGTCCCCTTTTGTAATTTGATAAGACCACAGAGCCGATGCAAGATAGCTTTCCAGAAGTCAGAACTGTTTGTTGAAAAATACTCCACCAATGGAGCAGCTTAAATTAAGGTGTAGATAGTTTGCAAATGAGTAGGGTCAGGATTCGCTAGTTGATTGGCTGGTGCCTATGCCCCATCTTCTCAACCCCAGAATGCAGCATGCAGTCTTAAAAAAGAAGAGGAGAAAGAAGAAGAAAAGGAGAAGGAAGTGGAAGAGGAGACTGTGAGGAGGGAAGAAGAAAAGAAGGAAGGAAAGAAGGAAGGAAGGAAGGAAGGAAGGGAGGGAGGGAGGGAGGGAGGGAGGGAGGGAGAAAAGGAGGGAAAGGAAAAGAAAGAAATTGAATTCAATGTTCAGTCTTGCCTATAAGTTTCCAGGTAATCTATCCTCTGAATTCCATCCCTAGTTACTCTCCAGAGTGTGATCTCAAGCCCACACACAGAAAGCCTGATTTAGGAGGGCTCTTATGGGATCTGAGAGAATGTGTGTGGCCCTGGACTTGAACTCAGGACCTGGGTGCTGTCCCTGAGCTTTTGTGCTTATGGCTAGGTTTTCTACTACTTGAGCCACAGCTCCATTTCCTGATTGTGTGTGTGTGTGTGTGTGTGTGTGTGTGTGTGTGTGTGTGTTTCATTGGACTTTCCTGCCCAGGCTGGCTTTGAGCCACGATTCTCAGATCTCAGCCTCCTAAGTAGCTAGGATTACAGATGTGAGCCACCAGTGCCTAGCAAGTGTTCATTTTTATAAGGTTCTATTGGCAATGGAGTTGACAATCATTGTTTTAAAAGGGCTGATTTGGGGGGTTTTGTTTTGTTTACAATGAAGGATTGAACCAAGGGCCTAGCATATACTAGGCAAGTGCTGTACCTCTGAGCTACAGCCCCAGTGTGAAGGATCTGACATTAATCCACAGTATTAAAAAAAGGGAAAAATGCAAATTATAATTTCTAGAATTATACCTGCCAGACACCTGGCCACTGGCCAAGTGTACTTAGCTCTCTAAAACTTGAGGGCCGGTGGACTGTACTAAAGTCATCTGATAGGGGTATATGTGATAATTGAAGTCCAGTGTGTGTGTCGATGGCTACTTTATTTACTTAGGAAACTTTTTTCATAGAGTATTGTCCCCTTTAAACTCATGATTCTTTTAGTCACACATAAATATCTCATTTTCCAGCAAATTCTAAAAAAAACCTTCAGTGGGCTATAATCCCCATTAAAGAAAGCAATGTGTTACGTGTGCGTGAGTTCATGAACAAAGACTATTTGGCCCTGTTTATTGTATACATGTGGAGATTCTGATCATCTGTCAATGCTCAGTATGCACACACCATATAGTCTACGCCATTCCTCATCCCTCCTGGCACTTTTCTGAACATTGGGCTCCCTAACATACTTGCAAGTCAGATTGTCATCTCTTTCTTCTCTCTTTCTCTGCCCTGGTGATTTCTAGGTAGAAGAATAAATGGATGAGGAAATAAAGGGAGAGTCTGAAGAGCAGAGAGTTTTCTGTAAAGATGAAAACATCTGATATCATTCCTTACTGAAATCCCATTAGAATGCCAGTAAAGGGATTTCTTAAGTCACAAACCCACATGAATGGGGAAAATTCGAGATTTGAAAACAGCAATAAAATTGGAAACCCACAAAGCAACTAGATAAGGGGTAATTTACTTAGCAGACCCAAGAAAATGGAGAGAAAATTGAATCCTCAGCCAACAGTACAGAATGTGGGAAACCAACCTGATGTGTAAGCCAGAAAATCCCCAGAAGGCTCATGAATTGGCAGTACTAGGAGCTTCTAGAAGTGGAGGTGAGGATGAGGGGAACTAAAATTAAAAGAGTTTGTGAAGCAATTATATCCTTGTATTTCTCCTCAAGTCTGTGATTCCCTCTCCATGATTATGAGAAAAGATGATAAAGGATAACGCTAAAGGCCACTGGCCTGGCAAAGGCTGAGACTGCAGAGGACAGAGGATACTGGAATTCCCATTATCATCTCCTCTGCTGCCAGCAATGTGTCACTCAGACCTTCGCCCTTTAGGCAGGATCTCAGTACAGTTTCCTCCAGTAATCTGAAAGCTCCCAAAGGAAAGACCTAAGGACTGATGGGCAGTTCCACAGGGGAAAGACCCGAGCACATGAAGGTAGTTAATAGAGTTGAAAATCCCCTACATCCTAGAGTTTGCGGTAGGATTCTTTGTTTCCTGGACTTAAACATGAACAGCACCTCCCCCTCAAACAGGAATACCAACACCCCTACAAGATAGGCACAGAACTAAATGAAACAGTGCTTTGAGGAGTGGTTAAGACAATACCTAGTACATAGTAGGACTTATGTAAGTTTTTGCTACAGATATATAAGCAAAGGATCATCAGACATCTTGGGACAACAGAGAACAAAACAATCAGAAAAAAAGAACTGCTTAGAGGCTCTGTTAGTCAGAATAACAAATAGCACCCCCGTTCAAATATGTCATTTATGTAAATATGGCTATGTGAAATTTATTTATATGAATTATATATATATATTAAAGAAAACTATTCTAGTGAAAACAAGAAGCAGAGGCAAGTTAAGTGTAACTGCAGTTGAGTACATGGATTGGCTGTCAAGAGCTTCCACTGTAATGATAGGAAGAGTGACTATGGGCCCTACCTAAATGCAGTGTAAATGGACTGAGAAGGAGGATTGGAACCGTGTGGAGGAATGACTGCTGAGTTCTTTCATCCATAACAGGAACTCCTCAGATAATTGTGGAACCACAAGAACATAGGACAAGTGTGTTATCTGGAGAGGTGAGTGTAAATACCCAAGGAGTCAGCCGAGATGCTAAAGGGTGACTTCTGAGAAGGGAGACATTTGGTATGGTGAACATGGGCTTTTTTTTTTCTTTTTCTATACCAGAATTAGAAACATTTGGTTTTTTGAACAGCTAAAATGTGCATGTGTTACTTGCACAAATATAGAAACATTTAAATCGTTTTAAAAGTATCACATAAGCATTCTTCTCCTTTCATATCAGGTGGAAGAGCACACTGCAAACACTCAGGTCAGCTTGGTTGGCTCAGTTCTTGTTGTCATTGGTTTGTTTCACTTGAACGTACTAAAGCCAACCTATGTGTTGACCTTCCAGGACCAGCCACTGGCAATTCTTAGGGCTCTTCCCCCTAGTGGATGTGATGGGAAAGGTGCGTTCTCTCCACTCCACACCCAACGTGTGGTCCAGAGTGAATTGGAACAGGGACTCTGCCCTGAGCCTCAGGAGTCCCCATACTGCTCTTATAAATTTCTAAAATGTTTCCAACGCTCATTTTCCTGGTTTGTCTTTCTCTCCTCTTGCATTTGGCCCTCCAGGAATCCCTACCTTTGACAAAGGTGTGTACACCTTATTCACCCCCTTTCCTTTTAGTGCCTCAGCTTCTGAATCCAGAAAATGAAGGGCCTGAACTAGATAGGCTCCTTCTTGTGTCTGGAAAGTAACCAACAAACACAGCTCCTCTCCATCCTTAACACTTGTTACGTGCTCTGCCAAGAGATTGGCTCTATTTCGGTTTTGGTTTTGTGGGTGGGTGCTTGCACATGCTCAGTTTAAACTAGCCTCCTTGGAATAGGAGTTCCCAAATGCAGATGCTCATCCTCTGCTTCCTGTGTCCCAAATCCCTTAACTGTACATATGGGTCATGATCAGATAAGAATAATGATAAATGGCTGAGGTGGGGAGGAGGGAAACAGTGGCTCCAAACTTCTGGATTAGCTCACAGAACAATGCCTGGCATCTAGTTAAGTGGGTATGAGCTACTGTACCTAGCAAATGAAGACTCTCGATGGTTGGGGACTGAGAGGAAAGGGACTATGTTGTGGGAAGAAGAAGAAACATAAGATCCAAAACCTGTGTGAAGTCAGCAGACCATTAAAATTTTATCCTGTGCCCGCTCTATGGTAGGTACTCTAAAAAGTAATAGAGGTGAAAAATAGTTCACTCCAATTTGAAAGATAAACATAGTACTTATAAAATTATCAAAAGACTTGGGTCAGACTATTATTTATAATTAGTGCTAAATAATAATATTCTATTGAATAGATGAATAATAGTCTATAATTTAAATGTTTAAGATAATTTGGAGATAACAAGATAGATAGACAGACAGATAGGTAGAGGTTTTACATTTGTTATTAGCCAAAAGACCAAGAAGTATGTGTATGCGAGTGTGTGTGTGCACGCACACGCATGTGCATGCACACACACATCAGTAGTGGGCTTGAACACCGGGCCTTGCATTTTCACTTGGATTTTCCACTCAAGGCTTGTACTCTGCCACTTGAGCCACATGTCCACTTCCAGCTTTTTGGTAGTTAGTTGGAGATAAGAATCTCATAGACTATTTTGTCTAAGCTTTGAACCATGAGCTTCAGATCTCAGCCTCGTGAGTAGCTAGGATTACAGTGCCCAGTTGCACTTTTTTCCCCCTCATTGTTGTTTTGGTGTGGGTCATTGAACCTTTTTGATCAAGACTAGTTCTCTACCACTTAAGCCACATTTCCCACTTCTGTCTTTTTGATGGTTGGTTAGAGATTAGAGTCTCATGGACTTTCCTGCCTAGGATAGCTTTGAACCATAATCCTTAGATCTCAGCTCCCTGAGTAGTTAGGATTACAGGCACAAGTCATCATGCTTGGCTAGCAGTGTATGTGTGTGTTGGTCTGCAGCTTGAACTCAGGGCCTGGGCACTATCCCTGAACTGTTTTTGCTCAAGGCTGGCACTTGAGCCACAGCTTTTTGGCCATTAACTGGAAATAAGAGCTGGCTTCCCTGAGCTAACTTCAATCACGATCCTCATATCTCAGCTTCCTGAATGGCCTGGATTATAAGTGTGAGCCACTGGTGCCTGTCACAATTGTATTTTTTTAGAACCAAATTTCATTGAGATTTGAAAAGACTGCAAATTATCAAGGATTTAATGTTAGAACACCATTATTAATTTTGGTGTCTGTGTAATCTTTTAAAACTGACTCTCTGTATCCACAGGTTCTACATGTGCTGATTTAACCAACTTTGGGTGGAAAACATTGTAAAAAAAAAAAGAGACTAGGGCCGGGAGTTTGGCCTAGTGGTTAAAGTGCTTGCCTAGCATGCATGAAGACCCGGGTTCGATTCCTCGGTATCACATACATAGAAAAAAGCCGAAAGTGGTGCTCAGGCTCAAATGGTAGAGCTCTAGCCTTGAGAAAGTCCAAGGACAGTGCTCAGGCCCTGAGCTCAAGCCCAGGACTGGCAAAAAAAAAAAGAGACTAATATAAAATAGCAGTGTAATAATAAAATGAATGTGAATAAAAGTATAGTGCATCAGCTATTTAACATAGCACTTAGGGTATGTCAGGCATTCTAAGTAATACAGAGATGACTTAAAGTATATAGAATGGTGTACAGGACACCATTTTTTATAAGGGGACTTACAGCCTTTCTATAAAAGCCATGTATCATGGTATGGGAGTTGTAGACCCCATCCCCCTCTCCACCCTGGAGTAGACTGTGGATGTTACCCCTGGAAAAAATGCTCCAAGAATTCCCCATCTGGGACAGGAAAGACACATGAGTGCTTAATCTGTAAAATCAGCAGACAATGGAGCTGAGGCCCTTTTCTCCCGGACAGCTTTGATGGACAGGAAAGATCTATAAGGCAAGGCCTTGAGATACAGAGTCAGTTAATGGATTTCTGGCAGGGCGGGGACACTCTTTCCTTCTAAGGAGATTGAATGTGACAGGCATTGACTTGTGTTTGGTGAAGGTACAAGGCTAGGCACTGTCCAGTCTGAGGTCTTGGGCCTGGAATGGAGCTGAGCAAGATCCTGTGGCTTAAGGGCCTCTTCCTGGGTCCAGATTATCCATAATGCAACCCAACAAACACTGATGATTGCTCAGGAATTAGAGCAAATAGGATTAAGATTACTCTTCCTATGATACATAAATAATATTTGTTTATGAGGTATGTTCCCAAATATAGACAGAATCAAAGAGGGAAACAATGATCACCTGAAATTTTCCTTCAGGGGGAGTTGCCAGATTTAGCAAAGAAAAGCAGAATGGCAATACTAAGACTGTGTCTGTGTGTGTACAGGTGTCTGTGTGTCTGTGTGATTAAAACTCAGGAGGTCCCTGTATCTTCTCTGGAAGCCCTAACCTCTAGAGACCACTGGCTTCACTTGCCCATTTCTGAATCTCCTTTAGTCTGGGCTTTCCTCCTCTACAGTTTTGATACCAAATGTATCTCAATGTTTGTGGAGATTTTGTGCTTTCTAATGCCACACTTCTCTCCCGCACCTCCTCCCATCCTCTAGAAGGGCTAGTTTGGTCTAGGCATTGCCCTACTACTGATGCCTAACCAGTTCTCACTCACAAGGCTACCACCAGCCTCCGACATGTGGCCAGACTGCTTTTCTTTTCCTTCTTTCTTTCTCTTTTGTCAGTCATGGGGCTTGAACTGGGTACTGTTCCTGAGCTCTTTTGCTCAAGACTATTGCTTTACCATTTTGAGCCACAGCGTCACTTGTGGTTTTCTGGTGGTTAATTGGAGATACGACTTTCTGGCTGGGCTGGCTTCAAACCATGAGCCTCAGATCTCAGCCTCCTGAGTAAGTAGGCCAACAAGTGTGAGCCACCAGTGCCTGGCTGAGACTGACTGGTTTCTGATTCTCTCTCTGTCAATGAGATCATCCCTACATTACTCAAGCCAGGAGAACCAAGTGGAGCTCACTTTTGGTCCTTCATTGAGTCCAACCACAGCCCCAGTCCTACAGTTGTATCCCTTTGAATCACCCTTCTTCTCTTCCTCCTCCTGCCTTCTTCTTGCATCTCTCCTCTACATATCTTTATTACAGGGCACATGGCAATCTTCTGCCTCTCTCTTCCAAAACCCTATCCTTCCATGGTGCCCCTGTACCCTGTATGGTGACACTCCCCTCCCTCCCGTTTTCTCCATGGCTCCCCCATAACCTCTTCAGATGTGCAGAGCTCTCTAAACTCCACTTGTGAAAGAAGCTGGGGAAGGTCAATGCTCTCTTAGTGGCAGGGTGGGAATGAAACGAGAGGACAGAAACGGGGAGACACCACCAGGATCTCTTCTCTTTTCTCTAAGATAGGCTCCATTTATTTTAGCTTTCAACAGAGCAGATTCAAGAACTCAATTTCCTTGTCACTAACTCATCTGCCAGCAGTTGCTGTCTGCATCTTACGAAGGGCTTTGTATCTCTCATGGATTGAGCAAAGCGCAGTTTTATTTTGTTTTGTTTTGTCTTTTTGAAATGAATGACTGTACTCTAGGAAGAATTTATTTCTGAATATCATTTCTTCCTTTCTAACTTTTAGCAATGACAAACAAACATCGCTGAAATGCACCAAGACTGCTGCAGAACTCGCATCACATTTGAGTGGCCTAATACCTGCATGGAGGTTGTTAAAACTCAGATTTTTGCCAGGTGCTCATGGCTCATGCCTGTAATCCTAGCTACTGAGAAGGCTGAGATTTGAGGATAAGATCAAAGTCAGCCTGGGCAGAAAAGTTGAGACTCTTGTCTCCAATTAATCACTGAAAAATCCAGAAGTGAAGCTGTGGTTCAAGTGGTAGAACATTACCTTTAAGCCAAAGAAGCTCAGGGACAACACTTAAGCTCTCCGTTCAAGCCCCAGAATCAGCACAGCAAACAAACAAACAAACAAAAAAGCCCTCAGATTTCAGTCAAGTGTGGCAGGGCAAGTCTAATCCTAGCTACTTGCAAAAGTAGAGATGGAGAGAATCACACTTTGAAGCCACCCCAAGACTCCCCCCACGCAAGAAAAAGTTTTCAAGATTCCCTCTCTACCAATGGCTGGTATGTTACCACTTATCATCCAGGTTGCACAGGGAAAGGTAAGTGTGAAGACTAGCCAAGACATAAGTGAGACCCTACCTCCAAAATTACCAACACAAAAAGGGCTGCAGGTGTGATTCCAGTAGTAGAGTTTAAGCTCCAGTAGTTTCTTGTGCCTGTCCCTGAAGCCTTTGTTACTACAGGGCTAGGGTGAGACTGAGTTTTCATTCTAACAAATTCTCAGGCTTCCCAAGAGAAACTGGAAGCAGCCTTTGTCAGTCACCTCCACCAGCCTTCTGGCACAGGATCTGCTGGTTCATTTGTGAGGAAGAACTTTGGCTTTTCGACCTCCTATCTCTTTCCTCTTCCTCTCCTACCCGCTCTTCTCTCCTGCCCACCCCTCTTCCTGCTCCTGTGCGGTGGCTGTTCATCTGTGTGGCTGGGTGGTTCCTCCACACACACGTGCGTAGAGCCAGCCACGAGCTGGCATTGGGTTTGTGCAGTGCACTCACAGCCATCTGGAGACGCGGGGCCACCCTGACTGACATATGCTAAAATACAGGCAGCAGAAAGAGTCTGGGCAGGGAAACCAGTTTGTTAATTTAATTGAGTCTCAAACAAGCAGGAAGCCAACGGGGTCTGTAGGAAGCCAATTAGGTGTTCTCTGCCTGAGCTGAGGCTACCTCTGCATGCCTGGCTGCAGGGACGCCCTGCTCAGTACTGCCTCTACGCGAGGCAAATGGGACAGAGATGCTGGGGGGCTAGGGGATATGGTCTGGGGAGTAGATGCCTCTAGGGATTCCTCTCCTGTTCCCCACACAACCAGAGGTGATTAGAGATGCATCTTGCTGAATTCTTCTCTGCCCATGAGCACACTCCTCCATCCCTCACAGATGCTCAAGCTTTGCTTCTAGAAAGCCCAGCCCAGGAATCACACCCACTCACTTGCTGGTGAGAACCAACTCCAAGTGGGCTGTCAGAACCAGGGTTGAACTTAGAGCCTCTTGCTTGTTTGGCTTGCTCTACTATTTGAGCCACACCTCCAGCCAGACATTTTGCTAATTATTTTGGAGATGGAATCTCATAGACCTTTCTGCTCAGGCTGGATTTAAGAGATGATCCTCTGGATCTCAGCCAGGATCATAGGTAAGAACCACCTGGCCTTGCCAACTCTTCCAATAGTTCTGGGAATGAAGCACATACAAAGGCAATGCTAATCATCTCCATAGTTACCAGCTGGTTTCATTTCACTATGATGGCCCCTAGCTTGAACTGGTGATAAAGAATTCACATCTCTGTTGTGGAAGACATGAGACTCACCTTTTTTCTGCTTGAATGTTGAGTATTTTCCATGAAATCAGTGATGCTGTAAGCTGCCTGAGAGGAGAGAGTGAGTAGACACAGTTCCAGGCTTGTGCTGCTGTGTTGATGAGATAGTTTCACACACCACATCTCTCTTGAGACAACCCAGGGGTGAGCACTGCCAGGGCAATGTGAAAGTTCAGGGAGGGAAGGCTCAGAGCGCACTGGGCTGCCATTGAGCTTCTAGAGGCGGGGCTGCAGCAGAACTCTGCCTGGTCTAGAGTGGTGGAAGGTGGAAAGGGCTAAAGTGTGATAGTCTAGAGAGAAGAGAGTGTGTGACTGGAGGTCAAGGAAGGAGAGACTGGGGTTTGGGTACCTTGGCCCAGAGCTGAGGAGCTGGTGCCACATTCTGAGACACAGAATGAAACTAGCTCCCTGTAAACTGGCCCTTTGGAGGATAAACAAGTTAGTCCAAACCTCCCATGAGGGCTGAGGTTATGGAGTTGCTCCTGAAGGACCTTGGTTGTGGAGGGGAGTCTGGGCTGTCCCCTCGAGGTACTATTCTCCTCTCCCAGGAAGCAACCATGCAGAATCCATTGGAAGGATACTCCCCTCCCTTGCACGCGTTCCCCATACTCTTCCTGAGGCTCCTTTTCCAGCACATTACTCATGAGGGGACATAGGTGTCTATATACTTACTACCCTTGGCCTGAGGCTACTCCTCAGCCCTCCTTACTCTAGTTTTTGAAGCCCTCCTTTCTCTAGCCATGCCTTCTGTTGTCCTTCCAGTCTCCATTTAGCTAACACCCACAGGCCCTGGCTCAAGTCAAGACTCAGGAGACACCTCTTCGGCAGATTGCTTTGACACTTTGCTCCAACTTTTCTCTCAGTCACAATACCTTGCTCCTTTCTGGTCTTATTGGATTGTACCCATCCTTGTTAGTGCCTTCCAAATGTCTTCCTTCATTGGGCTTGATTTCCATGAGAGAGAGAGAGAGAGAGAGAGAGAGAGAGAGAGAGAGAGAGAGAGAGAGAGAGAGAGAGAGAGAGAGAGAGAGAGAGAGAGAGAGATTTGGAAGAACTGATGTTGCTTGTAAAGTTCAAAGGGCATCTGCTAGAAAAAAACAAACAAAGCTTCCTTCCTGAGAGATGCTAGCTTTTTGTTCTATTCAGGCCTCCATCTGATGGGATAGGGGCCCATTCACATTAAGGAAAGCAATATTCTTTAAGCCCACCGATTGGAACAATAACCTTATGCAAAAACATCTTCACAGAAACACCCAGAATGTTTATTACCTGGACTCCTGGGTCCAGCCAAATGATCACACACACACACACACACACACACACACACACACACACACACCCATCACAGTGGGTGTCACTGTTTCTATTTCCTCCTCACATGGCCTCCTGGCAAAGTGTTTAAATCTCTTCCTAAGGCTGCAGCTTTTGTAACCTGCAGAGGCAGGAGTTAACTTGAAGGCTGTGTGACACCGCATACTTGTGAGCACACTTTTTTTTTTTCTTGTTTCTTTTTTTGCATGAAGGCCAATTCAAGAACAATAAGAATGCTGATGGGCTGCATATTTTCATCCACAATGAAAACAACTTGATTGAATCTCCTGGGGGAAAATGTATTTTAAAATATAATTACCCAACTCATTGATGGGAAATTGCTTGGACTCTTTAGTCACAGAACTATGTCCGGGCATATTTGGGAAGAGCAGCTTCCTACTATTTCTTCTTCCTAGTGAGAGAAGCAAAGGGTTACACATTCTTGCCTTCCAGTACCTACTGCAGGAAGAGATGTCTGAGGCCAAGCCAGCAGAATCTCGGATGGAAGAGGATGCAGCTGGTTGCCTATGCCAAAGGCAGATTTCAAACTCTGTCTGAGGCTTGAATGGCGAATGGCTCTGGTTTTTTATCTTGTCTAATTTCTTCTCAAAATTTCTGACATGCTTTTCCCCAGAGGAAGAATATCATTAGGTCAGTACTTTATCAACTTTGACCTGATGCTCTTTGGAGGTCACAAATGCAATGGACAAAGATAGCATTGAGGGGAAGGGAAGCAGCAGAGGAGGAGGAGAAAACAAGGGAGGGCAGAACAACGAAGCATAAGCCAGATGTGTTCTCAGGAAAATGGAAATAGAAGCAGGGCAAAAGAAGCTAGTTGAGGATGTCTGATGATTGGAGAAAAGGCTGTGATGGAATTAACAGGAGCCCTGAAGGGTGACAATCAGGAGACAGGAGGAGGCAAAGCAGATGAGATACTCAGAGGAGAGAGCCTGATGTGACGCAGAGATGGGGGCTGGGCAGTCAGGGAGCATATGGAGAGGCAGGGCCGAGGTGATGATGGAGGAAGTCTTGTACATGTTGCTAAGCATGAGTGACCACCCTGATGGGTCTTTCTCTTCTTTTGAAGTTGTATGGCGATGCGGAGGTATGGCTCAAGTGGTAGCACAGCAGCCTTGAGTGTGAAAAATGAAGTGAGAATTTGAAGCCCTGAGTTCAAGGCTCACGACCTGAAACACACACACACACACACACACACACACACACACACACGTGTGCGCGCGCACGTGCGCAATGTCAGAAGCATGAATTTAAATAGGATACAAAAGGATATAAAGTGCAATTTAAAATAATGCTAACTTTAACGCCATAGCAATTTTCTTTTTCATTTCTTGTTTCCTTTTTTTTCTTTCTTTCTCTTCCTCTTTATTCCTCTTTCTTCCCTCCCGCCCTCCCTTCATCTCTCCTTCCCTTCCTCCCTCTCTTATCTCCTTCCTCCCTTCTGTCCTCCTTCCCTCTTTCTTTCTTTCTTCCTTCCTTCCTTCCTTCCTTCCTTCCTTCCTTCCTTTCTTTCTTTCTTTCTTCTCCCTTCTGTCTTCCTCTTTCCTTTTCGTTGTAAAGGCAAAGTCTTAACTTTGCTGCCCAAGCTGGTCTTGAAATTCTGGGCTTAAACAATGTTCATGCCACAGCCTCCTGAGTAGCCCCTCCCCAGTTTTATATCAATATTAATGCCAGCTTGAATCTGTGTGATGGATAGTCGAGCCACATGCTGATATTTTGCTCTAGACAGAATGCATAGATGGTAGTGGACCCATGCAATAAAAACAGAACAATTCTTGTTTCATACCAGGTCTTAAGCCCTGGTAGCCATTGTAATATTGTAGAACAAAGCCTACTCACATTTAGCAGTAAAGGTGACTCAAAGCCACTGCACGGTCATATGAGAATACAGCATGCACAGTCATGAAAGAAAGAATATTTAATAATGATAATAAATGTGGTACTGGTTAATACACACTATCATTATTTTAGTGAACCTTACTTAAAAAATATTTCTGAGCACTGGTAGTTTACACCTATAATCCTAGCTACTCAGAAAGCTGAGATCTAAGGATCTTAATTCAAGGCCATCCTGGGAAGATAAATCTGGAGACTCCCATCTTGAATTAACGAACAAAAAGCTGAAAGTAGAAGTGTGGCTCAGCCTTGAAGGAGAAAAAAGCTAAGAGTTTTTTTTTTTTCTTACCTTCAATGTTTTTATTATTTTGGTTGGTTCTTTCGTTTTTGCTTCTAGAGGCAGGGTCTTTTTCTATAACTCAGACTAGAGTTGAGCTCATTATGTAGCCTAGGCTGGCTTCAAACTCATGAACCTTTTGCCTGAGTCTCACAAATCATGCCTGGCTCACAACATTTTTTTTTTTTTTTGTGTGGGTCATGTGTCTTGAACTCAGCCGTGGTGCTGTCCCTGAGCTCTTCAGCTCAAGGCTACCACCCTACGCTTGAGCCAAGCCCTATTTTCTATTTTCTAGAGGTTAATTGGAGATAAGAGTCTCAGGTCCTTTTGTGCCTGGGCTGGCTTTGAACCTTGATCCTCAGGTCTCAGCCTCCAGAGTAGCCAGGATTACAGGCGTGAGCCACTGTGCCTGGCAGGCTCACATTTTTTGTTTGTTTGTTTTTGGTTTTGTTTTCTGGTCTGAGTATGTATGAGAGAGAGAGAGAGAGAGAGAGAGAGAGAGAGAGAGAGAGAGAGAGAGAGAGAGAGAGAGAGAGACAGAGACAGAGACAGACAGAGAGAGAGAGAGAGACAGAGAGACAGAGAGAGAGACAGAGAGAGCGACAGAGACAGAGAGACAGAGAGAGAGAGAGAGAGAGAGAGAGAGAGAGAGAGACAGACAGAGACAGAGACAGAGAGACAGAGACAGAGAGACAGAGACAGAGACAGAGACAGAGACAGAGAGACAGAGACAGACAGAGAGACAGAGAGAGACAGAGACAGAGAGAGACAGAGACAGAGAGAGAGACAGAGAGAGAGAGAGAGACAGAGAGACAGAGAGACAGACAGAGACAGAGACAGAGAGACAGAGACAGAGAGACAGAGACAGAGACAGAGACAGAGACAGAGAGACAGAGACAGACAGAGAGACAGAGAGAGACAGAGACAGAGAGAGACAGAGACAGAGAGAGAGACAGAGAGACAGAGAGAGACAGAGAGACAGAGAGACAGAGAGACAGACAGAGACAGAGACAGAGAGACAGAGACAGAGACAGAGACAGAGACAGAGACAGAGAGACAGAGACAGACAGAGAGACAGAGAGAGACAGAGACAGAGAGAGACAGAGACAGAGAGAGAGACAGAGAGAGAGAGAGACAGAGACAGAGACACAGAGAGACAGACAGAGACAGAGACAGAGAGACAGAGACAGAGAGACAGACAGAGACAGAGACAGAGACAGAGAGACAGAGACAGACAGAGAGACAGAGAGAGACAGAGACAGAGAGAGACAGAGACAGAGAGAGAGACAGAGAGAGAGAGAGAGAGAGAGAGAGAGAGTGTGTGTGTGTGTGTGTGTTCCAGTCCTGGAGTTTGCGGAGCTTGCACTCAGGGCCAGGACCCTATCCTGAGTTTTTTTTGCTCAAGACTAGTGTAGAGCCACAGCTCTACTTCTGACTTTTTGATGCTTAATTAGACATAAGAATCTCAGACCTTTCCCTCCCAGGTTGGCTTCCAACTTTGATCCTCAGATCTCAGCCTTCCAAGTAGCTAGGATTACAGGCATGACCCACTGGTACCTGGCTAAAATGTTTTTTTGTTGTTGTTGTTTTTTGACACCAACCTTTTAGGGATATTATAAGCAGTCAGAAAAAGAAATAGCCTTCAGCCCAGAGCTTGTTCTATACTAAGTGCACAATTATTCATGAAGTCCAGTCATGGAATGAGTTAAATTTCCAGTGCTTATGAAAGAAAATCCATGGCTTTTGTAAACCTATGAGCCTGGGTGAAGGGACTCAAGCACCTAAGCCCAGGGTCTTCATCTGTCTCAGGAAGTTAGCACATGTCCCCCAGTGGTCAGTGGAGGGCGACTCATTCCCAGTGAAGAGCAGGCCTTAGACCAAGTCCCTTTGTCCCTCTTGCCCATGGATCCATTTGTCAAGGCAGACTGACTGTGGCCTTTCCTCCTCCCCTTCTTCCCCGACCTTGAAATGCTGATATCTGGTGGAAAATCAAGACCCATTTGTCAGATTCCCCAGGGATGAAAGGAACTTGGACGGATGCTTCACACCAGGTTAACACTCACTGCTAGCCAGGATAGGACCAGGGTCTATGGAGAGGGGCCACATGCCTTTGGAGAGCTCTAGCTGACCTTCACAGGGATGTGTGAGCAGGCATCTGACCGAGGCCATCCACATCAGTCCTGACCTGAGGCAGGACTGTTGCTTCCCGAAGGGACTCTTAGTTGCTTTCAGCTGCACATCCCAGGTCCTGTTCTCTTGTCTATTCAGGTTTTGACCCCAAGGCACTTAAAGCAATGCAAGTTCCCCTCTTCCCGGCAGCCTTTGCTGGCCATTCCCATCCTGGCTGGTCAGCCTCTCTCTGGCTATGGCTATTGCTGTTTGTCTTCCCTGTGAAGGAATCTCCACTTTTGCTGTACTGAGGAAGGACCCAGGACTTCACCCATTCTAGGCAAAGGCTCTTCCACTGAGCCCCTTAGGAAGGACTCTTGGTCTCCAGAGTTAATGAATGAGCCTGTGGGTCTTTTCCTTCTTTCTATGTGACTACTAGCCTAGCCTCAGCCATCATCCTTGGACCCAGGGCTTCTGCAGGGGTCTTTGAAATATATGACACTCTCTATTGGCCTGGGGGTGTTAGACTGCAATTTTTTGAATAAACAACTTAAAGAAGGAACACTTTGATGCATGTCAACATTGTCAGCCCATGGCCAGCTGGCTCCATTGCAAAATCATCACAGTAGAAGGAGGAAAATGGCTCCCCAAGACAGCCGGGAAGAAAGGAGAGATGGAGAGGCGTGGGAAGGGCCTGGGACAACGCCTGCTCTTCACAGACATGCTCGCCAGTCAGCCCCTTCTCCAACCAGGTGTTGCCCCTTGTTTCCACCACCTCCAAGTAATTATGAATCCATCCATGGATAAATCCACACATTAGATCAGCACCCTTACCACCCACTCCCCGCTCCATGATGGCACCCACCAGCTGGGGACCAACCACGTAAGTCTTCTGGGGTTCACTTCAAATCTAAATCCAAACAATATCAGCACAATTCACAAAGTAATGCTGGCTGGGTGCTGGTGGCTCATACCAGCTATGTGGGAAGCTGAGACCTGAGGATCATGGTTTGAAATCAACCCAGGTAGAAGGTCTACGAAATTCTTATCTTGAATGAACTAGCAAAAAACGTAGAAGTGGAACTGTTGCTCAAGTGGAAGAGTACCATCCTCCATTCTTGAGTGAAAAAGCAAAGTAAAGAATAGCAGTTAGGCCCTGAGTTCAAGTGCCAGGACACAGACTCACACACACAAATTGGATGCACTCTACTCATAATTCAACTTGTTGAATTAAATCCCCTTTGTATAGTATTTAAAGATAATAATAAAATGATAGCGCCTCATCTTAAAACAATGTGCTTTCCCCTTACTTTGGGGCTGATATATTTTCTTGAGCGGTGAAGAAATACACAAGCCCCAGCCCCCACTTCCCACCAGAGGAGAAATCCAATCAGCACTAGGCAGAGCACGTTTCTGCCTTTCAACCTAAGGCCTGTCCTCTGCACTTGGGGAAATAGGAAGGGAGGAGTGTGCTAAGATTTAGCTTGGCTGCAGCTCTCTGTTTGGGTTGGGAGAGGGGATGGCCGTCCCCCGAGGATGGTAATAGCAGCCATTTGCCGTCAGAGGGCTCAGTTCCAGTTGCTGACTGCTCTCAGTTTTCTGCTTGTGACAAATCATGGAAGCCAGGTTCTGTCCCTACTTCCTGCCGCCTCCTTTTAATATTAATTGCAGCCAAAGCAATTAGAAGAACAAATCTGCTACTCCTGGAACATGCGGTGTAGGATAGAGCCAACTATGATTTTATTTTTATGCAAGTTATTTATGTGATTGCTCTCTTCTTCTATAGGGGCTGATCAACAGAGGCCTGCCTTTGAAATCAGAAGAGCCAGGAGCTGATGGCTCATGCCTATAATCCTAGCTACTTAATAGAATGAGACCTGAGGATCACTGTTCAAAGTCAGCGTGAGTAGGGAAAGTCCGAGAGCCTTTTATCTCCAATTAACAACTAAAAAGCCAGAAATGGAGCTTTGGCTCCAGTAGTAGAATGCTAGCTTGGAGCACAAATGCTCAGGGACAGTTCCCAGGCCCTGAGTTCAAGCTGTAGTGCTGCCCCTCCCTCCCATAAAAAAAATGAAAGAAGAAAAAGAAATCAAAGTCACCAAAGGCTTGAACTCAGGGCCTAGGCACTGCAGAGACTAACAGATCCCAAGCCATTCAGTTGTGCCTGGGCTTTGAAGGGAAGGAAGAGGAAGCAAATGCCTGTGTTTACATGGGCAAGAGCACGGATTTGCTTTGTGGTTGCCTCTCATCAGATCCTTGGTCAAACAGGTCTCAAGGTCACATCTATCCTATAGCAGGTCAGATCAAGACCAGAATAATCTGTCCCCATATTGCAGCTGCCTGAGGCAAGTGATTGGTGTCAAAATGCACCCTTTGTCCTCACCACCTCCTTGGCATATATAAAAAGGACATGTCTAGGGAACCTGAGCTGCCAAGGCTTCCTCAGAAGGCCTTGACTGAAAATATGTGCTACATTTTGGCAGCAGGCCATGTTGGGCAGAATATCCAATAGTCAGACAAAGCATTTGTCAAGGAAAGAACCAAACTAGGAGGACAAGTGAGAGAGAGAGAGAGAGAGAGAGAGAGAGAGAGAGAGAGAGAGAGAGAGAGAGAGAGAGAGAGAGAGAGAGAAGGAGAGAGAGAGGGGGGGGGAGAAAGAAAGATTGAGATTTGCGATTGAAGCCAGGATCTCCTTTAGGCTGGATAAGCTATCTACCACTAGGCCATACCCTCAGCTCTTCAACTCCATATCATTTTAATTCAGACATGTGGAAGTATGGTATGCAGAGTGTAAGTTTCCAGGATATGGATACTCTCTCACAGGGTAGGATGGCATGGGATATTTGTGGTTTGTGTGAGCTTTTCACTCTCTGCATGATAGAGGTAAGTCTGGGAGTTGTTAGGCAAAGCCTAATCTAGAGAGAAATCCATTATGGTGGGCCTGGACCATAGCCCACCTCCTTGGGGACTCGAATGTCCTCCTGGGACCAGAGTTGTCCTTGGCTGTGTTTATTTGAGTGAATATCAGCCTCACCTACAGAGTTTGCTGGATCACAGGAGTGTGAGCCCACCAGAGTGGCTGGCTGAGTCCAGGGATGGTACTGCTATGAGTCTAGTGACCTGTAGAACATGATACAACCCAGGGTGAAGGAGCTAAGGAGTCAGTCATTCTGGAGGTGAGCAGGCAGCATGTCCTTCAGGAACTAGGCCAAGAATGGCTGGAGAGGTATCAAAGGTCACAAGATTACAGGAAGATAAGGGGTTTCAAAGGTCACAAAGTAACAGGAAGTCACGGAGGTGGCAAAAGCTATAAGGTGACCAAAACGGGAGGAGGTACCAATGGTCAAAAGGTTAAAAGGAAGCTGGGAAGGGTCAAAGGTCTCAGGTAACAAGCAGAGGCGATACCAAAGGTTGCCAGGTAATCTGAAACTGGCAGAGGTCAAAGGTCATAAGGTAACAGGAAGTTGCAGAGGTTCAAGCAATGGAATCCTCTTAAATGTTTAGTAGCTGGCCCTTGGGTAGGAGGAGCCTAGATGGTAACTTTTTGTAGCTTTTGCCAATTTCTATTGTATCAACACTTCTACTGCAGCCAATTATAAGCAAGAACATGCTGCCACTGGACACTGAGAAAAGATGTGCATGGTTAGCTGTTTTAGCACACCAGGGAGGGGAGGGCTACTGGTGGAGAACAGACTTACAGCCTGGGGTGATCGCCAGAATGACTAATCCTGCCACCCACTCTCATGCAGAAATCCTGAGCTCTAGATGAACTAGGAGCAGAAAGTACAGAGGGAGGAAACAGAAGGAAACACCTGGCTCAGTCCTCAGTCATAGTCACACATGGCCTGCTTTCCCTTTCCTTGGCTGTTCACATAAAGAACTATAATGTATGTTCTGTTTGTTTAAAAAGTATATTTATACGTAAATCTTTTTCCTGTTTAATAAAGTTAAAATGTTAAAGTTAAAAATGTAAAGGTATGAAAAAGAAACAGTATTCAACAATTAATATTTTGGTGTATATTCAAGGTTTTTAAAAATAATAATACACAAACATTCAGATAGGTTTCATGGGTTGTCCTAAGTATACCACTTTGTAACCCAGTTCTTGGTGTAGTTTTGGGGGGTTACACTCAGGGTCCTGCACATACTAAGCAAGTACTTTGTTGGTGGTGGGGGTGGTTGTTGGGCTTGAACTCAGGGCCTGGGTGCAGTACCTGAACTTTTCACTCAAGCCTAACATTCTACCACTTTGAGCCACAGAACCATTTCTAGTTTTCTGGTGGTTAACTGGAGATTAGAGTCTTGGACTTGCCTGCCTGGGCTGGCTTTGAACTACAATCCTCACATCTCAGCCTCCTGAGTAGCTAGGATTACTGGTGCCTAGTGCAAGTACCTTTTAAAACTAATTAATTCAAGGTTTGTTTTGGACACTGTTGAGGAGTGAACTCAGAGCCTCATGTTTACTAGACAAGGGCTGTACCTCTTCAATTCTACCCCCAGTGCAGTCCTTGTGATCTGATTATTGCACAAAATGACTGTATCAACAGCAATGTCTCATGCTCTTAAAAGTTTTGCAACAGGACTTTTAATGACTAAAGAGTATTCTCCTACTACATGCATTATCATTTATTTATTGAATCTCCCTCCTGTTCTTAGAAAACCTTTTTTGTGTCCAACATTTGTTGTTGTTTTTTTTTTTCAATTACAAATACACTGTTGCTAAACTGCCTTCTCTCTAAATGTTGCCATTCCATGATTATTTCTTGGAATCCAGTTTTCTTCTGGGAAATGCCAGTTCACCCCAAAGTGCGCCCCGTTTTTTAGAGCTTGTAATTTGAGTTGTGTCCCAGACCACAAACACCACCACAGTTTCTTCTCCCCACTAAAAACATTTAGAAGTTCTCATTCCCCACTCTCATCAACGCAGTTTCACAGGTTTTCAAAAACTCAAACGTTTGTTCATTTGTTTTTGCTTTTGCTTTTTTTTTTTACATGACAGTAAGAATCATGTCATGAGAAATGAATTAACCTCCACACAGAGGAGGTTAATTAATCAGTGAAGTTACCAACCCCCTTAAAAGTCAAAGTTCCACTGAATACTTCAATCTCTGTCTCCTCAGGAAATAATAAAAACCACAACTGCTCCATTCGGCTACACTTTCAATAAGCCATGTGTCCTTATGGAAGCAGGGAGAGTGGGGGACTGCTACCCAGCCAAGCCTGGGGAGGCAAGGACCCAGAGGTGCTGCACAGAACCATCTCTCATGGAAGAATGACGTTGTGTCATCTCAATTCCTAAAAAGGAGCAAAGGATGGATGGGACAACAGCAGGAAGTGAGGGGAACAAAGATGACAAGCTGTTAACAAGCAAATTAAGACCAGACAAGAGAGATGAATCAGAAGTGATCTAATAACCAGCCCTGGATTAAGTACTCCTGGCTCCCCTAGGATTTCACAGTTGTTTGCTTCAAATTGTTCCAAGCGGTTCCCTTCAAGCTGCCTGGTAGGAATGAATAAATGGTGGCTGAGTCAAATGGTTGTCCCTGTCCTGATTTATGCATGGTGTGCCTATACGTGGTTATGCCTCCTTGGTGTTGAAAATTTTGTCTTCTGACAAAATGACTGAAATTTAGACTTAGCAGGAACCTAGACAACATTTCTGACTCACTTTGCAGATGGGAAAACTGAGGTTCAGAAAAGTGGTCACATTTCTTCTAGATTTGTCCATCAAAAACTTGTTAGGGCTAAGACTAGACCCAGATCTTCAGCTCTTCGTTCGATATTTATATTCTTGTTGCTGGTCGTTCGTCTATTCCAGTATTTTCTAAATTTATTTAATAGTGAGCGACAGGAAGTCGGGGTAGGTAATGAGTGAAAAACTAGGACTTCAGTCATTATCTCTCCCAGGTGGGAAGGGGTGGCAGGCATAAAGGTGTAAGAGGGTCAGACAAGTAATGCTGTGGCTATTGCCTGGATGAGTTGATTTGGCTAAATTTCCCCATCTGTAGCATGGAATCAACAGCATCTGCTGCTCAGGTTGGGATGAGGCAGCCAGCAGATACACAGCACTCACTAGGAATTAGCTATTTTCTCCTTCTCCCCTTCTCTTGTTTTCTTCTCCTAGAACTTCAGCCCGAGGTAATTCCATTGTGAAGTATCCTACAGTAAGAGCTATGACCCTAGATGCACACACATTTTTATGTATGACTCGTGCACTGGGAAGAAGACACTGGGGGAGTGAGATCTTCCTGAGCCAAGGGATGCAAGCACAGAGTAGCTGGTTTGGGACTGGGGGCTGTGGGAGAGGGACCAGTTTAGGGAGAAATACTAGTGCAGCTGTAAGTCCACTAGTCCCACATGGCCTACCACACATGAAACCCATCTCAGATCTAGGGCTGAGCCCTCTGATTTTGTGGCTCCAATTTCTGGCCTCTTGGTCTTTACAATGACATCAGCTTACCTGTTGACTTTGTCTCTGCTTCCAGGCCATTTTATCCACCTTGGCTCTGTTCTGTGCCCCAGCCTGAGCCGTGTGGTATTGTGGCTTGGCTAGGAGCATGTGAAGGGCAGTGGCATTCCAGTGGGGGTGAGATCACCTCCCTGCCCCCACTGGGGAGAACAGGCTGAGGGACACCAGCCTGTGTCACTTGATGGCGTTACTTGATGGTGTTGTTGGCAGATCATGAAAGCTGCGAATGCCTGATGAGGTCATTGTGCCCAGGCCCTGGGGGATGGCCCTTGCTAGCTCCCTAGGGTAGCTGACAAACACTGCCCACTCCTTCAGAGGCAGAGTGTGCAGGCCCAGGCTGGGAAGGCAATTCTTCCTGACCTAACGTTTTCCAACCCCTGGGAAGAGGGTAGAGAACTCCGTTCTCATGCTGAGTAGCTGGACTGCCAATGCTGTCCTGACATCCCTGAGCCCCCTTTCAGAGGGTCCAAGAAGCTGCTCCATTGAAACAGACAGTGGAGCAGGGCAGAGAGGGAGGGAGGGGAAATCAGCAATTACAGTCATCCCTATTGATGTGAGAAGCTGGCTGATGTAGTGGGTCAGGAGAGAGGGGGCCTGGACCTGAGCTGTCCCCTGGCAGGGCTGTCACACTCTCCTCTGGGAGGAGGGACTTTCCTCAACTGCACAGTTGAATGTGTGGGCCCAGAGTGAGGTGGTTAATCTTTTGAGAATGCTGGGTCCTTTGGGAATAGAGGCAAAATCAAGACTTCCACGGGGAGATTGCTAACACCAGTCTTCAAATGCCACCACTGGGTTTCCAGTAAGGCTGGGCCTTTAAAAGTCCACCCCACCTAACAACCAAGGTCACCAGGAAATGACACAGAAGCCCCTGGAGTGATGCCCATATGCCCAAGTAGCCTGAAGCCTGCAGCTTCAAGGGGCCTGCCCCTGGGACAGGGAGGGCACCAGGCCAGACAGCTTCTCACAGACCCTGGTGCCAACAGAGTGTTTTGAAGCACTGAATGGGGTTCTGACACCAAAAGGAATGGCACAGGGGTAGCCCAGCTCCCCACCCCCCAGCATTCTGGGAATCAGGTAGTTTGGTAGCATGGAGCCACACCGGTGTTCAGATGTCTAAAAGTCCAAAGCAGTGATACTCATGACCCGGATCCCTTATATTTAATCAACAGCTCATGGCCTGCTGCAGATGGGCCATGCTGAACGGGCAGGAATTCTGAAGGAGCAGAGGAAGAGGTGGTGCTGGAGGCCAGGAGCCTGGGAAGCAGGGGTGGTGGGATTCGAGGTACCTACACACTTAAGTGTGGAGACGCTGGCTTCTGGCAGGAGGGAAACCACTGGCCAGGTAGGAGGGAGAGGGCGGTAAAACAGTCTCTGAGGGTCCTGCCCACTTGGAATGCACTGTTGGCACCTTCGATGGAAACGCCTAGCACAGGGTAGAATGGATGAAGAAGAAACCCCTTGATCGGGGGGCTGGGTGGAAAGTTCACACTCCTTCCAGATGATGGCTGGGCCCTGGCGGAATGTGTGTCCTCTGCGCTGAGTGTTTCCTCCCGAAGTTTCCCTGGCCACCCGCTGGCGTCAGGGTTTTTGGGAAGGAGGGAGCCGGTGTTCCCAGGAGGCCTCTGGCCTCTTCCTTCCCCGTGCTGGCCTCTGGGGGTGAATACCGCAGGCGGCGTGCAGGGGCAGGGGGTGCAGACTCACAGGGGTCTGCATCTGCTTTCCCCCCCCCCCCCGGCATCCTGGTCCCCGGTAGGCACAGGGCGGGGTCCTGAGCCCCTGCTCTGGGGTCAGGGCAGCTGAGTCTCCTCCACAAGGTTGGAGGCTCTGGGTTTGATTGCTTAAGGGATTGGCCATTCTCCCTCTGTCCTAAGGTAGGTGTTGTAGTTGAGCACGGGTCGACAGAACCCGGGGACCCAGCAGAGCGCGGGAGGCCCGGGGAGGTGTGCGCGGTGGTGGGATGCGTGGTCCCTCGCTCGGGCCTGCACCCTCCGGGATCTTCCCCAGCAGCTCAGCGGGAAGCACGGAAGCCTGCGGTGGGGCGGGGGGGGGAGGGGCGGAGGATCCGAGGCTCCGCCCCGTGGGCGGGGCTGGCTTTGTTTCCTGCGGGCGCGGTGCGCACGGCGGCCGCGCGGGGGCGCGGCGGTCCGCGGCCGCGCTCCGCCCACCCCCAGTTCTCCTCCTCTTCCTTTCTCCACCCGCGCCGCTGGCGCTCCGCGCGGACTCGGGCTCTCCTTCCTGCCGCCCTGCCGCCAGCCGAGCCCGCAAGGCGGCTGCTGCCGCGACCGAACGCCCCTGTCCTCCAGCGCCGCCGCCTGGATAGTTTCCTCCCCGCTCCCTTAGCACCGCACATCGGTAATCTGCGCCTCACATCTGAGCTACCCAGGAAGATTGAGACCTTGGAGGAACGTGGCTCCACATCACGATTCTGCGGGGGGACAGAAACAACCCACGAGATTCCACCTGCCAAATAACCAGCCTGCTTCAAATGGAGGCGTGCCAGCTGAGCAAGCCAGCAGCTTGAGGCCTGAGTTCAAGCTCTGGTTCCACGAACAAAACCCAAGAAAATAAAACAGAAACGTGTCATGGGGCATTTCTGGTTTCTAATGCTATAAGAGTCCATAGGGGAATCTGAAGTTTGTGAGTTTATGATGTGTAATTTTCTTTTTATTCATACCAGGAGTGGGACTTGAACTCAGGAGCTGGGGACTGTCCCTGAGCTTTTTTTGCTCAAGGCTAGTGCTTGAGTCACAGCTACACGTGTGGACTTTTGTTAGTTAACTCAAGTGTCTCACAGGCTTGTTCAACCCCAGCTGATTTTGAACCATGATCTTCAGATCTCAGCTCCTAAGTAGCGAGGATTCCAGGCCTGAGGCACCTGTGTAAGTTTTTTTTTTTTTAATTGCTAATAATGCTGTTTACAGAACCTTTGGAAGAGTCCTCACTATCCAGGCTCATGGCTCCCACACCCCTCGTCCCCTGGCCTCTGCTTTCCTCTGCAGCCCTGTGTCTATGCATCTGCAGTGCTTCTGGGAAGCCTCCCAACAAATCAGGGTAAAATACTGTCCCTGATCATGGAAATGGAATATTTCTTTAGAAAAAAAAAATCTTGGAACCAGACACAGAAATCTACTTAGGTTCCTCCAATGTCCACTGCAAAGGCTCTTTCCACCAGCCTCCCTCCTCTACCCCCTTCTCCTCTTCATTCCCACGGGGGATAGAGACTGAAGCTGCTCACCCCAGAGAAAGTCTGGCTATCCCAGTTAGATCTCATTCTGCTGTAGCTGCATGCCAAAGACACGTTCACAGAGAATGTTCTGGGTCTTCAATTAAGACCACACTCATGAGCAAGAAGGCTATTTACACTGATCACCACACAGGCAATGGTATGTGTGCATGCTCACACGTGTGCGCGTGTGTGTGTGTATGTGTGTGGTGGAATATTTAGTAAGCACACACACCATGTAGAAAAGACAAAAGTGGAAACCAATCTGTGAATTGTTTGGTAAATGACATGAAAGGCGTTTCCAGGGGTTATTTTGGTCTCCGAATGAAGTCATTCCCAACCACAGCTATAACAATGTACATCCTGTCCCTTGGGCAGCCTCGATCCTGGAAAGAACAAGAATGGCCTTTGATTGGGAAGTCGGGTCTCTCAAATTATCCTCCAAACAGACATGCAAAATCTAGCAGTGTGAGAGTGGAAGAAATTCTTGGGGTTCTCTTATCCAGAGCCTCATTTCTCTGATGCTGCAGTACAGGTCCATGAAGAGGAGGTCACTTTCTCGACGTGGACACCAAGAATCAGTGACAGAAGAAGGTTCAGGAACCAGACACCTAATTGCTAGTAAGCCCATCTGCTCTCCTTGCAGTGATACAAAAGGATGGACTATAATACAAAACTCCAGCCAATGGTTAGACTCCATCATTGAGCAGGACATTTCTTTCTCAGTGCCTCACTCTCTCCCTTATTTTCTTTTGCTTTAAGCTGCTACTCTACCTCTTGAGCCACAGCTCAATTTCTGGCTTTTTGGTGCATAGGTGTCATAACGTACCTGCTGGCTCCCAATCACGATCCTCACGTCTCAGCCTCCTGATTAGCTAGAACAACAGGGGTGAGTCACTGGTGCCTGCCAAGCTTCATGGGGCATTTCTTTCTTATAGAAACAATTGTGAGAATTTTCTCAAGCAGGTGTGTTTGGCCTTTGGCCTAGTGTGGCTCTCCTTCTGCTACCACCTTTCTGAGTGAGCGCATCATCTAGTGTATGGTAGGTGCTAAGACATTCTTTACACTCTGGTGGCAGCTACAGATGGGGGATTTGACTTTGACCTTGGCCATTCAGATGCTCTTCCCTGGGATGCTGAGGGGAGGGAGCAGATGAAACCAAAATCACAGAGCTGGCCGCTGGCAGTGAAGCCAGGGCAGCTGCTTAGTGAGACCACCTTTGGGTCATGATTTGACCAGTTTTGCCAAGTGCCCGTTTTCTGAGGCTGGCTCTGACACCTCAGTGGTCTGCTGAACTGCAGTTCCTTTAAGCGAGTCTCTATTGTCCACGGAGTTCATGTCCCTTCCTTGCATGCAAAACCTGGACTGATGGCATGGGAGGAGGGCAGCCGGCCTCCACAAGCCCAGGCGTGTGAGGCTGGCTGGTGCGGTGCCATCTATGTCTCGCTACAAAGATCACAGAGACACTTGGCTTTGATGTCCAAATAAAGTAAACTTGGAGGCTCTAATTAAATTCCACCAGACTCTTCAGCCTTGCCCCAGGGAAAGGAATTGGAAAGGTCAGAATGTCTCTGTGGAGCCTGCAGAAACCTGTCCTGTGAGGTAGGGCTCTCTCTGTCATCCTCCCTGTTCATAGGGTGACCTGGCATGAGGCTGGAACCTTCAGGCAGGGCTACTGGAACAGTCCCTTGAAGTGTCAGGATGAGGAGCTCTGGCCATCTCTGTGGGTATCATTTCCATCTGATCTTGGATGGTTTGTAGGGACATCAGAGGCATGGGGATGGCTCCGACAGACGGAATCCTGCAGGGCTGCAGTCCAGTGAGTGTAGCACCAGTCAGCATTTGGCACTGGTCACTCCGAGGGCATTGCACTTATAGGTATGGCCTTGGCCATCTGCATCCCTCCCTCCTCTCTGCTACTACCTTCCTTTCCCCCAAACCAGCCACAAACAGTGACTGGTATGCATTGGAGGACTGAGAGCTGAGTGGACACAGCTTGGCTCCTGGTTCTGCTGCTCATGCCTGGGCCTGCTGCAGGCTTAAATTGCAAGATGGTTCAGGTTGACGAGAGCTAACAAGGAGGGCTTTAATATTACACTGGGCTACATTGTTGAGATGACTCAAAATGAAGTCTCTCCTTGTGTCTGAACATGGTCTACAATGGAATGGAACCTTCTAGCAAGGCAGAAAGGTGAAGCAGGGACACCCAGTAGGGTTGGGGTGAGGGGTGTGCATGTGCCAAACTTGCTGGGTAGTCCAGGCTGGCGTGGGCTCCAGCTCTTCCCGTGAGTGCATCTGCTCATCATGTGCTGGGACTCACAGGAGGAAATGTGGGGTGTGAGCTCTATTTTCTAGGGGGAACAGTAGTTAAAGGTAGGCGAGTGGTGTGTGCTGTGGTTTGTGCCCAGCAGAAGCAGCAGCCATTAGATGCCCACTGGTACCATGGGGCGTGATGGGGGCTGGGACTGGTCCCGGCTTCCCACTCTATGGACTGCCATTGTCAGCTTGGAGACAGTGCAAATTAGACCAGGGCATCCCTTCAAGACCCTTTAGTGCCATCTGCTGGGCGATGGTTACAATGCCTCGATCTATTGTATACCAACTACACAAAGGTGGTGAAGGCTATCCTCCTCAGATGTGCTAATATTGCACAGCATGCAAACTGCACCACTGGTCTTGATGATCCCGCAAGCCTGACTTTCCCAGTGAGAGATTTACTTTCCTTTTTATAAATGTTTTCTAGCTAAGCTGGTATTTGTTCAGGAATCCCAACTGCTATGAATGCGGCTAATGATATGTGAATGCCAGGGTCACAAACCAGATGAGAGCTTCCGAGATGGCAGGGGACACCCTTGGTGCCAGATAGTTGGTGCTTTATCTATTTTATTTTAGAGGAACAGGGAGAAAGGGTCTGACTCACTCTATCTTCCTTCCTCATTGCAGAAACCTACTAGTTTGGGTGATGCTGCTTCCAGGGTCAGAGTTCCCACTTAGAGGAACCATGAAGAGAGTGTGTGTTATAAATATTCCAGCAAGGAGAAGTGAGGAAAATGGCCTTGTGGGGTCTCCTTTTGTTACAGGGAGAGATGACATCAGCCAGTGTATCTTTTGTCTGCCCAGTGTGTGTGTGTGTGTGTGTGTGTGTGTGTGTGTGTGTGTGTGTGTGTGTGCGTGTGCATCTGACTGAAGATGAACTGTGTTTCCAGGTTTTGCTGGACACATTGGAGCTGTTTCGTTCTTATTTGGCAGACCCTTTCTGGACTCAATTTTTTGGGTATGGCCCCTCCTTGCCCCTCCTGAGGACAGACGGGGGTGGGTGGGTGGTGGTTACTGCCCACTGGGGCACTTGCAGGCCTGCTTCCCACGAAGCCACCCCTGCTTGGAGGCTGCCACCCCCTTATTGTGCTGCTCTGGTCTCTGTCCACCCTGAGAAGGGAACAGGGGTGGCAGCAGTCAGCAGGGGGAGCCAGCGTGCCACCTTCACATCTGCTACACTAGGCACTGACTCTTCAAGGGCCAAGAATCTCAGGGTCAGGGTCTCTTTCCAGGAGGAGTAGGGAGGATGCTGGGAGCAGCTGGGTGGAGGATGTCCGGGGTAGGATTGGGACTTAGTAGGGGAAGGTCACTGTCACCAACATCTCTGAATCCATAATCTGTCTCAGTAGATTGGTGTGTCTACAGGCCTACAAGGTCCCAAAGTTCCTGGGATCTGAGGCAGTGAGAGCCCTCCTGCTCTGCCCCCCTGTACCCCAGTATATCCCAGGGCCCACCTGGAACTCAGAAGGAGGAGTACCCCTTTGTGCCCCCTTCTGACACTGCCCCTTCTGCTCTTATTGGTCTGAGCTGGCAAAATCCTTTGGCTGTCTCTCATCCTTGTAGGAGCCCTAGGGCCTGTTGTCTTTGATAAGGGGTATTTGACCTCAGGACCTTTGGCTTGGTAGGTAAGTACTCTGTAGCTTGAGCAATGCCCCTTGCCCTTTTTGCTTTAGTGATTTTTTTCCATAGCGTTTCATATTTACACCCCAGGCCAACTATACTTCAGTCCTCTTATTCATGCACCCTCACGCACTCCACAGCTGGCTGACAGGCTTAGACCATCATGTCCAGCTTTTTAAAAAAATTGGTTCTTATACTTTTTTGTTTAGGACTAGCCTTAGACTGCAATTTTCCTACTTAGAACTTCTGTGTAGCTGGCACCTAACGCTGTAGACATGGAGTCTTGCTAGCTTTATGCCTGGATTGGCCTCAAACCACCTTCCTCCTGACCTCTGCCTCCTTAGGTAGCTGGAATCCCCAGAGCTGTTCTAAAGTATCCCCCGAGCCTACTTCTCCAGGCAAGGTCACAGTGCTTCATCGGCTTGACCTCAGAGTCTTCTTCCTTCCCCTCCTCCTTCCCTCCCAAAGGTGCTTTGCAGTCAGAACCCCAATCCACCTGACACCCATCGGAGCATACCACACTTGATGGGGTTCCATAGAATTTTTACTTGTCTGTGCCTAGATGATTTAACCTACCTGAAGAGCTCAGGTGCAGTTGAAGTTTGGGGTACAGCTCCATACTCCCTTTTCCATGTTCATCTAGACCATTCGGTGGATGCCACTAAGGATGGAAGGATCCCCAGGTGCCTGAGCTTGTGCAGCCTAGGGCTTCTCTCCTCTCCTAGGCTGTGCTTGCCATAAGCTGGCACTTCCCACAGCTACTGCTTGCTCAGGACCCTTTTGACATCACTAGCAGATTCTGGGAAGAAGGCAAGTCATTCCTCCAGCCCCTGGTTTGAGACATGTTGATGATAAGATGCTTCATAAATACGATGTAAGAGAAGGGGATATAAATGTCAGAACCACAGAGGCCACTTCACAAAGCCTTCCCCTGCAGAAAGGCTGTCTCAGACTATTTTCCTATACTCAGACCCTCCTGGACAGGCCCTCAAATGCTCAAATGTCTCAAATGCTGAAATATTTGAGTGTCAAATGTGAGGGAAGTTCTTTGAAGAGATCAGAAAGGTGAGGACCAGAGTGGGCAAGTAACTAGTCTGAGGACACATAGCCCCGAGGACCTGGATTCACACCCTAGATTGGTTCTTTTCCTTGTACTAAGAAAGAAGGGATTACAAATGAAAATGGGACTGTTGGTTGACCTTTGCCTGTCCCCCAAAAAAAATGCAGGCCAAGGACTTAATTTACCCTGAGATCCTGGGCAGTTTGAAAGATTCTAAGATGATAAAAGGAAGAGAAACCAAGATCCAGATTTGGGGTGGGAAGAAGGCCAGTGTCCAAATGGTGGCCAAGCCAGCTGGAGGCCACTGCTGAGACTTCCAGGGAACTGGGAGAACTGGCTATGTGGCATCAGTCAGCAACTCTGGACTGTCCCCTTATCACACATAGCAGGCTGTACCTGTACACACACACACACACACACACACACACACACACACACACGCTCCAAAATGCTTGAAAGCTTAGAATCAAACAAAGCCTCACAAAGCTGCAGTGCAAGAGATTAGTAAGGATTGAGTTCTGAGCCAGGTGCCAGTGGCTCACACATGTAATCCAGTAATTCTAAGAAGCTAAGAGCTAAGGATCCTGGTTGGAAGCCAGCCTGGGGAAGGAAAGTCTGTGAGACTCTTATTTCCAGTAAACAAAAAGCTAGAAGTAAAGATGGGACTCAAGTAGTACAGCACTAACCTTGGACAAAAAAAGCTAAGAGACAGTGCTCAGGCCCTGAGTTCAAGCCCCAGTACTGGCACACAAAGAAAAAAGAATTGAGCTCTAGTTTCCTCATCACACAACACTAACAGACACGTTAAATAACAGGAACATAGAAATCAACCTGAAGCAAGGCATCAGGCAAATAGAACTCATTTTTACTTAAAAAGCCATTCTTCGCTCAAGCTGTTACTGCACAGGCCTGTAATTCCAGGACTCAGGAGGCTAAGGCAGGAGGATAGAGATATGGAGGCTAATCTGGATTACACATCTGACCCCGTCTTAAAACTAAACACCAATCAAACAAGTACAACAACCCTACACTTCTCTAAATAATTAAATCAGAGTCAAATCGTTTGCTTGGTAAAGGTATCCTGCCTTGGACATTATTTTAAAGTATATGACACCCAGTAGTCTAAATCTTCTACTTTGCTGTGAACTTCTAGTAGTGACATCTCACAGAAGGGCAATGCTCCATATTATTTCATCAAGTCAATTAATACTGTTTAATAAATAGTCCAGAAAATTAGCTGAGTCTCTCAGTAGGATGCAGCGTGCGACCAAAGTTATGGAAGATTGTCCCTTGAATCACTAAGGCAAACTTTGCTGAGTGTCATGTTACATAGAGTGATCACATAAAAAGAGTTATAAATAGAAAAAAAAATCCCAAAGTTCTCCTACAGACAGACAGGGAAATCAGAAACATCCAGAAAAAAAAAATCAAAACAATACAAAACACCACCTCCCTTCCCCCTCCCAACCAGCCCACTTGCTTCAAGTTCATGATCATACAGTACTTGATATCTTTGGATATTTTACAATGTACAACTTCAAAACTGCAGCCAAGAAGAAACCAAAAGAACTAACCAGTCATCTGAAAAATTGAGTTTATAAGAAGTCATTATCTTTACAAAATAAAAACAAAAATCCCAACACCACGATTTCACATAGTTCATTTGTTCATTTTATGTTTGGTTCAGCCCCAGTCCCTTGAGTGTGTTCACTGATGGGTCCCAAAGGTGAAGTCTGAAATGGGGAGACAGTTGCCCAGGCAGATGAGTGCTGAGGACAGGTGTGTCTCCCGGCTGAAGAGGCAGGGAGTCTCTTCTGAAGAGCCACAAGGAGAGCAGAGTCTATGGTCTTCTCTAGCCTTTTTGTTTTTATTCTTCTTTTTTTTTCCTCAGTAAAAAGCCAAGGCAATAGGAAGAACCAAGTCTCTTGTGTTTGCAGCTGGGAGGTCAGGATGCCCATTTCTGGGCCATCCAGGCAGATGTAAACACCTCTCTGGGCTACTGAGAAACCAAAGTAAAGTCAGCAGGAAGAAGGAAGGTGGAATGGAAAGGAAGAACTGCCAGGGAGAAAGAAGTCAGTCAGAGAACCTTTCTTCTTGCCCAGAATCTGTCACCAACCATAGAACCAGAAGATCTGTGTGACATCTCAATTCTCAGAGCCCTTCAAACCCCTAAATCCCTCCCCTCCCATACTCAGCCCTTTTGTCAAAAGAAGGGGAGCCAAATACCCTAACCTCAGTGCTGGACCATGCAGGAAGGGGGTGCTTTGCTGGAAAACAGCAAAGGAGGGCAATCACCAGCAAAACTGAGGACAAGAGAAACCTCAACTTGTGAAGCCCCTGGGTGATAGGCCAGGTCTGCATTTCGAGAAGTGGGAAGAGACTCAGGTGCCAGGTGTTAAAACTGGCAGCCTCTTCCCATGTTGACCCCAGAGGCTAGAGAGGGCATGTGAACCTGGGACAAAGACTGTGTAGGCCTCCCTGGGTCAGGCGGCATGTGAAGCTCTGCCCATCTGTCATCCTTATCTACTTTGGCCACATTTTTCATCTTTGCTAATTTGTGTGGAGGTGATACAGTGAAGTCCAGTAGGATCAACTGCTTTCCCAGAGCTTTTAGAGGTACTGAGCCACTACTCTCTAAGGCTCCTCTTTGGAGGGGAAGGTTTTAATATGTGTGGAGGTGAAGGGGGTGCAGGAACCTAAGCCACCACCTCCTTTCACAGAAGGGGGGACACAGAGGCACGGAGAGTTGACCTGTCCAAAATCACAGGATGAGTTAAAAATGGGTCCAGACTCCAAATAGCCTGGCTCCTGGCTCTAAGAGTCTCCTTGTCAATGGGGTCTGGCTTTCTATGTGGCATTTGAGCACTGTCCAAAGGAATTCAGGGCCTCTGGAGACAAGCAAAAGACCCCTAAAAAGCTGTGCTGGGAGGGACTACCCCCCTCCAACGTGGTGGGTCAACCAAAGTATGTGCTCAGGCCCAGCCTCATTCTTGCTCCACCTGATGGGCCTGTTGGTCTAGCAACCCTTCCTCAAAGCCCCACATGGCCTCATAGTGCACTTGGCACTCACTGAGAAGCCCTCCATTGTGGCAGCCGCCCTGCGTGCCGGGCAGGGAAAAGACCCAGCCAGTTCCAGGCCCTCTGGGAAGAGATGCCAGTTCAGTTCAGACACTAGCAAAAGGGAGGCCTGGGAAACGTCATTGCTGCTAATATATATATATATATATATTCATATATATATTCATATATATATATATTCATTTCCCTTTGTGTTTGCAAAGTAGAAAGTTCAAACCCACTGGAGGCAGTAGAGAGTGGGCCTGGGAGGGCAGGGGACAGGGCCACGGACCGCGTCTACCAGGGCTAGCCTAGTTGTTGGCTTCAGACAAGGAGGCCACGTGGTTGAGGCCAGCGAGGCCGGGAATGCCAGCCAGGCCTGCGGCCCAGGGGTCGGGCAGTGGAAAGTAGGGCCTCGCGGCGGCCACGTTCTCAGCCAAAGCCAAGGCCAGGAGGCCACCCGCGTTCCTTTCCGCCGCCTCGATCTGCGCACGCCCGAACAGCTTCATCTGCGTCTCCTCGAACTGCCGCTCCAGCTCCTGCAGGCTCAGGGCACCCTTGGGTGCTGCCAGGAAGTGCTTGGCAGGACTGGGGCCCGGGAGGCACATGGCTGCGCCGCCCAAGTGGCTTCCCACCTCGCCCAGCGCCGGGGGCATCACGAAGGCAGCCTTGTCGGGTGGGGGCCCTGCAGGCCCAAAGAGCAGGCTTGTGGCCCTCCAGGCGGCTGGCTTGCGACCGCGCCGGGGTCGGGCCATGCGACAGCTCTGTCGCTTGATGTGGCGGTGCAGGTGGTCAGAGCGCGTGAAGCTCTTGTAGCAGAACTCGCACTGGTAGGGGCGCACGCCCGTGTGGATGCGCATGTGATTCTTGAGGTCGTAGTTGTGCACAAACTTGGCGTTGCAGTGGATGCACAGGTAGGGCCGCTCCCCCGTATGCTTCCGCATGTGGATCTTGAGCTTGTCCTGCCTGCGAGGCAGAAGCCGAGAGTCAGTCTCTGCGCTGAAGACGCGACCCGCTTAGCACCTTTTACTCCTCTCTCCTCCAGAATCTAAGGCTGCCCTCCCCTCCCCCAACACACGCTAAACTTCCTTCCCACTCAAACTCAAAGTAATTAACTCCTATTGTTCAAACTGGGGTCTGTCTCACCTCCTCTCTCGCTGGAGAATGCTGTCACCATTCTGACCCTCCTCACTCTCTGATGGTGCAGAAACTGACTGTGATGGACTGTACTTTCATCTCAAGCCCTTTCTCCAGAAGACATGGTTTCCCCCTGGGTTCATCCTGGGCTTTGCATCTGTAGCCCCTGCCTGATCTCACCTGGATCCCTGACTGTTGGGAGCCCCATTTGTCCTCTCCACTAATCTGGGAGCTCTACAAACAGGGCACACCTTCAAGTTTCTAGCCCTGTGGTTTCTTACCCTGAGCCCTTTTTGTCTACAGACAATTTCAGGGTTTACAAAAGAGCCAGGTGCAACAGGAATGCAGGTAATCCAGGATGAAGCTCTTAGGGCTTTAAGAGTATTATTTTGAGGTAAGGCAAGGTATTGGGTGGGACTTGAGCGAGGGTCTGGGGGCCCCTGCTCCAGCTGCAGACTCACTACCAGCATGCACTGGAAATCTTAGGCAGGTTTTGCAAAGGCTCTCACATGGCTGAACTTTCCAGAGCTGATAGGGAGTTTGGGCTTGTAGGAGCAGAGTCTGTGTCTCTCCTGGTGGTCTTGAAAGGAAAACTGACTTCCTGAGGTTCCTGTTCTAAGGGCTGAGAGCTCACTAATCCAGTCCACAGAGCCTTTCAACCTGGGGGAGGGGGTAGAGGGAGACAGATGGCAGGGAATCCTCCCACCATCCTTCTGGAGTTTTCCCCAATCAGAAGCTGGGATGCTCTGAGTCCCATCCCCACAGGCTTGGGTGGAGTCTCTCGGCCTATAATTGCAGTCTCCGATTTGAGGCCAGAGTTGGTATGTCCTTCCCAATATGGCCAGATTTAAACCATACTCAGCATACTGCTAAAACAGCAGGAGCTGCTATGGCGCCCCATGGCCACTAGAGGTCTCACTGGCTCTCATTTCCAAAACAGACCCCAGGCCCAGGAAGGAGAAAGAGGGGCATTCTTGTGAACACTATTGTGGCAGGAGACCAGACAGGAGAGTCAGCCCTCCCACATCAGCTTACTGAGGACTGGAGGGCGCAGGCAGGTGGAGAGGAGGGCAGCAGGATAGGCAGGGGGAGGAGGACCTGAAGCTGGCTGGTCTGCATACATTTGACCCAACTCTACACACTCACCAATCTTCTTTCCCCTAGGGCTCCCATTTGAGTGATGTGCTCCCAGTCTGCCAAATCCCTAAGGGACTCTCCATCTGCACTGTCTGTGGTCCTGCCTGGACCTTCCCGATCCTCACCTGGTAGGCGATGACACCTACTTTCTGTAACTATGTTCTTCCCAGGCAATGCACCAGGCTCGGGAGCTCACTTGGGGCTGGGCGTCTTAGGAATCGCCCCTCTCCCCCACTCAAGTTCTACCTGGAACACTGAGGCCCAGGGAGGGTAGGAGATATCTCCCAGATGACACATCTAGGCATAGATCCAAGCAGGTTCTGAACCTGGGTTTCCTGATGGCCATGCTGGTGCTCTTTACCAAGTACCCAACCCATAAGAGCTGAGGAGCTGTGCATTCATTCATTCATTCATTCATTCAGAGGCAGCTATTCAGCTAGGTGCATTCTCTATCCCTCCTCCAGCATGGGGCATGGAGCTGGGTGGTACCAGCCACATGACCAGTGCTCTTTTTATTTTTTCTAGTACTGAGATTTAAACACTCAGGGATAGTGCTGTATCACTAGTACGTCCATTTCTAGCTTTGTGTGTATGTGTGTGTGTGTGTGTGTGTGTGTGTGTGTGTGTGTATGGATTTTCCTGCTTGGACTGGCTTGGATCACAGCTTCTTGACTCTTGAGTAGCTGGGATTATAGGTATGAGCCATCAGCACCTGGTCCCGTGTCCTTTTGTCCTCTGTATGGTGCACAACATTGAACCTATGTAAAACAGCTGCAGACATCATGTTTTGTTGATTGACCACTGAGCAGCAAGGTCAATTTCAAAACTCCACAATTCCAACACCAGTGTGCTTCTTTGAGCCTGCCTCCCCCAGATCTGCCAGCTTTTTCCATCTCCCAGCCTCCAGATGCAGCCAAGACCATGTGCACACAAGCCTGCTCTGCAATCCTTCTCCTAGCTCAGAGATCACACTTTGGGGAATGATGCCATGCACAAGTCATTCTCTGGGTGAAAAGCAAAAATGCAGACCTGGGTGGGCCTAGATCCTGGCCCCCAGAAAAGGTGGAAGAGATGTCTCCTAGCCCTTCCTGTGACCTGATGATCTGAAATGACTCTTCCTGTTACTATTGCTAATGACATTACATGATCTTGCTAAGGTTCCCAGAGCTCTTGGGAGGATCAGATTGGGAAGAAAATAGAGACATCTGAGTTCTTGGCCTTATGGGCAGAGTAGGTATCTGATGAGGAAGAGGGAGCTACTATCATTTGGCTGTCACTGAGGTTGGGGCCCTGGACTAAACATTGTAGCCCGTGGGATTTGGCAGGTGCTTCTGCCCACACTGGTGGCACCATGTGGGTTATGCGGCAATAGAAGCTGTCCATCTTTTCCCCAAGGTTATATACTCAGTGGCACCTTTGTTGTCTTTGGGGCCAGCCTATTCTCACCTGCAGCTTCCACTTCCTGTATGAGTGAGGCTGTAGGTAGTTATGGGAGGAAGCCTGGAGGAGCGAGCTCCTGGTAGAAGGGCTACTGAGGCATGGGGAAGGTCTCCATGGCTGTTGATCAAGGATCCATAAAGAAAAGATACGGGGAGAGACATACAGAGGCTTTCCAGGGTCCAGTGCTAGTTAGCAGTGACAGTTGTACCACTCATGGGCATCTGTCCACCAAGGGCAGAAGTGTCCTTTCTTTTCCTCCCTGGTCAAGTGCTTCCTTGTCCTCAGGACCTATCACAGAGCTCTTCACTTATTATCTCTGGGCCTCAAAAGGACTATGAAGATGGCCTGAAGAGAAAGTTGGGGTCATCTTGGCCAAGATTGTCATTGTCCTGTCCCAAGCTGTTGGAAATGAACAGGAGCTATTTCTCTGTGAACAGGAGTTATTTCTCTGTGGCTAGTATGAGTGGCACCAGCCTTGAAATTAATAATGTCTTTGGCCCAGGCCAGAGAATGTGAACACAGACTTGGGTCTGGGTAAGGGCAGAGCACAGGGCTACGGTGACAACCATACGGGACAACCTAGAGAAAGCCTGTGAGGTCCTGTCTGGGGGTACCTCATGTATAGAAGATTAATGGTGGACAACCGGTGTGGCTGAGCTAACACCCAGAGCTGACTCAGAGTGCTCCTGATGCCAAGGAACAAAGAATCCTGTGGTAGAGGCCTCAGCCCCTCCTCTTGGACACTCCTAGGATGAAGGCCCAGGCAGGGCATTGGGGGAGGAAGGAGTTCTGCTGGAAAGACTCTCGCTCTTCTATTTCAGCAGTGGCACTCCCACATGGCACAGACAACCTGAGAATGGACATAGGGAGGTGTATACGGCTCAGAGCCTGCACCTAAGGATTGCTACTTAGGGTAAAGACAGGCCCTGCAACGACAAGAGCTTGGCTATAAATCATGAAGGAGTCAGACTACAGCTGGAGGAGGTGTACCCCAGAGGACATTTGTGGACAGCACAGCCTCTCCACCATCCCTGCTGAAGAGCATAATGCATCATGGCAGGGGGACGCAGCCAAACAGCAGGACCCTACGGAATGGCTGCAAGAAGAGTTGGCGACAGTCACAGGGAAACCTCCACCCAGATAGGCCAGGGTGGAACATCCTCCCCCTGGGGCAGCACCCCTCCCCCTCCCCCTGGGGGTAGGAAAAAAAAGTGTCCGTGGTTCTGAAGAATGTGACAGGGAGGAGGAAGGGAGCACTGAGCATGACAGTCATAGCCCGTGGTGACAAATGAAATCTCTGATGGGAGTCAGGCCAGAAAAATCTCCTCCACCCCTCCTGTTCCCTGACCCTGGGATAGCTCTGCTTCTGGGAGAGGAGGCCCCAAAGCTTATCTGATCTTGTTCTGCAAGGACAAAGCCCAGTGGGAACTGAGTGAAGGGAGGTGGGGTAGTGGCTGGATGGCAGATGCTGCAGCTGGAGACAGGCCTGGAACCCAGATGGCTGTCATCCCCACCGAGCAGGAGGAACCCAAGGGTGGGCAAGGCAGATGGCTGGGTGGCTGGAACCATCTCTGGTCTGATCTGGCCTGGCAGGAGGCGGGGTGGGGGTGGGGAAGACCTCAGATACTGAGGAAGTATCTCAGATCTCAGTATCCTCAGATACTGGGAGGGAGTATTCTGGAATGTCACACTCCCTACCAAACAGCACTGCTTCCCCAACTAGGAGGCCCTTGGACTATATTCCAGAGTCTAGAAGGCGGTGCCTGGTCAAGTTTAAAACTTTCCCTAGTGAAGGTGAGGTCTACACCCTGGCTATCCCTGCATGCACCTCACCAAAGGCTGGTGTGGGATAAGCCATGGAGGGGCAGGGGAAGCAGGGATAAGGATGCTGGATGTGATCACTGTGTGGCACCCTGAGCTACTTATCCCACTGGAGCCACCAACTGGGGCGTTCCCAGTGCCATCCATCTGTCAAGTGACAGGCACAAGAAACCAGGGAAGAGGAGCCAGGCTAGGCAGGCTAGGGCTTTCCAGGTTGATTCGGTGGTCCAGATCTGGATTGGATCTTTGAGGTCATTCTCATGGAGCCTGGGCAATCTCAGGCTATAGCAAGCCCTCTGCTGAAGCCCTCATCTTCTGCCGAAGATGAATGAATTACACTTGAACTTGACCTTCACATGAGCTCGGTTATTATCTCCCTATCATTCTGTGCTTTGGTAAAGCCTTGTCTAGTAGGCATTCTCACTCAGCCCTATGAAGCTAAGTGAACTCAAGGGAACAAAAGGGTAGCATTGCTCAGCAGGACATCAGTGTGGCGTGGCCATTATTAAGAAACACTCGGTGGGAGGTAGATCTCAGGAACTTGGGATCCAGGTGCTCCATGAGATAGTAATAGTGTCCTGAGGGCTGCTGGAGCTGTCAGCCACTCACTGCTCTTTCTGCTGTTACCACCACGCCTCTGGCCCTGTCCCAGCCCCCCTCCACCCTGCCCTCAGCTGAGTCTGCGCACCTGGTGAAGCGGACCTCGCAGATGTTACACATATATGGCTTCTCCCCAGTGTGGGTTCTCATGTGCCGTGGCAGCTTCCCTGCCCCCATGATGACCTTGTGGCAGATGGGACACTGCTGAGAGGCCTTGGGCTTCAGCTTTCGCTCCTCTACCAGTGGCCAAGGTGGGAAGAGACTCCCCAGGTGGGTGGCACTCAGGAAGTTGAGATAGGCACCATAGTCGTTCTCTGCCTTGATGGGGCCCAGTGGTCCCCCGGGCAGGTCAGGGAACATGTCCTTGAAGAAATCACTAGGGAAGGGTGGGGGTGGGGGTGGGGGAAGCTCTTCTTTTTCCTCTTCCTTGATCTTCCGGTTCTTGATGACTAAATCCAGTGGCCCACTGTCCATGGACTGCTCAGGCAACTGGGCAAAGGCACCAAAGTCCCCTGGCCAGAGGTGAGGGAAGAAGTCTGGGGTGAACGGAGACAAGGGAGGTCTGTCAGGGATGTTAGCTTTGGGGTACAAGTTCTCCCTCAGCAGAGATTCAATGGAGAAATCCCGGATCACCCCCAGATGGCCAGGGCTGTCGGCTGGGAAGGAGTCAGGGAAGTCTCTGGGTGTGTCTGAGTAGGCCTTCTCTGTGAGGTGGTCTGATTTGGAGGGGCTTTGGTGGCAATTGATGTCCTGGGGATCAGGCAAGTTTTCTTGGTCAGCAAAGTCCTCCGTATCATCGTCCTCCTCTTCTTCTTCCTCCTCCTCCTCTTCATCCTCCTCATCGTCGTCATCTTCGTCATCATCATCGTCTTCCTTGTCCTCCTCCTCACCGCCATCACCACCAGGCTCCATGATCTCTAGGCAGACATTGACAATGCACTGGATCTCCAGCATCCTGGCGGCATTGAGGATGTGTTTCACATTGGCGGCAGTGATGGTGAGTGTGGAAGTGTAGGCGAACTCTAGAATGGCGGCCAGGGCCTCAGGCCGGACAAAGTCAATCTCGTAGACGTAGGGCTGGCTGGTTAGGCTGCCGGCTGTGAAGAGCTTCTTGAAGTACTTGCTGCAGGCGGCCAGCACAGAGCGGTGGGTGGGGTATTCCTGTTCCTGGACCACAAGCAGCACGTCACACAGCAGGCCTGCATGCCGCTGCTCGTTGAGGCTGCATAGGAGTTCACTGCTGTGGTTGGGGAAGGGGATGCCAATGAGCTCATCAATGCCATTGGCCATGTTCTCAGCCAGAGCCCTGTGGGGATAAACAGAGAGGAAGAAGGGTTAGTGAGCACGGCAGGAGGATTGCCTCTGCCAGGAAGCCAGCTGTCCTACTTCTTGGCATTGCCAAGCCTCAGGCTGTAAGTCACAGCCCCGTTCAAGCAGGAGCTTGGTGCTGTACTTGAGGACTCTGAGCTTCTTACTAGGTAGCAAGCATCAGCTATTTAGCAAAATGCCACAGAGGCTTCTCCCAGGCTTGATTCATCGGGTTCCACTGTGTTAACGTGGATTTGTGGCAGACCAGGATGAATGGCCACATGAAACCCAGCTGTTCCGTGCATTCCAGCCATTGCATCCTCCTCTTACATAAGCACCACCTGGTGCTTCTGCTGAGAATTGTTGTCTCTGGTTTGTTTCACAAATCCTGGGACACTGTAACCCATTCACATTTTGCACTGGCTACCAGGAAGCTTAAAATCAATTTCGTGGTCCATTTTCAGCCAGTGAATGGGGGCCTCATGGCATGTGTTTTGCCTTCTAACTTTATCCTGGTTTCATTGTAGCTGACAAAAGTTTCCTTTCATTTGCCATTCTTGATTAAAAAAATATGAAGGCCTATAGATGTAGATCTGTGAGCCATGTCACTTATAAATAGACATTTAAATCACCATAGATACAAATACATGGTTAATTGCTTAATCATTATCTGTGTTCCATTAGACACACAGCCATATAAACTCTTAGGAGAAGCTGCTTCTGAGATGCCTGGTTTGTGTGGATGGTCCTGATTTGCAATGGTGTGATTTAGGATTTTTTTAAAAAAACTTTTCAACAGTGTGCAAATGTACTCGTACAATTTGATTCTTCATGTTTACTAAGTAAGTACTCACTAAGCTCCATGAGATATTGAACACTCGGTTAACCTTTCTATCCTGACAAAACAGATATGGAACGGACTTCTGTCAGAGCACATAGGGCTCTACTTCTCACACAAAGCCTCAACATGGCCCATGAATAAACAAATCCTAGCAAAGGCCTGACCTTTAACTGTGATCAGCTAAGGCAGGGAGAAAAGAAAGAGGAAAACTACAGACCCAAGTGCCAGTGGGAGGAGCTCTGGGGACCCTCACACTGCTACCTTCTGAAGTTTTAGCCCTGGGAAAGCAGAGGACAAGGAAAGGAGGAGGTAAAAGTTCCCATTCCATAGCAGAGAGCTCCAGGGAGCTGGAAAGCACACAGAGCGCTGTGAGATTCCATTGACCATTGCCATACTTCCCTTCCATCCTTCCATTGTGGAGCAGACTGGACTCAACCTAGGCAATCCCACCTTTCTCCAGAACGGAGGCCTGCTTTCTTCCTTTCCCTCTGTGGGCCAGAGACCCACAGGCCAGGACCCATTGGCTGACTAGGCACTGCCCTAGGCTCTGAGAATACACAGAGAAAACCAAGAAGGCTCTGCCCTGGGGGGACAGAACTACTATGATAAAAGTAAAGCATGTTTCACCTAAGACAAGTACAAATGGAAAATTAGCCAGCTTCTGGAAAGATGTTCAACATTATCAATGCAGAAGTATTACTTAAGGTCACTTAAAGTCACATACCTATTAGAATGGTTGAAATACAAAATAGTGACAATATCCAATGCTGGAGAAGAACTTTTCTCCTCAATTCAGCTTCTGGGCCTCTACAGATTTTGTGTGTGTGTGTGTGTGTGTGTGTGTGTGTGTGTGTGTGTGTGTGTGTGAGTGTATGTGTGCTGCTCCTGGGGTTTGAGTTCTGGGCCTAGATTTTTGAGTAGTTTATTGGACATAGGAGTCTCATGGAGTTTCCTGCATGGGCTGGCTCCGAACCATGATCCTCAGATGTCAGCTTCCTGAGTAGTTAGGATTATAGGCATGAGCCAGGGGTACCTGGCAGGCTTTGGTCTTTTGAAAAGGTGGATCCCTGTCTTCAAATTGAGTTTGGGTATCTCTACATCTTTATGTGAGTGTGGGTATCTCTGTTAGATTCCCTAAGCTGCTTGAGGGCAGCTACTACCATTAAATGCCTAGCACAGTGCTAGCATATAGCCAGTGAACATCTGTGATAATGGCTGTTGCCAGTAGTTTGAAAATCACTGTTGTGCAGGCTGTTTACTATACAATGGTACTCCCTCTAAGTGGGCTGCAGTAGCAGATTCAAAGATGGCTGCCAGTGATTCTTGTCTCTTGGTAGTGGCAAGATTTCATGCCTTTGTGTGTGCTCCTCCCACATATACAGGGAAGACCTGTGTGGCCAACAAGCCCTGTGGCTTTGATTACATATGACCTCTGAAGCAGAGTCACCTTCACTATTTCAGCTTTACTCTCTTTTGCATCACTGACTCTGGGAAGCTGGCAGCCATACTGGTCGAATGCTCAAGCAGTCCTATGGAACAGGTCATATAGCCTGTGACTAAGGCTTCCCGCTAACAGCCAATAGCCACTTTTTATTTTTTGCCAGTCCTGGGGAATGAACTCAGGGCCTGAGTGCTGTCCTTGGGCTTTTCCAAGATAGAGGTCTACCACTTGAGCCACAGTACCACTTCTGGCTTTTCCTATGTATGTGGTACCTCGGAATTGAACCCAGGTCTTCGTGCATGCTATAGGCAAACACTGTACCACTAGGCCAAACTCCCAGACCCAATAGTCACTTTCTAACTGGTGGGTGATCTAGGTTGAGAGTGGTCCCTCAAGGCCCCATCAGACCTTCTAATAATGACAGCCTCAGCTGACACCTTGATGGCCATTTCATGAATAAATTGAAACTAAAGCCAATCCTCTCAGTTTCTGAAGCTCTTCCTCCACTGTAGCTGTGGGGCAATGTTTACTATGGCTTTGAGCCACTCAGCTCTAAAGTTTTTTGTTATACAGAAATAAGTAACTGGTAGAAAGGCGCTGTTCATTTTCCAGACATCACACATCTCTGATTTTTATCATGACAGTTTCCTGACAGATGGCTGTTAAATGTCTCAGTCTAACAAAGTCCATGTTATTACAAATACATTTTAGTAGATAAAAATAAATTTATTGAAGGAGTGACAGTCTTTTCTAATTTTTCCCAAGCCAGCCCAGAGGGAACAGGGTTCTGACCTCAGAGGGGGTTTGTACTTTTGAAAAGATGGTGAGTGAATTGCCCTTCCGCTGTTAGGTAGAAAGCCAAGGTCAATCCGACCCAGGGAGATTAGTTCTTTATGGAGAGCCACATTTTCTTGTTTACTAAGGACTTACTCCTTTAAAGATAGTAATGTCTAAATAAATAAATAATGTCTCCAAATGTTTCTGAATGGAAATTCCTGCCTTCTTTATGCATTTCTCTGCCTTCTTAAACAGAGGAGCCCAGGCTTATGTGCCTGAGTATTGGCGCTCAGTGAGTTAGTTTATGACAACTGTTGGCCACACCCCCAAGGAACAAAGCGTGGGTTGTGAGGATGGAGAACCAGGAAACTGTAACTATGATTTTAGGAGAACTCTCCAACTCTATGGGCTCTTTATCTCTCTCTCTTTTTTTTTTTTTTTTGCCAGTCCTGGGCTTGAGCTCAGGTCCTGAGCACGGTCCTTGGGTTTTCTCAAGGCTAGTGCTCAAGCACTTGAGCCACAGCACCACTTTGGCTTTTTCTATGTATGTGGTACCAAGGAATTGAACCTAGGTCTTTGTGCATGGTAGGCAGGCACTCTACCACTAGGCCAAACTCCTGGCCTTCTGGGCTCTTTCTCTATGTCACTGGATGGCCAAATCATGACCATGAGCTTGGAAAGTGGGCAACTAACCCTGGTGACACTGGATTTGAAGGCTGACCTGCCTAGCAGCGATTCCCACTATGTCTTGCTTTGTGGTCTCACTTCCATTCTTGGAGGAAAGGATGTAACCATGGTAGCTCAGAGTTGTTTTTCTAGGCAGGAGACTAACCTGGGAGCGGAAGCCAGGAGGGGCATGCTGTGGTCAGCAATGGGGGCTGTCACTCACTGGTCACTGTCTCTTTGGAAAGAAGCACCTCTGCCCTGTGCTTTGGGAGCTTTGCCTGATGACCCTGAGATTCCCATGCCCTGTTGGGCAGACAGATAGCAGTGTCCCCAGGGGGATACCACACCCCTCCCCCACCTTCCCTTCCTGAGCCCAAACCAGGGATTATCTCCAAAAATAACATATGGGGGGGGTAAATTAAACATACATTCTCTCTCTCTCTCTCTTTTTCTCTCTCTCTCTTCAGCTAGTAGAAGCCTAACATCAAATATAAATATTTGGTAGAAAGGGGTTAGAAATATACATACACTCATATCTAAAATTAAAAAGTAAGGAGAAATTAAAATATGTAGAAAATAAATAAAAGTAAAAGTCCAGGGGCAGGGGATAGAAACCTTCTTAGCTACCATTCTAGCATGGCCAGGGCCTCTGCTCCATGGAAGGTTCTAGAACCCAGCAACTTCCACAAAGATAAGGTATTGGGGTATTCAACTGTAAAATGAGAGCAGGTGGTCTCTCTCAGAGAGACCTGTGCAATACAAGGGGCAGCAAGCCAGGAAGGAGACCAGTGTGGACCATCATACCCAGTGGTAGCCACTATTTATCAAGTGCCTGTCAACTGACTTCACTGCTAATCCTTCCACAAAAGCACAAGTGTGGCTGGGTACCAATGGCTTATGACTGTAATCCTAGCTTCTCAGGAGGCTGAGGATTGACGTTCGAAGCCAGCCCAAGCAGAAAAGTTCCCATGAAACACTTATCAAAAACCAGAAATGGAACTGTGGCTCACAGTGGGAGAGTGCCAGCTTTGAGCAAAGGACAGCACTCAGGCTGTTCTGAGTTCAAGCCCCATGACCAACAAAAAACAAAAACAAGAAAATACAAATGTGAAGGGTGCATTTTTCTATCTGTATCTACAGTACAGAGACAGAGCAGGTCCAGAGAAAGCCAGAAATATGCCATAGGCCACACAGCAAGTGTCACTATAATTTCTTCGGCTGTTGTTGTTTTGAGATTGGGTCTCTTTGTGGAAGCCCAGACTGGCTTCAAACTCATGACCTCTGCACCAGTCCCCTGAGTGTTGAGATTTCAGTTATACGCTACCATGCCCTGATAAAAACTCAGTTGCATTTGCTATTCAAGCTCTTGTGCCATTCAGCACGCTACTCCTATTAAGTCCCCTTGAATGAGAGGTAGGAGCATTTGAGTTGTGCCTCCAGAAGGCTGATTGGCACTCTAGGATGTGAGAGTGTGTTCCACATTGCTGAGGCTCATGCCCTAAGGTAACTAAGGGGAACAAGGCAAAATGCTAAGTGCAAATGGGGAGTGTAGACAAAAAGACATTAACCCCTGGGGGCGAGGACTCAGGAAGCCTTCCAAGAGAGGAGGCTTGTCTGAGCTGTGAAAAAAGAGAGAGAGGATTTTGTTGGACACAGCATGAACATATTCCATATCATCTGGATCTGGAAGGTTTGGATTTCTCGAGTTTCTTCCAAAAATGTGTTTAACCCCAGATCCCTTGAGTGGGAATGTTTCCAGCCAGCTTGGGCCTGCAGCCATATTTAGCAGGAGGCCAGGGTGAGGCATTTGCCCTGTTCTTGGGCAGATGGATGGCTTAGGGAACTTGGGCTGGTTTTGCACTTCTGAGAAAGGTGGGGGATATATCTTCCTCACAGTGTGGCTACAAGGACTAAATAAGGTGAGGTACTTTAGGGGCTCTGACATGGAGCTCACTGCTGTCAGCACTCTGAAGTCTAGGAAGGATACAGGCCCCTCACAGGCTGGGATCTAGGTTGGGATGGGATCATTCCAGAAACTAACATGATGTCCATGCTTTTGTGATCTCTGCTATTTTGATACACAAAGACACTTCCAACAGTGCTTGTGGGCTCCAAAGCCATACCTGGCTGGTGCAAAGACAGCACAGTGTACCTCCTGTCTCAGGGACTCCAACCCCAGAGGGGCCCACAAGGCTGCTACACAACATGTAGCCATTTTATAGATGGGGAGCAAGAGATACCTAAAGAAGGCCATGTCCAGGATCACACGGCACATTTAGCATCAGAGACAGAACTTCAACAAGAATGTTCTAATGGACAAGCTTGTGTCCTCTCCCAGTCCCCACTTTCATCAGATCACAAAGCCTCCAAACTTGATGCAGGGCTGCCTGGCTAACAGAGAAAGCCCCTGTTCTTGGTTTACAAAGGAGCATGGCATGCACATTACATCTCCCTGCTGTCCTCAGTTTATTAATATGGGGAATGGGAGAGTGACAATGTCAATCTCACAGCATGGTGTGTGAGTGGAATAAAGTGGTCAGTAGTATAAATATCCTGTTTGGGATATTTATAAGAACCACCTCTCCCCAGGAAGATGACCTGCATAAGACCCGTTTTCTATGTCTGTGTTTTCCCCAGGATACCAGCAAATAGAACCTGGTAGAACTAGAAGAATGAGATCCACTCACAAATAAACCAAGGAGACAGACTTGATGTTAAAAATCTTGGTAGGATGGCTCAACCTCTCTATGTTGAATATTTGAACACTGTGATATCATTCATAAGATACTTGTAATAATTTCATCTTTACCACTCATTGTTTGGTGGGGATCAGAGAGCTATCTGACCTGCCTATATCACATAGTTAGAAAGTAAACACTAAGGGGCTGGGAGTTTGGCCTAGTGGTTAAAGTGCTTGTCTAGCCTGCACAAAGACCCGGGTTCGATTCCTTGGTACCACATACATACAAAAAAGCCGGAAGTGGTGCTGAAGCTCAAGTGGTAGAGCTCTAGCCTTGAGAAAGTCCAAGGACAGTGCTCAGGCCCTGAGCTCAAGCCCAAGACTGGCAAAAAATAAAAATAAAAATAAAATAAATAAATAAAAGGAAAAAAAAGTAAACACTATTACTTGCTTGTCCTCCCAGGCCACCTTGGTGGTGTGATTATGGGTGATTGTAGTGTTATGACCCGCAGTCCCAGTGTCTTCCTGAATTCTCCTTAGTTAAGCCAACCTGGGGTTCAGGACAGTGCTTCCATCTGTCTGTCTCCAGGGCATGCCATTCATACCAGCAGACTCCTAGGGCCCAGGGAGCCCCACCCTGTCTACCAACCGAGTTCTTCCTTGCCCAGGCCTGGAGCTTCCAAGCTGCCTGGTGGAATAGGTTTCTGTGAAAGGGTGGAAAAGTTGTGGTTTTCCTTTCCAGACCTGAGACAAGGCAGGGCAGCTACCTGGGTCTTTGGAGCAGATCTTTATGTCCTGTGGTCTAAAGCAGTGAAACCCCCAAGGTAGTGGCGGCTCTAGCAGGAGTGAAGGTGGGAAGGCCTGGCCAAAGCAATGGCCAGCCCCTGTCTCTGCCAGGTACGCCTCACCCTGCCCTTGGCAGTTTCCCCAGGCAAGGTGGCTACTCCCCTTGGCCCTAAAATGCCCTTGAGTCTGAGTAGCAACAGGAGATGGGAGGCTAGGCGAGACTACTTCAACTCACAGCTATATGGCAGCTGTGGAATACCCTGGGCGGAGTGCCCACTGGCTGAAGCCTGTCTCACCTGCCCTGCCACCCTGCCAAGATATGCTTGGATCTCCAATCCCTAGCAACGTTTGGCCTCATGAAGCGCAGCCCCCACTTCTGGGTCTGTGCAGTGGGCTCTGAGCTTTCTTCCTATGTCAAAGTTGTCAGCCATCCAGATGTTTCCTTACAGCTGCAAGGTAGACCCTCCCAAACTCCTACAATCATACACCTCCTTCTTTTTCTACACTATACCTGGTCCTCCCCTGTTCCCCCCCAAAAGACCTGTGGAGCTTTGGCACGGGCCAGACTTGAGAAGCAGGCACCCCCAGTTCTCATCTCAGCCACAGATTTCCTGTGACACACTGTATGGTTTCCTCCTATGACCAGGCACTCAGTCCCTGCTCTGGGTTTTCTAGTAAATCCCTAAGGTGACCAACCACGTGCCTATTGTGCCTGCCTGATCAGAAGCGCTTGTTCCCACCCACCTTGCACAACTTCTGTGGCTAGATGATTATTATGTCCACTTTGCTGATGAGGAATACAGGCTCCTGCTGGTGAGCTGAGCCCCCTTCCACCAAGGTCACAGAACTAGCCGAATGACAGAGATCCCACACACCCCCAGGTTCTGTCTGATGTATCAAGCTGTGTACACTCCAGATAGCTTGGGGTGCAAGCTGTCACCCTTAATCTCAGTAACAGCAGCAGCAGCAGCATTTCTTACAGCAGCAGCAGCATTTCTTCTGCCTCCATGCTTCCCCCAATCCCCTACCCAGCTTTGCTCTGGTAGACTTTCAAGCTGAGTTTTAAAAATTATTCACTCACCCTTTGTTTATTACAGGGCAGGGGAAATGGAGAGAGGGAGACTTGTTTTTGTTTCAGAAAAATTGTCCACCATTTTTTCTTTATGTTCAAAATAAAGGATTTACTACTTGTGTTTATTGCAGGCGATTTCCTGAGCCAGAAACCTCCTTGGGAGGCTTATTAAACCTTATTAAACTACAAAAAATTTAGATAATAAAATAAATCACTCCTTTCCCATAAACAACACCAGGCACGTGTTACTGTGTTTCCGAGTCCCAGCTGTCCCTTGCTGCCTTTTCAGGAGGAGTTCCCAAGCCAGATTGTCATGGCTTCCTGTAGCTTGTATCAGCACAAAGTTACAACTCACCGGATACTAGGGGGACACACACATTGTTTCCCCCAGGACCCCAAGTCTGTAAAATCTCTACCCCAATAGGCCACCCTGTAGAAGAGCCATTGTCCTAAGAAACTTACATGGGTTCTAATTATATCCTCTTAAAAATCCCATGAGGCGCTAGGCACGAGTGGTTCACGCCTACAGTCTTAACTACTCAGAAAGCTGAGATCTGAGGCTCATGGTTCAAAGCCAACCTAAGCAGAAAAGTCCCCATCTCCAATTAATCACTTAAAAACTGGAAGTGGAGCTGTGGCATGGACAAAAACCTCAGGGACAGTGCTCAGTTCCTGAGTTCAAGCCCCACAACTGACAAAAACAAACAAACAAAACAACCCAATTCCATAAGGGAGTTACTGCAGTCATCCTCTTTGTTGTCGTTGTTGTCATCATCATTATGTCAGGTTTCTGGGACCTGAAGCCAAGCGCCAGTGCCCCAGGTTTCCATGGCAGTCTGCCATGCCCACCTCTTCATGGCCATAAAGATTACCCATTTCCTTAAGTGTTGGAGAAACGGGAGTTTAAGAAATGGGGCTCCTGACCTTCACAGAAGAGTGAGAGAAAAAGACAAGACTCCAAATGTGTGCTCTGTTCTAGTTAGTGCAGGGGTGTGGACAAGGCACATTGGGTCAGAGGTCAGGGGCTCCGCTGGGCTCAGGGAGGGGACACCATGAAGGAAGTGAGGCCCCTAGGCTGTCTGGGCATGGGGCCAGGGAGCAGAGCATTCCAGCAAGATGGACAGCATGTGCTAGGTGAGACACAGGCTGAGCAAGCATGCCACGTGCAGATAAGAGTATGGAGTAGGTTGGGGGTGGTACTGGGTTCAAAGGTAGAAGGTGGGTGAGTTCCGGGACTCATAGGTCTGGGGTGGGGGAAGAGGCTGGAAGTCAACAGATCACAGTGGGTGGGAAGGTGAGGCAGGGAGACCAGGAGCCTCCCAAGCATCTGGACTCAGTTAAAGAGGCCCCTGAAGGCTAAGGGTGGGAGGGACCTCTGCTTGGTGTTGCATTTGGGGAGGGTGTCAGCAACCAGTTAGAAGACTGTAGCTTCCCACCCAGGCAGCTGCTTTTCATTATCCACAGCCACTCCCTGCCCTTCTCTTACCCCAAATCTTGTGGTGCAGAATCCGGTCTGGGAGTGGTCCCTGTGGGGTGGCAGCTGTGGGAGGAAGGAGGGTAGAATCACAGACCAAGCCTGGCACAGGTGTGTGATGTCTGGGTTATGGCTCATCCTTTGAAAATGTGTTTCCCTCCTCTGTGCACCCCAGTTTGGAGACAAGGCCCCAATCAGGGATCCAGCCAGATGCCACAAGATCCTGGCCCTGCCTGTGTTTTCCAAAGGAAATGAAACCTCAGATTTGCTTCTGAACTTGCGCTTTTCTTCTGTGCGAACGCCATTCACCAGGAGAACCGCCTGGCATTTGGCTAGGAATGAACACATTGGAAGCTTGCAATTTTCAGGCTTAATTGTAGTTATGTATAATATTATAGAGAGCTTTTATGGCTCCAAGGAAGTCCAAGCATTTCCTCTTCCTATTTATACCCATGTCCAGTTTCTCCTTGGCTATAATTTCTTTTATTGCCCACTGCAGACGCTGAGGGCTATTGGGTGCTAGGAAGCCTTTCCATAGGAAGAGCAATTAGGATGCAGGCTGAATACTGCCACAGTTTGTTTCCTTCTGAAGTCCCACTACTGGTCACTCCCCACGTGCTTGGTCTAGGCTCATGATGTTTCTGGCTTTACAATGCCTCTATACCTGATTTGGAGAGCTTCTGGCTCCACTGAGCAGAGAAGACTAACCCATAAGGAGCAGTTAAGAACTCATAAGGAGTCCAGAGTGGGCGGGGACCTCCAATCAGTGCTACAGGAGCCAGGGAGTCATTGGTGGCTATCTGGGCAAGCCCCTCATGCTGGGCTATTGCCACTGTCATAAAAGTGCTACATGATAGTTCACAGCTGTGTAACCGTATAAAGTCAGATCTCCTGTGTGTGTGTGTGTGTGTGTGTGTGTGTGTGTGTGTGTGTGTGTGTGTGTGTCTTGGGTGCAAATCTCAGGGGACAGGAGCTACCTTCCCTCTGCTAACATTTGCTCTGGCTGAATGAACTCAGCTCCAAGGACTGAATTCTTCCATGTTGTTTGGGGGAGAAGACTATAGCTTTCAGCCCCTAATAGAGTAGCAACTCCCAACACCAGTTACCGCCACTAATCCAACTGCTTTGAGATTTTTGGTCTCCACATAATCATAAATTACATTGAAAATATTCTCAATTACATTGAGATACACCAGAGAGCTAGTGTGGGCACATTAGCTTCTTTTACTCTGGACTGTCTGCTTCCCTTAGAGCCTTGAGATCAGAAATAGTTAATGAGAAATACAAATTTAAATAGTTAGAAAAGAGGTCAGGATCTATCAACTCTTGTGTATAATCCCATATAATCAGATGGCTGAGATTTGAGCATCACTGTTTGAAGACAACCTGCGCAGCAAAGTCTGTGAGATTAACCACCATTAATTAACCACCAACATGCTAGAAGTGGAGCCATGGCTCAAATGGTAGAGCACCAGCTTTGAGCAAAAAAGCTAAGGAACAGCACCCAGGCCCCAAGTTTAAACCTTGGTACCAACATACACATGTGTGTGCAAAGAGTTCGCAAGAAACCATTCCTTGCACATGAGAAGATTGGGTACTTTCCACTACAAATAACAGATGAGGTCAAAAATATGTTCGAAGACTTCACTGACTTGGCAAGAAGAATAGAAACAACACCTAGAGGTAAGGTCATAAGAAATACTCAAGATCTAGAGCAAGAAAGTTCTCAAAACTGACAAAAGCACATAAAAATGTATTAAGACAATAGGAAGATAGTCCCTGTTCTTGGATAAGGAATCACAATATTGTAAAGATACCCGTTCTATCTTACTCATTCCAACAAGTGAAATATGATCGCAGTAAAAACATCAGCTAGTATTTCTATTGATATTAGAGAAGCTGATTCTAAGGTTCATACAGAAAAATAAACACTTACAAAAAGCCAAGGCATTTTTGGAACAGATGAATCATGGGAGTAGGGAGACTACCCCTCAAGTAGCCCTTGGAAAACACATTATAGAACCACTATGTAAATTAATGGTTATAGGATCACACAGAAAGGCAGGCCATAGAAAGTCACAGACAGTCCACAAATAGACTCCTATCAATTCATACAATGTGCGTAGGCAATATAAAGACAGAGTTTCTATTTTAGTTCAAGGAATGAAGCAATCTGAAAGCAGATTGGTATTCATTCCTTTAATGGTTCTCTCTTAGGTATCAGGATTGGTCTATGTACCAACAGATAATAGGGGAGTGATGGAGCATGACTTCCAAAGCTAGGCTTAGAGAGGTATAGGTTCTTTACTTGGCTTCCCTTGGAACTTTTGCTGCAGGGAAAACCAGTTGCATGATGGGAGATGTGGAAGCACCCTATGGGGAAGTCCAGATGGAGCAGAACTGAAGGCTCCCATCAACCAGCAGCATCAATCTGCAGCTACACAAGTAGGTCATCTTGATGGCAGATCCTTCAGTCCCTGTGATGTCACCAGAAACCTGCAATGCTAGTCAACAGCCAGACTGCAACCTCTGGGGAAATACAGAGCCACAACTCCCCAGCAAAACTTCTCTGAACTCTGGACTATAAAAATTGTAAGGATAAAAACATAAATATACAGCTTTCTTAATCTGCTGAGGTTTGAGGACATTTTGCTATAGACACCACAATAAGGAATACATATTAACTGATTCAATTCCAGGAGGCAAGATGTACTTTTTTGCCCAGTCCATTTTCTGTCTTGCTTAGGTGTGTGTGTGTGTGTATAAAATCTGGTCTCTCTAAACAATATCTGTGCTTTGTAATTCCTCTATATCTCTCATTATGCTTGGGAGAGGGCATGGTAGTGGCTGAGGATAGGAGAGACACATACTGATTTTCTAGTTTATTATTTGTGAAGAGAAGATAGTGGAATATTTGAAAGCTCACACAAAAATGCAGTGTTTCTTATTAGGTAAAATGGCTGAGTAAGGCATTAGACTGTAAATCTAACTACAGAGGTTTAAGTCCTCTTTTTACCAACAGCGCTGAGTGTGCAAAATGGCTTGGATAAGGCTTGAGTATGTTCTCCATAGCTTGATGCACTAGAAGATTGTTCTAAGATTGTGATATTGAGGTAGTGGAAACCTCTTGTCTCATCATGTGACTGTGTCCCCATCATGAGGTTATCTGCCATATTGTGATGACACAGCCAGGGGGCTTTCTCTAGCGCTCAGCAGATGCCAACACTATCTGCATTTTTTGGATCTCTACAATGAGGAACTAAATAAACATCTATTCTTTATAAAGTACCCAGATTTATGTTTTTTGTTACAGCAACAGAAAATGGAGAAAGACAGTAGTAGGTTGCCCACATTCTCTGTGTGAATATACACCTGCAAACTCAGGACTTAGAGCCTGAAACTCACCATCACACTGCAGTAGTCTCATCTGAGCTTTCCCAAATGTTCCCCCAATGTGTCTAACTCATAGCCAGCTTCTTGGGGTCTCCTAGAAGGAAGGAGGGAGAGGAGGGACTGGGCAGGGGTTTACTTGCTATGCTGAGTACTACCATGATTCATTTAGCGGCTCCACGCCCTTTCCTAAAATATTTCTTCAAAATCTAGTTACCAGTGCCCCCTTTCAACTTTTGTGATCCTTAATTCTAAATAGATGGTGCATTTAACCCCAGAGAACAATTTGGGAAGTGAAAAGTCATGAAGGAAAATACTGCAGAAGGAGGCGCTACTACTCCTTTTGAAACAGCCCTCACCCCAGTCTCAGTCCTGCCCCATCCCCAGAGATGCATCTCCAAGACCGCCCAGACCATTTTTCCTAAAGAAGCTTGTGGGAGGCCAACCCCCTCCTGCAAGGTCTCCCAGTTCTTCCCTAGGATGACAAAATTATTTTTTCCAGACTAATGAATACAAGTTGGGGGAGGAGAAGAGCCTTTGTACAATGGCTTCCAAAGAGAGGCAGCCCCGCCATGGTTTGGACTTGGTGGGTGGAGGTGACCAAAGAGGCAATTATAATGTAGCCCATCCTCTCCCACAAGACTCATTTTAACCAGGGTGTAATAAAGTCCCAGCTCATCCACCCTCTGATTTGGGTCAGATGAGATGAATTTTTAGCTTTTCTGGGGAGTATGTGCCAGGGGGGAAGGCAAAGAGCTGAAGAAAGAGGAAGGAATAAACAAGCACATTACACTTCTTAGAAGAACAGGCAAGAAGTGGGACATAGCAGGACTGAGGAAGTATGTCCTTTACCTTGGCCAACCATATCTGAGCTTCCCAGCAGCCACTCAGGTCTCAATTCTTGGCTGTCACCATGAGCTCCTTCTCTCCTGCATTGCTCCTCATGCATTGACTCAGCACTTCTCACAGGCTCCTACAGCCTTCATCCGCGGACAGCCTTCATCCGCCGACCTTGTTTACTTGCCTTGCTGGTCCCTCGACCTTCCCCAGACTGGGAGTTGTCACCAGTGTGTCCAGTCCTTGGACTTGCATGCCCCTCTGTTTCCTCATGTGAAATAGTTACCTCCGGCTCTCTTACCTAACTCTTGCTCATTCTTTTTGTTTTTTTGGCCAGTTGTGGGGCTTGAAGTAAGAGCTTGAACTTTTCTGTTCAAAGCTAGCATCCTACCACTTTGAGCCACAGCTCCACTTCTGGTTTTCTGGTGGTTCACTGGAAATAAGAGTCTCACAGACTTTTCTGCCTGGACTGGCTTCAAACCATGAACCTCAGGTGTCAGCCTTAGGTAGCTAGGATCTCAGGTATAAGCCACCAAGCACCAGCTTCTTGGTCATTCTTGTAAGTTTTGGTTCAAGGGTCACCTTCTCCAGGTAGCCTTTCTGAATTAATTGGTTGTCCTCTATGGTCCCAGCTTTTCCTTTCTCCCAGACATCCTCGCCCGGAAAAGGAAGAAGTAACTCTGCGAGCTGGGGTGGATGGCAGGTTTCCCAGGAATCTGTCATAGTTCCTATTCCTTCCTCCCAGCACTCATGACATTGGTAGAGGGCCACCAGCTGTGTCAGGCACTTCCTACCTGGAGCTTTGGCCTCATGCTTCCTTGGACATCTTCTCAGTCTTTATGGCCCTTTCCTCCCATCTAGACCAGAGGATGCATCTTGTCCTCAGACCATGGAAACAGAGCAAGGGAGTCTTAAGACCCATGAGACTCCCAGCTCCATTTATGGGGCAAATGAGTCATTTCACATACATGATCCAGCTTTGTTTGCAGTTTTGCTTGCACTTATGGCTGGTTTTCAGAAGCAGAGAATGGAATTGGGTGGATTGTTCACAAATGAGTGTGAAAGCACACTATGGGTAGGGGCTCAGAAAACATTCTGAACTCCAAAACAGATGTTCATCTTTCCAGGGTCACTGTCATCCTTGATGGTGAGAGGCCACCACAGAACAGAGCAGTATTTGGGATTGTGTTTGTGGGGGTGATTTATAGAGCACTGTGAACTGTATTTCTTGAAGTGATACCAACTTCTACTTCAGTAAGGAGGAAATGACGCCAACACAGGTATAAGAGAGCCACACCATCAGTAAATAGCAAGGGCTAGTGGAAGTTTTGCCCTTCCAGTAAGGCTGGGCTCGGGCACACACCATGCACCTGCTCCTATGTGGCAGATTGCAAAAGGCTAAACCAGAGCATTGACCACGCACGAGCTCGATCATTCCAGGAAAAAATAAATGACAGTCTGATTTCTTCTGATTAAACAATTTATAACTCAGGATAGAAAGGATTTCCTTCTGAAAAACCTTTTTGGCCTACTAGTACTTCAATACGGCTGTACTTTCAAAACATAACACCAACAGCCATGGGTGAAATATCCCAGTTTGTTTCCGAGTCTGGCATTCCCTTATTCACCGGGGATGCCTACCCAGCTCCCCAGCAGAAGCCTGAGCCCGCACATAGCACAGAGCCTTCCCTACACATGCTATGTTTTCCCATATATCTGTTGCTTCTCATTGGGTTTAAATTGTACCTTAGGTACAGTCAGGGATTAGCAATAATAATAAAATAGAATAGCTGTAGCAATACAGTTTAAGAAAAGTTACTAAAAATATATGCATTATTTATTTCTAGAAACTTCCATAGAGTATTTGAGGATTGTGTTGACTAGGGGAGCTGGAGCCTTGAATAGGGACCTTATCATACTCAGGGCTTGAGGAGTGAAGGGACACCCTTCATGGGTTTAGCCCCTGGGAAGGAAGAAGAGCTACCTACCTCATTTAGTCACAGTCCATGTGACTGTGAGATAGTGATTTTTATTTTGTTCTCTTTTATTATTAGAACTCAGGTTTGGCTGCTGTCCCTGAGCTTTTTTGCTCAAAGCTAGTGCTCTTCTACTTGGAGCCACAGCTCTACCTCGGGTCTTTGAGTGGCTAATCGGAGATAAGAGTTTCACAGGGACTTTACTGCCCAGCCTGGCTTCGAACTGAGATCCTTTGATCTCATCCTCCTGAGTAGCTAGGATTACAGACATGAGCCACTAGTACCCAGCTGAGATGGTGATTTTTAACCTTATTTTCCTACAGGGAATCTAAGGCTGGGGATAGCAAGTCATAGCCCATGGCTACAATAGCTCAGGGGCCTGTTCCATTTGACAGCAGTGGTGGTGGCTGGAAGAGCCAGGAAATGCTAATGGCAAATGGCTGAGTCAGGCTCCTAGAATGGCAGTCTATGGGGACCTTAAATAGTCAAGGATGCTGAGGTATCAATCTGGCTACCATAGGAAGTTCTGCCTGGGGTCTTTTTCCTGGCCTGGATGCTCCAGCTAGCACACAGAACCACATGTCTCCCTGGAGCCAGCTCCCTGTCTCCCTTGCTCAGCTCTCCAATGTATGAACAGGTCTAGACCACAGTGGGTGGGAGGAGTTGGGGATCTGCCAGCCAGCACCCCAGAAAGAATGATTACCATACCACCATCTTTATCCCTAAGATGACTCTCCTTCCTTTCCATCTCCCAAGCTGAGGAGCTCAACAAGATTCTGTGATCCAGGACTTTCCTGGCTTAGTCATGAAAAGCCCCACATCCCATCAATGTTAGTCCCCAATGTTAGGGCAAATGGGTTATTTGCCCTAGAGAGTCTCTACCTTCTTCCCCTCTTAAGGATCAGGGGACCTCTGTTCCAGGGAATTGTGTGGGATCTTTTCTCCCAATCACACCCTAAATGTGCCATCCTGTCCTTTGCAATGCTGTCCTGTGTGTTTTCCAGCCCTGGAACCTTCTCTATTACCTATGAGGGGGAAGCCCCTGCCTCAGGCTCCCAGAGAGACACAAGGCAAGGAGAGACAGGAGATGGGAAGAGTATGATGGAAACAAGAAGAATGGAGGGAGGGAACAGGGATGACATGAAAGGTGAAGAGGGACAAGCAAGGCTGATGACAAGATGGCTCCTGTAAGTAAATGAATTGCCACGTCCAGCTGTGACCAGGTGCACCACAAACACACACTGGGCAGAGGTAGATTTGAAGGAGATGACTTGGTTCCAAGCCCTCATTTTGAGATTTGGGGGTCTTACATACCAGGAAGGCAAGGAATCCATGGCAGAACATGAAATAGTCCTTAATAAGTATGGTGACAATTGTGATACTGATCTCTGGCAATGCAGATTTCGTGAGCTGGTCTTTCCAAGTCAATGTCAGTGTGAGGTTGAGTAATTATCTTGGAAATTTGAGCAACTTTGGTCACGAAGAATGACAAGGTGGCCCCAAGCCACTGGGAAACAGAAGCAGGTCTGGCTCTATGTGTAGGTAGTAGTTGGATGGGGTAACTGGGGTGCTTCTTTATGTTCTGCCTACCCTGGTGCACACCTCTGTCATCTCATGTGATGCTACCTGGCTTGCCATTCCACCCACTGGCAATTTCCACCAGGGGAGATTTCAACAAGAACCTCCACTGGCAGACACCAACAAAGCAGCTGTGTGTGTGTGTGTGTGTGTGTGTGTGTGTGTGTGTGTGTGTGTGTGTGTGTGTATCCACAATGATATTTGGACCCAGGGCCTCAGTGCTATTTCTTGGCTTTGTTGCTCAAGGCTGGGACTCTTTCATTTGAGCTACAGTTCCATTTTTGGTGTTTAATTGGAGATAAAAGTTTCACAGACTCTCCTGCCTGGGCTAACTTTGACCACAATCTTTAGATCTCAGTCTCCTGAGTAGTTAGGATTATAGATATGAACCACCAGTGCCCACCAAAGTATTTTTACCTCGCATCCAAGTTATTCTAGCTTTCTGGGATAGTCCCGGAGTTATACAAGTGAGCTTATCAGATCAATGGCTGTTTCCTTAGCAGGCTCAGGAAACATGCCCTGTGGACCTAGGCCATGAGCCATGATGGCCATTTTGTCATGAGGAGAGGGGACTGGGGAAAGGAAGCTGGGCTGGGGGCAGGGAAAGTCTTCCCTGGAGGGAAGGGAACAGAAGGGGCCAGAGAGATTGCTGACAGCCTATACTCCCTGCTCTACAGAAGATTACAGGACACAGCCAAGTCCACTGGGGGCTTCTATGCATACTGAGTCCCTGGCTGGTCTTCGGTATCTTTTCCCCCAATAAAAGGGCTCTGTAGTCAGATTTTGGCTGTCCAAAATCTGAGGCATCTTCCGGCATGGGAGAGGCCCCACTGTGGAAGGATTAGTGACAGGATTATCCCCACCTGCTGAGGAAGTGGGGGCCCCCCCTCACCTCTCCCCTACATAGTAAGTTCATCAGGTCTAGTTTGACACTAATGCCAGGGCTGTGAATCTTAAGTGACAGCTAGCAGCTTCACATTGTGTCTTTTACCTGCTACTATGAACTTCAAGTGACATAAATATTGGGGACACCTGGACAACATAGTGTAATTGGAGATATTGAGTGAACTTCTGATGAGTGGGTATCACATACTCATTCTAAGAAAACCCTACAGAGACAGAAAAACTTGCTTAACTCTGTTTAATTGAAATTCCTGCCCAAGGTTTCTTAACATCCTGGAGCATGACATACTCACCTTTAGGGAACACCAGCACCGTGCTGTTCCTTCCAAACTTTTAGACCAGGGTTTATAAGAAAATGATTATGGAACCTTGGAGTGTGCGTGTTCTCAGTTGTTGCTGATTTGCTCACTTGGCAAGTGGGCTGAGTACCTAGGCCACTACCTGGGCATGAAGCTACTGGATATAAACTGAGGACCTTTGGGGACAAAAGTCTGAAGGTCTGACCTCATACCTTTGATCTGGATCCCACCAGTCTCCTTGAAGTCACAGGTAACTGTGGACATCTGAGCTGTCCTCTGCCCTACCACATTGCTTCCTTAGCTCTGGAGAAGTGATCTTGCCAGAAGCTGCCCACTCACTATCAGAGATGGGGGACAGAATGGGACAGCTCATTTCCCAAACCAACCCCTACTCTTGGAGTTAGCTTAGTGTCTGGGCCTGGCAGCTCTATTCTCTGCCCATTTCCTGCCTCTTCTCTGCCAGTGATGGATCTAGCCAGACAGCCATATAGAAGGCAGCCCTTTCCAGAAGTCTCCTATCAACAGCATGTGGCACCTGCTTCCTGTCACTATGTCCTGACAATGCCTAACCTTTGGTTAACATGCCACATATGTTCTAAAGCTCCAGAAGCCTGGACTGGTATCCTTGGGGCATTAACTGGTGCTTATCTTGGCTCTAGCACCCCCAGTTTGTGATCATGTCTTTCCAAGGAACCTAAATGCCTACAGTCTGCTTCATCCCAACTCTTTGGATCACAGCATCACCTGTTATCTTCAGAGTGCACATTGACGGGGTGTTGCCAAGCCGTCTGAAGGTAGAGTGAGGGTAACACACTACTAATAAGATCAGTCATCATAACTGGGCTTTGATTTAAAGCAACATCTATTTCAGAAGAAATATTTAATGTCAAGCAAGAGATGTGTGCATGCTGGTAGAATCCAGCATTAAGTGTGCAAACCCAAGCATAAATGAAGTAGCCACAAAATTATAAATACTAACAGGATGTGGATATAAATCCAGGGACTTGGCAACCGCTGGGAGGCCTCCAGCTCTCCCCTCTGTTTAGAGGCAGAATTGATTTATAGGTTCTTCTTCCCTGATCTTAAAGAGTTAATCTACAGGTAGAACAGAGTCTGGTCCCCATTGCACGAATGCTTGGTTGTAGAGACCTACTTTTCTGAGCCATGCAGGGTAGGGGAGGAAGCAGCCACTAAATGTTAAGGGTCCTGGGTTTAAGACCTAACTCTGTTTACTGCTAAATGAATGGTTTAAAAAGGGTGCTCAGCTCCCAGTCATCATAGCTTTCTTCCGTTAGTGAAGAAGTTGGATTCGACTTTAAAAGTACGATCATGGTTTTGCAATCTATGAGACCATGACAAGGAAAACAGCAATGGCAGGCCTGGCTGTAAGCCCATGGATGAGTTGTCTATTCTACTTCTTATTTGTACAACGAGGCATGTGATGGTTAATTTTATCTGTCATCCTAGCTCTGACCTTGTGTGGGTGGGCCTCCTACAACCAGTTTTTTCTTAAGAAGAAGAAAGACTAAGATCCCTAGAGGAAGAGGAGTTGTTGTGTATCCAGAGTACCACCATCAAACTGAAGTATCAGCTGTCACTGGGTCTCCATGCCTAGCACAATTTGGACTTGAGAGACCCACAATTGTATGTCCCAATATACACATATGCACTCACATACACACCACAGGTTTTGTTTCTGGATAGTCCTGATTTATTTATTTATAAGTTATTTGTGCTGAAACTTGAGCCCTGAGGGTCTCAATCCAGACGTGCATTAGACTATGAAATTGTTTAAAAAGTAAATCACTGCCTAGACCTCCACTTCAGGCCAATTGCATTCAGCCCTGGGGGTGGGATGTGGGCCTCATTGCCTTTACATGCCCCATGGCCTCCCGAGTAGCTGGCTGACAGAGTCATTTTGGAGCTGATTACAGATGCACCTCCCTGGGCTATATCAGGACCTACTTAGGACTTAGAATTTACAGTTGAACTCCTGGTACCTCACACCTCTCAGTTTAATAAGTTCTCAGCATGGGTGAGAGTCAACGGCTCCAAAATCAGAAAATCCTGGGCCTAGGAAATCTGGAGGCCCTTCAAGCATTGGCAGTTTACAGTTCTGTAATCCAAGTGCTTGAGCTGGAACACACTGACTCCTTCATTTTAGAGGGAAAGCTATCACCTTCAGAGAAGCTTGCAGCACCCCAGGAGATGCAAGGAGGTACATCCCAGGAGCTCTTTCCTGAGCTCAGAGAGTAAAGACTAGCAGCCCCACCAAGGGTGTATTCCTCCCACCAGATAGTCTCTGCTCCTGCAGGGGGGCAGCCATCCTAACCCTTCTATTTTGCGTCCCTAGTCCAGGGAAGGGCACAGAGTAGGTAGGAGTTGCCTGACTGAGTGAACCCATGAGCACAATGTCCCATCAGCAGTGGGATCCCCCATCTCTATGTGTTTCTGTGGGTGGCACACATCACACCTTGCCTGGAATACTGGAAAATGCCCTTCCTCCCCTGCTGGCTCATCCTAGCCTTTTCCAGGACCAGAAGATATGCCTCCTTTCGAGAGAGCCTCTTCCAATCTTCTTTTCCCTTCACTCCCTTCACCTGGCTGGACTTGACACTTCTCCCTCTCCCTCTCTCTCTCTCCTACATCTCCCCCTAGACCATGAGCTGCCAGAAGCCGGGCCAGGCAAACAGTCTGAACTATGACCCCTATTTGCCCCAAAAGTTCCTATTTGTGGTCAATTCAGGCTCACAGGAGCAAGTTGTGCCCCTCTAACCTCCCCTAGTTGGTTTATGTGATGCCTCTGCTGGCAGGAGCAAAGGCTTTGTGCTATAGATGCAGTATCTTGAACTCTGTCTGCTCTGTTCGATGCCAAGGCCGTGGTCTTAACTGTCAGACTACAAGAATCCCCATTCCATGGAGACGCAGGCAAAGGAAGGCTTTGCTCGGACCTTAGGACAGGCAGATGAAGGGCAGATTGGAGCTGATGATTTGAATCATGGGAAGGTGTGGTCTGCTCTACCCCACAGTAGGGTGGTCATAGTTAATATTACATCCTATACTTCAAAAGAACTGAAGAGATGGTGTTGAATATGGTTAAGGAGAGAAGATGGAGATGCTAACCAGACATCCAGGTTTTGATATACGGTACAATTTTCTACAAGCAGGAAGTAGAATCACAGTAAATTTAAAAAGCCAAACTATAAAAAGTGTTTGTGGGAGATTATGTGACCAGCAATTTCATCCCAGATTTACAGTGAGATTTTAGATTTTTTTGTGTGTGTGTGGGTCATGGAGCTTGAACTCAGCTTGGGCGCAGTTTCTGAGTTCCTCAGCTCAAGGCTACCACCCTACCTCTGGGCCTGGGCAGTGTCCCTGAGTTCAGCTCAAGGCTACCACCCTTCCCTTGAGCCAAGCCCCACTTCCTGTTTTCTAGAGGTTAATTGGAGATAAGTCTCAGGTCGTTTTGTGCCTGGGCTGGCTTTGAACCTTGATCTTCAGATCTCAGCCACCTGAGTAGTTAAGATTATAGGTGTGAGTCACCATATCCAGCTTTTTAGATTTTCTCTCTTATGAGAAAGTTTTGTTATTATTATTATTGCTGGTTCTGGGACTTGAACTCCAGGGCCTGGAGTCTCATTTGGCTTTCTTTGTTCACAGTTGACATTCTACCACTTGAGCTACATCTTCAACCCTGGCTTTTTGCTGGTTAACTGAGTAGAGTCTCATGGACTTTTCGGCCTGGGCTGGTTTCAAATCATCCAGATCTCAGCTTCTTGAGTAGCTAGGGTTACAAGCATGAGCCTCCAGCACCTGGCTTTTTTGAGAAATTATTAAAGACTTTATATGCCAGGAAATGTTCTTGGCTCTTTCATAACTTTATTGTCATTTTGTTCATATGTCTGACAAAATCCCTTCCCTGGAATGAAAAAGGGCTGGGGAGCTCAGTGGCTGGCAACAACCCTAGGCAACTAAGGTTAGACTTCTTCAAGTGAAACAGAGGAAAGAGATTTGTCAGGGACCTCACCTGTTCTGGCCCTTTATGAATGGGCTTTGGTGAGGCTTATCTGGAACCTTGGAATATCTAGCCCCTCTTACAGGGAGGCAACTGACACTCACAGACCTGAAGGAACTCACCTGAGACACCAGTGTTCCTGTGCTATGAAGCCAGAGAGGACACCAAAGTAATGTCACAGAAAAAGACAGAAAGTCACTGCTTTGGTCACTCAGCATATGCTTGGGTACTGATACTCTGTGGTTTGCATGGTTAGATGCAAAATCTCAGCAATGAACAAAATCTGAGCCACATGAATTTATAGTCTAGTGTGCAGAAATGGATGGGGCCATGTCGATGGTCTAGTTACCTGATGCAGCAGAAGGAGGAGAAGGAAGGCTGCCCTTTTCCCAGTGTATATTAGCCAAAGGCCCCAGTAAAGCTGGAAAAAATTCAGGTCCAGTGGCTCCTAGCTACTATAATCCTAGCCACTCAAGAGGCTCAGATCTAAGGAGCATTGTTCAAAGCCAGCCTGGGCAGTAAAGTCCATGAGAGGCTGATCTCCAAATAACCACCCAAAAGCCAGAAGTGGAGATGTGGCTCAAATGAAAGAACGCCAGCCTTGAGTTAAAAAGCTAAGGCACAGTGCCCCAGCTCTGAGTTCTAGCCCCAGTAATGGTACACACACACATACACACACACACACACACACACACACACACACACACACACACACACCCCGAGTTTTGCCCCATTTCAGTGTGGGTTTTGCCATGAGCAGAGGAAGGCTAAAGAAAGGAGGGGAGAATTTCACTCTCTGGGAAGGCAGAGATATTTTTAGGATGGCAGAGGTAGGAGGTATTTTTAGGATGGACTGCTCCTCCCCATTACCCCTAAGCCCCTACTTTGTAGAGAAGGGAGGGAAGGCGGGACTGGATGAATAGGGTTGTGGGGAGGCCATGGGATAGGAGAGCAGCTGGCATGGTCTGAAGAGGAAGAGGTGCTCTGGGCCTTGTCCTCGAGCTGGAAACTCAGATGTTTGACTCTGGCCGGCCACAGCTGGCCTCCCTTCCACAGCCATTTCCCTTTTGGGACTGGAGCCTGGTGTTCCCTTCCCCCTTTCAGGATGACCTGGAAGGGAAGTTTATAAGAGGAAAAGGAATGAAAAGGATCCTATTTAACAGCACACACAGGGCGGAGGAACTTCCTGACAGGAACCCATGTGGAAACCAGGCTCCGTTTGGCCATGGAAAACTGGTTTGGCTCAGAATTAGCCAGAGTGGACAGGAGACCTTGGGCAGCTGTACATCCCAATTAAGCTGGCCTTGTCCAAATTCACTTTTTCTTGTCTCCTTGAAGCAAACAGACACTATATAATAATCCTCTCCCTCCAGTGAGGCTGGGGTGGGGGAGGAGGGAGAAAGGCACCTTTTTTTACCCAAAGGGGATTAAAATCTACCCTCATTTAGGTCACAGAGACATGGAGGCAAATCAGGGGTGTCAGGTAGCTGAACAGGGCCAGGGAGAGAGCTGCTGCCACCAGGCACTCTGCCTGAGTCACCTGGGTGGGGAGGGCAAGCAGCTGTGGGCAGCGGTGGCTGTCTTTATTCTTGGATTTGGGTGTGGGGAAACAATGGGAACAGAAGAGTCCTCAGGGTTGGGACAGGTACAAGGCTGGGCAGGTAGAGGCAGGCTCCCAGCAGGCTGTTCTTTGGGCCTAAGAATTACAACAGGTCCCATTTTTGAATTAGGACAAGGACTTTGCCTCCTCCCCCTACCCTCCTCCCCCACACCACCTGAGGAGATTTTGCTGTTTCTTTATCCAGGGCTAATCCAGGCTCCAACTGGTTGGTGTCTTCCCCTGCTCTCCCACCCCACCCTCTTTAAGATCCAGAGGCTGGCAGAAGAGGATTTAGCACCTATCCCTGCTCTACTAGGTTTCCTTACCATGTTTTTGCATAGTAATGGGTCTCCACCCCTCAGTGCTTTTTCTTGTTGCTCTGATTTGTCTCCTGTTATCTCCAATGGAAACATCAGCCCCTAAAATCCAGCCTCTATCTCACAGGCTTAGGCTGGTATGCTGTGGGCATTCAGCACTCACCACAGCCTTTCAAAAATCATAGTGTACCTGGATTCACTTTTCCCATAGGAAACTGTTCTCTGGAACCAGAGCTTTCAGGAGCAGGAGCTTTCCCTGTCTTGGTGGTCTTCAGCCCCCGCAACTGGCACCATGCCCCCAGTGTGCTGGGGCGGCCTTAGGAGCATCCTTGAATAAAAGGGCAGTCGTGATGCCTCTAGCTTAGTAGAGACAGAACTGGATTGCATGCTACAAACTGGGTTTCTCAGACACCTAAATCTTTCTGGAAGGGACAATGGTGAGAAGACTAAAGGCATTTTCTCAAAGATCTTCTACAGTCAAACACAGAAAAGAAGTAGTCTCAGAGTCCCACAGGATGGAAAATGCATTTGGCTCCACAAACCTCAAACCTAGATCTCCTGGTATCTAAGTCCCTTCCATTCATCCAGTGATGCTTTGGCGATGGGCCACAGAGTTATTAACACACCTTAATGAACCTGTTTTTAATTCTTAAATTTCCCTTGGGCCTTTGACCCCTCTAGTTAATTAAACTCCCATCTTTCCCAATATCAAAATTGGTCATCTATCAAAGTGCTCAGAGTGGAGGGAAATGGCACAAGACACAAGGAGAGAAAATTAGTGTTTGGCAATGTCCCTAGTGCCCAACATCTCTGTTCTCTGACAGCCTCCCTCCCTCCTTCTTCTTCCTACCCCTCAGTGCTATGGGCTGGGTCGGGAATGGCACATGTGTGGGCATGGATGTGGGGTGTGTGTGTGTGTGTGTGTGTGTGTGTGTGTGTGTGTGTGCTATCATAGATTGAAGCTACACAACCTCCTCAACAGACTTAGGTACCTTCTACTTGTTCTCACCCTATCTTGCTGCATGGAAGACAAAGGTCATAAGCTCTTAAAGGACCGCCCCAATATCACCTGTGGCCCCCTCATATTACTTTCCATAAAGTCTGGAAATTCATGGAGATTTTTCTAAATCCGTTCCCAGCAAGGAGAAGAAAATGAAAGTGGCTGCAGCTAGCTCACAACGAAAAGGTTTTCTAGAACTCCTACCAGATCTCCCGGTGTCTGCATTTCTAGGGAGTGCCCATAGCAGTCCTTTTCCTTCCTCCATGGCCTTCGCTGAGATCATGGCCTCAGTCACTGTGCAGTTCTGGGTTGATTTACTCCACCTCCCATCTGCCAGCTCCCAGGATACCTGGCGTGCAGGGCTTCACCTGCAGCGTCATGGACAGCAAAGGACCCCCCCAGGCCTGCTTGGGGTTGTAAAGAGCAGGTGGTTTCTTTCTGCTGTTTCTTGGCAATGGTTTTGTTCTTGTTGTGTCTGAATGTGGAAGAGGGAGAATGGTGGGGCCCCACCTGCCCTGTCACTAATCCTTCAGCACCTGCAGAAATCGGAAACACAGTTGGAGACGCCCATCCTTCCCAATGCCTATTCTCTCATCCACACTGCACATGTCTAAGATGGCCTGGCATGTAGGACCAGGATTAGCACCCCTTTGGCTCTCCCTCCCTTGATGTGATGCTTCTGTGTCTGATTCAGCAAATTTAGACAATGCTGGCTAGTGAAAATGCTACAGTAATGAAAAAACAGACAGTACCTGTGACTCACACCTGTAACCCTACCTACTCAGAAGGCTGAGATCTGAGGATTGCAGGTCAAAGCCAGCTCAGGCAGGAAAGCCTATGAGACTCTTATCTCCAAATAACCATCAATAAGCTGTAAGTGGAGGAGTGGCTTAAGTGGTAAAGCAAAAGAGACAGCGCTAAGAGACAGTGCCCAAGGCCTGAACTCAAGCCCCAGGATCAACACTAACTAACTAACTAACTAAATAGTTCAAAAAGAATGAAAAGCAGTTTATTTCCCCTACTGGGATAAGAAATGATAGAACCCCACTTAATAAGCTACTTCTAGTGTTCTGAGTAGTTTGTGGTGCTTCATTCCTAAGGTTTGATTTAATTTTTACAACTTTAAAAAGAATGATTGGACTCAGTAAGTGATGGAAGGGATGGACAATCTAATACGTGCAACAGGTTCTTTATAAATAACCATCAAGCTCAAGGTAGTAAAATGAATTGAGACAAACTGTGCTGTGTGGTCCTAAGGCAGGTATTTGGGGCAAGGTTTCCAGAGGGGCTACTGAGATGGCTATGATAAGATCATCTCAAATACAGAAGGCAGCCTGGCAGCAGGCATGTGAAAAGGCCAGCTTTTCCATATTCAAGCAATATCCAGACACTGACCCCAAATGCTCCCTGCTTTCCAAGCACCTTGCCAGGCACTGTCAACTGGTTGCCTGAGCAACTGATTTCTAAAGCAGAGAAGAGGCATGAACCTGTGGCCAGGAGGCAGAGCCACAGGGCTCTGGGTTTGGCTGGAGCATCCAAATAGGTCCTCAATAAGCGTGCATCCTCGTGGACACCCTTGATGGAGAGCTACTTCTTGATGATTCACAGGGAACCTCCTGAATGTCACAAAAGGCATCCCAACATGCACTGCTCTGCTGAGAACTCATGGGATTTCAGGAACATACAATCCATAGACTTGCATCCACAACACTGACCATGTTTCATCTCCCAAGTAACATATATATATATATATATATATATATATATCTAAAGTATTCTCATCACACATGTGTACATGTGATTCCCAGGACCTCCTGCCTGTGGCTATAGGGGAGGTGGAAGAAGGGGCTGCCAAGGAACTCTGCCTGGTGGGCTGGTCCCTTTCAGTTTTCTGGTGGTTAAATGGAGATAAGAGTCGCACAGAATTTTCATGCCCGGGCTGGCTTTGAACCTAAATCCTCAGAGCTCAGCCTCCTGAGTAGCTAGCATTACAGGTGTGAGCCACAGTCACTCAGCTCAGTGTAACTTTTGACTCAGGTCTAGAATGGGCCTCAGGGATGTTTCCAGTCAGCTTCCAAGTCAGACCAATGATTTCCATTTAGGGATCACATTTTGTCTAACAAGGTAACAAAGATTTGTTGTAATCTAAATAGTGTTCTTCATAGTAGAAAGCTTAAAAAATGTACTTCTGGGGCTGGGAGTTTGGCCTAGTGGTAAAGTGCTTGCCTAGCAGGCACAAAGACCCAGGTTCCATTCCTCAGCACCACATATATAGAAAAAAGCTAGAATGGTGCTGTGGCTCAAGGGTAGATCTCTAGCCTTGAGAAAAAAAAGTCCAAGGACAGTGCTCAGGCCCTGGGTTCAAGTCACAAAACTGGCAAAAAAAAATTTACTTCCACCTGTCTACACTGTGGCCTAATTAATCAGACTCACTGGAGATGTGGTTAGCCTTGGTATGGCTTATTATGTATTTATTCATTTATTTATTTTTTTGTTGGTCATGAGGCTTCAACTCAGTCTGTGTGCTATCCCTGAGCTTTTTGTTCAAGGCTAACACTCTATCACTTGAGCCACAGTGCCACTGCCAGTTTTTTAGTGGTTAATTGGAGATAAGAGTCTCAAAATACTTTCCTATTTGGGCTAGCTTTGAACCATAATTCTCAGATCTCAGCCTCCTGAGTTGCTAGGATTACAGGTGTGAACCATTGGTACTTGGCAACTTACTTATTATTATTATTATTATTATTATTATTATTATTATTTGCCAGTCCTAGGCTTAAGCTCAGGGCCTGAACACTGTCCTTGGATTTTCTCAAGGCTAGAACTCTACCACTTGAGCCTTAGCACCACTTTTGGCTTTTCTCTATGTATGTGGTACCGAGGACTCGAACCCTGGTCTTCGTGCATGCTCTACCATTAGGCCAAACTCCCAGCCCCTGGCTTATTTTTAATTGGAACATAATTGTACAATGTGAGGTGTTTCACTGTGGTACTATTATATATGTATATAATATACTTGAATTGCATTATCTCCCTCTATTCTTTCTTATCTCATCTCCTTCTAACTCCCTTGAAAACTGCTTCTTGCAAATTTTTAAAAGTGAGTTTCCGTATGACCTTTTCATACATGCATATTACAGACTCCTATAGTTTAAAATTCCCTGGCCAAGTCCACTGATGAGGGAGAGCAAGGGAGAGCTGAGGCTGGCCAGCTCATGATGGCAAGGTGAATACTTGTCTCTTCCCAAGACTGTCAAGGATGTTCCATAATTCAGCACTAGGCACTGGATGCAAGAGTATAGCCAGCAAGCAAAGGGGAGAGACTGGCAAACCTAAGCCCTTCCTTCTTTTGGCCAACAGCTGGTGCCCAGGAAGATTCCTATGGGGTAAGACAATGATAGGAACCCCAATTAGCTAGGCATAATTCTCACCTTTGAAATAAGACCCTAATGAGTGTTTCTGTGGGTACAGGAGGACTCTGCCATCTCAGCCATGTGCATTCTCGGGGAAAGTATCCATTGGCATCCCCCCAGTGATACCTTTGCAGGACACTTCCATTTATCCCTCTTGGCCAAATCCAGTGTTCTGATTTTCTCCAATGCTTCCCCTGACCTCCAGATCCTCTGCTCCTGGATCAAGCAGTGGAGAGAGGAGGGCACCGGAAGAAAGAATGTCAGCCAAGAGACAGGGTGTGGTTGTAAATTATGCAATTGGTAGCAACAGAAGTCATTGTGGAATCATTCATTCACACACCGATTCTGTAACCATGAGGAGCAGCCCATCCAGTCAGAGCCTCCAGGTTGGGTGCAAGTGTCTAGCCATACAGCCCTGGCTGAGTTATAGGAGGAGGGCTACCTCTACATCCTGGACTCACAGTATTAGTTCAAACTCACCCCATCCCCTTGGCAAACCTATGGACTATATTCTAAGCAGAGGAAGCCACCGGCCTTGCTAAGATACATCCTAACATGTGCACCCATCAGCTGAGCTGCAAGCCTAGAAAGGAGGGAGGTTGGACCCAGGTCTGTTCATGCTGGTTGTATTTGCTATTGTTGCTGTTTCACAACTGAAGCATAATGTAAGCCGATGAAACAAATACGAAAAGAAAGCAAATTGAAGTTTTCATGTAAACTAAGTTAACAGAGTCAAAGGTGAGTCACTGAAAAATGCTGGTGGTTTGGGTGTGGATGGGCTAATTTGGAAAGCAAACCAGAAGCCTAGAAGGATTTTACCCTCAGATACGCTTCACATGTATCTTCAGGTTCTTATGCTACTTCTATAAATACATTCTAGAAACCACAGAAGATTCCAGAACAATAGTAGAGAACTCCAACCACTAGACTGAGATGCAAATGAAAGGGCTCACCTCACCCCGGATGACTCTGAAAGTGTTTTTAAAAAAAAAATAAAAATAAAAATTGTCCTCAGGGGAGATCCCCTCCCATCATTTACTTCAAGATATAAATCCTAGTTAATTGAGCGTTCTGGTGACTTGGGGGTGCACTTCATCAAGGTTTTACTGCATTTCAGTTGCAGTGAGTTACACAGTGGTTTGCATATGCACTTACTTCTTAAGTGACTTCCGCTCCCTGGCCTCCTGTATGATTCATTACAACTGAACATTGCGAAATGAAGAACACACGGCTGAATGACTCCACCGGATACAACGGTGGTCGGGGTGGTCAAAAGCAGAGACCAGTGACGACCATGCATTGATTGCCCTGCCTGGGAGGCAGCCATTGTATTTCCCATCATACTGCACAGCGCTCTCAACCTAGGAAGGCATTTCGAGGTTATTTTTCTCACTCTGGGGTGGATTTGGTGCAAAAACCTTCCCCTTGATTTCCTACTAGTAGCAACTCAGTTTAAACTTGTAGGCAAAGCAAGGGAAGAGATCATTTCAATTTTCCCAAACTGTTGGCTGTCAGATCTCAGGCATGTCCTTAGGTCAGAAGGCCTTGAATTCTCATGGCCACTTTAGCATAGTTCCCTGGAAAATTTATGTTGCTTTTTTTTGTTGTGTTTTTTGTTTTTGGTGGGTCATGGGGCTTGAACTTGGCCTGGGCACTGTCCCTGAGCTCTACAGCTCAAGGTTACCACCCTACCGCTGGGCCTGGGCCTTGTCTCTGAGCTCTTCAGCTCAAGGCTACTGCTTTACCGTTGAGTTAAGCTCCACTTCTCATTTTCTAGATGTTAACTGGAGATAAGAGTCTCAGGTTCTTTTGTGCCCATGCTGGCATTGAACCTTGATCCTTAAATCTCAGCCTCTTGAGTAGATAGGATTACAGACGTGAGCCACCGTGCCCAGCTATGTGTTGCTATTTTATATAGAGTTGGAGCAGAGTTTTGTGCAAATCCCAAGCCATTAATATACCCATGCCTTCATTCAAACTAGACTTTAAGTAGTAGAAGAAGAAAAAAAGAGGAAAGGCTGGTATAGTCTGAGAGAAGAGCCCTGGACCAGGAAATCTCAGTAAGTGATGATGATGATGATGATGATGATGATGATGATGATGATGATGTGTGTGTGTGTGCGTGTGTGCGCGCCAGTACTGGGGTTTGAACTCAGGGCCTGGGTGCTGTCCCTTAGCTTTTTCACACAAGTCTGTCACTCTACCACTTGATATATACTTTCACTTCTAGCTTTTTGGTGGTTAATTGGCATAAAGAATGTCATGGCTGCATAGGCTGGCTTCAACATGCATCCTTGGATATCAGTTTCCTGAGTAGCTAGGATTACAAATGTGAGCCACTGATGATTGAGTGAGGAAATGACACTAGAAAGTCTCACTCAGGTGTCTTGCAGCCTACTGTCAAGGGGCAGATGGCTGTTTTCTGCCCTGTTCCCTTTGAGGAGTTAGACACGAAAATCCCAAGGCTTGGGAGCTAGGAAGCAGATGGTCATCTCATCTCTTATTCAGAATCCAGCAGTGTGTGTGGGGTGCATTGCAATCAGGTATACTGGGTTGCAATAAGGCAATTCCAGCCATTGTCCAATCTCTCTGAAGAGCTGCTCTCTGTTCTGGAAATTTCTATCACTGCCCCTTAGAATCTTCACCTTTCTTGAAGGTTCATATTAGGTCCTATACATGTTCTCCAGCCTCTCCATCGAAGTAGTTTCCTTTAAGTCAGGAAAACTTACTTTCTTCTCATCAGGAAAAGACAATGCCAATAGTAAGCATCTGGTTTGAAAGAGGAAAAAAAAGCATTCTGTTTTCTGAAGGGCATATGTGCAAAAAAGCAAGAGAAACAGGAAACAGAATCACAGGGTCTTTTCCTGGAAAATGGGGTACCAATGAAATGACTTTCAGTGAAACCTCTGAACTGCAGGCACAGGCCCATGACTATAAATACTCTTCTTAGTCAGAGAGTGTAGTTAGAAGGAAAGGAAATGGGGCTCCTTAGACATCAGGGTGGCCACTGGTGACTTCTGGGGTCCAACATGACTTTCTCTTTATTTCTTACTTTCTTTGAAATAGCAATCACAATGTGACAGCATTAGACAGGGAAATGGCTGAGAGAGGACTGGGCTGGATAGCTACTGGCTGAAGTGCGTGCTCCAAGGTGCTCTGGTAGGGCAGAGAACACTGTTCTCTCACTGACCCTCACTGTTGGCTGAGGTGAGGGTCAGCAGGGAAGGCACTTAATGATTAGATAGCTCCACTTGTGGTCAATAGTCTTCCTGAAATTATCCCCTTTCTTCTTCTTTTTTTTTTGCCAGTCCTGGGCTTGAGCTCAGGGCCTGAGCACTGTCCTTGCTTTCTCAAGTCTAGAACTCTACCACTTGAGCCTCAGCACCACTTCTGGCTTTTTTCTATGTATGTGGTACCGAAGAATTGAACCTGGGTCTTCGTGCATGCTAGGCAAGCACTCTACCACTAGGCCAAACTCCTGGACCCTCCCCTTTCTTCTTATGAAGGGTTCCTCTTATTACTGAGGATCTGCTCACCAAGCCAAGGCTGATGGGCTCAGAGGTGGGCAACTGATTTGTTTTGACCAGCTGAGGCTTTTTCTGCACATGTTCAATCTGGTGCCATGTAAACAAGAATCTTTTATGTTTACCTTCTACCATGTGCAAAGCAAATCAAATCTTGTAGCAAAGAAAGGATAAAACAAGCCAAGATGAGAGTGTACATGGCCTCTGAACAATCAATAAATACTGAAGAAATACTTGGTCATCATAGCTTTTCTGGTCCTAGTCTCTCAAGAGGACCTTGCTTTAGTATTTCCTGATTTTAAGACCATAACAAACCTCTGTACCCGTGTAACTGGATTAAGCTAGCTTTGACTTGGTCCTCTCTACTTGTAAGGAAAAGCTTCTTAAAGAACACAATACATGTGTTACTACCCAAGCTCTCTCAGCAGGCATCACTAATCGATCACAGTAGTCTTCCTGCTAAGCCTCAAAATCCTTTACCTGACAGTCACTGCCAATTGAGCCAAGTTAGTAGACAAGCTTAAGATCCACTGGCAAAAACAAACAAAAGCCCTTAGAAGTTACTGACTGGCAAAGAGTCTGTGATGGGCAAAAGGCCAGAAGAGTGCAAAGAAGAGTGCAATCGGAGCACATGGAGGGAGGGAGTCATGTTATAGGCCTTCTTAGCATGCACTTGGACAGTGGGTGGATTTTGCTAGGCAGAAAGGAACAGGATGCACTTCAGGGCTGAGGGAAACATAAGCAGCCTTGATAAGCCACACCATGATTGGGGGATGACAAAATATCCATCTCATTGTCTTCCTAGTCACATATCTGACTCCATATCTTGGGAAGTTCTCTCCATTGCTGTTGTCTATGATGCCCTGGGCCCACTTGCTAAAGGGATACTTTACAAATACCAACGTTGGCCTTGGCCAGAGCTGGGATGGTTTTTATTCCTCTGTTTCCAAGCTCCCTGTAGGGTTTGGGGAAGAGCCAAATGATTCATACAGTCTTTGTTTCCTGGCTTTGTCACCGGTGCACCCTCTCTAGTGAATATGATTATGTTTTGGCATCCCAGAATCCATTCCACCTTTGTAAGTCATAGCTCCTGATTTCCTTTTGTGGAACATTGGTCCATTCAGTATGAAAAGGATTCCATATTGCTTCTTGGGGTGAAGCTTGTGACCAACTATAAGTCAATCAATCCATTCCATTCTTTGGCATCAAGTATTGGTTCAGGGATAGACATGGACATTAGATAGCTAATGAGGTTTAGTCATACCCAAGGCTTAGTCTTAAATACTAGATGGTAGTATTTGATCACTCCTTCCCCCACTACTCCCCTGCCTCAGGCCCATCTCCCTGTCCCCCTCTCTCTGCTCTTTTTCTGGATTTGAATGGAAAAGGCTGTGAGGTTCTCTTTGCTTTTATATTCTCCACCTCTTCAGACCTGAGAATGAAGGTAAGCCATGGAGAAAGCGAAAGCAGGAAGCAAAGCATACTGATTCTGGGGCTTTCCTAGCTGGATGCTGTGGTATCTACATCTCAATCTGATGCTTTCATTCCATTTGTTAGACAACATATATTCTGTATTGCTTAAGGCAGTTTGGTATATGTTTACTGCCTTTGCACCAAAAAAGAAAAGAGAGAGAAAATCCTACTATACTCTGCCTCAGTTATCTCATCTTATCTCATCGGTAAACTAGGTAAACTAACCATTTACTTTGCATAATACTACTGCCAGGAATAACTGCAGGCCAATAAAATGGCTTAATAATTGTCCAGTGGTAAATAAATAATAGTAACAGTCTAATAAGTGCTTTAGGAAGGGGCATTAATGTTCTCCAAAGACAAGAAAATTTGCAGTACATTGTGTCATCATTCACTAAATTTGTCCCAACTCACTACCTGGTAGAACAGAGACTTAATAAATAAGCGATGACAGAGCATATGAAGAGTTATTGTAAGCCAGGTGCCTCACACCTGCAATCCTAGCTACTCAGTAGGCTGAGATCTAAGGATCATGGTTTGAAGCCAACCCATGCAGAAAAATCCCCAAGTTTCTTTCTCCACTTAATAAGCAAAATGTTGACAGTAGAGATGCTACTCAAGTGGTAAAGTGCCAGCCTTGAGCAAAAAAGCCAAGCAAGAGCTCAAGGCCCCGAGTTCAAGCCCCAGCACTAGCATAAAAAAATAATTATTGTGCCAGGCATGGTGGCACACACCTGTAATCCTAGCTACTCAGGAGATTTAAGGATCAAGATTCAATGCCACCTGGGTCATAAAAGGACCTGAGACTCTTATCTCCAATTAACCTCTAGAAAACAGGAAGTGGTGCTTGGCTCAAGGGTAGGGCAGTAGCCTGGAGCTGAAGAGCTCAGGGACAAGGCTCAGGCCTAGGGGTAGCCTTGAGCTGTAGAGCTCAAGGACAGTGCCCAGGCCCAGAATTCAAGCCCCATGACCCACACAAAAAATTTATTGTAAGCATGCTTATTTCCAATGTTGCATGGCTGAATGCAGTTGTCCCCAAGATCTCTATAGAAGTCCCAACCTGTGAATAGGGAACCGGGAAAGGTTGCAGAGTGAGAGGGAATCTTAGAGACTGGGCAAGGTTTGCAACTCAGTGTGATTGAATCTGTAGTGGACTTCCACCCACTGCTGCTGCCGACTGGAGTGGGAAGTGGGGATCAGAAAGTCCTAGCAGGTTCTGAGTTGGCCTGTTGGATATCTATCTATCTATCCACAGGTGTCTGGCAACCTTTCCTCAACTGCCAAAGCAAGTAGAAAGGCTCAGTTAATAGCCTTATAAATATTCATAATCAAGGACAAACCTAATCAAAGGTTAAATGTGTCCATGTCCTCCCAAGTATTTCTAAGGATGCTCCACTATTTTATTTTGGTTTTATGCCAGTACTAGGGCTTGACTCAGAGCTCTGTTTCTTACCTTTTTCTCTCAGAGCTGGTAATTTACCACTTGAGCCATACCTCCATTTCTGTTTTACTGGTCATTAATTGAAGATAAGAGCCTCATAGACTTTCTGCCTGGGCTGGCTTTAATCAGATCTCAGCCTCCTGAGTAGCTAGGGTTACAGGATTGAGTCTCCAGTGCATAGCATGCTTTACTTTAAAGTTATTGATGTTTTCTTTAACCTGCTGGCTATAGACTTGACAAGTTACCTTTCTGGAAGGTTGAGCCCAGCACCATTTAGGGAGGGGACCAGCACCCCCCCATTCCTTTGACAATGTAATAATTCCCTGGTACCTTCCTCCTTCTTCTTGGTTAGTATAGGTTTAGGGGAGTAGGATTTGTTCTTCCAGGTTTTTCTCATCAAATACTCCCTTTTCCACCTTTTCTACAGTGTCAGCAGATTAACATTGGACATAATTTACGTGGAAATTCAGCTTGCATGCTTGACAATTAGCTAAATAAACTGCTTGGGGTCAGTTGGAGTAACAATTCACAGACTATGCCTGACAGGCGAAAGTGAAGGCCCTCGGTGAGAGGGACCTCCCCACGGGGTGAGGAGGAGACTGGTTCTGCAAGAAGAAAATTTTAGGCATCTTATTATTCACTCCAGTTCTGACCTTAAGAGTACTCTTAACCTTCCTCCTCCAGCTTGCTAATGGGGAAATAAATCTTGGGAGAGTATCTTAAATTCTTTTTTATCACAGACTGTATCACTGAGATAATAAGACCAGCCTTCAGAGTAACCATTAAGCCACAAAAGGTGTGGTCATCATTTATGATTTTTTTTTTTAGCCTTAATTGCTAGACAGACACTTTAAGTGGGAAGTCTGTCTAATGAGCCCAGTCATTAAAACATCAAAAACTGTTATCTGGGGTTTCTATTTTAGTTAGACATTACATTATTTTAATAAGGGGGCTGCATTTCTTGTCACAGGGTTTGGTAATGGAGGCAGAAGCAGCCCCGTGGGGAGCGGGGGAGGAGAGGCAGGCTTGCCTGTGGAAAACAAGGTCACAAATCAAGCCAAACCCTGGAAGGAGGATGTAGACTAGCACGTCTGGGAACCCAAAGGGAGGAGGGCCCTGCCTGTAGGAGAGGAGTGGGAGGGGGAGCTGGATCTGCCATCCTAGCAAGGGATGGGGGAAAGCTGGGGTCACGGGGGTGTTCTGGTCTTGTTCATTAATGACGAAGCTTGCTGATCTGTCACTTCGCCATTGTGCACAGTATCCTTGTCTCCCTTGGACTTCTTGCTGCCTGTGAAGGAGTCTGCTAGCAGGTGCAGCCTGGCCTCTGTGATACCCATGCTCATCACCTGAACAAATCCAACCCTCTTCCCCCTCCCCTGGCTTTCTGTCACCAGCATCATACAAATTTCTATGTGCCTCCCAATCCTATCCTTGGCATCCATGGAAAGATACCTAGGATTTGGGCCATCATTTTTGCTCCTCTTTATTACGTGGGACCAATATTGTCCAAAGGAAATACTTGAGCCACATGTATAATTTATGTCTATGTGTATGTATGCATGTATGTATGCGTGCATGCATGCATGTATGTGTCTAGTATGTTAGTACTGGGGCTTGAACTCAAGGCCAGGTGGTCTCCTTCAGCTGTTTTACTTAAATCTGGCACTTTATCACTTGATTCATAGCCCTACTTTCAGATTTTGGCTAGTGAATTAGAAATAAGAGTCTCACAGATTATTCTTTCTGGAATTGGTGTCAAATCAGGGTCATCAGATCTCATCCTCCTGAGTAGCTAGGATTACAGCACCTCACTCATATGGGTAATTTAAAAAGTGCTAGCAACCATGTTTGAGAACTAAAAACAGACAGGTAAACCAAAAATTAGCCTTATATTTTAATTTAAACCAATATATCCAAAATGTTATTCATTTCAAGTGGTAATCCATATTTTAAAACGGTTCATGAGATTATTTTATCTTTATCCGTCACATTAAGTCTTACAATTACAGCTCATCTCAATTCAGACTGGCTGCTTTTTTAGTCCTCAAATAGGCTCTGATTTTCTGAGCGGTGAACTATTACTGAGAATGTGCTTGGAGCCAGACGCTATTCTTTGTAGTTTTACCATATTAGTTCTTTTACCATTCTAAACATTCCCAACAAGCAGCTACTCCCATTATGTGCCCAATTTACAGATGAGGAAACTGATGTTGCAGTTAAGAGTCAGTGTTTCTACCCACAGTGGAACATGTAAGGATGGGATCATGCTGTCTACTTGTCAGGCCTGTCATTCTAATCTCAACCAAGTCCATAGTGTGCCAACAAGATCACCGCCAATCAAGAGCAGTTGGTTCCCTCCCTGTGTGTCTGACATCCCAGGTCACGGGAGTCCAGGCAGCCAGTACCAGTTGTAGTCTTCCACCAACATGTAGTCTCATTTTTTTAAAAAAAAATTGCTTTGGTGACAGTACCAACTTAGGACCTGGGTGTTGTCCTTCAGCTTTTTCACTCAAGGCTAGTACTCTGCCACTTGAACCACAATTCCACTTCTGGCTCTTTGCTGGTTAATTGGAGATAAGGCTCTCATGGCCTTCCCTGCCAGAACTGACTTTGAACTCCAATCATCAGATCTTAACTTCTTGAGTAGATAGGATTACAGACATGAACTACCAGCTAACATGTAGTCTTTATTTGTAAAAGAAGTAGGAAAGGAAGAAGAAGGAAAGGAGAAGGAAGAGGAGAAGGAAGGAAGAAGAGGAGGAGGAGGAGGAAGAGGAGGAGGAGGAAGAGGAGGAGAAAAAGAAGATGTTTTGTTTTTTTTTTTTTGTGGGGGTCATGGAGCTTGAACTCTGGGCCTGGGCCCTGTCCCTGAGCTCTTCAGCTCAAAGCTACCACCCTACCCTTGAACCAAGCCTCACTTCCCATTTTCTAGAGGGTAATTGGAGATAAGAGTCTCGGGTCCTTTTGTGCCCTGGCTAGCTCTGCACTTTGATCCTCAGATCTTAGCCTCCTGAGTAGCTAGGATTACAGGCATGAGCCACTGTGCCTGGCTTACACATCAGATCTTTGAGCTTTATTTATGAAGCTTAGCAAGGAATCTCAATGCTTCTCTCGGGTTCAGTAATTTGAGGGATGATATTTGGTGGGGGGGGCATATGCTTGACCTTGGAGAACATTTAACAGTAGTGCCTCCCAGTGGTGGGACAACAGCAAACAGCACCCCTTCACACTTTCCCTAGCGGGGAGTGGGGTAAGAGGCTTTCCAGGGAGAGGCAGGTTGATTTGCGTGCCATAAATGCTCTCAACACAAGGGTCCATTTTCAAGGATGGTTGAGGGGAACAACAGGTTCATGAGATTCCTAAAATGTACCAGTGAGCTCTTGGCCTTACCAGCTGGAAGGAGCTGGCACCAGCAGATCACTGCCTGGCATCTTGTGTCTTACCATAAGCCCTAAATGCTAATTAAAAAGATACTCAAATTAAGAAGTCCTTTGGAATAGTCTTTCTGTAATTTCATATTTTAGGATCAAATTATACTATTGCAATTAAAAATGTTGAGAGCACATCTTGGGCTGGAGCCAGGTTCTGGACAGACGAGAAATGCCTCATGGAATGATAAGGCTGATGTGTTAAGGACAGGCAGGCACAGGGCAGGTGCCACACCGACATGCCCACTTTGCAACTCTACCATGGCCTTGGTAGCTGATTCATACCTCAGCACACCACACTGGAGTAAGTTCACAGCCCTGCTGGCCATGCTTTTTGGCTTTAGGGAGGAACCTCTGAAAACTGCCCTCTCAGCCTCAGCTTTCAGAAAGCCCCCAAACTCCTACCATCCCCAGGTGGTACGGACTTAACACCTCCTGGAGGAGGGGGGGGTTAAAAATAGCAACAAAGGGAAGAGAGCATTGGTTAACCCCAAGATCCCCAGACAGATGCTAAGCTGGCAAGCATCCCTGAAAGATGGTTCCAGCCAAGAGATGCCTGGCTGTCATGGAGACAGGGGGCCTGAACTCTGCTTCAGTAAGAGAGTAGAGCAGAGGATGGTACAGTAAGGAAGGAAAAAGGGTTCTAAAGCTTTGCCCAGGCAGGTGGCGGAAATCCTGAAGGCAGAGTTGAGGTGGGAAGAGGCAGGAGAGCCTGACTGCTTTGTTCACATCTGATGGTGATGGCAGTTTCCAGGATGCCTCCAAGTGCCAAAACCCATCAGAATGCACTTTAAACATGGGAGGTTTATTGTACATCAATTATGCCTCTATAAAGCTGCTTAAAAATATCCCCTGGGGCAAACTGTGTGGAGAGATGGGTGTTCTGTTTAATGCAGAGACCCACCAGCCTGGAACAAAGCCAACCTGACACTAAGAAGGAGGGGTGGTGGGGCAGTGGGTGGAAGAGCTTTGGGGGATGGAACCCCTTTAGAATCCTACTTCCACACTGCTGGAGCTCTCTGAGCTATGAAGGGAGGCCAGAAAGTGGTTACATAATGTGGTCCAGCAAGGTTCAGCAAGCGTCAGGCTGCCCAGAACAGTCTGCTAAGGAGGATGAAGATGATTTTAATTGGAATCAGAGCCTTAGCTGAACCAGGAAAGGAGCAGAGATTTAAATATCAGGATGCAAAGTTTACCAAAGAGAAGGGAGAGTGGAGGGGAGTTGGAGAATGCTGGGAGAAGCCTTAGAGAGAAGAGTGGAAGGGTTGGTGAGGGAGGAGGGGACAGGGGAGGAAATAGGCTGGGAGAGAGGAGAGGGGTGGGGAGGGAAAGTGTGGGAGGAGACAGAGCTGAACTGGGTTGGGGGAGACTGAGGGGGAAATTAAGGGGGGGTGAGATGGGAGGAGAGCAGAAAACAGCTGGGAAGAGCTGGGGAGGACTGCCAAGAGGAAAGGAGGAGAGGGGAGGTGGAGAAGGGCTAGGGGAAAAAAGGGAGGGAGGAGGGCCGAAAAACCCCCCCAAACTCTCTCAAAAGTGCTGACCCAGCAGGGCCAGGAGTTTACACAGTGGGCTCTGACTGGAGAACTCAGGGGTCACTGTCCCCTCTCCACCAGCAGAGAGGAGGTGTTCCTGGACATGAGCAGAGATAAGTGGGATTGGTCACAGGGGCTACAATGCCACTTAGTTGCTCCCAGGTTCTTAGGTCACATACTCACAGGGAAACCTTCCTGAAGGCCTCCCTGTCCCCTCCCCCTGGGAGTTGTTTTCACACTACAGCAGTGTGGAGTCATCCCTGGAGCTCACAAAAAGCTTGGCTCGGGTGCCTGATGGAACGTAGGCAAAGTCCCCAGGTGCTGGAAGGAATCAAAGTCTTACCCGGGGATCTAGACAGCAGTCATGCAAAGAAAAAGCTTGCTGGTAAAGCCATGTCCTTTGTCCCTATGCCCTTACTCTCAAAGCCCTCCTAAGGTTTGCTTTTCCTAGTGAATCTTCTTTCTCCTCCCCATCAGTCGAAACATTTCCCTCAAATATTTGTCGAATCATGTAAAATGTTACCTTCAGAAAGTCATTCCTTTACGTGGCATCAGAAGCCAGGGAGTAAAATTTCGTGCTTTTGGCCACTCCAGAGGCCAGGCCTTTTCCATCTGTGGGGTGCAGCTGGATGCCCTAAGGGGTGAAGAGCAAGGGAAGCCTAGAGCAGGAAAGTGGGAAATGAAGACCTGGGAGGAAGCCAAGGTGCAGTTGGAAGGCCGGGAGGCTGGGGAAGTCAGGTCTGGGAGCAAGTCACTGGCCAGAGGAGTTCTCTGGGGGGAGGGGAGAGAGGATCAGTGGCCACAGGCTCCAAGTCGGAAACCTGGAGAGAAGCACAAAAGAAACCCCAGACTGGCACCCTGGGGAGAGCCAAGGCGCTTTCCAACCCTGCTCTTTTGACCCCGCGCCAGTGGCAGATTGGGTAGAGAGGCTTGGGGTGGGTTCAGTGCACAAGGGCTTAGGCCTTGGCCTTCCTTTGTCCTGCCTCACCCTACGTTTCTCTTCCATAATTGTGTACTTGCTTCTTAACGTGGGGCCTATGAATTATTAGAGTTGTTTAATGTCCCTGAAAAGATATATAAAAATAGAGAAGAGAGGAAATCTTAGTGTCTGGCAAGTGCCAGGCAGGGGACAATTTTTTAGGGGTGAACAGTAAAGAGGTTTGTTGCTGAGAGAAGGGGAGATATAAAGAAGAGAGAAAAAGATCTCCTTGTGATCCCCAGAAAGGCCACCACCAAGAACCCATGCCATAGTGGGAGAGGGGATGCCAGGGGCTTTCTGGAGGCCCAGGGGAAAAACCAATCCCCAAATCGCCCAAACAGGAAACCAGCCCAGGCCAGCTCTGATTTACCTTTGCTTTTCCAGTTTTGTATCCCTAGGGCTGGTGCCCTCTGCAGAGTCTTTCCCTCTCTAGAACTGGAAGACCCAGGGCAACCTCTGTGCCAAACAAAAACAAAAACCAAAACCCCAGTGCATATGAAAACACCTACAAAGATGAGTGGAAAAGTGAGATTACAGCGCTTGGGGTGAGGCTCAAGCGATACAGTGCCTGTCCAGCAAGTGTAAGTTCCTGAATTCAAAATCCCAGTATTAGGAAAAAAAAGTGAATTTATAGCATCTGTAAACAGTATACTAATTAATGGGTTGCAACAAACAAACACACCAGACAATGCAGACATAGGAAGATAAGTGGGTAAAAATATAGCCCAATGATGAATGAGGCTGTGAGGCAAGGCCTGGGAGGAAAAAAGGAAGGAGCTAAGCAGGATCAGGGTCCAGGCTACTGTATTTAAACAAACACATGCGCCTCCTTGTAAGATGTGTTAGTATCAACGCAGCTGTAAGCAGTCCCCTGTCACAAGCACCTTTCTATCTCACCCTGGTACCATGTGCCTGTGTCTTTCCGTCCCTAGGGTCCTCACTAACAACAGGGAAGGTCCTCAGAGAAACTGTGGCATTTGCAGGGTACCTACTACTCAGCTGACATGAGATTATAGGCTGGAGGGTGGCCTACTTCATAGACATGGAGACTGAGGCACAGCCCCATCAAGTGACTTGTCCTCAACGTAGAGAGTGCCATAGACCATGGATGGTTCATTTAAGCTTGGTGTTCTTTTCTATGTACTTGTTATGGTTTTGAAGTATCCCCTAAAGGCCTTTATACTGAAGGCTCTCTAACCTGTGGCAATTTTAGGAGGTGGAGGAATCTTTAGAAGAGGGGGGCCCAGTGGGAGGAAGTTAGGTCACTGAGTAGGGGTGGGAGTTGCCCTTGAAGTAGACATGGACACCACAATTTTCTTCCTCTGTGTTTCCAGACGCTATAAGGTGAGGCATTTTGTTCTGCTACAGGCTCCTACCATGATGTTCTGCCTCCCTACAGACTCAAAGCAAAGGGGCCAACTGACCAACAGCCTAAACCTCTGAAACAATGAACCCATGTAAACCTTTTCTCCTTAAAAGTTGCTGACCTCAGTATTTTGTTCCAGCAATGGAAAGTTAAGACAATGCCGTACTGCATTATTGAATTTATTAGTATCATTAGCATCATCATCATTATCATCCATAGACATAGTACTGTTTTCTTCCAGAGATGGGAAGGGATTGTTTTGTGTATTTTACACACTGTTGCACACTGATCACAGGTTGACACATCCTCATTAAGGATTCTGATGACTCCCTTTCCCACTGTCCACTCTCTGGCCCTGTTTGTCTCCCATCTGGTTCAAAGAACTGTACTCTAAAGGCCTGCCCTTTGCTGGTGCTTATAACCAAGCCTATGCTGGGCTCCTAAGTAATCTTTAGGGAGCTAATTACCTAATTAGTGCATCTAAAAGAAGGCTTAAGTCATGAGGCTAATACAGAGGCAAGACCATGAAACAATTGCACAAGGCAGCTCCTTGCTGACAGGCTCATTGTCTGCATCAAATTATTAATTATGATTCTTAATCATTCCTTTCCCATCAGAACTCTTGAGATTTAATTTGCTTCACCCTCTGGGCTTTCTAGAATATACAGCTCTGAATATCTTTTCTCTCCAGGGCAACGTGGAGAATTACTGTAAGGGGCCAAATAGTCCTTCATCCTACCAGACTCAGTCAAGGCTGGGATGTCCTTGTGCCAGCTGGCCCTGTCCTGGGAGAAGGAAGGCCCCAGGACAGAGGCTCTAGGATAGGGGGACAGTGTGGGAGTGGCTATCTGAAGGGGCTTCTGGGGAGAAAAGAAAGATTGATTCTGGGGCTTCAGTAAACAAGACAATTAATATGTAAGTTATGGTGGAAGTTCAGCCTGGGTTTTACGTAATAACTTACTGTCAATTAGTATTCTGCTAAGTATCAGCTGAACTATCTGAGGAGTGAACCAGCCTCTGGTTGTTGGACCATGTAGCTTTGAAAAGATTCTTTACTGTAGTAACCTGGTTCTATCTTAAACTGTTGTGAGCTTTCAGGTCTTGCGCCCCACCCACAATCCCCAAGGCCAAGGCTGTGGCTGCTTCCCCAGCAACTCCCACAGCCACAGAGCGAGTGCCTAAGCAACATTTGTGGACTTGAGCTGGAACCAAAACAACCTCAAATTCAACAAATTATCCAAGTCCCACATGAATACAAAGTGGAACATTTAGATTAAAGAAAATGCCAACCAGGACTTAGTTATTACTTAGGTTCCCCCCCACCCCTAAGGAGTAGAATGAACTCATATAGTATTTGTGAAGTGACCAATTAGTTTCAAAATTAAAAAGTCAATATAGGATCCGGGTGTGGTGGCTCAAGCCTGTAATCCTAGCTACTCAGGAGGCTGAGATCTGAGGATCAAGGTTCAAAGCCAGCCAGGCTGAGACTCTTATCTCCAATTAAATTAACCACCAGAAAACCAGAAGTAGTGCTGTGGCTCAAAGTGGTAAGCACTAGCCTTGAGCAAAAACACTCAGGGGGGGCTGGGAGTTTGGCCTAGTGGTTAACGTGCTTGCCTAGCATGCATGAAGACCCGGGTTCGATTCCTCGGTACCACATACATAGAAAAAAGCCGGAAGTGGTGCTGAGGCTCAAGTGGTAGAGCTCTAGCCTTGAGAAAGTCCAAGGACAGTGCTCAGGCCCTGAGCTCAAGCCCAGGACTGGCAAAAAAAAAAAACAAAAACAAAAACAAAAAAAACCACTCAGGGACAGTACCCAGGTCCCCATGTTAAAAAAACAAAAAACAAAACAGACCAGGCTGGAATTGAGCAGGGCCAGGCCCTGCTGAAGCCTCTGGCCCTGTTCTGATCACTGAGCACTGAGACTTCCCTGGACCCCTTGGAGCCAGCCCTATCCAGCTCAGAAAGCAGTTCTGACCTCCCCATCCCACATCTAGTTGGTTATCTAAAGTGTTAAGTATGTACAATGATTTTGTTTACATAATATTAATCTCCATTGTTATGTTGTAGAAAAAATGTTAAATATCTAACAAAAGGCATCTAGGTTAAGTATAAAATATGAGATTGTAATTTATATAACAAAATGACTTGTAACCATTAAAATAAAATAGCCGGCCCTCCATGCTTTTCCCTACAATCCTAGCTACTCAGGAGGCTGAGATGTGAGGACAGATATTGTCTGCGTAGGCAGACAAATCTGAGAGACTCTTACCTCCATTTAATTAGCAAAAAAAAAACCCAGAAGTAGAGGCATGGCTCTAATGGGAGAGCATTAACTTTGAACTAAAACATCGAGAGAAGGTGAAAGGTCCTTAGTTCCAGCTGTGTTCTGACACATAATAAAACAAAACAACAAAATCTATATTTATGTACTTTACTGACATGGAGATGAGCTATATTGTGACACAGATGGGCAATATGTACAAAATGATTCTAATTGGTTTAACAAAAGACACATTCATAAGCATGTATGGAGTGACACATATTTATAGTAGTTTAATTTCCTTTTTTTTTGTTTATCCCTCACTTCACCCCTTCTCCTCCTTGTGTCCTTCTCCTTACAATGGATATGTACTATTCTATAATTCTAAAAGTGTTTATTTAAAAGTTTTCCAGGAAAAGAAGATCATTAGAGATGGTTGAGAAGAAAGCAGTTTGCCATGTTGTAGATGCTGGGGGAAGGAATGGAAAAAAATATGCCTTTCCACCATCATGCCAAACTCATCAGTTACAAAAGATGCAGTACCTTAGGGAAGTGGTAGGTGTTTTCTTTGCTGACTGTACCCGGCTGACTGAGCAGAGCTCAGTAGCTGAGGGCCCATCACAGGAAAGTCTGTTCACAGAGCCCACAAAGTTGACAGGTGATGATTCTTGAGAAATCCTTGAGGACTTGTTGTCCTATGAATAGGCATTGTGTTCTGGACAGAAATGTATAAGGAGACTGGCTAGTAGACTGTGCATCTGTGATTTCCACTAATTGAATCCTTTCCAAGATTATCTTGTCTTATAGTTGAGGATGGACATGGAAAAGCAAATCTCCACCAGACATAAGGAGAGCACCATAGTTATCAAGAAGACTTAAAAAGAGTGATAGGCAGATGCCAGTGGCTCATGCCTGTAATTCTACTTACTGAGGAGGCTGAGGGTGAATGTTAGAAGCCAGATGGAGCAAGAAAGTCCATGAGATTCTTATCTCCAGTTAACTACTGGGACAGTGCACAGTTCAATTCCTAGGAAACAGCCCCAAAACAAACCAAACAAAAAAGGGACAAGATAATCTCAAAAAGGGTTAAATGGAGCTAATTTTGGGATAGAAGACTATTCTGGAACCCTCTCTATCCAACTGGGTGGCAGGAGGGAAAGATATCTAACCAAAAGTGTGCAGCCATTACTATTATATATTTTATCATCTAGATAGATGTGATATATCTAGGTATTTCTAAGTACATAACAAATATTCTTTTATACATGCCCAATACATTAAAAATAAAATGGGAAAACAGAAACACATCAACAGATCAGTCCTTTCCCTCCCCTCTGCAAGGCAGCAGCACAAGTCAGGTCAAGCAGGAAGGAGGGAGGCTCCACTGGCAAGTAGCCTTATGCTGCCCTTGATGGTCTACACACTGGGCAGGGGAGACGGGGTGGAGAGGAGAAGAGGGGGAAGGGGGCAGACTGATGGTCAGAAGAGTCCTGATAGTGCCTGTTCTTCCTGTATTTGTGTAATGGATACATGAATGATTGTATCAATATTAATCAGTAGCCTTCTCTTCCCAGAACTGACAAACTATGGTCCGTGCCATACCACACCAGAGGCTTCCATGCAGTTTGGAGACAAATGATTTCTCTGACTCACCAGACGCGGCTCTCGCCCTATCCCTGCTGAACCTGTTGCTTTCTGTCATTGTCAAGTCAGATACACTGGAACCCACCAGATATGACCTTCCTGTGGCTATCAGAGCCCTTCATGCCTGTGGCTCTCCTATGCTCTGTGTCCTTAGGCCTCTTCCTCAGACCCCTCATCTCTGTGAGGTATCTTGGCTACTGTAGACCTTCACTTGGGTCCTCTCAGTGTGTACCACCTCTGTCCTCACCTGTCTTAGAATGAGTCTGTGTGCCTGGTCCATTCCCCTTGTGTGGGAGAGACACCGGACAAACCATGGTGCATTGGGCAGCATAGTTGATGCTGGCAGGGGGAGGGGGGAACGGATGGTGGAGTGCCATCTGGCTGCTGGGCACCTGGGTTGGCTTTTACCTTCACCTCCCTCTGCTACTGACCACATGAAACGGTACTAGCTTGTCAGTCGTGTGGCTCCAATTCCTCCTAACACAGTCAATTAGGCTTGGGCCCCACACCTAAAGGCCTTTCTGTCCTCTGTACATGTTTGCCTCAGCCCATTGGGAGAAGCCTTGACCATGGGGACCCTCCCAATGTGCCTCTATCCTGCATAAACTCCAGATCCAGCCTGACTGGACTGCTTACTTCCTTAGGACACCTAAACCTCCTGCCTCATCTGCTGCATGTCTCTCTCATTCATTGCTATTGGAATCCTTCAAATCCCTGCCCAGAGGACACTTCCCCCAGCAAGGCTTCCCTGGGTAAGTCACCAGAAGCTGGCATCACTGGTACTGTTTCTGTGCTTCCATGAGGCAAGTCTGCATTGGCCCCAAAGGAAACGACATTCCTTAAGTTTAGGGGCTCCATTTGCTGAGGCTTGCTCCTGAGCCCCAAGGGAAAGCTGCGGTCTGAGAATGGACTTTATTTTCACCTCTCTAAAGGTCCCAGCAATACCCCTGGCCTGGGGACAGGAGAGAAGAGTCTCAAATGTGGTTAGCTGTCATGTCTACTCTAAGGACGCAAGGGCACTGAAACCACAAGTATGTTTTCAAGCAAAACTGGACATTCCAGTACTTCTGTGGACAAAGCCAATTTTTATAAGCCACGTGTCTTTCCTATCATTATCTCAAATCTAGAAGATTCAAAACAAAGAGTGTCTCTGAGGGTGGACAAAGTAGAAGACACATGGGTAGAGGGCAGCTAATGAAAGGGCTGAATGAATGTCAAGCTAGTAGACACGAGAAAGCCCTTCCAGTCTTGGGGGGCCCTGATAAGGGTAACTTAACCTCTTAGTCCACAAGTTCTACCATATTGGAAGACAGTCATTAGGAGCATGAGTTAAGAGCCAGATTTCTTGGGTTCAAATCTTGGTGTGGTCCCTTGTCTGCTGTTATGATCTTAGTGTGATTTTAGGTAAGTTGCTTGACTCTCCTTTTGTTATCTATCGGGCAGAAAAATTAAATAGCTCTTCATTGGATGATTACAAAAGTACAATTAGTTTATATAAGTTAGGAAATGTTTAAAACAGCATCTGGACAATCTTAGTAGAGGCAGAATTGCCCCAGACATTGCTCCACAGATGGGCCTTTCTGACAGTTAACAAACTGCAGTGGGAGGAATCTTTAGTATACCCACCCCCACCCCCACAAGGCAATACCCAGAGAGAGGAGAGAATACCCGTTTCATTGCTAGCTCAGCTATTCTAATGTTTATGATGGTTTATGAAATTGGCGACTTACAACCAGGAACACACTGGAGTTTTCACTTGAGGGTTTCTTTTAAATGATGGTAGCTCTTTCTAAAGGGCTAATACATGCACTTTCTTTTGCTGTATGTGCTATATATATATATATATATATACACACACTTTTTTTTTAAGCTGTAAACTAGGCACTCTAGTTTTATCTGTTTATTCGGTTCTTTATTTAAGTGGTACTAGAGTTTGAATTTGGGGCCTCTTAATTGCTAGGCAGGTACTCTATCACTCAAGCCATGCCCTTAGCTCTTTATTGTTTGTAATTTTTTTTTTGGTTGGTTGTGGGGCTTGAACTCTGGGCCCGGGCGCTGTCCCTGAGCTCTTCAGCTCAAGGCTATCACTACCATTTGAGCCACAGCACCACTTCTGGCACAGCATACATTTTTAAGTTTTTTAATTTCTATGTGTAAGTTGTATGATATATAGACATACACACATATACGACAGTTAATATGTATATATGTGCACACATACACCCCCCCACACACACATTCCTGTGTGAAGCTCCAGTACTGGGGCTTAACCGCAGAGGCTGGGCACTGTCCCCTAGCTTTTTTAAAATGCTACCACTTGAGCCATACCTCCACTTCTAGCTTTTTGATGATTGAAGATAAGAGTCTCGGATTTGTCTATCAGGGCTGATTTGAAACCTTCATTCTCAGATCTCAGCCTCTTAAGTAGCTAGGATCATAGGCATGAGCTCTGGGGCCCAACAACACATATCTATTCAAAAACTTTCTTAACCGTAAAAAGTTCATTGAAAAACCTAGAATGGTTTTCAATTTGACCTTCCCCTCTGGCATTTTTGTTCTGAGCAAATAATCAGACTTTTTATACCAGAATGTTCACTCTGGTACCATTTATATTAGAAGAAACAGAAAACTACCTAAGTATATAGTTGTTATGATACATTAACATGAGTGAAGAGTGCTTGGTCACTAAAATGAGATTCTCAGTGAACGATTAGCTCAGAGATAAAGTGTTGTGCTAAAAGCAGCCTGAATGGTCAAAATAATTTCATTTTTTTTCATACAACCTATTTTAAGTGATTTATTTCAGTAGATTAGAAATATTTTTCAGAAAACTTAAATTCATTTGAAGTTAGCTTATGTAAACACACCAAAGATCACACACTCACATTTGCATATTAAAAGGAAAAAAAGAGAGAGGAAACAATATTCCCTATTTTCTATTAAGAAGTTGAAAGTTCCATCCCAAAGCATTATATATTCTTGTAATCCTACCACTGCTTTGTAGTCTGAATAACTAGAATCAAGATCTAACTTCTGCTAATAAGCCTCAAGGACCACTTAACCCTATCACTTGAGTTTAAACACCATTTATGCCTACCTGTCTACATGAGCCTTACACAGAATGTGAAAATAGCATCCTAACCCAGATAAACAACAGTAGCACCAGGTCTTTCAATACATTTAGAGAAGCAAAGTATATCCAAACCTTGCTTTGACCAAGAAAGGTAGTTTAATTTTTTAAATACTTATGGGTTGTTACACTTTCTTGCTGTAACAGTTTCAAGTAAACAATAACTGGTAAGTTAAATGATGACTTATTATCTACTCACATTCTTAAATAAGAATGAACTAAAATAAATTTCATTTCTGGCCAAAGAGAGTCACTCCAAGATTTCAGTAGTTTTGATAAGCTCTAACAAATCTTACTCTTTTAAGGGATTTTCCAAAGGGCTTTTCATTACATCTATAAAAATGAACTAAGATGAATGAATGCAGAGTGCTTATCTAAAGGTTGATTTGAGTGGACTTACTTTTTATCTCTTGCCCAGAAAGAAGAGTGAAAGGAGACAGTAAAAAAAAAAAAGCCATCATACATATGCTTTTTAAAAAGTTGCTAGAAGATATACCAAAATACCATCATAGTGGTAGGAGTTATTTCTGAGTAGGAGAATTATTGACACCTTTGTTTTTTTACTTTTATGATTTTTCTAAATTTTCTGTAATAAATTAATTATAAGTAAAAGAAGGAGATTTTCATATTTTGCTCACAACCATCTCTTAGACTCTGGCCTACACCAGAATCACTTGGACCAGCTGCCAAAACAGGGTGGCTGTATCTCAACCCTTGGTTCTGAGTCAGTATAGAGTGGGTGTTAGGTTCTGCATTTCAAACAAGTCCCCATCCATGGCACCAGCTGTTGTCAATGGGTAGGAGAGCCTCCTTTGAGAACCATAGTCATAATCACAGCCATTTCTTCACTCATGACCTTGTCTCCATCTAGGCTGAGGACAGAAGAAACATTGGATCCTGTGTGTGAGAGAGAGAGGGACAGAGTGTGTGTCTGTATGTGTGTGTGTGTGTGTGTGTGTGCGCGCACATATGCATACATGTGCACCAGTGAGGCTTGAACTCAGGGCCTCACACTCTTTCTCAGCTTTTTGCTCAAGCTAGTGCTCTATCACTTGAGTCACATTTCCACTTCTGGTCTTCTACTGGTTAATTGGAGATAAAAGTCTTTCAGATTTGTCTGTCTGATCTGGTTTCAAAACATGATCCTCAGATTTTAACCTCCTCGGTAGCTGGGATTACATGTGCCAGCCACGGGCTCCTGGCTTGATCTATTGAATTTTTGTCAAGTATTTTTGCTTCTATCAGGTGAGAAGGACTCAGGATATTAACCCAAACCCAATGGATGAGGCTTTGTTCCCATTGCCAGCCCCACATCCCCGGAAACCTACATTCCACACGTTCCTTCCCTGGGCACCTCCCTCTCCCCATCTCATCCAGTAAGTAGCAGACATTTCTCCATTTGTATTTAACTCCCACATTCTGAATTAACTCATCTGTGGCATATGGATCCTTCCTAACCACCAACTCTGAGAGGACACAGGTACTTGGCTTAGGCCAATCATAGATACCTGGGAAACATGTGCAGTTGGATTGGGTCCTTCCTCTTCAAGGACTTCCCAGCTAAGAGGGTATAATAGTAAACAGGAGCTCCCCTCACTCGAAGCTTACATTCCTGTGTTAAGACTCACAGGAACATCTGGAGGTAATCATGAACTAGCTGATGGACATTTGCACTCCAAAGACAAAAATAAAATCATCAGGACTTGAAGAGGAAGTAGGAAGGGGGTTCCTGTGATTGATAGTTCAGAAAGCGCCTTCTGAATCTACACCCTGTCGAACCTAAGTCAGCTTGCAGGGATAGGCTGTGGTAGACTTCATTATGTCCCCTAGACCACCGTTTCTCAAACTGTCAAACACATAACAGGGAGGGATGGCGACATAGATCTAAGATCTTCTTACTCCCCGGTAAGGACCAAATTGTGGGTCTCTCCAAGGACCCTTCTCTGAGTCACAAGAAGAAATTCAATCTAATCATTATGGGAACCCTCCCAGAGCCAGTCCCTGGTCTGGGGAAGGCAAACACTTCTCATACCAGCTCCTCTACTTTCTTTCTCTGAGCCAGATTCAGGAGCACTGTCTTTTCCTGTCTTCTTCTTCTGTGAAAGAACAGCTGTCCCTCAGAGACAGTCAGCTCATTAGCTATGCCATGGTCCAGATTGGTGGAAGGGAAGGAGGAGGTGGAGCACCACCTGATAGCCAGATCAACTCTCACCTGATAGCCAGAACAACTCTCAGACATCAAAGTAACATCTTCCTAGGAAGCCCTAGTCTCTATGCTGACACCAGAGTCCAGGGACAGAAGGTCTTCCCAGCTGCACTTTCTGTAGACTTTGAGCCTTCTTTTCCTTTTAAGTCTGTGCTAATATATGTATGTATATATGTATGTACGTATCTATCTATCTATCTATCTATCTATCTATCTATCTATCTATCTTCTACCTACCTACCTATTTATCATCTAATCATCCTGGTGATGAAACTCAGGCCTTTGTTCAAGTTGGAAAATCATTCAACCACTGAGCAACATGCTCAGCCCTTGGGTTTTTGAGATAGGGTCTTGTTACATAACTCAGGTTGGCCTTGAACTTAAGCTCTCCTGTCTCAGCCATCCAAGTGCTGAGATTACAGGCATGCACCACTATGTCTAGCATAATATTCTTTAAAAATAAAAAAATATAAGTCACATTATTAAAGGGCAATTCAAAATACATTTATACCAGAACTCCAGCCCCCTTCAATATATCTGTTCCTGCTTCTCAGCTCCCTGTGAGTTGGGGTCCTAATGACTCCCACTCACACACATGGGCCATCACAGCAGCATTAGAAGGGAACTGTCTGGTGCAGACAGGATTGTGTTCGTAGTTTTGTGTGGAACAGATAGAGGGTCTAAACTGAAAGAGCTTGAGTTGTGGTCCTGAGAACATACTGGAAAGAGACAGCAAGACTTATTGGTGTGACCCCCTTGTGTCCTGACTGGCAGGAAATAAAGGCATCCAGGAAATACGGGTTTAGGAGAAAGGCTTAGGATGGGGTGGGGGTGGGGATTGGCTCTTGGGCCCTGTTAGAACAAAGTGGGTGTAGAGAAAGGGTGCTATGCAAAGAACAGGGGAGCACTAATGTCCTGAGAGTTCCAAGTGGTCCTTGGGGTGGCAGAGGAAGTGCCAGGCTTCTGCAGTCAGGCAGGCTGAGCTGAGCCACCCCAATCTGGCTCTTAATATTTCTGTGACCAGATACCAGAAGCTGTGGAAACAGAGCTCTGCTTGGACACACGGCTATGCCTTCTCTGTTCAGGACAGGCAGGGGGGTGAGAGCTGTGGGTTTCCAGTCTGATCTTTCTGTGGTTAAAAGTACCACATAGGCCCAACCATGATATTGTGCCTTGCCTGGGCTTTTTAATGGTTAACAGGGAAGACTGATACTACCATCCTATTTTTGGCTACATGGATTGTTACTGTTTTTCCCTTTTGTTATGAAGATGGAGAGCTTGTTTTATCATGAGTTTATGGCTACAGAGCTGCTAGACAGGATGTGGGGTGGAGGGCAGAAATGGGATGCTCCTGTGTTAGGAGCTTCTCAGCCAGGGGAGCCATTGAAATCACAGGGCACATTGTGACAGCCAAATGTACTGAGAAGGCTCAGAGCAGCTGAGATGACAGGGATCATGAGGACTTGATATGTTACAGCAGCTCTGTGAAACATCTGTATTAGGCAGAATGGGGTGGAGTTGGGGTAGGGGTCATGCCTGCCAGACAGGGCTATGGGAACCAAGGACAAAATGGACAGGAATGAGGCCTCCCTGGATTGGTAGGGCTGGGCCTGAGCTCCAAGGTTTCCTTTCAGGCAGCTATGCAGACAAGTCCAACCTTTTCCACTCCTCCGCCCCACCCCAGAGGAAGAGCTGCCCACCCTGAGCTCCCCAGTCCTGCATTAGGAACTATAGGTGCTCAAGGACGGAACAAATGAGCAGGTTAATGGTAGCAGTTTTTGTATTTTTGGACTGTAACTCCTCCCCCCACTTAGGGTAGAATATTCCCACATGGATCCTGGTAAGAGTGATGTGTATCTAAGGGCATGGGCTGGCGGGGCTTGTCTCTAGGTTCTGTCGACTGAGAGTGTCAGGGTCCTGAGTTGTGGCATCTCCATCCAAGTAGCTGTGAGTGTCTGGACAATTTGCCACTGGGCAGAGAGAGCCAGAGAGTCTGATGCCCATGGCTGTGTCTCCATCTGGAGCACTGATTACTTTGCCGTCATCCATCAAACACTCAGTTGCATGTTGGGGACCAAAGCAGGGACATGTAATATAGAAGATACTTCTTACCCACAGGGAGTTTACAACTATTGGGGAACATGAACCAAAGTGGATCATGTGGATGACCCACTTAGGAGTTGCCGAGCCACTAGAAGCAAGGTCAGCCATCAGCCCTCAGCTCAGGACAGCCCCAAAGGTGCCAGAGCTGCATGACATTACCAAAATCACACCTTCACCCTTCCAGGGACCTCTGGCATTCAATGACCACAGAAGGCATCAGAGCCTCTACCATGACCTGGGCATCCTGGAGTAATCTGGGATAAAACTAAAGGATCATCATTTCAGTGCCAGAGGGTCTCATGGAGTTAGCTGAAACTGCAGCTTCTCCCTTGGCCTCTCCTGCTCTCTTTATCCCTGTTCCATGTAGAAATTGACTCCTTAAATTTTCTTCACTCTTCCTGGGTGTGGTGGCTCACACCTGTAATCTTAGCTACTCAGGAGGCTGAGATCTGAGGATTGTGGTTCAAAGCCAACCCAGGCACTAAAGAATGTGAGCCTCTTCTCTCTTAACCACTAAAAAACCAGAAGTGGCACTGTGGCTCAAGGGGTAGGGTGGTAGCTTTGAGCTGAAGAGCTCAGGAACAGTGCCCAAGCCCAGAGTTCAAGCCCACAATCCCCAATTTTTTTCTTCACTATGAAGTAGTTCATTCTCTGTTGTTGGGAGAACTTATATTTGAGCAACAAAGAATAAATACTAAAAGACACAATAATACACAAAGTCAATTTTGTGGCTTTGAAAATGGCAAATGTATTGGGAAGATTTCTGTTCAAGGCCAGCTCAGGAAAAAAAAAAATAGTAGGGAGACCCCACTGCAACTAACAAGCTGGCATAGTGGTATGATTTTGTAATCCCAGCTACAAAGAAGGCATGGGGGTTGGGGATTTAGCTCAGCAAAAGAGCCCTTGTCTGGCAAGTGCAAGGCCCTGAGTTCAGTCCTCAGCTCTGGAAAAACAAAACAAAACAAAAACAAAACCAGCTATAAAAGATCAAAGGAGGCCTGGGTAGTACGGTCAGGATCTAAGGATGGCCCCAGGCAGAAACTTGGAGACTTTCTCTGAAAAACAGTTACAATGAATAGATGCTATGGGTGTGGCTTGAGTGATAGGGTGACAAGTGTGAAACCCTGAGTTCAAATTCTAGAACCATAGAAAGAAGAGAGAAGATGGAGAAGAAAAGAAGGAGGAGGAGGAAGAGGAGGAAGAAGAAAACATGTAGACATATGTGCTACATGACATGTCCTTAAAATATATCTCTCTGGAGGGATGCTTATATATTTCTGTGAATGAATTTTGAAGACAAACACATATATGTTGATGTAATTTGTAACATGAAGGACGGTTCTTCTTGTATTTGTTTTCTGTGTGGTGTGCAGCTCTGGGGTTGCTGATGGACAGAAGCTGTTGTAGCCTGAGGACAGTGGGATGGTGTCTTTCCTGCAGCATTCAGCCAGCCAGGAAAAATGCCAATTAAGGCAAAGCTGTCTGCAAGGAATCACTGCAGTTGTCACGTTAACCCGATGACCCGGGGATCACAGGCAGGCTACTATCACCCCGACTCTGCAGGCAGATTGGCCCTTTTAATTGGCGTCAGTTACTTTGGGGGCAAGGTGACCTCTACCTAGAACTGTCACATTCTCTAAGTTGATGAAAGAGCTGAGCAAAGCCTGCCGTCTGTGCACCTGGCTGCAACCTGCCTGGGCTGGGAGGAGTGGGAATGGGTGCCCTGGGTGACATTCTAGGGGACACAGGACACTTTTAACACATGTTAGAACAGAGTCTGCACCATTGTTCCAGAGCTAACCAAGATGCAACCAATCACCTGTGATAGCTGAAGTGTTCTGTTGCTAATTAGCTTCTCCAGATGCTTTTCCTACTGAATCATTGTTTATCACGTTATTGATTAAATTCATCACTACTAACAGAGGAGCCAGTTGGGTGAGTGGGGGTGGACTGCATGTTCACTCCTGTAATTCTGACCCATGGGAGGATCACCAGGGTCTTCAGCTACAGCCACGTAGGAGTTTGTGGTTGGTGGTTGGATGGTCTCAGGTGAGGATTAGTGGTAGCAGGAGAAATGCCACAGTCTTGGGCAGCACTTGAGGGACACTGGGGCAAGGGAGGGATGGGGGCCCAGAGATACTCTGTATGGAAACTCAGAAACTATATTCAAAGTGATGGTTACTATGTAGTAGATACATTGCATTATTCATCTTAATTTTCTCATCCAGTCAGAGAGTGCTGAGGTCATTCCATTTTATGGACAAATAACTCTAGGCTTAGGGCATCCAGAGACTCAGTTGCAAAGTGGATGAGCTGACACTGAAACACAGGTCCCCGTGGATTCACATCCAGCTTGAGTGAACCTCAGGAGGACTCTTGTCCTGGACAGAATTAGATACATTTCTAGAGAGAAACTTAAGGAAGAAGGCTGTGCCTGCCCTGAGGGCCATGTCTCCCTTCCCTGCCGTACAGATTTCTGTTTTACATCTTTGAGCTCCTTCTATCTGGGCATCTGGCCAGGGAGCCCTTGTACAGGTAGGTGTACAGGACCTTTTGCACCAAGGTGTACATCACTAACTAAAGACAACTCATTTCAGGATTCTAGCTGTCTCATCCAGGTCCCTGCAAGATTGGAAAGGATGGCAGAGGCACCAGCTGTCACAATACCATGGCTAGAGAGCAGAAACTTGGGGTCAAGTAGACCCATAGTCTGGCTCTGCCATTTACAGAGAAGAATCTTCAGACCAGAGTGCTCCTGATGTTTTAATGTCATCTACCTTCATTAGATGACTCTGGCATATCATGTGATCCAGGGCAGTAGCTGTGCCCAGGATACCCAGGAGCAGATGTTCCTTTAGTGTGAGATAGTTGTACAGGGGTAGAGGAGGGGGCGGGGGTACAGATGTGCATGTGACAAATGTGTGGTGCTGTGCAACTCTTTCCCTATGGTGTTTTGGGCAAGTCATCCTGGAAGGGCCCTGAGAGAGAAGCATGCCAATGGTAGGACCATCTAGTAAGAATTCATGAGTACCTGTGATCAGACTTCTGGAAGCTCTGTACTTTTGACTGACTAGGACTATTCTTTGCTATTTATTTATTTATTTATTTACTTATAAATTTTGATCTCTTCAAGGGGCCTGGGTGCTGTCCCTGATCTCTTCAGCTCAAGGCTACCACCCTACCCCTGGAGCTACAGTGCCACTTCCAATTTTCCAATGGTTAATTGGAGATAAGAGTTTCACAGACATTAGTGCCTGGACTGGCTTTGAATCGCAATCCTCAGATCTCAGCCTTCTGAGTAGCTAGGATTACAAGCGTGAGCCACAGCACCCAGCTTTCCAACATTAATATATTGGTGTTTTCTATTTTATTATCACACAGGCTGATTTCCTCATATAGTAGTATTATCTTTTCTGATTTAATCCCTGGTAATTAGTTTGAAAAAATCCATCATGAGAGAATTGTTCACTATCACTTATAAAGTGACTTACCCTATAAGCAGGCTAAGATTCTGTCACAAACACAAGGAATTTCTGCTTAAATATAGTAAAAATACTCTACCTTTAATATACCTTCTGACACCTTGCTACTTGGGGCAGTTGGGTTCTGCTCCTTCTGTCTACATCAATGCAAGACTTGTAGTCCAGCCTGGACAATGTGATCACAATGCCTCTTGAACTAAATAATCTGAAAGCAACTGAGAGCTTAAAATTCTTTTGTTTCCTCAAATCACCTTATTTCTAGTCCCCAAATTTCAGGTCCTTCAAGTTCCAGGAGACATCCAGCTTTATATTACCTGGGAACATCTTGGAATGGACCATTAAAACCTATCCTGGTTTGTTCTGAGTTGCCCAGGACATTTCCCTTACTCTGTGTCCCATGGACCCCACTGAAGGATGGGGGAAGAAAGGGGGAAAAACAGAGTTCATCACTGATACTGTAGATTTCTGTAAGCTGGTAGGGGCACCTTCCTGGAGCTGCCTCTGGGTAAGCATCTGTGAAGAGAGGACTTCTGCCTCCTTATGGACTCAGGTCTCAATAAGAATTACAGCCTTGGAGGCAGGAAAGAACAAGAGGCTGGGAATGAGCAAGGGAGAAGGAAAGAGATGAGACCCGCAGGAGTAGAGAAAGAAGAGGGGGAGAGAACCCTGAAGCTTCAGGAAGAGCAGTGTGGGAAATGCATGGCACAAAATGGGGCTGGTCCCCATCGGGGGGGCCTCCTCATACAGAGCATGGGCCATACCCTGCTAGATTCTCTCAACCCTACACGGCCTCATCCTCATCTTGCAGCAAATAGGGGAAATCTTAGTGTAGAGAGGTTAAGTAATTGGACCAAAATTATCTAGCTTTGGACATCATAGAACTGGAACAGGAACCAGGGTCTGATTTCAGAGCCTGTGCCATGTGGCCATTGTTATGACTGGTCCTAGCTCAAAGCACCTGTCTGAAGCCTCCCAGAGATCTCAGTCCATATCTCACTGGCTATGCTGACTGACCAGCGCTCCTTCCTAGACCACTCAGCTGAGGGATGCTGACGATAGATTACTGCTTCTTTTTCACAGTCAGGTCTTACCTGGTTAGACAGATGATGGCCTTGAGAAAGGAGAAGAGAGACCTGCACACACATGTCCTGCTAAGTCAGTAAAGGCTTGGGCACAGAAGATGTTATTCTGTCCTTATCAGCCATATCTCACCTGTGATGGCTCTCCTGAATATGGAGAAAGCAATGTAGACCAGCATGCCTCCTCTTACAAGCCAGGCCTTCTCAAGCTTCTCATCTCAGCATGTACTCTAGGCTGGCTGCTGCTTAGCCCTTCTCCTTTGCCTGTGTCTGCAGAGCTTCTTGTGTTGTTGGAAAAGCTTCCAAGAGCTGGAGGCCAAGTTCACTCAGAGGGTGCACCGTGGGAGCAGGAGAAACAAGGAGTGTATGGGGTGGGAAGCTGTTCCTCTAGGCAGTGAGCAGATGCAGTTGAAGAGCCCAGTGAAGCAGCATATTGGAGAACCTCACAGCTGCAGGTCTACCAGGGCCTGCCAGATGAGGCCCAACCCTGCCCAGGGCCCCCTCCCAAGGCCTGAGTCATCCAGAGCAGCTGCCAAGCCACTTTTGTCTTCAATTGCTCAGGGTCACACCCAGTGCTACCTGGAAGAAGCCCACTGCCTGTGGGGAGACATAATCACTTTGAAAGGTGGCTACTTTTCTGTCCTTTCAGCTACCCCTACCCATCAACTCATCCATCCATCACCAATGCAAAGAGCTGACTCTTTCCTAGACCTAAGTTGGCTCATCAGAATGAAAGGATGAAGGTGAATTGGGAAGAGGTGTTAAGAGTGGGGTGACTATGGAACAAAATGTTGCCTAGGTGGGCAGGCCTCAGTAGGGTGGAGGAAAATGGGAGAAAAGGTTTTTTGTAATATGTGTTTCTATCTTCCACAAAGATACTAAAGATGAGCAATATAAAAGAAGGGGCCAAGAGCTGGGTGTGGTGGTACTCAGAACTCCCCCAAAATGATAAAACCAGAGGAAACAAAAGCAAACAACAAAATCACTCAGGGTGGCTTTATAACTTCCAATAAAACCTCAAACACATAAAACCAAAAGTGAGCAAACAAACAACAAAATAAACAGACAAACTAGAAACCAAAGACTCTGGGTAGCTTTATAACTTCCAAGTATCCCACTGTACTGGTTAGAAACCCAAAGTTGAAACATTCACCAAGGATACACACACACACACACACACACACACACACACACACACACACACGCACCCTAATGCTGAGAAAACTACCTCAAACATGTTCCTTTCAAAGCTGCCAACTGGAAGGCCTTCTGATCAGTTGGAGCCAGATCAAGCCTGTTTCCTTTTATTGCAACTTCTACCCTTCTCTAATTTCTCCTTCTCTACAGGTCCAGGCCATCGAGACATTAATCCCTATTCAAATGAACCTTCAAGGTTTTTCCTTATTAAAAAAAAAATTCTCGCAACACCCCCAAAGCAGGCTCTAATGTCCTCCCCAGGAAGGGAGGGAGAGGGCTCTGGGCATGGGGCATGGAAGCTGGCCTCAAGTTTCCTCACCTGGCCTCTCTCTTGTTGGAAGGCAGAAATGCGACCCTTACTTCCCTCCTCCCCCACTGGCCCTCCCTCCAACAGCTTTAATAAACACTGATTATTTCAGTCCTCAGAGCACAGCTGCCCTGTGAATTGTCCAGTCAGGGTTATGGGGTGAGAGCCAAGGGCTGGAGCATGGAGCTCAGATCTCTGAATACACTGGCCCCTCCCTGCCCCTCCTCCACCAGTGTGCTCCTAGCAGGTGGGAGTTGAGGAGGAGGGCAAGTCACTGGCTAAGACCAGGATGACAGAAGCACTTTCTGAGTAGCCTGCATAGGGCTGAGCCCTGTGGGGGAGGGTGGAGAGCAGAACAAGATCTGCAGACACAGAGTTAGATATGGATTCTCCCTCCCATATATGCCATGAATTCAAGCTTCTTCAAAACTTTCCTTCAGTCAAAGTAAGGAGCCCTGAAGATTGTAGCTCTGGAAATGAGCCCTGAGCTGCTTCCCTGCTTAAACTCTGCAAAAACATTCTTTGAGGTCAGAACAAGAGTTTTAATCAATTTGTTATCTATAGGAGGTGCTTGGGAAATACTGAATGAATAAATGAATGAGTGAACGAATGAAACTCTGGAATACTATAAAACATAGAAGGCCACAGGAAAAAGTTCTAAAGGCTTCAAGGGAAGTGGGCAGGATATCCCAAGGGTAGAGAGAAAAGGGTGATCCCAGTCAACTTCTAGTCCCTCACAGTTGGCCATACTGCAGCCAGAGCAGCACTAGTAAATGATCCTGTCCTTTCTTCTAAGAGCATGACTCTTAACACCTAAGAGCTATTTGTATGACTCCTATAAAATCTTCCTCTAAGTAACTGGGACAATCGTACTGTGAAGATGTGATGCTCAAACCTTCAAGTGGAATCCCAGAAGCCATCTAGTCAAGGACTCTCTATAGTTGTTTTAGCATGAGAACACTTCTTTACATATTAATTTTCATGCAATGATGGGCCCACTCAAAACTGTTCAGCTTGAATCAACTGTATAAAATTCTTTGGGGAAAACATCAGCCTCTCTTTACTCCTTGTTTGGAATGAGGAAACTGAGGCACAAAGATGACTCAGTGTTCTCATACTTTATCAGTCCTCGATTCTACTTCAGTCCTTCCACTTACCGCTATTCTACTTCACCCCTTCTCAGATAGGGCCTGGGCACTTATCATTTAAAAGGCTTCACAGGTACTGACAATGTGAGGTCAAGCTTAGGAACTGCTAAACTAAACACTAAGAGTTCATCATGCGTGAAGACCCGGCTTTGAGTCCTCCGTACCACATACACTGAAAAAAAGCCAGAAATGGTGCTGAGGCTCAAATGGTAGAGCTCTAACTTTGAGAAAGTCCAAGAACAGTGCTCAGGCCCTGAGCTCAAGCCCACGACTGGCAAAAAAAGAAAAAAAAGAGTTCATGGTGAAGAAGAAGAAGCAGAAGCAGAAGAAGAAGAAAGTAAAGTTCATGGCTAGTAGAACCTGGCCTAGGAGGATCATGGATTATAATGGCCAAATTCTGTCCCAATGGTTCTGAAGAAGTTACTGGAATTCCCTTCTGGTGTTAAGATTTGCTTTACTGCCACAGAATAGCTAGTAATCACACTCAGAGGAAAGAATAAGTTTCTGTCATCTTTGGAAGTTTTCAAACAAGGTGAATTCCTCCATGCTAATTAATTTAAAGTTATCTTTTCAGAGTGTCACCCCAATTGGCCTCAGAACAATGGATTCAAATTATTTCGTTGCAGATTTGTGACACAGTGGGGAAGGGAGCATCCAACCACTCAAAGGAAGAAAAATGTTTAGAGGGAGAAGTCAAGATGGACCTGGGAGGAAACATGAACATTAGAGAACACTGGGGATGTTTCAAGGCTCAAATGGCTCACATGACAACTGTAGTATAGGGGACTAAGTTAACTGCAGAGTACTTCTGGAATACTGACTGCTTCCTTAGAAATAGATGGCTACCAATGTGGTGGTACAGTTCAGAATCTCAACACTCAGAGAAGCAGAGGCTAGAGGATTACAAATTTGAGGCTAGGGTCTCCATAAACAAAACACTGAAAATATAGGCTAGCTATGAATAAAAACATGGAGAAGTTGGGTCACTCATCTATTACTGATGCTTGCCCTGTGAAAAGCAACCTAGTAATTTCCCTAAAAGTGAAAATCAGAGCCACATGCAACCTGGATATAGATCCAAGAGAAACGAATCCAGTGTCACTGATGAACAACATACATGAATGATGTACAAGGTACACACACTCATTGCAGCCCTATTTATAAGAATGTGGAAATGACCTAGCTATCTATCACCTGGAGAAGGGACAAACTAAGTATGGCATATTCATCTGAGGATATAAAGAAAAGCAGTATTGGTGCCTGCTACAAAACAGATGTCTCTTGAAAGTACTGTGCTAAATGAAAGTCCATCGCAAAAGGCCATATGACACACCCACATGTTCTCTGGTCTAAATGGCCAGAGAATAAATTACTGCTGGCTTAGGACTAGAGGGTGGGGGTACACTGGTCAGTGACTGCTAATCCCCTGCATATAAGGCTTCTTTTTCGTGTGGTAAAAAGTTATTTCACCTTGACTTTGGTGATTGTTTCATAACCCTAGGAATATTCTACAGCTATTGAACTGTATGGTTTAAATGGATACACTGAATTACATCACAATAAAGTAGTTATTGAAAATAAAAAGCTATCATTAGTCAGAAACTTTTCAGTTATTTCAGTTCTGCCTCTAGGGGTAACATCTTGTAGCCTTTTCTAGGGCCTAAGAAAGGCAGGTGTCAACAGAGACTGGATCCCCTCTCCAGTGGCCTTTCTCAGTGGCTCCACAAAGACCAGTGGGCCAGTCTTATCTGTAAAAATAACTCAATAGAACAGTCAACCGGAATCCACATATAAAACTATCCAAAATACCTGCATGCACGTGTGCATACATATGTGCAGGCAGCACAGATTTTCTTGAAGGCTAAGTCCAGTTATATGATATCATACAGGTCATGTGTATATCTGCATCTGGTTTGTATCTAATTTGAAAAAAGCTGACAGAGATTATCTACTGTCTTAATTGGTGATTTTTCAAGTTTAGAGTCTCAGAGTTGGTTCATTCAATTTGTTGAGTAGATGGACTTACTTATTGACTGGTAGATTATAGCCTGCATGCAGGTTCTTATCCTAAAAGAGGCTGGCTAGGGTCAGCAAGCTTCCCTGTTGTGTGCTCCCTCCGCCTGCATGCCTCTTGCAATAGTAAAGGGAGATTTATGGTGAGTGTGAGCTGGAAAGAGGTTCATTGAGAGTAGATGCCTTCCAATTCAGGCCCAAATAGAGGGAACGTCCAAACAGAGCAAAAGCAAATGCAACAGAAGAGAGCAAGCATTCCTCTTTGTGTAAACACAGGATCGAGATGTACAGAGGAAAAGTGAAATTCTGCTTCACTTTTGAATGTCATCCACTGAAGATAAACTTTCCCTTCAAAGGAATTATTCATTGCACTCCATCATGGTACCTCGGAGTCAATATTCAAATTCATTAAGCAATGACATGTAGAATGTATAATATCAAGGGTCCATTTCATCATCCCATTTCCTAAGCTAATTATTTTTGCTTAGTCATAAGAAGTCTAGCAAGTTAAAATTCAAAACAAAAACTAAGAAGTGTGTATGAACACACACACACACACACACACACACACACACACACACCCCAAAACATAAATCAGAGCCGCTTGTGGAAGTTGCTACAAGGCATGCGGCTTTAGAAAGGAAAAACATGATCTCTGACTAATATGAAGGAGACTCCAAATTGCTCTTGGCAACAATCTCTCAACCTGATTCCCCTCCCTCTATTCATTTCTGCAGTTTCCAGTCAAAGGAAAACAAACTGAACAGCCCTCTCCCTGGCCCAACCTGTAGGGCTACACATGGGCTCAGCAAACAAACATCTCTGTGCAATTATACACCTGTGTAATTGCTGTAAACACCGAGGACAGCCAGCCCTGGTACTTACTTGCTACCCTCGTCAAGTTGATCATCTCAGTATTCGAAGAAAAATGTTTTATTCTGGCAATGCAATATGAAAGTCCAATGCATCGTGACCTGGGAGGGTTTTCTTTTTTTTTTTCTTGTCTTTTCTGTTTTTAAGGAAGAAAAAGAAGGGGAAACATATGTTCTTGGCCAGAGCTGTCAGCTGTGGTAAAGGAAGTTCTCAGAGTATCACCTGGATGGGCAAGTGCTTTGAGATAAGTGACAGCTAATATTAGAGGTAGGTATTTTACACCAATTACACCAGATGAGATGGAAAGAGAGTTAATAGGCTAGATATCCCAGAATATTTATGGCTGTGCTGTCTCAAACATCCATCCAACACCATTCTATTAAGAGAGAGCTAAACAGTCGGCTAAAACAGAAAATGTCTAGGGTCTCAGGGAACAGTACTGTAAATGCAGAGAGAGTGAATTAAGGGCTCTTTCTCTCTTCTGAGCCCTGAAACTGTCTTGGCTGGCCAGGGCAAGCTGCTATGAAGAACTACAGTCAAGAGACTTGGGTTCCAATCCTGGTTTTGCTGAAGCCAGTCCTCTTAGCCTCTGTCATTTCCAGCTAGCATGTGTCAAAGTACACATGATTGTGAACCCTAAAACCAGTCATCTGGTTGATTAGCAGGGGCTCAGGGAGCTTCCTGGCACTTGGGGCATGAGCTGATGATGTGCAGTCCACATCATCCCTTGAAGCCTGGGACATGAGAACAACTATCATTCCAACTTTGCTGCTTCTTCCTTTTTCCATTTTTACCTAGGCTTTCTACTGCTGTTTTTACAGCAGTGCTTCTATGATATCTTCTCATGCTCAGGCTCACTTCATGCACTCAGTCCTAATGAAGGATGTGCATTTTTGTTCCTGCCCTCATTCAGGAAGGCTGGGAGCCAGCTGAGTTACTATCCAATGCCCAGTACCTGGAAGCTCATGGTACCTGGAAGCACTGAAACTTAATATAATCATTGTTGAATAACTATCGATTGATTAAAATTAAAGAAATGTGGGCTAATAGTTAATTCTATGTGTAACACTAGGATCCTAATACCATATAAACTAGCGTGTAATAGAGTGATTCCCTTCTCCACTATTATGGTGGAAGATCCAAAAGACATAGAATATAATAAGTAGCTCTGAATTCTGCCTCCTGGATAGCTCTTTCTTAAACCTTTGAGCCTCATTTTCCTCATCTGCAAAATGAGGTTAATGATCCATAACCAATGGTGAATTTGAAGAAAAGCATAAAGCATGTCAGGTTATGCCATGCCATCCCAGATTTTTCTTTAAGTACTCAGCAGGACAGCCTTGTGCTTTGCAGCCTCCAGGCCTTTGCTCTCTAGGTCTTCCTACTTCAACTCCTGTTCCCATGTGACCTCCCTTTTAGCCTCATTTGTGTGCATACACACTCACATGGTGCTAGAGATTGGACCTGGGGCTTTGTGCAAGGGTTCTGTCATTGAGCTGCATCCCTGGCCCTCCAAGTCACCTCCTTTTTGAGGCCTTTCTCAAATACTCTGACCATCAAGACAGCCTTTCCAGCAAACTGTGGAGGCATCTCCTCCTTGGTCTCTCTGTTTTATTGATGGATGTGCTCATCTATGGATTCTGGATTCTCCAGAGGCTTGGGTATATATCTGCCAGCAGGGCTCAGAAGGGGCTTGGTAAAATCCAGTTTTGTCAGGTCCTACCACCCAAAGTGTGAGCCACAGGACTGACCTGGTTGGCACAGGTGCCTCAATGTTTTATGTAGAGGACATAGGGATTATGTGCTTTTCGTATATTGTTATCTGGGGGAGTTCATCTTGTCCTCAGCTGTAAAATAAGATGAATAAGGATGGTGGTAGCTGACCTTAGAGTGGTGATTTGTGATAGTTTAGAAGCAGTACCAGCCAGCCAGCTTCTACCTGTAATCCTAGCTGCTCAGGAGTTTGAGAACTGAAGAACACAGTTCAAAGCCAGCCAAAAAGCCCTGGGACACTGCCTGAGCCCTGAGTTCAAGCCCCAGAACCAGCACAAAAACAAACAAAAAAGATCCCAAGGGATAATGCTCCAAATTCAAGCCCCAGTATACACACACACACACACACACACACACACACACACACACACACACACACACACACACACACCACATGGAATACCATGCTTACCATCTATCCAGGCAAGTATAGCTTTTTTAGGAAAGTGGTTTTTCCCATTCAGCTCACAATGGGCCTTAAGGGGATCTTGGGGGCAGTGCTCTGGCTACTTTCCCTCCGGGAGTTCACCCAGGGGGGATTCTGAGGACTTTCTATGGCTGGAGAGTCAAGGCCTTGTGAAGGCCAGAGGGAGGAGTAAGAGCTGAAACTTGAACTTGGCAGGTTTTCCCCACCCTCTGAATCCCCTATTCCGCTCCTGCACTGCATTCCTCCCTCTTCCCAAAGCTTCCTTCCTACCTGGTCAAGAGAAAACAGCCTCATTGTTTCAGTCACTTCCTTTACATTTTCAAAACTCTGCATTTAAAAGAATCTGAAGTGGTCTGCCAACCAGCTACCCTAGAACTGCTTCAGAGCCAGATGTGGGGTGCTAAACAGAAGATATGCAGCCACTTTCTTTCCATCTGCCCTGACGCACAGCCTGGAGAGCAGAAGCTAGCATCAGAATGGATCACCCTGAGAACCCCCACCAGGGGGGGCACCAAGACGGGCACCCAGCACCCTCGGTGGAGGGAAGGGGGGGCAACTCTTTCTAGAATCTTTCCCGGGCCAGCCACTGCCACTGAGCCCGCCAGTAGCCGCCCAAGGTCGCCATGCTCCTTGGATTCCCGGGCGGGGGGGGGGGGGAGTGATGGGGGGTACATAGGACCCATTCCCCTGTGCCCCCCTCACCAGGCAGCCTAGAACCTGCGATCCTGCGAGACCCGGGTTTGACTAGATCGCTGAGATCGAGCGATCGAGACCTTCTGGGGTGGCGTGCGGGAGGGCGGGGTGGGGGAGGTCCCATGTCCCACCCACCTACCTTTCCGCCCGAGATTGGAGCTCGGGGGACGTGGAAGGCACAGAACTCCCAAGCCCGCATAGCGACCTCTTCTCTTTAATTTCTGCGGGTGGCCTCGGAACGGAGACTTCTGCCAAGTTGCCATGGCTTTTGTTTTGCCCCCAAGTTTTACATCTGACACTCAGAGGGACCCGACTTTTGGAGGTGGGGGTGGTTAGGGGTGAAGGGAGCAATTTAAACTAACAGTGTACACCTACAGCTGCCTTTCAGAGACCTTTCTACTCTCGGGTTGCTCCTAGTTCAAGAAATAAAAATAACAAAAGGAGCCTGGGGGTGGCCCGGGGGTGGGGGGCAAGGGTCCCCAGCACTAGGAAAGCCACAGGTATCCCCCAGAGTTTCAGGTTCTCTCCCGGGCTCCGCAGGGCACTCGCCGGCTCTCCGGAGAGGCAGAGGCTTGGAAATGTCCAGGACGCCAGGGAGCCTCAGCGGGGGGGGGGGGGCGTCCGCGCCACCCCGGCCTCGGGGTCCCCGGGCGAGGGCCGTGGGGACCGCCGCTGCGTGCCCGCGGAGCTACCCCGAGGCCCCGAGGGGCTTCCTTCCCATCGCCTCCCCGCCGCGCGCGGCCGGGACTCGCCGGAGCCCCCCTCGAATTGCCACCCCCGCTCTCAGCCCAAGCCACCTCCGCCGCACACCCACCTGGCCGCCCCGGGACGCCACGCCGGTGCCCGAGCCGAGTCTCAAGCGCCGCCAGCCGCCAGGGTCCGGATCCCGGGATCCACGCGGCAGCACAGCTCGGGGAGCCTGGCGCAGCCAGCGAGAGGGTGTCATTGATTCGCGCTGGGCGAGTTAAGCCATTCCAGGAGTGGTTTAGAGCGAGCACTCCCACCCCTCCCTCCAACCAGAAGTATCTGGCAGGCAGCCCCCTTTCGTCCACCTGCACTGGGAGCGCGGGACAAGGATCAATCGCACCACGGCTCCACTTTGTAACACGTAAACCCGGCGCTTGGAGCAGGTAAACCAGAAATGAAAGCAAGGGCAGCGGGAGGCTTTCTTTCCCCCTCTTTTCTCCTAGGTTTCCCTGTACCCTCCCCCTCCCGTCTTAGTTCACTTATCTCAAGGCAAGGGAAGCCTTTTATTATTATTATTATTATTATTATTATTATTACTTTATTCAAATCTGTATGTCTATATGGTATTTTTAGAGGCAATTTTGTTTCCATTTGCCTGAAATCTGAGCCCAATAAAAATTACTAGAATTATATGTTTTCTCCTTAAGGGGCCGTGATTGTAACTTAACCAAATCAAACACTGCACAGCAATCATTCAAAAAGCAAAAAGCAGGAGGTTGAGGTGAGCACAGAACAGTAGTTTCTGTGTACGAACACATTCATTGTACAAATGACTCAAATGTCAGCCAGAGATACCAATCACCACATTTGGGGCAGCCCAGCACCTTTTCCCAGCCTATCCCTCAAAGCACACACCATGCCCTATTTGAAAACCACCATCTGGGATGCTCGGGCCAGCTGGCTCTGTCAGGCTTCTTTCCCTTGGAATTGTCTGGTCACCTGGGGAAAACTGCCATTAATTCCAGAACAGCTGGCTGTTCTCAGACATGTGGGAGGAGCCAGGAGAAGGATTCCTTCCTGTTGACCAGCTGCCCCAGTGTATCCACATCAGACAATGAGATACTTTGGCCTGCTATGGCCCTGCCACTCTGCCACAAACCTTAAAGCATCTCATAGACAAAGCAGATACCAAAGCCACACTGGCCTAGAAAGAGCCAGGCATGAGGCTATGATCTTCAGAGCCCCTGGATTCTTCCCATTAATGTACCTCTCCAGCAAGTGCCCCTGCCTGGCATTCCAGCATTGAGTCATGTCTTCTTAGAGTCACCCTATGGGTGGTACACCCCAGGAAAGCACACCCCACGAAGATAGGCAAAGATAATTGAGAAGGATCTCTCTATGGTTCTCTTTAAAACTGTCAAAAAGCCATGGGATGGGGGGCTGGGAGTTTGGCCTAGTGGTAAGAGTGCTTGCTTAGCATGCATGAAGACCTGGGTTCGATTCCTCAGCACCCCACATACATAGAAAAAGCCAGAAGTGGTGCTGTAGCTCAAGTGGTAGAGTGCTAGCCTTGAGAAAGCCCAAGGACAGTGCTTAGACCCTGAGCTCAAGCCACAGAACTGGCAAAAAAAATAAAAAATAAAAAATAAAAATAAAAAGCCATGGGATGGAGCAGAGGATGGGAGAAGAAGCCCTTCTATGTCATAGTAAGAGGGGAGGAGGAAAATGTGTGGGGAGAAAGGCTCTGGTTTTAGAAAAACAGAGGGCAAGGAACACTAGATCAGGGGAAGGGGGGACTTCATCAGAGTAAGTGGACAGCCTCCAAGATTGAATGACTCCATTTAGTTTTAAACTTTAACAACACCCACATACACCTGGAACACCCAAGCCAAAAAATGAAAAATCAAATTCTTTTGTCTACAAAGTCACTAATTAAATATCTAATCCTAGGTGACTCTATGCTCTACTCCCAGATCTGGGCAGGTACCATGTTTGCTGTGCACCCACAAAGGGTTTGCTTCAAGGGCCCACAGGTGGATAGGAGCAGCTGGAACCTCCCTGGCTGGAACCAATCATTTGCAGGGCAGATAACACACAGGGGGTGAAGTGTGGGCAAAGAGCACACAGAGTTGTCCACTAAGGAATAGGGTGTGACTTCTAAAGAGTGGCCAGGGGCTCCAGATTGCTTAGGAAGCAGGTTATGTGAACAGGGATCCAAGTGGAAGTGGACTGGGAGTTTGTGCTGCTGTGAACAGGAGATTGTCAGCCACAGGAATCAAATCGAGGGGTGGAGGCATAGGGGGCAAGTAAGCAGCTTACCTGCTAAGAGTGTCCTCTCATTGGACAAAACATCAGGCAAGGGTCTGTGGGGGTGGAACTAATTTATGGACAAGGTGTTTGGTGCAAGGCAGGGCTGCTTTGAAAGGAGGATTGGAACAGCTTTTCAAAGCCAGCTGAAGTTGGGGGAGGGCCACTAGAGGGAGAGGTAGGAGAGGAAAGGCACCAGTTCAGCCTGCCCCAGGGCCCTCCTCTTACAACTCCAGCGCTGCTCTGGAAGGAGCCTCTGGGTAGGCTAATGGGCGGTGCCAGAGCCAATGGTATTCCAGCCAAGAGCCTGGGGGAGAGCTGGCTGCTGTCCAGCCTACCCGCTGGGTCCTGCAGTGGACAGTGAATGTCGCTCCTCCTCCCCCCTTAATCACTGTGTACCCTGCTGAGACACTCCCTTTGGAATAGCTCTGGGCAAAAAATGGGGAACCCCACCCAGCAGCCTCTCCTCTCCTGCCTCACTGGGTGCCAATTGCCTCCTGGGAACAGAGAATAAAGGAGACATCTCAGAGGGGTGGGTTAAGGAGAGGGATATAGGGAGACTCCCCAAACCACCCACCACAGGAGCCCTGGACAGGCTATACTTGAGAACTATGACTGTGCCTTTACTTCTGGGCTGGCTCTTTCCGGAGCCTCTTTTGTCTCCCTCCCTCTTACTCACCCTGTTCTTCTGCTCTCCCTCCCATCCTGCCCTAGCTCTGCCCCCACCCCTACCTCCTGCCCCACCTTCCTGGGACTTGTAGAACACTTGGAAACAGGCTGGATTCACAGGCTTCCTAACAGTCATTCCTGGACACCCTTCCCCCCTCCCTGCACCCCCCCCCTCCCAGAGAAAGGCACCTATTTTAGCTCAAAGGCCTGGCTCAGGAGGCCAGGCAGAAGTATCAAAAGCAAACATGCTACTGTCTTCACCTGAAGCCAGGACTAGGCCTGGTTCTTGCTGTGATGTGCACACACGCCTTCCGTGCACAGGGAAGGCATGAGCACTATGTCTTATGAACATTGACAAAGATCTGGGCTCAGTCTGAACAGTGTGCCTGGAAATAGCAACAGCAATATTGAGCAACGACTGAGAACACTCAGTCAATACCACATGAAGCACCGCCTATTACTTCCCCATAGTGTTAGGAGGAAATGGGCTTGGAGAGGTCTTACAGCTTGCTCAAGGGCTCACTATGCTTTACCTTGGCTTTCATGTTTCTGTTGTCCAAAGGCTGTTTTGGCATTTGAGTCCTGGATCTTTACCTAGTTTATACAGTTAGTTCTTAGAAGGAGCTTCACTTTAGCCCATGTGTGCCTCAGTTTCCCTACCTGATGAACAGGAGAGTATCAGCTTTTGCTGACCCCACAGAACATGGTTAGCCAGCCATAGGCTGAGGTGGGGATTGGACTTGGATTCAGCACTGAAACAAGTCTTCCTACAGAATGCTCATGGTATTGGGGAGGAAGTGTCACTTAGGCCAGAAGTGAGACCACTTTTACTGCCTCCTTCTCCTACTTGATCTCCACCATACTTCTAGGTCAGTCCCTGCCAGCAAGTATCTTTCCACCACATAGCATGTGTCTGATCTCTTGTTGCCATCTCTGCCAGCATATCTGAGGCCATCATCTCCCAATCCTATCTCACATTAACTCTGCAAGGACCTGTTAACCTATCTCCCTGACTGCTTCTATCCAGATCCTTAGCTCAGTGCCACACTACTTCTGGGGGGTATGATTCAGTGGTAGCGTAATTGCCCACAATGGATGAGATCTTGTGAATAACCCCAGTACTAGGCAGGAGAGGAAGGGTACATCTGCTCATGTCATGGGACACTTCATCTGGACTGTTCACCAGGGCCCACTGCAAAATCCTTGCTTCTCTCCAAATTGTCCCCCTGCCCCATACTTCTGTTACAGGCAGATCCAGGATATGGCATTCCTTTTCCTTTGTGCTGAAGACCTTCCTTGGCTTTGATTCCTTGACCTGAAATGTTCTTCCCTGCTGGGGTCTCAGAAATGTACCTCCTTGGGGAGGCCAGAAAAGTTAGCCCCCCCTTCCCATTGTCTGTCTCAGGTTTTTGACTGAAGCACTTTTGTGAGTACATACTTCATTTTACTTCATGTTTGCATTTATTTTAATTTTAGACTGTCCTTTCCCTCTAGATTAGAGGTTGCCTAGGAGCAAGGACCTCATGTGTCTTTTTCACTGTGTCATGCCTGGTAGGGGACAGGCCCAAGGCCCAAGCCCAGGAGATCTGAGAAGTATATGGACTAGACTGGATCTGCTTGAGGGTTTGCCTTGCTTTGAAATCAATAATGAAAACTTTAGAGAGATTCATATTCTCTTCTAAAAATTATATGAAGTTCATTTATAGCAGAAAAATTCATGGAGAGAGGGTCTCACCACACCAGATGAACTTTTATCTGTAGCATTATGGCAGCATAGGGCAGTTTGTGTCCTTTCCATCACTCTCTGAACAATTCCAGTTGCATTTCCCAGGCTTCATCTGACAGCTACCATGAACTTCTTAGATGCTCAAGAACATTTAACCAACTTTTGAGGAAAACAGAACTTATTTAGGCAGTGGAAACCACAGTAAAATGAAGGCACTTACAACAGAAATTCCTCAGCGAGAGCCATGCCAGCCCTCTTTCTGGTGGCTACTTCTATTTCCAGTCCGATTTTGGCAACACATCCCTTCCCTGATGGCCCCAGTCTGGCCATTAACACAGCTGCAGCTGTGATCACATTATGCTATCTTTTTGACTCACAGGTAGGAGCTCACTGAAAATATTGAACACCATCTTGAAAGAAGAATTCACAGCTATTTAGCATCACTGGGTTTTTCTGAATCTGTGCATTGTCAATGCTACATACACTATTTTACAGGGGAAAGCCTTTCCTTTAACTGCCCAAATCCCTCAAATTCCTCCACTTTTCATGGTGGCCCAGGTCTGTGATCCTAGCTACTCAGGAGTAGAAAGATAGCAGTCTGAAAATAAAAGTAAAAAGGTGGGTGGGTATGGCTCAACTGGTAGAGTACTAGGCCCAGAGTTCAATCTCCTGAACAAAGAATGAAAGCAAGGTGGTGGCGGATGGGGGAGGGGGAGGAACGAAGGAAGAAAGGACAGAAAAAGAAAAATAAACCTAACAAGACACAAAACAAGACAAAAGTTCCATTTTTTTTTTTTTCAGAGAAGCAGAATCCAAGGCCTGCTGGCCTTTGGCTGCCCTGCCCCGTGGAAACTAGAGGGCAAGGGCAAGGTGCTGTGCCTCAGAAGGGAAGACCCGATTTCTACAGAGCCTGCCTCCTACTTCTCAAGTATACTGGAGACCAGCTGGTGCTTGTCTGGGGCCTCTCGAGGGGAGATGCTGACTTAAGCATTGAGTGCTGGGGTGTTCACTCTGGAGGAAGTGGGAGCAAGAGCCCAGGTGGGCTGGGGCACAGGGAATAGCTCTGTATCTGCTGGCTGCATGGTAAGCATGAGGGGGAGGAGGGTCCCAGCTTTCTTTGCACCGCCTGAAGGCCCCGGCTGCCAGGACCTCATCCTCCTTTTAGACTGTGTAGCACCCACAGTAGGAGGAAGAAAGAGTGGTGAGCTTCAGCTTTCGCTAAGTCTGGCTGGGGGAAATTGGACTTGTCACCATGGGAGCAGGCTGGCAGCTCAGGGAAAAAGCAAGCTGGGTCAGAACTTGGCCAAGGTGGGCCATTGTCCACCAAAGTAGGATACAATGGGGATACCAGCAAGGGGAGTCTCTCCCTTTCTGGTTTCCCTTCTCTCCTGTCTAATCTTTTTATCTCTTCCCCTCCTTTTTCTCCCCTCCCCACATACCCCAGGCTTTGGATGCAAGATAGTGAGGACACAGAGATGTCTTTGCTTTTGTGGAGCTGACCTTCTAGCTGGGAAACAACCATAAATAAGCACTTAAGACAAATGCAGGTGGGTGTGTGTGATCATTTGTCTTAGCCCTTCCTTAGGTAAACCACTTGTCCATCTTCTGTACCCTCTCATCTAATTGATCCCCACCCTGAAGGACCTGGAGAGCAGGAATTATAGCTCCTATATAAAGAGAGGAAATGTACAGGAGGATAGGGAGGTGACTTCCCCAAGGTTATCTTGGGAGTGGTGATGGCCTTATTCTTGGATGGAAGTCTCCTTATGATTTATTTCCTGACAGCAGAACAGGAAAGCCCTGGTTCTTTTGTGAGGACTGTACTCTAGAAGGTGGGTTATAACTCCAGGTAAATAGCTTGGTTGGAGTCCTGGGCTTGTATATTTGTAGGTATCAAAAGGTAACAATATGGAAGTTGACTGAACCCCCTGCCCACCTACACCTTTAGAATCCTGATAAAGATGATATACTCCAAAACTCATATGGTGTTAATTCTGTTCATTTTTGTTGGTATGCTAAGGTAAGGGTAGTCTGGAAGTTCAACTGCTTCCCCACATGGATTCCTTATGATCTCTCTCTCCATATACTTCTGTTCCTCTTCCTCCTTTTACAGGCTTCTATCTTCCTTCGGCTCCCTCAGTTCTTCAAATTTCTCTCTCCTTTATCTTGTTCTCCACCATTTTTCTCTTCCCACTGCAGCCCTTCAACTTTCTACTAAGCCTTCCCACTGTACTTTAAAAGGGCACTAATCAAATTGACCTAGAAATAAATAGTTCCCATGGTTTTATTTTCTGTAATTTAAGTTAACTGTAGTCAACCACAGTCCAAAAATATTAGATAGAAAATCCCAGAAATTAACAATGAATAGTTATTTTAAATTGCTTACTATTTTGAAAGTTACTTCAACAATTACATATATGCTGTGATTTGCCTCAGTTGATTTGATAAGTGAGATGTAACTAATGGATAGATAGCTGGACAATCTAGGCTATCCCAGACAAAGTAAAGATGTACATTCCAGGCATGACAGAATGCAAAGGCATGAGATTTCATCACACTGCTCAAAATAGTACCCTGAAGATCAATGGTAAGTCACCCGCAGCCAGACATTGGGACACTAGGACTATGTTCCACCTTACTTCATCCCAGCACGTAGTCTGGGATCTTCTATAATCACAAGTATAGTAGCAATCAGGTCTTTTGAGAATAAGCCACCAGCTTATGTAAATTTATTTGTGTAAATTATTAGAGCATAATAATTTTATTATTTATTTACTATTTCATTAGTTATTGCCAATTTGTTAAATTTATTACTTTGCCTAATTTATAACTTATACTTCATCATAAGTATGTATAGAAAAAATTATATATATGTATACACATACATATATATATATACACACATATGTTGGTAATATCTGCTGTCATCCCTGGTGAATCTTAGAACATGTCATTGTAAGTGCTTTGAAAATATTTCTGCTAGGCACTAGTGTCTCATACATGGAATCCTAGCTACTAAGGAATGTGAGATCTGACAATCAGTTTCTAGCCGTGGCAGGAAAATCTGTGAGACTCCCTCTTATCTCCAATTAACCACACAAAAAGCTGGAAGTGAAGCTGCAGCTCAAGAACAGCATTCAGGCCCTGAGTTCAAACCATAGGACTAGAAAAAAAATATCCCTAAGACTGTCAGAAAATAATTCATTTTTCAAGTTCATGTAATTTAGGCAAACATGATAAATGCGGCTAGTTTAATATTGTTGGTTTAAGAAAACACAGCTACATCTTCTGAGTTAAAAATACTAAATGTAATATAAGCACACACTTTATTCTTAGGGGCTTTTTTGGATTTTTTTCTTTTGTGATTAAAAAAATTGCTAACATGCACATACTGTCATAATAGTTAACAGGAAGATAAGGGGCTTCCTAACTTTGTTTAATGTCTTATGGAGTTTCTATGAAAAAAAATTCAAGCATAATTGTTAAAAGCATGTACATGTATGTGAGTAAAATGAAAGATTTATGACTGGACTTTTCAATAATAACCATGTTTTGCCAAACGTGGTGGCTCACACCTGTAATCCTAGCTACTCAGGAGGCTGAGATCTGAGGATCAAGGTTCAAAGTCAGCCTAGGCACAAAAGGACCTGAGACTCTTATCTCATCTAACCTCCAGAAAAGGGAAGTGGGGCTTGGATCAAAGGTAGGGTGGTAGTCTTGAGCTGAAGAGCTCAGAGATGGTCCAGTCCAAGCTCAAGCCCCATGACCCACAAAGACAAAAACAAAAACAAAACATATTTTTACGATTTCAGGCTAAAATGGTCTCGTTTTTGTTTTGTTTTATTTTTGATTTTTACTAACTGGCAACTTTAGATCTATGCACAATTAAATTAAGGATTCCCCAACCTTACCCCGGAATGTTGTATTAGATAGATTTCTGGCAGGCTCAAGAACCTTAAGGAAGTTAGAGACCTGAAGAAAAGAGGATTTCCCCAAATCTATACGTACTGCAGGCACACTGGTGGCAAGTCCTTGGTCTGGCTTCCCAGCCAGGAGAGGCTTGTCAATAACCAGCCTAATACTCCTTAGGGAAAGTTTGAGCCAGACAAATTTTAAAAGGCTGCTTGCTCAGTTACCATTTTTGCTGCGCTAATGCACATAATCAGGCTAAATCTAATGAGACCAGCGATTTTCTAAACAAGAAAAATAATACAATGATTATTCTTGATCAAAAAGAGGTTATTGCTGGGTGCCGGTGGCTCTCACCTGCAATTCTAGCTACTGAGAAGGCTGAGACCTGAGGATCGCAGTTCAAAGCCAGGCCAGGCAGAAAAGTCTGTGAGACTCTTATCTCCAATAATTTACTAAGACAAAGCCAGAAGTGATGTTGTGGCTCAAGTGGTTGAGGACCAGTCTTGAGCACAAAGAGGCTCAGGGATAGCATCCAGGCCCAGAGTTCAAGCCCCAGGACTGGCAGAAAAAAGGGGGTGGGGTGGAAGAGGGGTTGTTCATAGAGAAAAATTTTGTGTTTCAGTAGAAAACACTAGCACACACTAGTGTTTGACCAAGAAGAAGACAGAGAGATGGAAAGGATGAGGGCACATGTGCTCGTGTGTATGTACATGCAGGCTCATCTTCATGCGGTTATTACATATGTGAGGAGGCCAAGTAAGTGGAAGGGCCAGTAGCTGGCTGGGTGCTAGATGGGGAAGGTACATATAACCAAAGTTTCTTTATTGTAACAAGTACCAAACAGCTCTGACACCTTCGAGAAAAGGGTCTGTTCTAGCTGACTCCTTGCATGCTCAAGTAGACACGGGTCTTACCTCTTGTGCTGATTAGTGGGTACTGAGCATTGTTGAGCAAGCTCATAGTCCTTGACCAGGGCCAGAGATCCGCACAATGACCTTTACCACACCTCCCAATGTCCCAATAAGACAGGGACATTTTAATTGAAGCAGTGCATTTAAAAAAATAGTCCAAGGTTAGACTTGTAAGTAGGGACAAGAGGCAGAACTAAACAGCTCCTACAAGATCAAAACAATAGATTCAGCCTTCTCCAAGAATCACATCAAAGAAAAGACCCACTCTTCACCCCAACTATAGGAAAATAGTCATGACAGTTACAAGTATTGTGCTCGTAGTTGCATGTATTATTTAATTTATCTTTTTTTTGCAAAGTAAACGAGCCAGGATCTGAATTAAGGCGATATTCATCATCTTTAGTACAACTTTTAGCCCTGAAGAACTGGCTCAAAGGGCTCAGAATATTTTGAGGCTTTAGATGCAGTAGTAGAAACCAAAGTGAAACAGAAGAAGGCTCTGTTAGTCATAACAGAAGAACACCAGTAGTCATAGGCTCTTGCTTAAGGAAGGGATTCTATTTGTCACTATCTCCTAGCAGAGAATTAATGGCTCTCTGTCTAGGATAGTTGGCTGGCTTACCTAGTCACAAGTTCAAGGACAAAGGCAATTTGTGAGGGCTTTGTGTCTCACTGATGAACAGAGGTGCAACAGCTGGATTGTGTGCATGCAATGACTTAAGCATGGTGTGCTTCTCAGATCCTTTGCCAGTTTCCTGAATCAACAGTTATAATGCAGGTTCATGGGCCTCACTCAAGTCCCCTGAACCAGAAACTGAGCCCCAAATCTGCATTCTCACCAACTCCCTAGAGGATATGGGCTGAAATGGGTTTATTGCTCTGGCTGAAGTAACATACCTAGTCAGTGCCAGGTCTGGAATAGGAATCCTGGGAGTTTCTATTCATGAGCTGGGGCATTTTGCCACTTCAATCTCCTACCATGTGGGAGGGGGAAAATATCAAGCCTGGATCACCATTCTGTGTGTCTCAGTCTCCCCTGTCAGTTCTGACCTCAGCTGCATTAGTAAGTTGTGTTTGTGTTTTGCCTAAATTTTCTGCCTTGAAAGCTGTGGCCTCTATGCTGAGGGCCCATATCCTATGCAAACCTTCAGATCAGGGAGAGGACATTTAGTCATGCACACTTGCATTGTGAGCTGGAATTAGATAAGGGGCTGGGGGGAAGGGTGCTTGAGGCTGGAGAAACAGTAGGACAAAGGTGAGGTGACATCCAAGGGGAGGGACAAAGGCCAGACAGCCTGTCAGAGCCATGGGTGAACAGAAAGGACAATGGACTAAGGTGGATAGGAGTAGGTAAGTCCAAATACTGGAGGAGCAGGGAACAGTGTGTGGCTACTTACGGCCAGCTTGCATAGGAGAGCTGGGCTCTGGCTTCAGCAGTGTCCTTAGGGCTTCTTAGGTGGGCTTCAGAGTTTCCTGAACCCCCCCCCAGATGCCTATACATACAATTGAGTACGTAACCATGATTCTTTTCCTAAAGATGACATCGGATTTTCAAGCAAAGTTTATGTCCTCCAAACACAGAATTCAGGTGAAAGTTGGGAAATAAGTGCATGGGTTACATAGGTTTTTACCCATGGAAGGCAGAGAGGAAATGATTATAGGTGGCACTTCTCAGATGAAAAGATATATAGAGGGTGGGTAGATGATAGAAGATGATAGGTTAGATGGATGGTATATATATATTATATATAATATATATACATATTCTATATACATAGAGAGAGAGAGGAAGAGAGAAAAAGAGAGAGAGATGTTAAGAGAGATAAATAGTCCCTGTGTAGACAGAACTAATAAATCTACAGAAAGCAAACCAGCATAGTAAGGAATCATTATTTATGCCACCTATACATTCTAATTCTACATGGCATGAGAGAGCCATGACAGAGCAGAGGAGACAGGCCCTTGGAGCTGGTGTAGAGTCACTGTCTTCCAAGGATGATGGGAGGTAAAGATAAAGCCTGTGTCATGTGATGAAGCGAGTTATGGGAAAGTGGGATATGGTTTCACAACTTTTCCAGGGTGCTCTCTTGCATAAGATGGGACATATTTGAAAAGAATCAACCTTATTGAGCACCTGCTGGGTGTCAGGCATTGTGCTAAGCGATTTACAAGTATTATCTTGTTGATTTCTGAAGCAGGCCTGGACAGTACTGTAACATAGGGCATGTAATATAGGGCATGTGAAAATAGCCCAAGGATGTTAAGTCACCTGCCTCAGCCAGAAGTGGACCCATAGAAAGTCAGGTGGGACATGGCTACAGCTGGAGCTCCTGGTACCTTGGCCCAAGGCAGCCTTCGAAAGCAGGGACATCCTGTGGTCAGAATCAATCTCCTTTTTATCATCCGTAATAGGGCTGGGCCCTGAGTGTCTTTACTTTCAAAATAGTGTAGAATATGCACTTAAATTTGCATAAATAAAGAGTTTCGTGTGTCTACGTGTGCTGGTACTAGGCCTTGAACTTTGCCTAGGCACTGTCTTTAAGCTTTTGTACTCAAAACTTGTGTTCTACCACTTGAGCCATAGCTCTACCTCTGGGTGTATATGTATGATTACTTGGAGATAAGAGTCTCACAGACTTTCCTTCCCCAGATGACTCTGAATCACTAACCTCAGCTCTCAGTCACCTGAGTAACTAGGATTACAGGCATGAGCCATTGGTGCCTGGCTAGGAAGTAATTTTATATTAATAGTTCCTATTTGTTGAACATCTATATGAATCACATAATAGAGAAAAGCTTTACAGCCTTCTTTCTTTCTTTCTTTCTTTCTTTCTTTCTTTCTTTCTTTCTTTCTTTCTATTTTTCTTTCTTTTGTTTTTTGCCAGCCCTGTGGCTTGGACTCAGGGCCTGAATAATGTCCTTGGACATTCCTCAAGGCTAGCGTTCTACCACTTCAGCCACAGCACCACTTGCAGCTTTTTTTCTGTGTATGCGGTACTGAAGAATCGAACCCTGGTCTTTGTTTATGCTAGGCAAGCACTCTACCACTAGGCCATGCTCCTGGCTCTCATTGGGCTTTCTCAAGGCTAGAGCTCTACCACCTGAACCACAGCACCACTTCTGGATTTTCCTGTATATGTGGTACTGAGGAATCTGACCTGGGTCTTTGTGAATGCTAGGAAAACAACTATACCACTGGGCAGACTCCCAGCCCTATAGCCATTTTTCTAATTCCATTCTTACAACAATATTTATTTATTTGTTTTTTTTTGTTTATTTATTTATTTATTTTTGTCAGTCATGGGGCTTGAACTCTGGGCCTGGGCGCCATCCCTAAGCTCTTCAGATCAAGGCTAGCCCTCTACCACTTGAGCCACAGTGCCCCTTCTGGTTTTCTGGTGGTTAATTGGAGATAAGAGTCTCATGAACTTTTGTGCCTGGGGTGGTTTTCAACAGCGATTCTCAGATATCAGTCTCCTGAGTAGCTAGGATTATACGGATGAATCACTGCACCTAGCCTTATGACAAATTTTTTAAAATGAATACCAACCAGTATGTTTAACCAACTATGGATAGTGAGGTTAAGGAGGCATAGACAGCCTGCCTGAGGTGAGCTAGTAAGTACAAGAGACTGGAAGGTCCTCACCTCCTTTGTTCTTTTCTGTGTCTTCTTAAACAATGAAGGACCTAGAAATTCAAGGTTCTGGCTCTTTTGTGAAGCCTGATGATAGAGATATGACTTGTGTCTTTGGGACTATGGTTTTTGAGGTCAGAACTTATGGCTTGGTACAATGTTTTTATGAAGTCAAGTAAAGGTGGGACTATGCTTCTTTGCTAAAAATCAGTAGGCTCTTTGCTCTTTTTCCTTTCTCAGGCTTTTGATCTTAATCCTGGACACCCTGGGATCTGGAAGGCTTATGAGGGAGGCTGTGTCAACGACAGCTGGTGCATGTAGGTGTGGATTGGGTCACAGCTGGGAACAATGACCTGGTGGCTGGTGTATATCATGTTAAATCCAGAGCTGTATTCAGAGTCCCATGATAGCAGAGTACACAGCTAGTATTCCCAGAAGGCAGGGGGCAGGGGAGGAGGGTCAAGGCCACCGTGATTCTAGAAGTGGCTGTCACCTGGGGTCCTGACAAGCAGGCATGACCATGGGTCAAGGGTTTGGGAGTCCATCAGGAGGAATTGGTCTGGGGGTGGATCTGAAGGCATTGTAGGGGTAAGACAGCTTTTCCCAAAGGGCCCAATGACCTTTGGGACCCAAAAGAGCTCCTGTGAGGGAGTCAGGGTCCCTCAATCTGGGCTCTGACACTATGCCCAGAGGCAAGATGAGGGAAGGACTATGTACAAGAAGAGTAGCTATCGTCAATGACTGTGACCCAAAAGTCAGATTGATCCCATAGTCTTTTCATAAGGGCTCTTCACAATCAGTCCTGGAGATTCTATGAGGATCCCTCACTCTCCAGATTCTTGGGGAATTTCCTCTTTCTATGAAATAAGCTACTGTTTATTGATCTTGAAAGTAACATAGATGCCTGGAGGAAAAGCTTAGACCTTTAGGACTGAATCTATTATAAAGGTTGTTAACTCTACTTTCTTCACTAGTCACTTTATTGTTACTGGTTTCCTGTGATACACTTGCAATATTATTCATCACTATACTTCTCATGTCTATGTCAAGTTGTACCTGCAACTGACTGGCTAACATTTGTGTCCTCTGATCAAATCAGTTGCCCTCAGAGCTACACTGTCACCACTGTCACACTGTCAAGTCCTAGTGTCTTTGTGTGAATGTCTTTAATTAAGAATAGAATAGTTTTGCATAACAAAAACACAAAACAGCTTTAAACCCTCAACCTACAGTGCCAGTCTTCACCAACCCTCCCTCTTGGATCTGCTAAAGGTGGCAAGAACAGGTAACTAGTTGACTTTTCATATGCAGATCTCTACCCTACATTCTCATTTGCCATGAAGCATGTGGGCTTGGAAAACTAAATAGGTCAGGATTGTACACAGAACAAGAACAAATAGGCCCCAACTAACCTATTGGCCTATGGCCCCCTAGGGAGGGTAGGTTAGGGTATGGGTTCAGTGACCTGTTTTGGTGGCTCAAAGCTATTTGATTTTCTTCTCTTCCTACCCTCTCTCCCACCCTCCCTCCTTTCTTGCTTCCTTCCTTCCAACCTTCCTTCCTTTCTATAGAGGGTCTTCCTATGTAGCCCAAGCTGTCCTCAAACTCTTGAACTTCCGGTCTCCCAACTGCTAGGATTATAGAATGAGCCTTCACATACCTGGCTCTCCTCTTGGTCAAGGTCCCAGTCCACACTTAGTGCCAACCAGTACATCTAGAGCTGGAGGGAGGAGGAAAGCTGGCACCTTGCAAATTCCCGCAATGACTGGTGATGGTCCTTGCTTCCTCCCTTTTCCAAAGAGGAACATAAAGGCTCAATAAACTTATGCCAAGCAGGAATGAGAAGGTATCTGGGATGGCCAAGCTGAATATACTCAGGGTAGCACCAGAGGCCAACTTTGGCTCCCAGCTGTGTCCTTTTTCCTCCTCCTCTTTGCTTTTGGTGGATTTGTTTCAGTTCCTACCACGGGTCTCTATCAGAATGGGTGGTTTGGTTATGAAGAAGGCTGCAAAGGTATCAGCAAACAAGCCCTGGCTAGTTTTCTCATCACTCTGGTTCTTTTTTCCCCCTGGTTCTCACTGTTCTTGTCTTAGAGGGATTAGGAGAGAGGGAGATGATAAAGTTGAAGGTTCTTCTGTGCTGTTCCCTCTGTGATTTTTTTTTTTTGATAAAGCATTCTGGGACCAGACTGGAAGAATTATGAATGGACATCGATGGATCTACCTTCTCCCAGCTACTGGGCCTTCTTCTGCCAGACTCAGTTTTAATTATTGACCTGGCAGTTCCCTGGGATTTGCTCTTTCAGCAAATGTATGGCGCTGGTATAATGGGATTACAAGGCAGCAGATTCCAAAAGCAGATGATGGCAAGAAGAGGTCCATCCCACCCTGAGGCTTTGCTGGCATCTGATTTTACCAATGGTTTTGGGTGGGTGGACATGAAGCTCTGTGGAAGGGATCGGCTAGGGTGGAGTGTGAAACTGGAAGAAAATCCCCAGGGCCCTCTCTACACAGTGAAGGGCTTCACTTTGATTTTTCCCAGCCTCACATTTGCTTCCAAGCAGTTCAATAGAGAGGTAGGCAGAGGAGCCCTAGACCAGGAACCTTTGTAGCCTTGGACAAGTCCTTCTTCTCCCTTTCCAGTTCCATTGGCTAATCCAGGGAGGAGGGCAGAGACTACAGACTGGAGCCCACTCTTGACTTCAAGCTCAGCCCATGTCTTTATTCACTATTTAACCAACTGGTTTACTTACTGAGCATCTATGAAAGAGTGGTCTTACAACTAGTACAGAAGTTCGGGAAGGAGGTAAGGTTACTAGTCAATCCTTTTTCTTTCTTTCCAGTTCCCTTGTCCTCTTATCTAAAATAATAGCACAGTGGTGGCTTAGAGACCCTGAAGCCATATTGCCCTGGTGTGAATCCTGGTGATGTTCTATTTACCAGACTCAATTTCCTTGTCTATAAAATGAGAATAATAATCATTCCTACCTTACAGGGTTCTGGCAAGTATCTAGCACAGTGACACTCATAGAAGACAGCATCTGATGGGTGATTGTAAACAAAAGGCTTACCAGTGTTAATGGAGATGAATCACTTCTAATCAAACTTCACCATCATGACAAGCAAATCATCCTCATATACTTTCCATCCTTCTCTGAATCACGTATGCATTGGTAATATAATTATACCCACAGTATGAAGGTAAACTTCACCACCACAAAGCACGACTAAGAGTTCAAAGCGGCAAGTGTGCCTTCATGAACTTCTGTTATCATTCATTTCTGCCTCTTTCCTCTCTAAATATTAATTGAAGCTGGCAAAGGAGGTCTGCATGACTTGAATCTCTCCTGCTTTCATTTTTCCCTAAATGTTGCCCCCGTCCACGTGAGTACCACACTCAAAACAGTGCCTGGCAGGCAGGATCCCACAGGTGTGAAGGACAAGTTTGACGAGCCCTGGGCAGCCCAGAACTGGTAGCAGAGGCCTTCAGTTACAGAGACCACAGATCTGCAGTGCCATGGTCACCTAGTACAATACCTGGCAGGGACACAGGATGACAGACACCCCAGCACGAGCAGACATGCCTCTATCTTGAGCAACTTGTTCAGATATTGGTTGAGGGTAATGAATGGAAAAGAGTCACAGTATTAATCACTCTGATCTACAGTTTCCAACTTGGCTCACACTTAGACCTACCTTCGATCCACAGGCTCCTCAGGCATAATAACTTGGGTTTGAAGTGACCGAAGATAATGCCAGGCCCCTGTGGTACTATAGCTGGCTGGCTGGATGCCCACCCTGAAGAAACCCTCAGCAAAAAGGGCTAGAACTAAAAGGTGCCCTGGCAGCCTTGGGTTTTCTGACTTTTTTTCAAAAGACATATTAGGATGGTAGCTCATGCTTGAAATCCTAGCTACTCAAGGGAGTGATATCTGAGTAACACAGTTTTAAACCAGCCTGGGCAGAAAAGCCCCCAAGACTCTTCTCTCTAATTAACCCAAAAAGCTGGAAGTAGAAATGTGGTTCAAGAGGTAGAGCACCAACTTTGAGCTAAAAAGCCAAAAGAAAGTGAGTGGCCCTGAGTTCAAGTTCCAGTACCAACACACACACACACACACACTGATACCAGTCCTGCTCTCTTGTTGAAGGCTGGTTTGGCCATCTTATCATCATTTACAGAACATTTACTCAGTGACAAATGTCACACTATGTGCTTAACATAGAGCTGCCCTGAAATTAAAGCACGGTGTAACAGGAGTCATATTGGAACAGGAGCTAGGAGGCCAGCAGTGGGATCTTGGATAGGTCATTTCTCTCTTAGGATTCTCTTAGGCCTCATCTGCAGAGCCTGGGGACAGGTCCACCATTAAAGATCCTGGTTAGTAACATCTGATAAGTAACACCCCTGATGTGTTGATAGTGACAAGCTTGATCAAGGAGCTCCAGGCTTACAGAAAACACAAGCTCGGGGACTTACCACAACCACATGGAGTGTTCTTGGTTTGTTGCCCTGGGATGAATGCGGTGAACCTGGTCTCAGATAGATATGGGGACAGGATGGTGGGAGTTTAAGGAGGGGGCAGACCCAAGAACCATTTTGATAGGAAATTAAGGATCCTGAAAAGATGTCTTCTGTCCCAAATATTTGCTCCCCAACCCCTAGTCCAGGGTTCTTATTCTGAGGTTCTGTCATTAGACAAGAAATTTGGAAAGGGGTGGAGTATGTCTACTGGCAGTCTTTCATACAAGACACAGATGGTGACAAGAATGGTGTGAAATGTTCAGGTGCCATGCTGCTCCTGTACCTGCTTTCCTCCAGTCTTTCAGAGGAGGAGGGAGATAAGACGCCAGTGGGTCCAGGACACCAGAGGCTGAAGGGAATAAAGAGCCCGCCCCCCACCCCAAGAGACCCCGTGGAAGGATCCTAGCAAGGAGGGGCCTCTGGGGCCAGAGTTCAAGTTAGAAGAGCTGGAATTGAGTCCCTAGGGACCTGGAGTGGGGGTGGGACTGAGAAAGAGCTGCCAGAGGCCTGAATTCTCCTGGAGGAATGGGAGAGAAAGAGTTGAGGGCAAAAGCCAGGTGCCTCCCTTGGCTAACTATTCCTACACTGAAAGGGTAGGGAAGGAGGGAGGAAAGAGAAAGGGCGGATCAGGAGACAGGGTGGGGCAAGGACAGGGGGAAACTGTAAAATCAGCCAGGCGAAGCACGAAAACTTCTCGAGCCTGGAGAGGGAAGAAGGTGCTGGCCAGCATCCCAGTTCGCCAAGACCTACGCCCTCGAGTTGCCCGGCCTGTTCAGACTGGTTCGCTCTTCTCTCCCTCCCCCTGGCTTGAACCCTGAGAAAGCAGAGTGGGGGACGTGATGTGACCACAGCTGCTCCACCCGACCACCACCAACCCCTGAAACCCCAAGCCCCACATTCTCTTAGCTCCACCCTCTCACCTAACCAGGCCCTTCTCCCATGACCACGCCCCCAACAGCTCCGCCCCGCCCCTCCCAGGGCCCCGCCCCTCGGGCCCCGCCCACTGACGGCGCCTCGCCCGCCGACTCACTCAGGCACCGGGCTCAGGGTTGGTCTGGTGGGCTCCCCGGCACCGCGACCTCCCCCCTCCCGCAGCCCCCTCCTGTTTCCGGGGGTTTTCTCGTTCTCACACCACGCCCGTCGGCCTTTTACCCCCTCCCAGTCCCCCGGGGGGACTTGGAAAGGCGCGACTCCTCCTCAACCCACAGCGACCGCGGGAGAGGCCGGCGCCTGCCGGGGCGGGCGGAGCCTGCGCTGAAACCCGGGAGAGCCGGGAACGCCAGCCCGGACCCCGCTGCCGCTAGCCGCCCCCACTCCCCCGCCCTCGCCCTCCCCCTCCTCCCCGCCCCGGCTCGGTGCCAGGCCCCGGTGTGTGCAGGCCGCCAGCCAGGCTGCCGCTGGCGCTGGGGAGGGCAGTGCCAGCTGCGAGCGGCCCCCGAGGCGCGAGTGTCCTCGCAGCCCAGCTCCCCGGATCCGCCGGGCCCACTGGGTGCCGGGCGGAGCGAGTGTTATCTGGGTGACTCGGGCACGTGGCTTCTGTGAAGTGGAGGTGATCGCGGTACCCCGCGGAGTGTGACGGTCACTTGCCACCTCTTCCCGCGCTGGCAGCTGGGGAAGGGCCATCTCCGAGGTGTTTGGCAAATAAGACCACTTGGTGGTGCGCTGCGAGACTTGGCGCCGAATCTCAGCCCTGCCACTTCCTAGCTGGCAGAGACCTCAGGAAAAGTTTGCTTCCTCTCTGGTCACCCCTTCCCTCCCTCCACCCCCAGCAAAACGGGTAACCATGACAATCTTTCCCGGCTCATTCTGGCGCTAAACGAGATGGTATGAAGGATAGGCTTCAGAAGCACACAGTAGGTGCTTCTCAGAAAATAAACAGGAGAGAACTGAGAGGGTGGAGATGGGAAGGACAGACTAGGTTTCTGCTACATCAGACCCTGGGGAGGTCAGATCTATGTGAGAAAAATACCACTAACAGAAACATACATCACAGCCATGCTCCCATCCTCTGGCTCAATGTGGAACCTCGGGTATCCCTGAGAGATGTTTAGGAATAGGGTCACTCAGCTTCTCTCCACAGTGAGGCAGCAGCCACTACTGTGTAGATGCTTTGCTAGGACTGATGTCCGCTTCTGCTTTATTGAGGGGTCCTCAGACAGCTTGCCTATCTCCCATCCTGACAAGTAAAAAGAATGAAAAGGACAATTGGAGAAGGAGTGGTGCACAAGACCTCTACCTTTTAATAATAACTGTGCATGTGACAAATCTGGTCATTGCACCTGGGGAGTCATGCTTCAAGAGAGCTCATCTCCCTACCTGAAAGCATGTCTACCTATAGGATTGTGAGGGTGAAGCCACTCTCTCCACAGCCAGGTCTGAGGACTCATATCTCTAGCAGAATGGAAATGGGATCGGCTCCTGGAAGCAGACCACAGTTCTACTGAATATCATTTTTAGAGCCAAAAAGAGCTTGTTGATCAGGTGTCCATCCTTCTCATTTACCAAGGAGGAAGCAAAAGCCCAGAGTAAAGGGACTTGCTCAAGGTCATGTACTGTTCCAGGGGCAGAGCCATCTGTCAGTCCACTCTGCATCAGATTCCAATTAATTTAGTTAGCAGCAACTGCCACCAATGGCCAAGGCTGATCTAATCTTCTTTGAATCTATTTCATAAAATAGAAGTGGGAATGTTTTGCAAGTGCTTCAAAGCTGCTTCTTCTTGCCCCATGGATGAAAAGGAAGAAGGGCTTGACATTCCTGCTTCCAGTTTGCATGTGTGTTCTAAGCCATTCTCTCTGTAGTCACTTGGAGATTAGCTTGAGTCAGAGAAGGACAGGAGACCAAGATTACTTTCAAGAAACCACACAGCCTTCCTCAGGACAGACTACCCACAAGGCAGTGATCTCCCGACCGGTGAAAGCAGTGGTAACTTCTCGGAACCCCTCTCAAAGATAAGGACTGAAATATGATTAACCAGGCCATACTTTGGCCCTGTCTGTTTTAACTACATATGCCTTTTAAACCCTGCCCCCACTTCCCAGCCTATTTAATCTGAAGCTCATTGCCTAAGCCCCAAAGATGCCTGAAGATGGCCTAACATGCTGACATACCGTAACTGCCCATCATGTAATAAACTCCCTTTCTCTGTCCTTCACCGTGTCTCTTTCTTTGGCTTATAGGGTTAAATTGCTAGACCTGATGTGTAGAACCCCTGGAGTTTGGGTGTGAGGTCTGAGAACCTTGATTTCAGCTTTACTGCCACACAGAAAGTGCTTCAGAAAGTGAGACTGGCACTCCACATTAGCACAAGCAACACTAACCCGGGTGGGAGGGGGTTAATGGTGGGCAGTGGGTGGTAGCTCTTGCCAGGTCAGGGGGACGGGATTTGCCTTTGTGATCAAAGCGGCAGGTTGCATGAAGAGAATCCAAGGACGCTGAGCTCAGAGTACTAATATGCATTTTTATTCTGCAATAATTTTCATACTGAGTTCAAGAGGCACCAGTTCCAAGTACATAAAACCAAATCAAATTAAATTAATTGATTTTATTGAAACCTGCTGCAGTTGTATTCAAGCCCACAGCCAGGGGCATGACCCTCATGAAATACTAAAGGGGCTTTTGAAATAATTATATTAATCACACCCTGGGTTATGCACAAGAGTTTGCTCCTGTATTCACAGAAAGGCACGTTCTGGTCACAGCTACAGGCAGGAAAGGGGCATGTTGCCCCCATACTATCCCAAATGTGGCCCCTGTTTAAGGGAGTAAAGAGCCAGACTGATTCCCAGGTCAGCCTTGCTTCCTGTTCTTTTGGTAACACACACATACACACAGAACCACAGCACACACACACACACACACACACACACACACACACACACACACACACACATATTTACACTCACCAGCTAAAGAACTCCTCTGCCTTCCTCCCTGCCTCAGTTGAGGCTCAGGCCAAAGCGCTTTCCAATCCTTTCCTCCCTGACCTACAGCCCCAAACCTCCTATATTCACACTCTTGGGCCAGAAGAATGCTGAAGCATTTGCTTGCTGGTTATTTCATGAAGAACCATTTTATATCACTAAGCAAGGCTAATAAATCCCTAAAATGCACAGGGTACACCCCTCTCTTCCTTTTTTAGATCTCTCAGGAGGCTGAATATAACTCAGGATTAATTTAATCATTTCTAGTGCTCTGCCCATAGAAGATTCTCACATTTCTTAAACACCTATAGTTTCTTTAACAGAGGGTTCATTAAATCTTCACCAGCCCCTGGTTCCTTCCCCTCATTGGAACTGTGCTTCTTATTCTACAGATGGAGCCCCTACTTAAGTGCAGTGCTCTGAGTTCAAACCCCAGTACCACCAAAAAATAAATGTCAGGTAACCTGGCCTAAGGCCATCTGGCTGATACAGGACATAATACCTTAGAATACCTTAAGACAGTTCCATAAACCTTACTGCTGTTCAGCAGCGATGGCATCACCTCTTGAAAGATCTCTCCACCAACAAGATTCCAGCTTCCAGGGTAGAAGGGACACTCTCCAAGCCCTCACTGTACAGAGGAGGACTCTTGCAACATTGCAAGGAGAAGGTTCTTGTCAAAGGCCATGAGGCAATTAAGAGATAGGCCCCTGTCTCCTGTAGGCTCCCAGCTCTAAGCAGCTTAGCCATGAAAACACAACTGTGGGTTCTGCTTACTCATTTATGTGGGCTAAGACAGATTTAAATTAGCCAATCCCATAGAAACAACTAGCCACTATGGAGTGGCCAGGGAGCTTCCCTGCAGAGTGGTAACTCCCGAACTATGGCCTGATCAACACCTACTTTGGCTCTTGCCTTAACCCGCATGGACACTTAAAGCCTGGGCTGGCTCTATCCTGGTTGCATAGAACTTTCCAAGCTCCCCTTCTCAGCCCTTCCCCTCCAACTTGCACACTCCTCTCACTACTAAAAGCTATGCCCTCAAGGTTAACCTTAAAGCAGAGCCTTGGATATCAGCCAACACGAATCCCCTTCCCCACCAGCCACCTCTGTGAACTTGAACTGAGACTGTTTACAACACTAATGAGGACATGAACATCAGAACTATGACATCTACTTTTCATGGCTAGCCACTCATACTGCTGCCCTCTTTAATCCCTGCCACAGCCTCATTTACAGATGAGGGAAGATAAAGGGAAGGCAAGTAGAGCCCAGTGACAAAAGCTAGTATCTGGTGGTAGGACCTGGACTCAAAAAAAAGGTTGGGTCTCTATTTAAATTTAGCAACAATTTTTATTAATATTACAGCAACACCTGTCTGTCATACATGCCTAATATACCTGTCTCCTTTAAAAAATTTTTTGAGGCAAGATTTCATTACAAAATCCCACTGGCTTCAACTTTTCTATCCTCCTACCTCAGCCTTCTAAGTGCTGGGATTACAGGCGAGGGACAGGATTACAGGTGTCTCTACACCTGGCTCTCCCTCATATTTCTATCTTTTGTGGTAAATATGCAACATAAATGTTGCTCCTTGAACAATCTGAAGTGCATAATTCAGTGTCATTAAGTCCAATGCTGTGTGCCATTACCACAATCTAGTTCCCTAAATTTTTCATCACCCCTTCTCATTCTGCCTCCCTCCCTGTCCCTATCTCCAGCCTCTTGTAACCTCTGTTTTTTTTCTCTATCCCTATGAATTTATTCTGCCTATTCACTTATTTTCATAAGTGGAGTCATGTGGCATTTGTGCTTTGATCTGCAAAACTAGTTCTCCTAAGAGTCAGTCAGGGTCCCCAGTGTCTTAGGCCCTCTGTTTGTCACCTGCCCAAAGAACACAGAGATCATGGGATGGCCAGTTTTTGTGGGACCCATGTGTCCCCTTACTTACAAGTAGAAAGGCCCTCTTTTAGTCCTGAGCAGTACCAACAGGCTAATGAAGCAGCCTATTAGAGGAGAAAGAAAATGAATCACTAGCAGGGAGATGAGGCAAAAGGTGGCCCAACACTTCCAGGGTCTAGGTACTACACTGTCAGAGGCAGTCAAGGGACCATACTGAGTACCATACTGGGTGATAGTTTTCTAGAGGTGGGTCCAGAAGCAACTGTCCACAGAGGAACAAGCCCTTTGGGAATTGGACACTGACGTTATTGGCAGTTGCGGGGTGCCTTCTATATACTGAGCAAGGAGGCTGGCTGGGTCATGAAGGCCTTACAGAATAGGGGTGGTGGGAAGAGGACTCCTGATGCTGTTTCCCACTCCTAACCCCCATCTAGGAAGTGGCCTCCTCCCCTGTCCTGTCAGGAGGGGCCCTCAGCTGAAAGCCCAGGGATAAGCTGGCCCTGCCTTTCTCTGGCTGGCTGAACCCTATTCTGCCCACCCACCAGTGCTGTTTTGCCCATTCTCAAGCACAATGGCTGTTTAGAGGTCGTCCTGTGACCCATCTCTTCTTGGCCAGAAGCAATGTCCAGAGCCTCCCCCAACCCAGGCCTTCTTCCCACTCCTGAATCCCCACTTTGAAAACTCTCCTTACAGGCCATGCAGACGCAAGATTTCTTCCAGGCCACAGCCCAGCACCCACCCTAGCTTCCCCTCCCAGCTCTGCCTCCCCCTCCCACCAGCCAGCCTACCCATTTCCTCTGCCCTTTTCACCCTTTGGCGCCAGGACCAGCTATTCTGAGACTAGCCCTGAGCCTTCCCCCTTCCAGCTGCTCCTTTACTGGGGCCTCCATTTCTTGCCTTCCCTCCCCCCTCCCTTGGAGTTAATTTACACACACACACACACACACACACACACACACACACACACACACCAGTCTAAGTAAAGTATAAGCCTACAAGCCACTGTATTTCTAGGTTGTGTGTGCAAGAGAGAGAGAGAGAAAGAGAGAGAGAGAGAGAGAGAGAGAGAGAGAGAGAGAGAGAGAGAGAGAGAGAGAGAGAGAGAATATGTATGAGAGAGAGAGAGTATTCCAATAGACATTTTTCAAAGCAATCTTTTCCTCTTTGCTAGAAACAATGACAATCTCAAGGATGAGCCATGATATGACAAGATGGAGCCCTATTCTGGTCACCTCCGTTTCTTGCTTCTTTTCTAACTCAGCAGCTGCTGAGATTCAAGGTTCCTTTTAGAAAATGCAAGGGCAATGACAGCAAAGCTTATGAAATTACACTGAATGGTATGTTTGAAAAGATAGTTTTCTGTGTTGGGCTGGGTGAAAAGTTTCCCATAAAAGCAGCCACAATCAGATAAAGACCCTTCCACATCAAACAGTTTTAGCAGAGTTTCAGATTCCTGCCTGAGAAGGGCAGGGAGGGAGGAGACCACAGAAAGGAAAAACAAGTCCAAGTACTCTGATTTGGCCTTGATGGCCAAGAAAACACATTGTGAGGGCATCATGCTCAATATTTGCTTCACTGAGCTTATCATTAAGGAACCAAGGGCAGGTCCTGGCACAGAGCCTGGGGTGGGTGTGAGGGGGCCAGGGAGAATGTCAGGCTGATAAGCTGACTTGGACCTTCTGGTCCAAGGCTCCTGTGACAAGGTCCTCTGGAAAGCTTTGCTTGCTGTGGGACAAGTTCCTGAGGTCTTCTCATGGCAGCTTCCGGATCCTGAAGGGTAACCACTTTGTGTTTGACAAATTCATGGTTCATATGTTAGAGTTTCCACGGACAATACAAATATCAAGGGGAAAAAGGTGAGGAATTTTAGTAAATAAAAGTTAAAGTCTTTTATGGGACAAATATGTCCCAATCCAGATGAAAAAACAAGCTACGAGAAAACGTTTGTGCTATGTATAATAGGCATAAGTTTTAAGTATGTAATATACAATGAATTCTTAAGAATCAAAAAGGAAAATAGCCAAGTATAAATGTCCACTGAAAGTATTTAAACATAGGGCTGAGGTGTTGCTCAATGGTAGGGCATTTGCCTAGTATGTGCAAGGCATGGCTTCTATCAGCACTTAAAAAAATAAAAATTGAACTGCTGCTCCACAGTATTTTAAAATATAAGTGCTAATGAAAAATGGGAGCAGGAGAATAGATATTTTAGAGGAAGGGGACTAGGTTAACAGAGCTAGATTTAGAAACCTAGTCACCTGTCCTAGGACATGTTCCCATTTTAGACAGGGTCCTGGTAAATAGGTAAATGGAGATTGCATCAAGAATGGTCTCGTGTCTTTTGCATCCTGCATAAAAAAATAACTATTTATGCTTTCTTTCTACTCTGAGCAGTTCCAGAAAGCTTATCTACCCTAACCACTGGAAAATTGATGAGAAAATAGAGTGCTGCTGGGCTCATTTTCCAGTTGCGGAATTTTCTGCCCCCAGCAGGCTTGGTAAGTGTTCTGACCAGCCTGGGATTCCTGCTCTGTCCCTGTGGGCAGTAGGAGAGCTGGATTGTCTTACCCATACCATACAGGATCTGCTGTCCATGTGACTGCATGAGGGTGGCACAGGAGGCAAAGAAGTGCTTTCATTCTCTCTCTCTCTCTCTCTCTCTCTCTCTCTCTCTCTCTCTCTCTCTCTCTCTCTCTCTCTCTCTCTCTCTCTCTCTTTGTTGTTGTTGGTCATGGGGCTTGAACTCTGGGCCTGGGAGCTGTACCTGAGCTCTGCAGCTCAAGGCTAGCGCTCTATCACTTGAGCCATACAGCCACTTCAGAGAAGTGCTTTCATAGCACAGCCTTCATGATTGGGTAAGGGCTGCCCTGCTACGTAATGCCCCTCCCTGTACCCTAGGCTTGGCTTCAAAGTCTTTCATGTACTGTAGGACCCCAGGCCTGTCCTGGCCAACGCAATTTGGTCAACTAGCATTTTATTTTTCTATGTGAAGGGGTGTCTGGGCCCATGAGAACTGGATAGGAACCCTTGTCTAGAGAGCCAGAAGGTTGAAATGAAGATCGGGGGTCCCGAGGTTCCCTCCTTCCTAGAGAAATGTTAGATTGAGGATGGCAGAGAGGGATTCATGACAGGCACGTCAGGCCAGGGGTAGCCTCAGGAAAGAGCCTTTTTCCATCTGTTCTCTCTCAGGTTTTGGCTAATGGGTTGGGAGATAAGGCTGCCCTTCTGCTGGCCCTCAGCTGCTCAGAGGTGGTTGAGAAAGCCCTGACATCTCAGCAGAGGAAGTACATGGGGACTCTCACATATCCACACACTAATTCAAGGCATGGCTCCACATTAAGAGGCCTCTCTTAATGGCCTCATGCAGCCAACTTACCTTGTCCACTTCCTCCCTGTACTGACAGGTGACAGAAGCCTTATTTGCTATGTGGCTTCTGTCCAGGCAAGTCATGGGTGTGGTGTCCCCTGGACAACCAGCAGCAGCTCTTTACTTCCTGATCTCATAACTGCTGCACCTTGGATTGTGAGCATAGCCCACTAGCAAACTAGCACTGGCCAAGCTGAGAGAGGAGTGGGGTATCAGCTGCTTCAACCTAAGAGGTGCAGGCCCTAATCTGCTGGATCTGGGCTGTAAAGTCCACTTGGAACTGAGTTTCCCTGGTTTTCTTCTGGCCTTGCCTGAGCCTATGAGGTGCCATTATCCAGTGCTCTCAGACCCAGGCACAAGTTAAACAAGTATGCTGGTCTTATGGCCAACATCTGTGTTCCTTGAAAGAAATTTGCATGGCTCTGGCAGCTCTTGGGGAAAGCTGTTTGAGATTAGGAGCTCAGCTCTGGGCTGAGACTTGGGCTAGTCCCTCCACTTGGGGAAGAACATCCCAGGAACCAGTCCCACCCATCGCCATCTATTACCAGATTCTGGGGGTTGATCTCAGTCACAATGTGGCTGGAGAGAAACTGGAGGAGTCACCTCCCAGGATGAGAGAGACTGAAAGTATCTGAGGGCAGAGACCTCATGAGGAGAAGTGACCTCATCGTCACACACTTTCTCCAGCCAATTGTTCAGTGGACTCAGCAGAAGTTTACAGAGGCACTCAGTGTTGGCTTGCTGCCCTGGACCCTAGGCACATAGGTGTGTGTAAATAAATGGCAGGACCATTGGAGATTAGCTACCAAACCCAGAACCCTCACTGCTTTGTTTGGTGTAATGGCTCTGCAAGGCAGGTAAGAGTGGTCCAGTAAAGGATGAGGATATAGAGGCCTAGACCAGATTTGGAGCTCAATTTTTCCTGTGCCTAAAAATCCCTGGGAGACTCAAAGCTGAATGAAAAGCAGCCCCAGCTCTCAGGTTGTTTGTACCGAAAGACAGACAATTGTCCACTAACTACCTGTGACAAAACTCAGGCATAGCAAGCCTGCAGAAAGCTGGGGCCCCCATGTACAAGTGGCAGGTAGAATGAGGGAGAACATCCTTCATTCCCTTGGTACTGAAATGTCTTCCTTCCCAGCACCTCTTAAATATCACCATGCCACCACTAATAGTTACCCAGAGGATGGAGTGGGCCACAGTGAGGGAAAGGCTGCTCTAGGATGTTTAATTCTCAGCAGGAGTGGCAGGATTGGAGGAATGGGAGCTCTAGCCAGCATCTGCCTGCCCTCCCTCCACTAGCAGTCTGGGAGATTTTGTAACCTCCTGGCCTCTATCAGCAGGGACCCAGGGAGAGTAGATAAGTGACTCAGAAGGATGCACTGGTCACATTGCTACAGAATTCTTATTTTTCCCACATACTTAATTGAAGTGATCCATAAGGCCCTGGGGAATGGCCTTCACTGGGCCCTTTGCTGGGCCCTTCACTGGAGTAGGGAGGGAGAACAGTATGCGTGTGGGGATTCTTGGTGGGGGAGTCTCTCAAGGAGAGAGACTTAGACTTGCAGCAGCACCCCAGGCTTGCTATCATGGGGTGGGGTGGGAATGTGAATAGGCTCTTTGCATTTTCTTCTTTCTGGGTCACCCATTCCCACCCTAAGAGGAGACACTTCTAGGGCTGCCTGAATGTCATGGGCAGAGGAAGGGAAGCCCAGAGGTTCTTTATGGCTAGGAGAAGAGAAGCAAGGGGGACAAGATGCCTAACTGTAAGACCCCCCAGGCCTCAGATTCTGCTTCTTATGCTCCTTGATCAAGGCCAAATTTCTCTTCCCAAGTTGATCTCAAGTTTTGTGTTTGCCCGTGATTGGAAAAGTCCCACAGAGTCACAGACAATGGATCTGATACCTGATGAAGAGAACCTATAGATCCCATCCAAGTGTAGGAAACAAACCATTATTGAATTTCCACTCCATGCTGGTCCCGTGCCAGTGGGAAACATACACGTCAATTCTCTTTTTAATGTTGCCACCAGCTCTGGAAAGTAGCCGTTTCTATCTGTACTGCCCCCACTTGAATATCATTTCTTCTTTTTTTCTTCCAGTCCTGGGGCTTGAACTCAGGGCCTGGGAACTGTCCTTGGGTACTTTTTTGCTCAAGGCGAGTGCTCTGCCACGTGAGCTACAACACCACTTCTGGCTTTTTCTGAGTATGTGGCACTGAGGAATTGAACCCAGGCTTAGTGAATACTAGGCAAGCACTCTACAGCTAGGCTGTGCTCCTGGCCCCTTTTTCTTTGGTAGCTGTAGGTATTGAACTCAGGGCTTGGATGTTGTCCCTGAGCCTCTTTGTGTGCAAGACTAGCACCCTATCAGTTGAGCCATAGTGCCCATTTTTCAGTGGTTTATTGGAGATAAGAATCTCACAGGGACTTTTCTGCCTGGGCAAGCTTCAAAGAGAGATGCTCAGATCTCAGCCTCCTCAATAGCTAGGATTATAGGCATAAGTCGTCAGCACCTGGCTTTGGGCGTCATTTCTTATATGTCTTCAAAGCCTCAGCCACCTCTTACCATCTTCAGGATAAAATTTAGGCTCCTTCCTACCCACCTTTCCTACATAAGCCATCCTGGGACTTGGTCAGTGTTCCATAGGTTGCCCTTATTCAGTGCTCCCAGAGCCCACAGTGTCCTCCCCCCCACCCCCACCTCTTACCAGTTCCCAGGCTTGTTTAAAGAGGCACTTACTTCAGGCTCTAGTTCTACCCTTACATGGCCCAGTGAGAAGATGTACCTCTTTAAATGTTGCCCTAAGTACTTCTACTTCCTATTCCTGGTTCTTCCCCAAAGTTCCTAGGCCAACCTTTCCTTCTCCAAAGTCCAAAGCCCTTCCTGGTAGCTCCTTCCTCTGAATGGGGCCAGTGCTTTGTGTCTTGATTCCTTGTATGTGTGTCCAATGCCATGGGGCAGAGACCCATGTAAAATACAGAGCTTGTATTTTACATCTCCTATCAGTCCCCCCTGTTCTCACCTACTTGCTACCCCTACCAGCCTGGGAATTCCAATTCCTCTTTTAGACAAACAGTATATAAGTTATTCAAGTTTTATTTCATGTGAGTGAATTCTTCCATAACCCAAGTGTAAGAAGAGGCTTCCTAACTAAAACTAAAAGTCTAGAGAAAAGGTAAAACTAAATAAATTGACAATGCAAAATATTTTAATGGTATGACTATCCTCATAAGTAAAGCCAAAGTAATTGATCATTGGAAGAGAATATTTGCCATATAAATTATAGAAAAAGGGTTAATGTCAGTTGTTTATGAAAGTCTCCAAGTGTCTCTGGCTCATGTCCTAGCTACTGGGGAAGCTGAGATCTGAGAACCAACATTTGAAGCTGGTCTAGGCAGACAAAAGTTAATGTTTTTTCTCTCCACTTATCCGGCTAAAAGCCAGACATGGAGGTAGGGTAGGTACCAGCTGCAAGAAAAATACCCAAGCTACAGCACAAGGATCTAAGTTCAAGCCCTAGTATCAGTACACACTAGGTAATACATAAACTCTTTAAACTCGTAAAACGCTCAAGTTTTACTCATTACAAGAAAAATGAAAATTAAAACTACGTTGGGATACCTTTTCATGCCCACAACATTGTCAGAACTTCTACAAGTGGACAGTACCCTCTGTTGGCAAAGCTGTGGGTAAGCAGGCAGGAATGCAGACTGCCACAGTCCTGAGGGAACCCAGCAACAACGGACAAAACCACCTGTGTGCCCCTTCACTCTGCAATCCCACTGAAATTGAAAATACAGGCTGTCATAGAACAAAAGTTGAATAGACTGGTCTATAAATACAATGGAGTATTATGTGCCTATGAAAAGGAGCAATGAAGCACTTAATAACGTGCTGTGAGATAAAGTTTCCACAAGAAACTACTACATAGATTAAATGTAAAAACATAAACTGTATAACCTTTTATATAGGAAAGGGAAAATAAAGAAACACTATTTTTTTGCTTATGTTTACAAAAAGCAGAAGTGTAAGCAGAAATGTAAGGTAAGCTGGTTATGTATAAGGGAGAAAGGGTCATGGGAAAGGCTGCTGTGTGTGTCTTCATACCTTTTTGTATACTTTGACCTTTGAAATTAGGTTCTGCATATTTATAAAATTAAATTAAGTAAGAAAGGAGAAGGAAGGAAAATTCCTAAAATGAAAAGCAAACTGGAAAAAAACTGAACTTAATGACATTCTAAATATATACTACCACCAAGCTGAAGGGCAAAGGGGAAAGTAAACAAGTAAAAGAGGAGGAGGAAGAGGACAAAGCAGATGAGGAAGAGGAGGAGGAGAAAGACAAAGAAGATGAAGAAGTTAGAGAAGTAGAGAAGGAAGAGAAGGAAGAGGAGGAGGACTAAACCAAACAATTCATGATCTTAGAAGGATGAGGTAGAGGAAGGGTGAGGTGAAGCAAGGTAGCTGTAGTGGTCTCAGAGAAGCAGCTCACTACATTCAGATGAAATGAAGGAGCGAGTGAATGTGTGAATGAATGTGTTGATGAGCTGAGGGTCCAAGTTTCACCTTGGGCCTATGAAATTGTTCAGAATTTTGACAGAGGCACAGAATTTCTAAACTAGAAATATGTGAGGGCATATGGATGTATATATTCATATTTACATGTGCATATGTGTGCATGTTTATGTATGTATGATACATGAAGGTTTACATATATACACATGTACATGTTTCTTAGCACCAAGAAGCACAGACACCCACCAGCTTTGAGCACACATGACATTCAGATTTTGGTACTGAATTCCATTGGCCAGCAAGAGGAAATAGAGCTCCTGAGAGGAATGGCTGACTCTAAGACTAGTACAGAATAGACACAGGGTGGTCTGCAATCTCTTCTTAGGTAAGAAAGAACCTGTTCTTCCAAGCGGAGAGATGGTTCTGTGATACTGTTGTTCCTGATCAAAAACCAAAAACCCTGATTCTTAGTGGATAGGCAGTGTGTGTGTGTCTTTTCTTTGAGTTCCTGTATGATCCAGCAATCCCACTCCTGGGCATTTACCCAAATGATCACAAACAAAGCCACATTAAAGGTACCAGCAAACTATGTTCATTGCAGTATTAGTTACCATAGCCAAGACACAGAATCAACCAAGACGCCCCTCAGTAGATGAATGGATCAAGAAAAAAATGGCATATATATCCAATAGAATTTTATGCTTCCATGAGAAAGAATGGCATTGCCCCATTTTTAAGGAAATGGAAAAACTTGAAAAATCATATTAATAAGCTAGACCCAAAGAAACATAGGCTCCATGGTTTTCCTCATTTTGTAATAATTAGTATATGTCTAGGATAGTCCTAGAAATGGGACAAAACAGTCTTAAGAAAATGGGCCTCAGCTTAGGCCTGCCCTGATAAGAACTCTAGGCCTGCCATATCTGTGCCATGGTTTGGGGGGCAGAGTGTTGAGCCACTCTCCACCCTTCCCACTTGGTGAGGCACCCCCATTCAGCCAGCCAGCCGGCCAGCCACGGAGCCCCCTAAGTGGAGATGGAAGACTGAAAGAAAGGCAGAGAGATCACAGCCCAGGCAAAGTGGCCCCTCACCTCACCTTGCTTTCTGCACTCCCTTTTCTCCCTGTGCTTTCAATCCCAGAGTGACAGCTCCCTCTTTTAACATCTCTGGGTGCTGCACTGAGTCTCACAAGAACCCCACATCTCACACTGGCTTTTAGGTCTCATCTCCCTGCTGGGACACCTGTGGAGAGTGCAGTGCCCTTCCTCCAGGAATGTTTGGAGTGTCTGTGCAGAAGACCCCATGTCTGGCCTGCTCTATGAGGGGAGTACACCTCAAAGCTGAGCTCAACCAAACGAAAGCTAGGGCTGCCACTGTCAGCCTCTCTTTAGAGTGTACTGCTCCCTGTCACTACTTTATTTCATCTGTTCACCAGTTGCTGTTAGCTGAGAAGCAGTACAAGAAGGGAATTAAAAGAGGGAAAAGTTAGTGGAGAAAAAAAAATGCCTTTCTTCTTGGCTAAACCTTTTGTTAGGAACTCTCTGGAGCCTGAGCCAACAAGAAGAACATGTGGCAGAGCCTGTTCTTCAAAATTAGTTCTAAGAGACACTTGGGGCTTTTTATTATTCATTCTATTAAAAATATTAGCTAATGTTGGTGCCATAGTCAGAGCAGGCCTGGCAACCTCTCTGATGCATTGTCTACTTGAAGGTGGGAAGCCCTTTCTTGAGAGACCTCTGTCAAGTTCATTTTGTCTACAGCCTATGTCAGCAACACTGGCAGGTCCAGAACAAAGCAGCAGAGCAAACAGAGTGCCAGAACTTCTTTGCTTAGGCTTTCTGGTGCTGGAACCTCTAAATGTGGCCCTGCACTTGCTAGGAAAACCTGGCTGATACCCAGGGAAGTGGGGGGCTCTGCACCTGACTTGGAAGTGGGCAGACAGCATGAAGACCAGAGACCTGGAGGCTTAAAATTCTGAACTGCTTTCCGACCTTGGTCTTTATTTCTAGAATGAGCAACACAATATGCCCAAATTCCTGCTCTCCAGTGGGAAGACAACTCTGGCTCAGCATTACTCAGAGCTCTAGCATCACCCAGAGGTGTCACCGGGGCATTTTAATCATGCCAGAAGATGCCTCTGAGGTTCTTAAACTTGACCTCTTCTTTGAGGCCTGTGGGTAGGACCCCAGCTCCTAGATAAAAGGGTTTCCTGAAGTAATAAGAATGGCTGAGCAGGGACTAGGCCTGGAGGCCTGGGTCCAAGAGTGAGTGGATGCATGTTTCCAGCTACCTGCAGCCACTGGAGAAAATGAAGATCCCCAGGCTAGAGTTACAAGGGGGGCTGCATAGGAGAGGTGAGGTGTGACAGATGGTTCGGCTTGGGGAAAGAAGAGAGAGCTGAAAAGGGTGAGGAGAAATGTGGATAAAAGGTTCAAGGCCAGGGTGTCAGGACCAAGCATCTGTCAGGGAACAGGTCAAAGGTGAGGTACAAGTGAAGATCCTTCATCTTTCCTTCCATTTCCTTGAGCAGCCCTAAATTCAGTATTAATCTCCCAGGACCGATCTTGTTGATGCATGTTGATTTCCTGCACACCTGTTCGAGGTTCCGATGAAAATGTATTATCAAACCACTCCATTCCTCTGGTGATTACCATGGCAATCAGGCGTGTTCACCGGCAGGGCAGCTTTCCTCTTGAAAAGAAGATTTGGCAGATAGACGCTTTCCTGTCACTTATAAGCTTGGAAGGGGGGGTGTGGTGAGCACAGGGTGGAGTGAGGGATGAAGTCCTTGCGTGGAGAAGTCCTTACAGGCAGCACAGCTCCAAGGGTGGGCTTCCTGCAGGGGTAGGGGCCTCTTCAGGAAGACTGGGGGGATGTGATGAAGGAAATAAGTCATGGGAGGAAGCCTTGGTACGTTATGCTGTCTGCACACCTAGGGACAGCTTTGCAGGATCCTGCATTACTAATCCCCCTTCTCCCCCTCCAGTGGAGGCAGAACCAGCTGAACGACTCCTGGGAGCACCACTTGGATGCTATCATTATGGCTACTGGAAGTTTCCAAGAGCTCCAGAAGCCTGCTTGGCCCCAGACTGCCTGTACTATTTACTGGCTGTGTGACTGTGGCAAGTCAAGCAGCCTCTCTGTTTCTTTTCACTCCTAAAAGACACACCAAATGTTTTAGTGCACAAGGAAGTTCTAAGGATTAGTGAGTGAACACATGTGAAAGGTTGGAATAGTGGTGCCTGTCACACACCAAGTGCTTAAACAGGTCAAGCATTGATCCTCCAGGTCACCCCTCCATTGTCACAGGGAAGGAGTTGAAGCCAGTTACCAGTGGAAAGCCAGGACCCAGGGTAGTGTGGACCGCAGCTCAACTGGGCTTGCTCTCTGATGCTGATTCTAAGTAGCCACTGTTGGGTACCAGAGTGCAAAAGACTGCGTAGCACATGGAGAAGAGTCCTCAAAGGACACCTGGAAGACCTTCCTGGGATGTGGTAGAGCCCCTCTGCTCAGCGGCTGAAGACAGGAAGGACAGAGGAGACCTCCTGAGTTCTGCACACATCTCCTTCTCCCAGCATCCCCAGCTACCCTCCCTGAACCAGGAGGAGACCAGGCCTCAAGAGCCCAGAGGTGCAAGATAACGATGGTGGACAGGTCCTCTTTCAGCTCTCTTGAGAGGATGCCAGAGTGCTGGCTTCTGGCTGTCCTGCTCAGTGGCTGGGGACAGGAAGGACCATGGGAATTGTCACAACTAAGCCTAGTCCATCTTCTGACCTTCTTGCTCCATCTGCAGACCTGGAATCTGAGCTGGGGGTGGGGGGGCCACCCAAGGCTCTAGCCACTCTCTTCCCCAAAGGACGGAAAGGTCAACTGTGATGGTGGGCTCTCACAATTGTCCTATGTGCTGGATCTTGTGCAGCCACGGTAAGGACAGTGATGGATATGCTCTTTTCATAGAATGATGCTAGTCCTTGTGGCACTGTTTTACAGGGCCACAGATGTGGAATCAGGCAAAGTGGGCCAGGAGCTGCTGCAGGCTCTGTATTACAGAACTCGCCCACCGGAGGCAGTGACAGGCCATTATTCTGTGTCCTGCAAACTCTGCAGAGATAAAGAAACGACGCCAATTTGATCCTTTATCTGGTTGAGGAAAGATATTATTTCAATCAAGATAATAATTCTATTTCTCCTGCGGAAATGAGATTTTTTTTCAGACCTCATGGGGGTACCACTAAAATCCTTCTTGGGTCTGGAACAGGTCATGCAGGAGTTAGAGGATGGAAGACTGAAAGCAGGCGCTCATTTGCAAGAGGAAACATATGTAGGTTACTAAGTAAGTTCTATTTGGACAGTTCTAGGCATTAGACCAAATCTGTGAGACCAAAATTTGGAAGATATGAACACAATGAGAGCTGGAGAGCCTGGGATCAAATAAGATACATGGCCTTGCCTTTATAAAGGCAAGGATGACAGGGAAGATTCATGGGCTAGCTCCAGCTGTGACAGGACCTTAGAAATATTCTAAGGTGGGGACATGGGGACTAAGGTTCAAGGCCAGCCCAGGCAAAAAGTTAGCAAGATCCAGTCTCATACAACAAGCAGGTGTGGTGGTGGAATTCCAGACATTTGGGAGGTAAAGGTAGGAGATTCATGATCATAGGCCAGCTCTGGGCAAAATGCTTGAGAGTTTACTAGAAAAAAATAAAGTGGAAAAGGACTGAAGCTATGGCTCAACCTGTAGGAAACCTCTCTAGGAAGTTTGAGGCCCTGAGTTCAAACCTCATTATCTCAAAAAAATGGAATGAAAAGTTTGTATCCTTTTGTCCCATGGTGTAGGTTTGCCGGTGTCATTTTCCTAAACTGCTTTACTTTAAAAATACAAACCAACAAACAACAACCAAAAAATTGCACTACCTACAATAGGGAACTTCCCAGGAAAGGATTCCATGTCCCTAAATTGTATTCAAGCTATGTTATCTGATAAAACCATAGGGACAATTCACAACAATAGAATAACACAGTCAAACTCAATGCACTTTTGAACAGAATTAAATATTGAGGAGTTCCAAAGGCCAAAATATAGTATTCTCAAACATGTGTGGTTGCTTATTATAATTTATTTTTGCTGGTGCCGGGGTTTGAACTCAGTGTCTAGGCTTTCTCCCTGAGTTTTTTTTCTTCAAGGCTAGCAATCTGCTACATGACCCACAGCTCCACCTCTGGCTTTTTGGTGGTTAACTGGAGATAAGAGTCTCATGGATTTTTCTGACTGGGTTGTCTTTGAAGCTCTGTTCTCAGATCTCAGCTCCTGAACAGTTAGGATTACAAGAATGAGTCACTGGCACATAGTATGATTAGTTTTAAATAATAATTATTGTATATGATCAGAAATAGTTATTTGCAATTCTATCACTTGTTTTTTTTTAGTAATTGAGGAGTTTGAAGATGTTTGAAGCATTTTTATGCATTCTGAACATTCCACTGGGATCTCACTCAGTCTCTGAATTGTTCTCACTCCAAAGAAGAGGCCCATTTCAGCCCAGCTCCTTCCAGAGTGGCCCCAACAAGCAGGGGCTGAGAAAGTGGTATCTTTCTCAGTATGACATCAGACTGATGCCTAGACCACAGAGATGTTTTTGTACTTAAACTCATGATAGATAATGAAAAACTCTGGTAAGCATCTCTAAGAGAAAAGCAACATGGGTCCAATGATGGGGAAGAGACATCATGACGATGACGATGATGATGATGATGACGATGACGATGATGACAATGTAATTTTATAAAGAGGTAACAATTTCCTGTCATGTTATGAGTGCAATGTAAGAAGCACTGTTACCCTTCTGTCATTTTATGGGGCTTGGACTCAGGGCACAGGCGTTGTCCCTGAGCTCTTTTTGCTCAATGCTAGCCCTCTATCACTTTGAGCCACAGTGCCACTGCTGAGTTTTGAGCGGTTAATTGGAGATAAGAGTCTCATGGGACCTTTTCTGCCTGGGCTGGCTTTGAACCAAGACCCTCAGATCTCAGCCTCCTGAGTAGCTAAGATGACAGGTGTGAGCCACTGGCACCTAGCTACTGAGTAGACTTTTTTTTTTTTGCCAGTCCTGGGCTTGAGCTCAGGGCCTGAGCACTGTCCTTGGATTTTCTCAAGGCTAGAGCTCTACCACTTGAGCCTCAGCACCACTTCCGGCTTTTTTCTATGTATGTGGTACCAAGGAATTGAACCCGGGTCTTCATGCATGCTAGGCAAACACTTTAACCACTAGGCCAAACTCCCAGCCCCTGAGTAGACTTTTTATGGGAGACTTTTCAATATTTTCAAATAAAAGGTCACGAGACTATATTACCTTTTTTTTGGTCAGTAGTGGGGCTTGAACTCAGGGCGTGGGCACCTCACCCTGGGCTTTATTGAGCCACAGTGCCATGTCCTATTTTCTGAGGGTCAACTGGAGACAGAACTATCATGGACTTTCCTTCCCCAGGCTGGCTTCAAGCCACAATCCTCAGATCTCAGCCTCCTGAGTAGCTAGGATTAAGGTGTGAGCCACTGGCACCTGGCATGGCTATATTACCTTTTAAGATTAAAATTTCAGTTATAAAAGCACACATTGTATTCAATAAAAACAGTCCTTGGTATTATATATTTCTACTTTAATTTCTATACACTTAAATAGAAAAATTTCACTGTAATGAAGATGACTGCCATCAGGTCAGGTGAACCTGACATGTGCCAGGAGCATGACAGTAAACAGAGCCTCAGGTCTGTTCCTGCTGGAGCAACTCTTTCCTGGCTATGTGGAGTGTGGCATTTGGCCTTCACCTGGACCCCTTGCTCTTGGTTGAGGTGATACTGTAGAAGCAGTGCCACTAGTAAGACTCTGGGGCTGTCTGGCCCTTGTCTCTGAACTAGACATCACAGCAGTACAATTGGTGGAGCCAAAAGTCACTGAGCATCCATCCTTACCCAGTGTCTCCCTCCCTCTCCTCTCCCTGTCCTCCCTGGCCAGAGCTCGCCTTGAATACTAATGGAAAATAACTGGAACTAGACATACTCATTTCCCCCCTGACAGCCACATCCTAGAAAATGATCAGAACTGCTCTTGCTGCTGACCTTCCTGAATCATTCCCACACCCCAAACAGATCCTGTAGCTTTAAAAGAGATGGTGGGTGACTGAGGGCTATCCTGGTATAAACACATCTGCTGACACAGATACTGTGAAAACTCCCAATCTTGTAACTCAAGATAAGATTACTCTCTCACTCTGCCTCCATCTTTGCAAAAAGAGCTCCCTTCCCTGTTCTCTTCCAGCCCCTACCATGAAAATCAAATCACCCTTGACCTCTAACCCACCTCATTTTTCTGCCTGATTAAAAGGAACCCAAGCTGAAAGGGTGCATATCACATTTGCTTCAGCTGGGCTGAAGAAGACTAGGTTTTCATGGCAAATAAAACCTGTTGGTCTGTTGAGTTTGCCTTTCTGCTCATTTTCTTTCCTTGCCAGCACCTCCCCATATTCCAAATAAAGTAATGTTGGCAAAGAGTGGTCTCTGGTGTCTGAAATGCATAAAGCCTTCTGTCTTGGGGACACAATCATAACCATCTCTCTACCTGGTGGAAGATCATCCAACTGACATATAACCCAGGAAAGCACTGTCAAGAACAGTCTGGCTTCTAGAATAGAGAAAATTCCAATGGTGGGAACTCAAGGACCACTGGATAATCAGTCCACTTCCCAAGACGGGTGAGTCGGAGCAGTGCCAGCCCTAGATGGGCTTGTTCCATAATCAAAGAGCAAAGTCCAGTTAGGTATAGTCAGGAAAGTCAGTGTGAGTGTTTGAGCTCAGTTACTCAGAGAACTTAAGTGAAGATTCAGTGAGTTCAACGTTAGTTTGTGCCAACATGGACATCTTTGGGATTCTTTGAGGCAAGACTGTCAAGTATGCTGTAAGTTGATTCTGCTATGTATATACCAGTTATTGCAATTGGTTCTAGAACTTGTCAGCCTTTCCTCACTGTCCCTGAACTTTGATGCTAAAAGCTAGTGCTCTACCACTTGAGCCATAGCCCCACTTCTGGCCAGCTTTTTGTTGGTTTATTAGAGTTAAGAGTATCACAGAATTTCTCCATACAGACTGACCTAGATCCTCAGATCCTAGCCTCCTGGATAGCTAAGATTCCTATTAAATAAATAAATTCCAGGGCCAGAGTTTGGCCTAGTGGTAGAGTGCTTGCCTAGCATGCACGGAGACCCTGGCTCAATTCCTTGGTACATACATAGAAAAAGGCCAGAAGTGGTGCTGAGGCTCAAGTGGTAGAGCTCTGACTTTGAGAAAGTCCAAGGACAGTGCTCAGGCCCTGAGCTCAAGCCCAGGATTGACAAAAAATAAATAAATTCCAGATTCCCCTCAACATGGGCACCACAGCTCTAGAGAAGGGTAAGTGGACAGTTGGTGTGACTGTCCAATTGGAGCTCAGTGTATATTCCCTTTGGTTTCACAGGTGCTGATGGCCCTTTGATGCTGCTGTTCCAATAATCTATCCAAGGCATACAACAAGCACTTATCTCAAAGGCAATCTCAACTTTGGTGAAAAATCCATGCATCCCTTTTTGCTGATGGAACAAGGAACTGTAGAGACTTAATTTGATTTAGATAGCTGTATCTTGTTTCTTTCTATCTGAGCCATTTATGTGGCTATTCCAAGCCCTTTGGCACATTGCCCAATCCCTCCAATCCCCCTCCCTATCCATAGACCCATAGCTATGCTACCATCCAGGCTGGCCTCTGTGAACTCCTGTTCAGGGCTGTTGCCCTACTCCTGCTTTTTAGGAAAGGCCTCCCTTTTCCTGATCAAGTCTTCCTTTCCCTGAAGTGTTCCTTAATAATTCACCATCTCCAGTGTTTCTGGATGCATGGCTAACCCCATGCATCTTTCTAGAAAGCTCTTTAATCGTCTCATATTCAGATTATTTTTTCTTTGCACACAGAGCTGAGTGCTCTTCCAAAGTGAGCCTGGGCCTTCTGCATCTCAGGGTTTGCTTAGGACCTGTGGGTCATGCCTGACCCTGGTGATTAATGAGCTTCTCAGGCAGATGACAGCATTGGTATGTATAATGGTTCAGAGTTGACCATATGGTTAACTGGCCTCCATGAGAATTTACCAATCAAAATCAAGCCAACCTAGTAGCAAACAGAACTGCACAAATGCACATCTCTCACTTCCCAAAAAAATCCCTGCTTCATCCCACACTAATTCACAACTCAAGGGAGTAGTTCTCTCTTGCCAAGCCAGTGGGAATGTTCTCCACTTAGAAGTCAGAGCAAGGTTATAACATTGCCATTTGGTCCCACAACACGATGCTTTACATGCCTGGGTCTAGCCCCATCCACCTCTAGAAAAACCCAGAACTGATTGCACAGAGGTTGAGGCTTTTTTCTCCTATCAGGGAATCCACCCACTTTCCAGAAACATTGTTAAGCCACAGAATTTGACAACTAAAACTCGTACTCACAAGCACCCACGCCTTACTCTTCAATTTTAGGCCACCAGTTTTCCTGTAAACCTGTTCATTTCCTGCAAAAAGAAAAAAGGGATGGACAAGCATGTTAGCATCTGCTCTGGGTATCTCTCCTTCAGTGCTTTCCTGGGCGACCTTGGGCTTCTGCAACTTCTGCCCTCCCCTTCTCTGGGAACATAGTGTTGAGTGGGTGCCCCCACCCTGCAGGCCTGTGGGCTCAGTCCACGCTGCTGCCTCCCACTCCCGGCGCCCTGCCAGTCTCAGATTGACCACTGCCTCCAATTCCCTGAAGGCACTGGGCTTCTTCCCACTCCCAAGCCAGCCAGGCCTCCGCTTCTGTAGCATGGGGTTGCCTAGCAACCACGCGCACTCGGCTCTGAAGGCCCTCCTAAATTGGACCTCACAGCACAGGGCATCTCCTTGTACAGCTGCCTGCATCTTAACAATCTGCCTGTGAATAATAACACAATGGTAATTGCATTCATGGACCCCCAAACTACGTTTAAATAATGTTCAAGAGCTGACACAAACCAACAAAGGCCAGAAAATGCATTGCGGAGGTTGACTGTGAGGCCAGGCGGGAACGCTTGGCGCGGGAGGGAGTTGACACCGAAGACTTGAGTTAATGACAATGCCAACCTGAACTGTGAATTCTCCTGCCTGCCGCCTGAATGTGTCACCGCTTTAATGTGTTCTAATGTGAGTTTGGGCAATTAACGCCTAGAGGTAGTGATGCTTCAAGACAGGATACCCTTTGGTTCTGCTCATGTGTATGGACATTTTCTGGAAGAGGTGGGGAGGTGAAGAAACTCGGACAGGAGACTGTGCCTGTGCAATTTTCCTTGGCTTTTACAACCAAGGCTAATCTATTTTAGAAACTGAGGGAAAGAACTTACTAAGCAAGAGAACAAAGCACTTGCTTCTTCAGTGAGGGACAAATGTGACATGACTGATGGGTTTCAGGATGAGAAATGAAGGCACAGTCATGACAGTAGCTCTGGTGCAACCGGACAAGTTGCTGAACCCAGTGGCCCTGGAAAGGTTGGAAGAATGGGAATTCAGCTCCATTCCCGGTGGAAGCACCTTAGGCAGGCCAAAAATAAGCCAAATCAGCTCTGTTTCCAGTGTGGGGACAACAAGTAGGGCCATCAGGTCAGTCCTGACATACTTCTTCATTCCACTTATCAACCTTACAGAGTTCTTGAATAGATATTTGCAAACCCACATTTCCTAACACAATAGCCCAAAGGCAGAGGTAGCCCAAGTGCCAGGAGCAATTAAAGAGATACATAAAACATGGTCCGTATACAAAGGAGTAGCATTTAGTACTTTAAAAAAAAAAAACAAAGGAAATTCTGATATGTGTGACAATACGGACAAATGTCAAGGGCTAAGTCACAGAAAAGATAGGTGCTATATGATTCCACTTTGATGAGGTCCCCAGAGTAGTTAATTTCATAGAGACAGGATGTAGAAGGTGGGTAGCAGGGGGGAGAGGGGAGGACAAGGGCAGAGTTAGTGTCCCAGTAGGGAAGATGAAAAGGTTCTGGGAATGAGTGGTGGCAATGTTTTGCATGGCAATGTGAATATACTTAATGCCATAGAATCACATGAAAAATGACTATATATGTATGTACAGAGGGGCTACAGTTATGTAAGTCAGGTAGTGAGTACATTTCTTTTTTAACAATGTCTGCCACCTCTTCCTTCACTTTCTCCCTGTTTTTTCCCTCCCAATCCCCCCCCCTAGTTATACAGTCCATTTTTTTGCCAGTTCTAGGCTTGACTGTCCTTGGACTTTCTCAAGGCTAGAGCTCTACCACTTGAGCCTCAGCACTACTTCTGGTCTTTTTCTAAGTATATGGTATAGAGGAATCAAACCCAGGTCTCCGTGCATGCTAGGCAAGCATTCTACCACTGGGCCAAACTCCTGGCCCCTATATAGTTCATTTTTAACACAGTGTCTAGTGAGTACTACTGTTTCATTTGTTCACCCTTTGTCTCACCATTTCTGTGAGCTATTTCTATTGTAATTTTTTTTAACTTTAAAAAGTCACCACTAAACAATAGGGCAACATACATAGAGTTTTGCTACCTGAATTCTGCCCATCTTCATCTTGAAAGTCTTAGAAGTCACAATGGTTGGATAGAGAGACTATCACTGGGACTAAAGAGCATAGAGCTCACTGTGGCCCACAAACATGGTGTCTGTCCAACATTGGGCAGGGTGGAGGGAAGATGGACCCTGTAAGAATGCTCTTGTACCCACATCTTGAAGTCCAGATACTATTGCTCTTCAGTATCAGCTCTTTTTCTGGGGAGAACCTCACCCCATTCCATGCCCTGAGTGACATTTCCCTCTGCTCCCTGTTTAGAAAGCTTGTTCCATGGAGACCTAGCCTGGTTCTATTTTCTTTAGGTTGCTATCAAATCCCACTTCCCTCTAGAATCTTTGTCAGTACTGAAAATTAAACTCAGGACCTCACCCTTCCTAGGCACTCTACCACTTGAGCCATACCTCTGATCTTTTTTTTTCCCCAGTCATCTTCTAGATAGCTCCCAATGCTGTTTTCTCTGACTGCCATAGGCTGCAGTCAAGTATTTGTTTACATTCATATCTAAATTTTGCCTCTCTGAATAAATCCCTGGACAAGGATTACTGCTATCATTTGCCACAGGGCTGAGCACAGGATGGGTTACTCAGGTGCCTCCTCTCCTTTCTCTTTTCCTTAGGGAATATAAGCCACAGCTCCCCTCACTGGGAATAAAGCCTGCTTGCTATAGAGCCCTGGAGCTAAAATATTTTAGGCAGGCCTGTATTTCCCTTCAGTCCTTTAGAGGTGCAACTCAATGTGTAATAAACAATTGAGCGTTTACAGATTTTATTAATTTGGAAAGGTCATTAGAACTAACAGCTTCTCTGAGCGAGTGAATAAATAGCATGGGTGATTTTTTTTCATTGTCTTGATTTTTTTTTTCTTGGAATGTGTCTCAAAAATGACAACAACAACAACCCATAGTGTTACAAGTAAAAACTAAAAGAAAAAAAGAAAAAGAAAAAGAAATTCGATCTTGGTCAGAAGGAGATATCCTTCAGCAGCTCTGGATAAGCCTTTCCCCCATCTTTCCATCTGTTAAGGGGAAGTATGATGCCAAAGGCCCTATCAGCTCTAACAGATAATAACATCACAGTTGGAGGTGAGAAGATGGAGGCAGCTGGCAACATTGCAAGGTACCAGCACTTCCCCACTCATCCTCCCTCCAAGTGCTGGGTGAGTTCCTTATCTACCAGCTATGCCTTTCCACCAGGACATGGTTCTCTTCCAGTCATGGTAGGTCCTTCCACACTGATCTGGGTTTCTGGCTCTCATTAGACCATTAAGTAATTCCAGAAATGGACCAAAGGACATCATCTAGACTGTATCTCCCCAGCCTTTGGTTCCACGACCAGTGGCACTGTCTGTCAAGGCTGTGGTGGGGTGGATGCTCAGGATTCTCTCAGACAGGGGAGACTAAATCAAAGAAGCATTCATTCAGAGAGGAGAGGGCTCTGACTGCTGCTCACAATCCTGGGAGACCCAATGGGCCTTTGACTAGCCAGTGCTGTCAGCCATAGTTCTTTCTGACTTTGCTCTGTTTCCCTGTCCTCATTCTTCTTTCTGCCTTGGGTGCAGACTGACAGGGGAAATGATACATACAATGACTCCATCTGTGGAAAGCTTGTTACTATCAGTATCCACAAATGAATAAGAGCCAATAAATGAATTATAGTCAAGCGCTGATGGCTCATGCCTGCAAACCTACTCAAGAGGCTGAGATCTGAGAATCACAGTTTGAAGCCAGCCTGGGCTGTAAACTTTCTGTGAGACTCTTATCTCCAATTAACTACCCGAAAAACTGGAAGTGGTACTGTGGCTCAAAGTCATAGAGTGTTAGCCTTGAGCAAAAGCGCTCAGGAATAGCACTCAGGCCGAGTTCAAGCCCCATGTCCAACAAAAAATATAAATTAAAGCAACATTCACACTAATATTAACTAACATTTGAGTGATGCTTTATGAAAAAACATTTTCCCCCATACTTGTCAGGCAGGTAGAGTAGCTTCAGCCCCCTGAGAATCAGTTATGGCCCAAAGTCTCTGATACCTGATGGTGATGCAGACATGAGAAGACCTGCATTTTTTCTCTCACCAGAGCTTCCAGACAGTAACAAAGAGGCACAGATACCCAAGCCATTCATCTAGCTAGTGACACAGCAGTATTAAAGCCTGCCCCCTTGCCCCTGCCCAACTCACTGGTCTTTCCCAATGGTTCCTGCATACCCCTAGAGATTGGTGTGAAATTTAGCCTGGATGGCATCCAAAGGAGAGAAGAAGCCACTGGACACTGCACAGCATTACTTGTGAATAGCGGATCTCGTTTGGCTAGGGCTGACTACAGTGTACAGGCTGCTACAGACATAGTCTAAGCTCCTGGCCCTTGGGGCCATTGCTAAGACATCTTCTGAGCACCCTGTGTTGAGAAGCTGATTCAGGACCTGATAAAAATCAATGACATCTCTCCCTCTCTCTTTTAATCTGCATTAACCTTTTTGTCTTCCCCAGAAACTGACAGAACATTTAAAAATCAACATTGGTATTGTACTTCTCAGTCACTGTTGTGTGTGTATATATATATATATTTTTTTTTTGAGAAAAAAAGAAGTTCTGTGTTTGGAGCCTTCCAAATCTCTCCCTTCACAGCTCGGTTAGGCAAGGGCTGTAAGCCACAATAAAGACAGATGCAGAGCTCCATTCCTAGGCTCCCAGTTTGGTTTCTGCTCCACCCAGGTCCTAGGTAGGAGGGTAAATTTATTCTGTGTCCTGGTGAGTTTTCCCATGGCACTTGGGAGAAGATAAGGCAGTGGCAGCCACTTGGTGCCAGCTGAGGCAAGAGCTTCTTGGTGCAGGAGGATGGCTGGCCCAAGCAGATAACTCCCTGGGAACAAGGATGGGGATGCATACGTAATGTGGGTGGGATCTGCAGTTCCATGACAACATGTCTGGGTGATTTAGGGCCAGACTGGCCTTGCTACTGGCCAGCTGTGTGACCCTGAGCAAGTGACTCAGCTTCTTTCTATGTGAGATTTTCACCACCTAAGTGCGTATACTAATGGCAACTACCTCTGACCTCACAGACAGAAGTGAAGATTAAGTGAGGACTTGGAAGGAAACACCAGGTGCGGGGCCTCAGGTGAGGACCTGAGTCTGGCTTTTCCCTGGGTAGTTAACACCAAGAGGTGAGCACATGGTGCTCAGTCTCAAGTTCTCAGTGCTCAGCCCATAATGACAGCTGACCATATCCTATGGGCAGGTCAAACTGATGGGGAGATGCCCAATACCTTGACGGTGAGAAGAGGCCTGGTATGATAAGCCATCCTTATGGGCCAGCCAGCCTAGGGCTTTGGGTGACAGGGAGTCAGGGCTAGTCTTCACAAAATCCTTTGGCAGCTATGCAGGTTGAGTTGCAGTTTGCTTTGTCTCTGATATGAAAATCAGCCACCCTGGGGATGCAGAATGAGGCAGCCACTTTGGAAGGCAGTTTGGCAGTCCCTTCAAAGGTAGAACCAGAGAAGAGTACAATCTGTTTGTCAAACTCTTAGGTGTTTGCTTATGAGCTGAAAATTTGTGTCTGGAAAGAAAAAAACTGTACACAAAGCTTGGTGCCAGAGGCTGATACCTGCAATCCTAGCTACTCAGGAGTCTGAGATCTGACGACTGTAGTTTGAAGCCAGCCCAAGCAGACAAATCTGAGAGGCTCTTATCTCCAAATAACTAGTGAAAAAAGCCAGAAGTGGAGGTTTGTCTCCACTGGTAGAATGTCAGTCTTGAGTAAAAAGGCTAAGCAGAAGTGTGCAGCCCCAGGACTGGCACTAAATAAAGAAATTAATTAAAACATCTGTACACAAATGTTTACAGCACTCCTATTTATAATTACCCCAACATGTCTTTCGGTAGGCTAATGAGTAAACAAATGATAGTACATCCAAACAACACTATAGTATTCAGTAATTGGAATTTAGCTGTCAATCAGTAAAAAGCCTTTGCCTAGTGAAAGAAGCCAGTCTGAAAAGGCTACATAACTCTATAATAAATTCCGAAAAAGAGCAAACTATGAAGACCATGCAAAGATAAGTGGTTGTCAGGAATTGGGGGTAGGGAAATGAGTCGGTGGGGTAATAGAAATTCAAGGTGCACTGAAATTATTCTATATGATTCTGTAATGCTGGATACATTTGTCAAAAAGACACCCCAACATAGAAAGCACCACACAAAGCACCTCTAATGAGAACCTTAGACTCCAATAAAGAAAAATACACAAATTCAACTCATCAACTCTATCAAAGATGCCATGGCAGCCCCCATCTAGTGTTAACAATTCAGGAAGCTGAATCAGGGAGAAAAGAGTGGGTAGTTGGGTCCTCTCTCATCTATGTGCTCACTGTAAGCCTGAAACTACCCCCCTGTGGGTGTGCTTTGGGGAGGCCCAGCAAATATTTATGGAGAGTAAACTAAGAACTAGGGTCTAACACATCTCACCTAGCTTACTAGGGCATGGTGCCAGTTTGGTCTTGTCTGATTCAGAGGAAAAGGGTGTGTGTGTGTGTGTGTGTGTGTGTGTGTGTGTGTGTGTGTGTGTGTGATGTGTATTGAAAACAATCTTCTCAGGCAATCAAATTTTCTTTGAGGTGATGGCCCCTTGGAAGGCGGGATCTCTGTTGACCATGGCTTAGAATCTTAAAATAGCTCCGAGAAAGAAAGAAGGCTGAACCCAGAGCCAAGACCAACAGTGGAGGCTGAGCCTGGGAGAGAATCCTGTCCAAAGAACAAAAGCTTAATCTCTATGGTCAGGAAGCCCCATCCCGGCTCTCTGCTCAATCATGCATTTATTTATTTATTTATTTATTTATTTATTTATTTTTCCTGGCCTCAGGAATGTATGGCTGGTACTGGCAGATCTCAGCAAGGACCCCAGCCACGGGTTGCTGGGGGCAGTGGAGAAAGGGCAAAGTGGCAGAAACCAGCTCTCCCACAGCAAGCAATTCTGTGTTGTAATACTGAAAAACAGTTTAGGTTTGAAAAAAGGAGTTTTCTTTGTTAAGATACAAGGAAGGGGATATAATTGAAATGAAGTGTGAGAGTCATCTTGTCTCCTGGGCACATGGGGAGGGTGTCTGGGAGGCAGGCAGTAAGGCTTCCCTAGGGGATGAGATATTTGGAATGTTGATACTTAAGAGTTCAGACAGCACAGGGGAGGCACTGCTCTGTCCTGAGTGACCACAGCCTCCTTCCCCTTGGTGTCTGTTTCTACTGTTGTTGTTGTTTGCCTTTGTCCCATTTTCTTGTACAAATTCTTCCATCTCAACATGCTTCCTAGAAAGTTCTCCCTCCACCTCGGGCCCTGCACAGTGGGGCTGCTCAATGCCTGCCTTTCTCTCAGATGGAAGAGAATGTTGCCTCCTCTGCTTTAGGAACCATCACAGCAATCACAAATGTGAAACAAGTGACAGACAGGTATGGGGTAACTTTGGGCAGGCTCAGAGGGAGGCTGACTCTACAGGTGACCCTTGAGCTTTGTTACTTGCCTTCCTAGAGGTGAATGTCCCCCCACCCCCATTCCTAACATGGAGCATCCAGAGGCATACATGTCTCTATCCAAAGCAGGCCACGTTGCAGAGGGCGAGGAGACACTATTAATAGCCATTTGGGACAGCAGCCACAGGAGGGCTTGGCCTTGCTGACCACATGTGGCATTATCACCAGTGTCATCCAACTTTGAGGCCTGGAAAAGCTGTCAGCACTTCTCTGGCACTGCCATGGTGTGGTGTGAAGAGATGCCCCCAAGTACCAGCTCCCATTGGGGGATGGAGGGGTCACAAACAATCCCCAGGGAGAATACCACACATTACAGGCTGAGGAGGCCTGAACACCCACTTCCCAAACACTCCATTAACATTTCCATCTCAAGTGTCTCAGTTCCACATGTGTGGGGTCATCTCCTGGCAGACCTGAAGGGCAGAGACGCCATGTGTCACTGGTCTGTAGGACTTTCTGTTCCTTGCTCTCCCACCCGAGTCCTTTAAAGTCTCTACGTCAATCAAGGTAGACTCCTGGGGTGCAGCAGATAGCCATAGAGTCTGCAGGAGTCGGGGAATCTCCAAGTAGAGGTACAGAGGTACGAATGATGGGACCACAGAAGCTGGGCTGTAAGTCAGCAATTCTGGGCAGAGTAGATGGCTCCAGTCTGAAGTCAGATCTATAACTGGGTTTGAGACTCTGGGCAGCTGTAAAATCACCACACCCGAGGGAGGGGAAACAGGAGGCGGGGTGGATTGTAGCATTTGCTTCCAGGTACTAGGAGAGCCAGTAGGAAGTCATCTCCAGCTTTCTTCCTGTTTATTGCCTAGTTTTGATTTGGTCAATGACCCCCCCCCACCCAATGCTGGGAAACTTTGCCAGCTTATGCATGTATGACCTAGAAATGTAATCCTGTTTCTTTTTTTTAAAATATTTTTTATTGTAGCTAATAAAAGGGTTACATGATATTTGCCAGATAGAAGGTGCATTAATTCACATACATTGATACCCTTTCACATGTCTTGGTCCCCATTATCCCCCCACCCCCTCCCCTCATCTTGTTTTCCTCCCTTCCCTATCCAATTTCAAATAACCAAATACAAATATATCCAATATATCAGATAACAAAGTGAGATACTGTAACAATATGATATAACCAAGGGACAGCAAAAGAGATGAGAGATAACATAGCATATTAAGGACAACAATCATTCATTACATGGCTTTTGTTTCAATATCCTGGAGGTCCTTTCAATTAGCTTCATACTATATGGCCTTATGTATCAAGGTTTTGCTCTATTGCAAATCTCTGCTAGGAGAGCCCAAGGTTTCTACAGATTATGACAAATGAGGGAAACCATTGAGCCTGAGTTCCTTTGAGTCTGGCTTACTTCACTTAATATGATTTTTTCAACGTCTTTCCATTTCCTAACAAATGGGTCCATGTCATTTTTTCTGATAGCAGCATAGAATTCCATTGTGTACAAATACCACAACTTGTTGATCCACTCATCAACTGAGGGACATCTAGGTTGGTTCCATATCTTTGCTATGGTGAAGAGTGCTGCAATGAACATTGTTGTGCTAGTGGATTTAGTATGCCCTAGTGTCTGGATGGTTGGGTAAATGCCAAGTAGTGGAATTGCTGGGTCATAGGGGAGCTCTATGTTTAGCCTTTTGAGGAACTGCCATACTGTTTTCCATAGTGGTTAAAGCTGACACACTGAAAACTTTACAAGAAGGAATAGGAGATACACTAGGCCTCCTTGGCACAAGTCGAAACTTTCTTAATAAGGACCAAGAATCACAACAAATCAGAGAAAGGCTGGATAAGTGGGACTGCATTAAACTGCAGAGCTTTTGTATGGCAAAGGACATAGCTAGTAAATTAATTAGGAAGCCTACAGAGTGGGAGAAGATCTTCACCAACCATACAACGGACAAAGGCCTCATATCTAAAATATATCAACAGCTCAAAAAATTGAATCCCTCGAAAACTAATCTCCAAAGTAACAACCATCCCATTAAAAAATGGGCCAAAGACTTAAAGAGAGTCTTCTCTGAAGAAGAAACAAAAATGGCCTATAGACACATGAAGAAATGCTCAACATCTCTGGTCATAAAAGAAATGCAAATCAAAACAACGCTAAGATTCCACCTCACTCCAGTTAGAATGGCCAGGATCAGGAAAACTAATAACAACAGATGCTGGAGGGGATGTGGCCAGGAGGGATCACTACTACACTGTAATCCTATTTCTGCATTCCAGTCTCCAATCTGAAGGTGTAGGAGTAAGATTCTCAGAGCCAAAGCCAACGTATGTGGCAGACGGCCTCTTAGCTGGTGTGATTGGTCAGTTAATTGAAACATCTTAACATCTAAGATATTCTTGACATTCATTTAGAAAACTTTCCACGTAGAGGCCTTTGACTTTCAATCTCCCGGATGGAATTGTTTGCTTTATCTTTTGAGTATAAATCTCATTCATAGAGCTTTGCCTACAATTTTCAATTTCAGTGTTTTCCCCCAGCTCCCACTGACCCCATTAGTGGAATGAGAGATCAAATGTACTTGAGAAATAATCTGAATATGAATTAAAAAAAACAATTCCCTAAACTTTTTGGATGTTTCATTAGCTTATAGTTGTTTTACCTACGTTTAACCTAACATCATTAAAAATAATTCCTAGTTTTTTTCTCCCAATCTTTCCAACATTTCCTCTCAGTTATTCAAGAAATGGTCACTTTTTATACAACAGTATTGACTTGGTTGGTATACTTTTTAATTAAATCACATAATTACAATAGTAAGTCTCACTGGCATAAACAGGGTTGGGAGCTAAGCCAGCTGTCCCCAGGGAAGCAGTGCTCAGCTGGTGGGAGCTGACATAGGGATAGTTTGGACCACAGCCCGCCTATCCCATGTATTCCTCCAGCCATGGATGTCAGCCAGATGCAATGGAGGATGCTTATAAATTTGGCAAGAGAATTACTTGTTGCTCAGAGCATCTGGGGCTCCCCTTACAGTGTCTAAGGATTCTCTCTACCCCGCCTTACTTGGTGGGGTACTGCTCACCAGGTACTGCTTCCTTCTCAGCACTGCCCTATGCTGAGAAGGTCACTCCACTCCAGATGCCCTTTACCCAGCTCTCCCTACCCAAGGCTGTCTCTCATACAGCTGTCTGAAGGATCCAGCTGACTAACTCTCCAGCAGCAGTGATAGACAATCCCAAAGTAGCCCTCTCCTGGGGTCACCAACACTTCTTACAGTACATGCCAGCATCATTCTTATAGGAAATGACATCATTTCTGGCATCTTTGGTTGATATGGGGAGGGCTTGGGTGTCAGAACATCTAGGAGCTCTCTTTATCACACAGTCTTCCTGAGTCTGAAATGTTTGGCCATGTCCAAAAATGCCATAATGGGAGAAATGGCTATGAGTTCACCTCTTTTTCTTTAAGTTCCCAAGTCCTTTTCAGTATGGGGGCTACTTTTCTGCTTAATCTCCCTTATGAGAATCATGTTCTTTATATGAATAGCTTGCCTCTAAAACCAAACTGAGCAAAAGTTAACATTTCATCCAAGAGCCATCCAATCAGTCAATAATCAAGAATGCTCAAGTATGATCAGGCACCTACTGCTCTTAGGAAAAGAGAAAATTCTCTCCAAAGGAACACATTCATAGTGAGTATTTGTTACATTGGCATCCACCATTCATCTCTCCTTCTGAAGATAACCCTAATTTCCACCCGCCCCCAAATCAATGTGCTTCAAAGGAGGGTCATATTTGACTTAAGCCAATCAATTCATCTCAGCTCCCTGATCATAATGACTAGACCAGTTTTACCCTATGAGATGCTTTCTGGGGGCTTTTGGAGGAAAATCCCCACCACTGATAACAAACAAAGCCTTGAGCTATGATCACTACTGTGCTACCAAAAGAAGTTTAGAGGGCAGCATTGAGCTAGTGCCTCCCCCCGCCTCCCATGGAACTGGAGACCTGATTGAATGTCACTGTCTCTGAATTGTTCATCTACTTAAGCCAATAGATTTCTTTCCATTTTGAATTAGTTTAACCTTGAAAAAACCCAAGCAAATACATATATATGCCTTGAAAAAAAAATCAAAGCCCCACAAGGCATCATAGCAGTCCTTCCCACATGGAGCCCCAATTCCTAGAGATCAACTTTCAATTGTTTTAACTATTTCTTCTATGCTTTCCTGAGGGGGGTCGGTCATGGGGCTTGAATAGTGAGCCTGGGCACTGTCTCTGCCCTCTTTAGCTCAAGGCTAGTGCTCTACTACATGAGTCACAGTTCCACTTCTGGTTTTCTGGTTGTTAATTGGAGATAAGAGTCTCAAGAACTTTGGTGCCTGGGCTGGATCTGAACTGCTATCCTCAGATCTCAGCCTTCTGAGTAGCTAGAATTACAGGTGTGAGCCACCAGTGCCCAGCTCCTGTCATATTTCTAAATAACATAATATATTAGAGTCTAGGACTGCTGTGGCAAAACACCACAGGTTGGGTGGCTTAAACAACAGAAATGTCTTTGCCATGGTTTTAGGAGCTAGAAGTCCAAGGTCAAGGTTCTGGCTGAGTAGTTTCTGGAAATACCTCTCTTATTAGCCTATCGGTGGTCTTCTTGCCATACCCTCAGGTGGTAGGAAGAGCAAGCTGTCTGCTGTTTCTTCTTTATAAGGACACTAACCTTTCTGGGTGCAGTGACTCATGCCTGTAATCCTAGCTATTCAAGAGGCTGGGATCTGAGGATCGCAGTTCATAGCCATAGCCAGCCCAGGCACTAAAGTCCATGAAACTCTTATCTCCAATTAACCACCAGAAAACCAGAAATGATGCTGTGGCTCAAGGGGTAGGGTTATAGCCTTGAGTTGAAGAGCTCAGGGACAATGCCCAGGCCCAGAGTTCAAGTCCCATAGGGCGACTGACAAAAAAATTGACACTAATCTGGGCTGGGAGTTTGGCGTAGTGGTTAAAGTGCTTGCCTAGCATGCATGAAGACCCGGGTTCGATTCCTCGGTACCACATACATAGAAAAAAGCCGGAAGTGGTGCTGAGGCTCAAGTGGTAGAGCTCTAGCCTTGAGAAAGTCCAAGGACAGTGCTCAGGCCCTGAGCTCAAGCCCAGCACTGGCAAAAAAAAAAAATTGACACTAATCTTAGCTCAGATTTCCATTTTATGCCCTCACTTAACCTTAATCTTAGTTACTTCTTATTCCAAATACAGCTATGCTTGGGATTGGGGCTTCAGCATAGGAATTATGGTGGGAAACAAAGGAGTTCCCAGCATATGGTATATACTATTTCTAGGCTTTCAACATCTCAGCATTATCTATCAGTATCCCCTAATGGAAAAGAGGTGTTTCTGTACTATTTTCCCTACCACTCCTTCCATGAAACAGTTCTAGCCTCTGTATCTCCTCACCACTTTGAGTTAAGTTAATTATTGGTATTCATAGATGATGAGCCATGTGACATTTCCTTTCCTGTATAACATTTCCATTTCCTCTAGTGTTAAAAATGGATTTATATACACTTAATAGTTATTTATTCACAATCTGACCACCAAGTTATTAAAGTCCTCCTGGAAACAGTTCAGTGCATTAGAAATCCATCTACTCTTTTTGTGGTGTTCCTGAAGTCATCCAAACTTGAGTTCCCCACCTGCTACTCCAGTCTGCACCAATTGCTCCTGAGCCTGTTGCCTGGGAATTTTTACAACATATCTCCAAACACACTGCATGGGTTTCTAGGTTGTTCAAACAAACAATGGAAAGAGACTTCAGATATTCATATTTATTATCTTATAGTTTTAAAGATTAGGAGTCTGAAAGGGGCCTGACTGGTCTAAAATCAAGGTGTTGGCAGATCCTGTGTTCTTTTCAGAGGCTCTAGGAGAGAATCATTTCCCATCACTGGATATCTATCTTTTGTCTTTCACTCATAAAAGCTCTTGTGAATGCACTGAGTATACCTGGATAACACAGGAGATTCTTCCCTTCTTGTAGCTGGCTGGTTAGTAGTCTGCCTGCCATCTGCTATAGAAAGTCTCTTTCACCATAAAACCTAACATACTCATGGGCTCTGAGGATTAGGATGTTGCCATCTTTGGAGCCATTGCTTTGTCTTCTACACACACTATTCTTGTTTGGGGTTTATTGTAGTTTCCAGGTACAAATTTTCCTCCAGTAGCTTTTTCAGAAGCTGGACTGCCTGGGAGACTATTTTGGAGACCATGGTTACCTGAAACAACTGGATTTTCCCTTGCTCTCCATTTTCCTTCAGGGCATGAACAGAAAGGGAAGTGAAAAGCCATATTCCTTGGAAGGTTGAAATACTGTCCCTAGGTCTTCTAGGTGCCAGGATGCTGATGGAATCTAAGATGGTTCTGTGTCTGAACTTCTCAATGCAATGCGGACCTGCCTCTTCACTCTAGCTGTGTTTGATTTGGTAGTAACAGTGCTTCAACTCAGGCCTTGAACTCACTATTCAGATATTCTACTTGAGTGATACTTCCTACCCCCTCAAAAAAAACAAGATTATTTTGGAAGTATTGAGGTTTGAAGTCAGGGCCTTGAGCTTGCTAGACAGGAACTCTACCATTTGAGTCACATCATCGGCCTTCCCTCTCTGAAAGTTCTGTAAATCTTCTGGTGTTTCAAAATTAAGCAATAATATATTTTGGGGTAGGTGTGTCCAATTCATGAAAATGAAGCCTGAAAGCTGGTTCTGAGAACTTCTAATACATTTTCTTTGATCATTTCTTTTCTCAAATGTTTTTATTCTCCAGACATAGGGTTCCTCTTAAACTGATCTTCTAATTTCTTAGTTTTTCTATCCAGTTTCCCCATTGCTATTCTTTCTGGCTTTCTAATGAAGTCCTTCAACTCCATCTCTCAAACCTTCTACTGAATTTTTAATTTCTGCTATTATGTGTATAATTTCCTAGCATTCTTCCTTATTCTTTGGATGTTCCTTTTTTATAACCTCCCATTCTCATTTTATGAGTGTATTATCTCCTTTTATCTCTCTGAAGACATCAATTATAGTTTTATGGAAGTTTTTCTCCCACTCCTGGATTTGGCTCTAATTCTTTCAGCTTTTTTTTTGTTTACTGGTGATCTCCTTCTCTCTCTCTCTCTCTCTCTCTCTCTCTCTCTCTCTCTCTCTCTCTCTCTCGCTCTCTCTCTCTCGCTCTCTCTCACTCTCTCGCTCTCTCTCATTCTCATACACACACACACACACACACACACACACACACACACACACACACACACACCAGAAAGTGGCTGGGACCCTTGTGGGGAAGTTATTATTCAGCATAAGCTTCTTCTTGTTCCCTTAAAAAGTAACAGCCCTGGCCGCATGTATGGGGGGAGCGGCAGTGAGGTCATCACTGGCATTAGACAGAATGCAGATGACCACGTTCCCCTTTCGTTCAGCGCAGACCCAGAACAAATCTGAGGAGTGTACAGCTTGTGCATCACAGTGTTGTGGGTGCCTATTCCTGTCCATATAAGAATGGAGACAAGTATCTCAACACCCCAAGTCTCACTGGAGCCTAGAAAAGGCACTGCTTTTTAAATGTAGCATTTCAATAAAGTCAATCATTCCCTTCCAAGGTGTCCTTTTCCCTCTCCCATGACACATATAATTCTTTGGAGATTCAGTGTCTGAGCACCAAGCATTCTGAAAAGTAAAGTTGCCTTCTTTTGACTTAATTTTTCAAGCATGAGAAACACAATAACAATAAAGAAAATCCCCCCACCCACACAAAGTTATTCAGAAGTATCTGGAAGGAAAGTCTAAGATATAAACCAGGGGAATGCCAGGCCACACAGAGGTATCTCTCCTATCCTTGGAAACTCCATCAAGGCTTTTCTATTTCCCAATCCCATGATGACAGCACTCCAGCTCTGCCTGGCCCTGGCACAGTACTTGTTCCATGCTCTGGCAAGTTCCCCCAGGAAGCTCAGTGACTCATGACATCAGGTTTCCATGCTTCTCTTTCCATCTACTTTCTGGACCCCTCCTCTCCTTTCACTCACATTCCAGATGGCCTGCCTCTGCTCAGATCCCCCCACCTGTCTGTCTCTGCCTCTGTCTATCTCTATTTCTTTGTCTGTCTGTCTCTGTCTCTGTCTCTCTGTCTCTGTCTCTGTCTCTCTCTCTCTCTCTTGTTCTTCAAGAACCAACTCCGTCACCCCACTGCACTCTAGACTTGACCCATTCCTGTGCCATCTTTAATGTTGCTGGGCCCCAACTCTGGCAGAATTTCAGGCAGGAGCAGGAGACAAGGTAATAATGTTTAGCATACTGGCAAAGGCTGGAAGGAGGCAGGTTCCCCAAGAACAATGCTTAACTACTCTATTTTGAGGAAATTGAAAGCTGTAAACAGGGATATAAATGGGGAATATCTTCAAAATGGTCCAAAGTTCCAGAGAATGGACTTTCTCTTCTGACTCCACACACATTGTAAAAAGCCACCAGGAACAGAAATAGCAGCTCCTGGAGAACCTCTGGGGCGCCACTCTCTGCAGTGTCCACCCCTCTTTGCATTCCTGTCTGGGTTGTACCTTCAAGAACCTCCTTGGTTTCTTAACCAAGGAGGCATTAACCCCATCCCTGTCTCCCGGCCTGAGCTGAGTGCCCCTGTGGCTTCATGCTCGGTTTGACCCTAGTCACTGTTCCACAATTCTGTACATTAATCCTGCAGGTAGAAGTTAACGCAACTTCATAGCCCCAGCACCCAGCCCAGAGTCTGATGGACATTAAATGAAGGAAGGCCCATCTCCGGTGGTCTTTGAATGACATATTGCCCTTCTTTTGTAATTTAACAGTTATCTTATCATGTATAAATCCCACATTTCCCCTAATCATTAATGGACACTATTCAAAATGGACACTTCTTGTTTCAATAACCATGAATGTAAAGCGATCTCTTAGACATATTGATTTCATTTCCTATGGAAATGAATGGTGAGACTGCTGGATCACATGGGAGTTCTACTTTTAGTATTTTGAGGACTACTTCTGCTGTGGGAAGATTTTTCAGGACTGATTGAGTTTTTGTTGAGGGCCAGCATTTGCAGAAGGGACTAGGGGGTGTTTTCCTCCATTCAGTGTATAGTTGATTAGGGTAAGACTAGGTTCTCTGAGGCGGGGTGTGTCTTTGACACCCAGTTGCTCTGAAGACTTTGTAGGGACAGCCATAAGCTCTCTTCCATCTCTGAATAGGTCTCTGAATCTGAACCATGTGCCTCAACCCATCACCCACAGTATGAAGCTGTCTGTGAACACCCAGCAAAAGACTAGGGCCTCATCTCATGGCCTTCACTCACTCTCCATAATGTCCATTCCTCCTTTGTATTCTTTCTGTGGAGAGAAGATCCAAGAAAGAAAGAAAGAAAGAAAGAAAGAAAGAAAGAAAGAAAGAAAGAAAGAAAGAAAGAAAGAAAAAAGAAAGAAAGAAAAAAAGAAAGAAAGAAAGAAGTAAGTCATAGTCCTTTATAAGCCTCCCAAGCTTGCAGACTTGCTTCCCTGTGAAACTTTACAGCCCCACTCTGAGCTTTACAATCCCACTCTAGTCATGTCCCCAACTTGCCACCTGACAGCTCAGTCAGCAAGCCAAGGTAAGTCCAAATTATAATGGGGACAAGAGCCGGTAGACAACAGAAAAATAGCACAGCTTAGAGATGAGGTAGGAAGTGCCTTTGAGGAGATCACACTTGTCAAGGACATCCATGATGGAAGCTCAGAGAGACTTCTGTTACCTCCTTCTGTTGTAAGAAGGCGTTCAAGACACTGGTATTTACTGAGGTCCCATATCCTCCCCCACACTATTGAGAGTTGTTTAAGGCAAGGCTAGAAATAATAACTGAATCTAGGAAGATAAGTCTTGTGACATTGTAGATCAGGTTAATAATCAGAAATTCATTGTATTTTTTATAGTTACAAACATGGGGGAATAAAGAAGAGCAAAGCTGGAGGAATTATGCCACCAGATATAGAAATCACTACTATGACACCACAGTAATAGGCAGAGTGGTATAGGTTCAAGGACAAAGTGCTCAATGGAACAGAAGAGAGTCCAGAAATAGCTTCATGTAACTTGTAACAGAAGCTGTACTTCACTTTGGGAGGGTTTACAGTAAATGGTGTTTACAGTAGATTGTGCTTACAGTAAATGGTGCTGAGTCAATTGGGCATCAACATATTTTTTAAAAATTGACCTCTGCCTCACACTAAAGAAATATTAATTGGAGATGGATCATATACTTAAGCCCAAAAGACAATGAAGCTGCTAAAAAAATATATCTTCACAATCTTTAGCAGGCAAAAAGTTATTTTAGCAACAGGACAGAAAAAGCACCATCGGTAACAATGTTGACAGAATGGACTTTATTCCAATTCAGAACTTCTGTTAATCAAAAGGTGCCATGAAGAGAAGCAAAAGGGAAGCTATAGGATGAAAATAGACAGATCACAAATAACTCATATCCAGAATAGACTAAACCCAATAACAATAAGTACAGCAACAACAATGATCAGGTATCAATTTTAAAATGGTGAAATGCTTCACTAGGCTTTTCACAAGAGAGGATATCAAAATAGCCAGCAAACACAATACTGTGTAAATGTAAAGTAATTAAACCACAGGGACATATCACTACACCAACCAGAATCACCAAGAAAAGCATCACGTGCTGGGGAACATGGGCACTATTTTAAATTCCTGAGAAGATCCTTGTGGGTGGGTCCTTGGCAATAGCTATGAAAGCCAAATAGACACACATCACAAAACCCCTGCAACTCCACACTCTGATGTATACCCAACACAAACGATGTTTATGTACACACATACACACATATAATCAGTAAATATCTTTATTGAAACTTTGTTTCAAAACTATCTCAAGCCAGAAGTTACCCAACACAGAACTGGGCAAAAACTGTGGTATAATCATACCATGGTTTGTGCATAGCAAAAGAAGAAAGAATGATTCCTGACACTCTCCACCATGGGTGAAGTACAAAAGAAATGAACGAGGCATAATTCTTTTATTTTTTGCCAGTCCTGGGCTTGAGCTCAGGGCCTGAGCACTGTCCTTGGACTTTCTCAAGGCTAGAGCTCTACCACTTGAGCCTCAGCACCACTTCTAGCTTTTTTCTATGTATGTGGTACCGAGGAATTGAACCCGGGTCTTCCTGCATGCTAGGCAAGCACTCTACCACTAGGCCAAACTCCCGGCCAACAAGGCATAATTCTATATAATGTTCAAAACCAAAACAGTGTTGACTTACGACTGAAGTAGGGTAGTTGTTACTCCTTTTCTTGTCTTTTTGACAGTACTGGAGTTTTGAACACAGGACCACACATTTGCAAGGCAAGCACCCTATCACTTGAACCCAGCCCTTTTAGCCTTAGTTATTTTTCATAAGGTCTGGTACTTTTTACAGAAGCTGCCTTGGTCTGCAGTGTTCCTATTTCTGCTTCCCATGTAGCTGAGAAGACAGGTATGAGCCACCATATTTGTTCTAGGATTGTGGTTACTCTTGAGGAGGTCTTGGCTAGCAGGAGGTAAGACTATGATTGTGATATGATTCAAGTGTTTACCTATTTACACATTCGTTGTTATGCCTTTAAGATTTAGATGTGTTACTAAAAGTGGTCAGGAGGATAGAAGACGACAAAACTACAAGAGATAGGAAGAGACTAAGGCAGTACAAGCAGGTTATAACAAGAGTTGAGAGCTGGCATTAAAGGCCTTCATCATGCCTAGGAGATTCTAGTTAAGAGACTCTCCTGTATCCAGGGTTAACTCCACTCCTTGGACTTAACCCTGGATACAGAACACATTTGACATCACCCGATACATTCTGAAAGGAAAAGGAATCAAAAGAAGCTGTAATTCGTTTGTAGCATTGGCCATTTGGTTAAGCTGCCTCCACCAGACTACGCACTGACACAGTCCCTAAAGGACCATAGCAATTTCTTTCTCTGTCCCTTGTTTACACTGAGTATTAGCTACTATAAAGGAAATTAATACAATGAATAATGAATTTTCTTTTCCTCCTTTTGAAAAATTGAGATATACAAACTCACTTCTCTGTAATTTTTTATTAGTCCCTAGAAGAAAATGGGAGCTGGGTACCTCAGCTGGCATAAAGCCTGGAATCTTACTAGATAAGAGAAGTATGGCCTTAAGTTTCATTTAACTCAGGAAGGCTCCTTACTGTTTCCACCTACCAAGTGTGGGATGTGCTGCCTCTTCTGTGAGGACTTTCTCAGCCCTTTTTCTCATCTCTGTCACTGGTATGACTCTTTGTCCTAATCTAGAATTCCTGTCAACTTCAGTTCATCCATCTTTCCCTGGTGCTTCATTCTCTAAGTGGCAGAAGAATGGCTGCAGCATGCACTTTCTTATTTGCTTGTCCTTTCCCCCATTTAATTTGTGATTTGCTCGTATTTGTTTGCTTTGAGCAATCCAGCAATCTGGCTTTACTCCCCCAGCCCAGTCACTTCTATTAGGGTGTCTCTGGAAGTCTGTTTGGTGTTTCTCTCCATCTGTCCCATATGCAGTGTTGCTGTACTCCATGCTATACTGTTTAAAAATAAAGTCGGAAAAGTAACAACCAAATAGATGACAGCCTGGCAAAAACAGCAGCTGTTGCTCATAAGGCAAAATAGAAAATATTCTCCTGGATGTATTTATAGAGAGATGGTTATCGCAGTATAAGAGAGAAGAAAGAAGCCTCAGTATAGTGGAGTATGGTAGAGTACCGCTTAACCCTCTGATGCTGATGAGGTAGTAGCACCTGTCCTTTGCGGAATGCACAAGTCTAAAGAGTGTGAGGAAGCAGCTGTCCGGGAGCTTTGAATTTTGCATTCTGACCCAGGTACCAGCAAATCCAAAGTAAGCCAACAGGTCTCACTGTTACAGCAGGTAAGTCATTGAACTTAACACAAATTTTGCCCTTAGTTTTACATTTTAGTTGAGTTACCAAAATACAAAGTTCCCACAGTCTCAAAAAAAACCTCTGTTTAAAAGTCCAAGTTATATGATACCCAAAACACAAGAAATGGAAGAAAACTTAAACTGAGTTTACCAAAATTCAAAATGTTTGTATTTCAATAGGCATTAAGAGAGTAACTTGTGATTTTCAGAATGGGAACAAGTATTTACAAATAATTTATCTGATAAGGAATCGAGCCATATAGAATGTATTAAAAAGTTTCAGAACTTTTTCAGGACCATCATGAATTCAAGAATAGTTGGGGTAAAAAAAAATGAGTTAAGGCCACCCTGAGCTACAGAGTGAGTCTATCTCAAAGCAAAACAAGAACAAAAACAAAATCATAGTGCCTAATAAATACATGGGAAGATACTCAACATCAGTATCCATCAAGGAAATGGATATCAAACCCAGGATGAGACCTTGCTATGCATTCACTAGGATGGCCAGAATCAACTAGCCAGACCATCGCAAATGTGGGCAAGAATACAAACATATTGGAGCCTTCATATACTGCTGGTGCAAAGATGAAATAGCATGACTACCATGGAAAACAGCTTAGCGGTTACTCAAAAAGTTAGAGAATTACCATGTGAGGCAGCAACTACACTTCCAAGAATATACTCAGAAGAAAAGAAAACATATGTACACACATGAACTTCTACATGAGTGCTCATTGCAGCAATACTCAGTATTCCCCAACTGGAAACAAATATCCAACAGCTGGTAAATAAAGAAATAAAATGTGATACAGTCACATAAAGTATTATCCTGTGAGAAAAAGGAATAGAATTCTGCCACAACATGGTAAACCTTGAAAATATGAAAAGTGAAAACAAGTCAATCACAGAAAACCAAATATTATATTGATTTTATTCATAAGAAATGTTTAAAATAGGCAAATCCATAGAAACAAGAGTAAATAATAGGCACAAAGGGGTGGTTTGTATATCATATGATTCCACTTCCATGAAAATGTCCAGAATAGGAAAATCTGTAGAAACAAAAACTAGATTAAGTAGTTGCCTAGGGTAGATGGAGAAGAGAGTAACTGCAAATGAACTTGGGGTATGTTTGTGAGGTGATTTAAATGCTCTGGAATTAGTGGGGACAGTTGGCCAGTCTATGAGTATAATAAAAAAACCATTAAATTACAATTATGCGCTATATATATATGTGAATGGCATTTTATATGAATTATATCTCCATTAAGCTATTTAAGAAAAAAATCATGAAATTCAAGTAGAAAAGGAAAAGATCAAGTATAACAGATTCAGTATTAGAGAAGAAAACATCATTAGTCTGAAACTAACCAACTTTAAGATTTACTATAAAGGTGCAGTAACCTATAGACAGTGAGCTATTGGTGAAAGAATTTTCCAATAGTCCAACGAAACAGAATAACGAGAAAAGACTCCCATGAAAATAATTGATCTGTGAGAGAAAAGCAAAGGCAGTACAATAGAATAAAGATAATATGTGGAACAAGTGGACATCTACATGCAATGAATTCAGTCAAAGACCTTACATCTTTCACAACGATAAAAACCAATCATACATCCAAATGTAAAGTATAAAACTGTAAAGCTCCTAGAGACAACCTCAATGACCCTGGATGTAGTGATGACATCTTAACTACAACACTAAAAGCTTGGTCCATGAAAACAACTGGACTCTACTAAAGTAAAAGCCCATTCTATGAAATACTGTCTAGATTGAGAAGACAAGCCAAAGACTGGAAAAAAATGCAAGAGATATTTTTGATAAGTAACTATTATCCAAAATACACAAAGGACTTTTAAACTCAATAGTAAGAAGTAAACAAGTACAATTAAAAATAGGCAAAAAATCTGAATAGGCACTTCATCATGGAAGATACATAGTTGTTAAATAAACATGCCACTATAGAATTGCAAATTACGATATCACTACAGACCTAGTAAAATGATCAACATTCAGAATACTAATACCCCCAAATGCTGATGAGAATGTAGATCAAAGGGGACCCTTATTCACTGGTCACTGGTGGCTCACACCTATAATCTTAGCTACTCAGGAATTTGAGATCTGAGGATTGCAATTTGAAGCCAGCCCAAGCAGGAAAAGTCTTACCTCCAAATGATCACATACACACAAAAAGCTGCAAGTGGAGCTGTGGCTTGGGTGCTAGAATACTATTCTTGAGCAAAAGTGCTCAGGCACAGGGCCATGGCCCAGAGTTCAAACACCATTATTGGCACGCACACACATGCACACGTGCGCGCACGCGCACGCGCACACACACATACACACACATGCACACACAACACATGGACTCTTCTTATTTGTTGCTGGTGGGCATGCTAAATGGTACAACCACTGTGGAAGATAATTTGACAGTTCCTGGCTAGAGTAAACACATACCTACTATATGATCCAAATCTTTGCTTTCCCAGACCTCTTAGGTCAACACAAAAACATACACATAGATGTTTTTAGCAACTTTTCAAAATTTGAAGCAACTAACACGCCCTTCAGTAAATAAACTATAGGGCACTCAGATGGTAGGATATTATTGAGTGCTAAAAAGAACTGAGCCTATCAAGTCATGAGAAAAAAACAACAGAAGCTTAAATGTATATTTACTAAGTGGAAAAAGAGCCATTCTGAGAAGTTGCATACTATACCATTCCAACTAAATGACACTGTGGAAAATGTAAAACTGAAGAGTCAGTGGAAAGATTTTTGAAGGGGAGAGTGACTAAGTGGTGGAAAAAAGAGTTTTAAGATCATGAATGGTAGATACCTGGCATTACACATTGTTCAAACCCATAGAATGGTCAATATCAAGAGCAAGCCCAAAGGTATATGGACACTTAGTGACACTGAGTGATAATGACATGCTGATGTAGGTTCATGGATTGAAACAAACATAGTACATAATGAGGAATGATGATAGTGAGGTTAAGAAACCCCGGGGGAGTATATGGAAAAGTTTGTTCCTTCTGATCAAGAACAAAAAAATATGCTCTACAAAAAAAGATTCATCCATTTAAAAAATACCCATCCACAAGAAGCCATGTGAGTGATTCTTTGCTGAGTGGTGGGGTAGCATGATGGGCAGCTATTCACAGCAGACAGCACTGCCCCAGACAAGAAGGCCACAGCGGGGTTTTAAAGAAGGGACGGAATTTAGAAAGGAGATTCAATGTAAGTGTGGAGTGGGAGAGCATAGACCAAGTTACATGGTGTCCCAGATGCTCCTGTCTGCACCATTAGGCAGGTCTGCCAGAGTCCTGCATGGAACTACTTGAGACCTGACTCCGACTCACAGGGGACAATGAGTATGTCTTTGCTCTGAGACTTCCCTGGCTTGCAAGGTCACTGAGTCCTTTCCCTGAGGACCCAGTATTTCTCACCTAGAATGCATGCTTCCTTCTCAGGTGAGATAGCTTGGTCTGAAAGTCTGGTGACACTGAAGTAGAGACCTGGTGCTTTCTCATGATGTGTCCAAATGCATTGCCCCTTAACCTTCTCAATTAGCAGCAGGACTTGCTTCCTGACGACACAGCTGTTTGACTTTGCTTTCTCTATCCCCAAGCTGCCAATGACAGGAAATTAACTTGACCCACACAGCTCACTGCAGGAGAATCTTTAGTGATAGCCCTCATCAGTCCTGAGTTGGCATTTTCACAAGTAAACTAGAACATTCTGTGACGGCTTTGAGTGAGATCCATTCCACACACTGGGCTCTTAGATGGCATCTCCTGTGTGTGCCAGAAGATCACATGGCACCCACCGTATGCCCCCAAGAACATCTCTGTGTTATTAGCATCCCATTACTCTTGACATAGATCAAACAAGAAAACCCCAACTTGTCTAACATCAAGTTCAAAAAGAAACTACATTTTAGAGTAGTTCACACTAAGGAGACTAGGCCACGAAACACATGCTTTACCCAAATGAGTTAGTCTCTTTTTATGTGCTCTGGTTCTAATTATTCTGACCTGGTATAGTGAATCTACTGGACTGATGGAAACTGGCAGTTTAGAGAGCAAGTGCAGCAGACACTGCTGGCTCATGGGCAATGTTAGCATGTAAGAGGTCCTTTCTGTGCTGTGTTCATTTGTAGGTGGCTCCATGAGGCAGTCAAAACGTAAGGCTGGTGTGACAAATAGCTTCCAAACACATGGATGTGACAATGTGTGTGACAACAGAAGGAATGGGCTCCTGGAGGCCTGGGAACTGGTACAAGTGTGTAGTTGCCTTGGTTAGGCTACTTGATCCTTTTGAGCAAGTATTTCATTTGGGAGTGAGGGGCCAGAGAGTCTTACCATGTTGTTCTGACTAGCCTTAAACTCATTACGTACCTAGGTTGGCCTCAAACTCACAATTCCACGGTCTCAATTTCTGCAGTGTTAGGATTCCACCTATTTGTTTAAATGTAAAATTATACATAACATGCAAATTTACTGTTGTAACCATTTTAATATAAATAGTAGTATTACATCCACTGTAAATTCAGTGACACTATGTTTATACATATGGTTATACAACTATCACTACCACCCAACTCTAGAACTTTTCTCATCTTCACAAACATAAATTCACCAATAACTACCCATTATCCTCTTCCTCAGCCTCCAGCCACCCCCCTACATTCTATGTCTATGCATTTGTCCTTTCATGGCTGGATTATTCTACTGCATGATGTCCTCAAGCTTTATCCACATTTTAATGCATCCGAATTTTCTTTTGAAGGTCAGATAACATCACAATGCAAGTACCTACCAGATCTGATGATCCACTTATCCATCAATGGACACATAGATTGCCTTTAGTACCTTTAGGTTACTGTGAATTGTGCTGCTCTGAACATGAACATGCAAATAGCTCTGCTTTAACTCCTTTCCATCTACAAGTACAAGTGCAATGGCTGGATGATATGGTTTCCAACCTGTAGGTGGAGGAAGGTGCTTTTTGTGTGCCAGTACTGGGGCTTGAACTCAAAGACAGGGCATTTTCCCTTAGATTTATTGCTGAAGACAGACACTCTACCATTTGCACCAAAGCTCTACTTTGGGATTTTGGGTGGTTAATGGAGATAAATGTCTCATAGACTTTCCTGCCAGGGCTGGTTTTGAACTCATTGTTCAATCCTGACACAAGTAGTCTCTTGGGAGACATTCAGGCTGTCCCTGCAGAGTGAAGGCTCCCTTCCATCAGACCTGGCACACACAATGTGGCCCACCCTTAGGTGGGTTACTCCTAGCAGGAGGGAGCTCAATGCCACAGTAAGGCCATCACTGTCACAGCATGTGGCCAATTTCACTATGAGAAGCTAGTATTGTTTCCAAGTTTCTTTTCATGCTGAAGAGAAATTTAGTTTCTCAGCCCAGACAATAGGTAGGAAGAGCTATTCTGGAATCTGCAGGGCATTGGGTATGCCTGAGGTAGGTCGAGCTGCCTTTCTTGGTCTCCAAGGCTCTGGTCTTATGGTGAGAGCATCATCTCACACACTGAAGCAGTGATAAAGCCTAACAGAACCAGGCTGGACTGAGAGGCAAAGCAGCTGGGAGAGTGGAGGGAGACAGGGAGGTAGCCTGGCAGGTTCCTATTGGGGTAACTTGGGTCAGAACAGAGCGAGGAATGAGTGTGGATAGAGGCAGATTGGTTATCAGATGACTACAACTGAGCCAGACCGAAGCTAAGGCAGTGGCAGGATGAGGAGGCCTTCAAATGTCCACTTATGGCTACTCCCAGTAGATGGCTTGGTGCTAGCCAACATTGCCCCACTTGCTACGGTCATCCACGATGTTATGCAGAGCCCATCTTCTGTGGTACTGATGCCATCTGCTCATGGACCAGAGAATGCAGACTGCATTCTCATGCTTGGAAATGGAGAGGCACCAGTGCCAGCCATCTCTGAAGTCAGAGCACTGTGATGTCTACTTAGTGGGTTTGGCCTGCATCCAACTCAGATCAGGGGGAAAAGGAGAAGAAGGGAATTGCCCCAGTCAGGTGACACTTTGGAGAGGCTGCTCATCAGCACCAGAAGTGATACCAAACAGTGCTCAGACTGTGGCTAGTTCTCACTGCTCCTAGAGATGGGGGCAGCAGGGCTGCCTCGGAGGGACAGAGAGGTGATTTAGAACACAAACCACCAAGCCTCCAAGCCATAGACATCATCAAGTTTTGCCTACATACTGACTTTTAGCTCATGTACATGGAGTCCCAACCTGGGACTTCTACATAGTGTACAGTCTAAATCCAGGTTCTAGGAATACCTGCCTGATAGCCTGGGCAAATCGGCACCAACCAGAAACTGGCAATAAGGGTAGCTCAAACTTACCACATATCAAAATCTTTTCTAAGGATTTCACATATGTTGATTCACTCAGCCCTGGAAATAGGCCAGTGAAGCAAACTATCAGCCACACTGCCTGGCTGAAAAAGTAGAGGTACAGAGAGGTAGAGATGCATGCCACCCTCACATATTAGGCAAAAATGAGACCGAAACAACGTGCTCAGAGCTTCTTCCTTTTGTCTCCTGCTACTGCTGGTGTCTCTGAACACTGCCTCAGCCTTGCCCACACCCACTCCAGCCTCCCACTCTTGCCTGAAGACAGCTGGTGGCACTAGAAGGCTGTACAGTGACATAGAAACAGATGGCTGAGGTCTGTTCCTGCTCCTGCCAGCCTCTGTCCTGGATGATCCTGAAGTTTAACTGGCTCTTGGGTCATGCAAGAGAATGATACAGAGGGATGTACCAGACTGGGGAGAATGTGGGAGGAACACCTGCTCAGAGCAGGACTGGGTTTGCACAAGCACTCACCAGGATTACAAGACACTTCTTGTGTAATCTCTCAGGGGAGACACAGGTGGTACCATTCCCTGCTTAGTAGCAGGGATGAGAAAAGAAAAACTCATGGAAGCAGAGACTTGCCTGTGGCCTTCCAAAGCTGGTTCTGGGCTTCTCCCCTAGGGCACTGTTCCAAACCACCATATACACAGATGTGGGGGACAAGGGGCCACTCCTGTTTGAACATGTGTGCCAAGCTCTTGTCAAGATCGCATTTATGAGCAGTGGCCTCATCCCAAAGGGCCCAAGCTGTACTGAGGTCATGACCATCATCACCATGCTCTATGAATGTCACTCTACCAGTAAATCCCCAAGACAAAATTACAGGTCAGTCCCAGACAGGTATCTGCCTGTGATGACACATCAACACCCATGCATAGGGCTTCCAGACTCCAAGGAAGGAAGGGCTGGTGGAAGATCTTAGCTTGTGGTGGACAGAGGCAGGGACAGTTGGGAAGGCCTAGGCCCAGGTCACACTCGAGATGGAGTAGTGTGCAGTTCCACTTCCCAGAAGTGGAATATGTGTCTGTGGAGGGGAGAGCACTGGGAATCTACAATATTTCTTTTCATTAAACACATTGTAAGAAGCCTTTTTACAACCAACACTGGCTACATGGTTGCACAAGGGGAATTTAGGAGAGGTTCCTGCCTAGATTGGCCTATGCAGAGATGGCCAAGAATGTAGCTCTTTAGGCCCAGTTCTTTTACTACTATGGCTCTGAGCAAGTCACTAAACCTCCTTGAACTGCACATTGTACATCATTAAATGGGAGAATGATCTTTCTTTTCTCCAGTCCATCCCAACTGACAAAAATGTTTTAAAGTTTGTTTTCTTGGGCTGGGAGTGTAGCCTAGTGGTAGAGTGCTTGTCTAGCATGCACGAAGCCCTGGGTTTGATTCCTTGGTACCACATATGCAGAAAAAGCCAGAAGTGGTGCTGTGGCTCACGTGACAGAACACTAGCTTTGGGCAAAAAGTGTCCAAGGACTGTGCCCAGGCCTTGAATTCAACCCTAGGAGCGGGAAAAAAGTTTGTTTTCTCATTTAATAGTCACTATCTGTTATTATTTATAAACTTGGGTGATTTACCTACTTAGAAAATTACACTTACCAGACAACCTTGAAGATAAAAGTATCTAATACAATATATGCTTCTGAACAGGGAAACATAGGACCTTTAAAAGTTGTGATAGCTTGAGCTCCAGTGGCCATTTTTGACCATTGAAGATGCTAAGATTAGGAGAGTAAAATAGAGACAATCAAGTCCCTAGTAACTGTGGCTATTTCATCCTAGTCTTAAAAAGAAAGGCTTCCCTTAAATGAAGGGGAGCAAAAAATCTTGGTAATTTTTAGTCACTGTTGCCTATGGTCTGTGTTCCTAGCTGTACAAAAACCTAGTCTAAGTTATATAATGTAACATCCAGGATTCATAGATCAGGACTCTCAACCATCTGACTAGGAACAGTCCAGCAAAGTCACAACTCTAGAGCCAATGGAGGAATCTTTAAACATAGGAGCTGATAAATAAAACTAAAGTGAGTAAGCAGCATAGGGAGAAAGAGCTGCCACCAGCATAAGGGATAGTAACACAGTCCATGTGGTAGAAGGAGGCCAAGAACAGAGGCTGAAGATGAGAGGAAGAACCTCCAATGGAGAGAGGAGGCAGTTAGAACCCATGAATAGGCAAGGGTTCTGTACACCAGCCCAGAGACCCGGGTATCCCACGCCCTTCACTAAAGGTAAACTGTGCCAAGAACAGAATCTTCTACAGCATTCAGGGTGAGATGATAAATTAGGGTCTCTGCCTGACAAACATAGGTTCTAGCAACAACTCCACTGCTTACCAACTTTCTTGAGATCCACCCAGAGATGTGAATTACAAATTATATTTTTCCCAGGAAACATCCAATAAATAACAGCTAAGTAGTTAAAATAGTCTACTCAGTTAAATAAGTTATATGGAAGGCATAAAACTGGGTTACATATACTCTGCTAACTCAGGCAACTACTTTTCCATCCACATTTGCTAAAATGTTAAGTGACTTATAGTTTATTTATCAGCTAAACATCAGTTTAGGCAGTGGTAAAAAAAAAAAACAACCCAACCCTTTGTCATATTTCTGATTCCCCTCTTGCCAGTCCAGAATCCCTGGCAGCTAGTGTTTGTATGCATATAGGTCTGCCTTTGCTCTAGTATACACAAATGCACATCTGCGTGCCTGAGCACATGCAGGACCCACCCATAGCCCACTTCTCTGTCCAACTGCACCGCAGTTATTATCTGCCTCATCTGATGGGTTAGACCAACCTTACTAGACCTCTGGAAATGGAAAGGAGAAGGGGCTGGGGAGAGAGAGGGAGAGGATGACAGAGAAAAATGAACCATGAAGAACCCAAACCTCTGGGAAATTCTGTCTCATGCATGTCAGACAATAAGGAAACCAGGTCTGCTTTATCTGGTGTGGCTGACTGCTTATTCAGTGGTTGTTGCAGTAATTCCTTCCATTACACACACACACACACACACACACACACACACACACACACACACACACACACACAATGTCTCTTTGCAGTGTGACTCTGTCATCCCTCCCACCAGATGGTGGACTGTAATTTTCCAGCACATGAGTGTAGACTGGCCTCATGACTTGTAGTGTGTGCAAGTCAGCTTTGTGATACTAGAACCAACACCTGACTTCATCTACTTACCAAGAGAAAAGGTTTGCTGTGGATCACAGTTTTAGAGGTTCTAGCCTATGACGGATTGGTACTATTGCTTTTGGGCCTGGTGAGGCAGTACACCATGGAGGAAATGTGTAATAGAGCAAAACTGCTCACCTCTTGTCCATAGAGAGAAAGAAAGGACAAAGACTGAGGTCCTACAACCTTATTCAAGGGCATACCTTGAGGAGGGAATGAAGATGGAAGATGAAATGCTTCCTAACAGCCCTCCCCTGGTAAATGATCCACCACCTTCCAGTAGAGCCTTGGATTGACATAAGCCTCTAACGCATGAACTTTAATGGGCATTTCAGCTGCAGACTATTCCATGGGGAACTGACTTCGCAACACTGAATCAAAGTCTAAAGAGGTCTTGTAGCTTCAGCTTTCTCCATCTGAGACTGTCAGCACCATGTGAAATTCTCCTCATTGCTATCTTCCTTAATCACGAGGGACATGCTGAGAGAAGCCATGTCATTGTCATCAAAGGCTGTCCCAAGCCAAGTCCAGGTATGTGGAGGAGCACAACACTTCTGTATAGAGCCCACCTGGCCTGCTGACTATGGAACAGCAATGTATAATTCATTGTTTTAAGCCATTAAGTTTTGAGGCTATTAAGTTTCAGAGCTGTAGCTAACTGATATAGACAGATCCCTCCATTCAAGGGGTCATCCAAGCTTTTCTGTCTCAAGATATCTGGCAATGGCACCTCCAAACCCTTCTCTTCCTATTCCCCCCCAAACTTGCAGCCCTTAACATGTACACCAATCAAGATGCTATATTATTAAGGAATTGAGGATCTAATTCCAATGAAAGGCCTTTACATTATGGGAATGCTGGAAATCCTGGCTTTTAGAGGCACCTGAAACTGACCCTTATTCTAAATAGCATTAGAGAGAAGAGATACTGTTGTATTCACCAGGAAATTTCATTTAGAGAACATGTTCACAAATCTCCTACTAGCCAGGCATGCTCCTGAAGATAGATGGGCAAGTTGGGTGGACACAGCCTTTGACCAGGCCACTTTTCCAGCCCCAAATCAGGGTGTGTGTCACTGTCTCCCTTGAAGCAGCCTCTACCCACACTAACAGCTGTCTGTAGTGTAGCCAGCTATGGATCTCATTGTCATCATCATCATCACAATAGCCCAGAGTCACAATGACTGGGGAATAAATGAACTATATTTTAGAGTTTCAGTAATTCTTTCAGACCCTCGGGAAATAAGAGCCCTGTTTTACTAAATCCAGCATTGACATAGGATTCTCAGTGGAAATTGCTGGGGTAGGTAGGCTGTGTCCTCTAAAAATTAAAGGGGTAAAAATTCAGGAAAATTAAATAAGGAGATTCAGGAATTGTCCCAGAAATGGGAGAGGAGCTGCTGACATGGAGGGGAGGGTTCTTCCTCTCTCTTTCACCATTCCTCCCCCCCCGCCCCGCTACTCTCAAAGAGAACAGGGAAACATACTGAAGAGGGGACACGAGTGGAACAGTTCATTGCAGTATTTCTGACATTGGAAGTGGGCACTGAGAAGAGAGGGGTCTGGGAGGGTTATGGGAGTCTTTAGGGTGCTGAAGGTGCTGGATCTGAAGGACCCCTGTATAAGGAGGTTGCCTTAAGAAATAGCTGGGAGGGGAACATCCTCAATGCTAGCTCTCCTGACCTAGCAGGCAGGACCTCCAGAAAGGATGGCCTGTGTCAGGCGATAAATAGCAGCCACAGTCTTCACTATAGGCCTTTCTCTGACCTTGCACTTTGCCTGGGTAGGCCTCATTTTCCCCATCTATACTAGGGAGAGGTGAGTACAGGAGCTATAAGGCAAGTGGCTGCCTCTGGTCACAAATGACTTGAGCTAGGTCAATCCTGAGTGAACACTTTACCCAGACTGGTTCTGGCAGGAGAAGCTAGCCTTTGCTTGGTACAGTCAAGCTGCTCCTGGGTGGGGCAGGTCCTCAGGAACCTAACCCTCCCCCTCCCTCCTCTATTCCTTCCCCTCCCCTCCTAGCAGGACCCCTCCTCACTGTCCCACCCCACCCACTGGCCTGAGAGCAGCTGCCAAGGGCGGAGGCTGTGGCAGGAAGAGAAGAGGCCCTGGCACATAGTGGCTGCCACCCCACCCCCTGCCCACCCGCCCACAGCCCTTCCTTCGATGCCAGCAGTCTAAAGGGCTCCAAGCAGAAGTAAAACCCTTTCCACTCAAAGAGCATCTCTTTCTCTTTTCTTTTCTTCTTTCTCCCTCTCTTACACTTATATATACCCACACACATACACACACACACTGCACACAAATTGCACATTCTCACACACTAGGCTTTAGTATTTCCTCCCCCTCCCCTGTCCTCTGACCCCTATGGAAGGAATCCATCTGCTTGCCAGTGGCAACCACAGAGCTGCAAACCATCTGGAACGGCAAGCAAGGAAGAGCCGTGCCAGGCTGAGGTGAAGGCAGCCAGGGTCACGCAAAGAGGAGGAGGGAAACCAAAGCAGCTGCCAGATTCCAGTCAAAACATCATGTTCCTCCCCCAATATCCCCCACAGCCCCACATGTCCACCTGAGCAGTTTCCCCCAAACTCCAGTGTCCTGTCTGGGCTCCACTCCACCCAGCTTCCCGTCCCACTCTGTCACCAGTCCAATGACATCAAAACATAGGCACACAAAGTCTAATTTTAGTGTTAACATTTCCTAGCCATGGTTGTATGGTTTCTAATTATTTTATCCCCAAGATTTACCTTGATGAACAGTTATACATTTTCCAATTTACTGTACAATATTCTTGTAAAGTGCACTTTGGGGAAAAAATGTGTGGATTATTTCACATTGTTAATTTCCCCAGCTCTAAGAAGAAATGTACCGATAATCACAAGCCCAGGATGCTCTGGCTCAACCTCCATTTCCTTTAGTACTAATAAAATGGACAGTTCATTTATAAGAAGCTCCTTAAAAGAGGGTATTGAAAAACATTATATTTCTTTTAAAGTTGTTAAGGGGCATAAATCTATTACTCAGATAGAGATCACTTAATAATTTAATGCCTTTGGCTTGGCATTCCTCCCAGAATATTTTCACTTTATCTGTCTTTATTTTGGGGTTGGAACAAATTGTGGAATAATCAGGTCTGTTGGTGGGAATTACCCATGCATCAACAAGAAGGGATAGGGACTTAAAGGAGTCAGCAGCAGAGGGAACTCCTGGCACCCTGACAGACCTGTCTTCTTACTGGTGCAAGTGTGGACTCCTGGTAGGCCTCAGGGAACCAGGCCTTCTTCCTGGCCTCCACATGGTGAGGAAAGCATACTGTGTAGCCAGGTCAAGTGAGGTTGCCATTCCTATCTCCTAGTTCCTGCCCAGCCAGGCAGGCAGGTGAATGGGCCCTGAGACGGAGCCATACAGCAAGGAAGATTAGTTTGCATTTTCTAAATAAAATCATTTACATGATGTATTAACCTAACCCCATAATTAAAATCATTAAGGTTTCTTTGTGCAGATTAGCAATAAAGAGAATCTAAGTGCGGAATCAACATTCCTTCTCACAGGCTCATCACAATCTCAGTGAAGAGGGCTTGGAGTCATCCATCTCCCCGTGTCCTCCCTGTATCTGAGCTGACTAGGCCTGGCCGTACTGCCTGAGGCAACCCTGGCCCACAGTGCACTGCTGGAGAGTAGGAAGGACCACAGGATTTTGGAGGCGATCCTGGAATGAACAGGAGAATATTTGGGCTTAAATAGGTCTCTGGTCTGAATTCTGGTGTTTTCTTTCTCTTCTCTGTTCCTCAGTTTCCCATGTTAAACCCACAGGACTAAAATGATGTTTAGTCACCCACAGGACTAAAATGATGTTTAGTCGTTTCTCTAATTTCCTGTCTCATGGCAAGCATGCTACCTACATGTTTGGATTTTTGGCCCAAATTGATGTACAGCTCATGTTTGTTGCAGATTAAATGTAACATTACAGAACATGGGAGGAAGGGAGCAGGCAGAGGTGCTATAGCTGTGTGTGTGTGTGTGTGTGTGCGTGCACACACGTACACTCACCCATAGACATGCCAGGAACGGGGCTTGATCTCAGGGCCTAGACATTGTGTCTTAGCTTTTTTGCTCAAGGATGGCATTTTACTGCCTGACAGTTCCACTTTCAGCTTTTTTGGTAGTTAATTGGGAATAAGATTTCTATGAACTTTCCTGGGCTGGCTTCGAATCGTAAGCCTCTGATCTCAGCTTCCTGAATATCTAGGATTATAGACATGAGCTATGGGCGGGGTGCCTGGCCAGTTTCAACTGTGCCCTCGTAGGAATAGTAGCTAGTTTTTCTGCAGAGGGCACACAGCTGGGATTGTCACCAGCCACCGCAGTGAGTACATCTGAGAAACACGTTCTCTCTGACTGCTGCATGGAGAAGGGAGAGGTTAATAGCTCAATGAGGCTCTTGGTTAGGAGTCAGGCAGGAGCTATACTGCTATCGTGGTGGCCACAGTCCACCATCACAGAATGCTAGTGGGCACAGGAGGTGCACATTTGTGATATTCCAAGGTTCCCAAAGCAGTTCTACATCTCTCCTACTAAGAAGACACTAACTTCATTGTTGTTGTTGTTTCTAGGGTGATGTTTCAGAATATGCTCAAGAATGAGCCAGCCACATCTTCAAACCTGAGCTCCACAGTTCAGGGGATATATAGATTTGTATGTGTTCCTTAATCTGTTCTTAATTCTTAATGTTAGTGTTGGAATAACATTAAGATTGTTTACATTTCTCCATCTGTTTTCCAAGGATTTTGATCCTTGTTCCTCATTGCATGTTAGTTCTTCCTTCAGCAATAAACTCCTCCTCTTCCCCCAACTCCTACTCCTGGAGTGGTGTGTTTAAACTCAGAGTGCTATGTCTTAGCTTTTTTGCTCAAGGCTGGCACTCTACCACTTAAGCCACATTTTTGCTGATTAATTGGAGATAAGATTCTCATGGAGAGGCCAGGAGTTTGGCCTAATGGTAGAGTGCTTGCCTAGCATGCACAAAGACCCAGGTTTGATTCTTCAGTTACCATATACATAAAAAAATCCAGAAGTAGTGCTATGGCTCAGGTGGTGGAGCTCTGTCTGGCCTTGAGAAAGCCCAAGGACAGCGCTCAGGCCCTGAGTTCAAGGCCCATGACTGGCAAAAAAAAAAGATTCTCATGGACTTTCCTAACCGGACTGATTTTGAACTATAGTTCTTAGATGTCAGCCTCCTGAGTAGCTAGGATTATAGGTATGAGCTACCCATGTCTGGCTTCCTTCTTCCTTAAGGATATATCTTAGAGGTACTTTGATGACTGTTTTGTAACTTGACCTCTTTGAGTATTTGTTTGTATTTTTGATCATTTATATCTGCATAAAAGTCTAGTTTATTTCCTATACCCACTGGCATCTTGAAGGTGTCTACTGTCTGCTGCACTGCTAGATGAAGATAGCATCGTTTTCAATTTGCTGTCCATCTTTCCTCCCTGGCTGGTTTAGATTTTTCTATCATTCATGTTGTATAAGTGTGCTTTTCAGCTATTTTCAAGGTAAGAAATAGGACTTAATGCTGACAGCTTCTCAAAGATGCTGTTTTTAAACAAACATTGCTTTTAAAGCAATTTGCCATTTTGAAAACTGAATTTAGTGATGGTTGTCTTTTGAGTTTTTCAAAGAATATTTCTTCCAATTGATCTCCCTGGTATTCATGTTAGTTTTCTAATTTGAGAATTTATGTTTTTCAACAGTTCTGCAAAACCATTCCCCATTTTCTCTTTAAAGATTTCTTTCTTTTATTCCCACTACTCTCTTTGACTATATTAAGAATAAAACATGTTAGCCTTTGGTATCTGTAAGCCTCTTTTGTACTTCCTCAATTTTTGTTTCTGTATGTCACTCATATTCAGAAGAATTTCTTTGTTTCAGTCACCAGGTCTACATTTTCCCATCTTTCTCAACTCTCATGTCTAAATTTACCAAGATTCTAATAGAAAGTTTTTTCTGATTAAGTTCATCTGCACTTTAGTATCAAGACAATGTCAACTCCTGTAGGAAACTTTTACATTCATAAGTGAATACCTGCTGTAACTAATTTGTAACAGTGTTTTACCCATGAGAAGGGCTTCATAAATCTTTCTTGGGTAGGTATGAGCCCTAGGGAAACACATAAACTTATAGTTCAACTTCAAGATTTTGTTTGAGTTGAAGGAAGAATTTAAAAAAGGGACCGAAACTTGAACTATGAATAGAATGTTACTGGATAGAGGAAGTTACGCCAGAGCTACGTAGAGCAAGAGACAGAGGCAGGCATGAAGAATACAGTTGAATTGGCATAGTTTTCCATAGGCAAGATGTATGGATGTATGAATAGTGCAGCTAATGGTGGAAACGTAAGATGAATCAGATTTTGAAAATGAATAGGATTTTAATTCTATCCTATTGGTGACAAGAATCTAACAATTCTTTGATTGGACAGTTTGATCCAGAGACTTTGCTTCCAGATTCCAGTAAAAAGATAAAATCCATACAAGATAGCTTCACAGAGGGAATTTAATATGGGGAATTCATTGTATTAGAATGATTGAAAAATCAAGCAAGCAATTGATGAGGCCATTTAGAGGCTAGTGCCAGGAAGCCATGCCCATCTCAAGGGCTGGACAGGAGAAGGGAATGTCCTTAGAGCTCAGAGGCTGGAACTGATGCTGCAGCTGTAATTAAAAAGTCAGGAAAGTGACCATCGCTGAAGGTGATATCCAAAACAACACAGAGGAGACAAGTAATCTGGTTTCTTCCTCCTAAGATTCCTCCACTCTCCTTTAGTATCTTCCTTTGGTCAAACTTAGCCAACATCAGATCCAATTGTCCAAGAAAACTGGCAAATAAAATTTGAAGGCGTCATCCCTCTGCAACATAAAACAAAACACAGGTCAGCAGGAAATGGCCCAGAAAGTAAATAGGTAAGTGATTTGCGTAAGCTCCACTGGAAATGAC